>NC_135422.1:15284139-15911639 GCF_051991245.1 Festucalex cinctus | reverse complement strand
AGAACGTTTTTGATGAACACCTGGCGCAACCGTCCAATCGCCCAATCTGTCCGGCCACAGAGCCGCAAGCCCCGGCGGCGCCGCTGACCACCAGCGTCCGATTGGCTCCCCTGATCACGTGACCCTTCTCCCTCATGCCCAGTAGCGCCGTCAGGCCCGTCATGCCCACTGCGCCCAGGAAGTAGGAAAGGTGGCCATTGACCAACGACGGATTCACCTGGATTGAGGACGGACGCTAATCATCATCAGAAAGGAGTTTTTTTTTGTTTTTTTTGTTTTGCTTTTAAATAATATAGCTTCAACCTTCTGCAGGATGCTTCCTTTCACCACCGCGTGCGTCTGCCAGGGCCAAGTGAAAGACGTGACCACGTCTCCCTCTCGATAGGCGTGGTGGCGGCTGGCTTGCACCGCGCCGACTCCGCCGCCGTCCACGCTCTCCGATAGCTTCCACGCCGTCAGATACTCCACGCCGCTGTCTTCGTTCATCCTGCATCTCTACATTGGTTGCAGTAATAGGCAGTTGTTGGTTATTGGCGCGTGGCTAAAAAGACATTCTCGGCAATATGGAAATAAGCAAAATCACACTTTTCATTATGAATAACAGGGTGAGTTCACTAGCAACAGCCTTTCACATATAGTAGTTTATCTTTGCCATGGTTACAACTAGACACAAAATGGCTGCCACACTCCACAATGCAAGCCGACTTTCTCGCTGCATCATTGCTAGCTTCTGCAAAGACTCATTTGAGCTCATTAATATTATTATTATTTTATTATTAACCCCCCACCCATCCCCCCTCACCCAAACAAGAATTTTCCTTGAGTCTTTATAACAGGTAGGCTATAATGAATTCCACATAGCAGTCACTGATCAAGGTCATATGGCTGGTCTTTATGTCTGAGATTGAAAAATGTACAGCCAGCTTCTTCATGGTACAAATACTTGAAAAAAATAAAAACATCCGTGGTTTGGAAGCACATACCTCGGGTCAAAACTTTTGCAACATGTGGCTATATCTTGATTTTGCCATTGCCATGACGCCGATGAAAACGTGCAGTCAGTCGTACATTTCCCAGCTGATAAACAAATGCATGTGTTCAAGTACCATGTAAGGGTCAACAGAAAGGTAAAGCGTCCGAACGAGCACCTCCTCCTCTTCCAAACCAGGTGCAAGAGTTGCTTCCTCCAGGCGGAAGTTTGCAGGATCTGGCACTCCGTTTGACCCTTAGAAAAACAGCAACGGATAAAACTGGGACGTTTCAGCAAATGAAAAAAAAATCAAGTTGAACGAACCTGGTCTGGAGTTGAGGACTACTTTCTTCACCAGCATCCTTGCAAATTATGCTAAACCAAACAAGCTACTCTGAAGCTGCGGAATCGTAAAAAGTTCAATGTGAGATAATACTCGACCTCACACATCCGTTTTTGCTTGTATTTATCAATGACTCTTAATCTCCGTTAAAAAAAAAAAAAAAAAAAACAGGCGATACATCTTAATTGTAACGAGGTTGATAGAAAAACAATATTGAATGAAATGTTGCATTTAAAGTAAATTACATTTCTTCAGGCAGTTTAGAGGAGGCGAAGGTGCGATGTTAACTCGTAGCAAGGGAGTACCATCTTGCAATTTGTTCGTCTTTGCACGCAATTGCGTCGTTCCCCACGAGCAACGGTTCGCCAAACATTAGCAACTGCTGATGTTTCAGAGCTTGTCATTCGCCGTTTCACCAACATTTGTGAATCAAAACACTACTTTTGTGTGCGTGGATTTAATAGCTACCGAGTTGCTACGATATGTGACTTTTACCTTGAGGCTCACCAGTACCACGCAGTTGACACTTGAACGATGGACATCCATCTACGGCTCTGATAACTGTGAGACGTGAGTGACGCCTTGTGGAGGAATTTGACATGGCAGGTCCCATTTTTTGCAGCATCGTGAAGTGTTGGTGAAGCAAACTCGTGGAAGAATCTAAACAAACCAACTGTAAGTACTGCGTGTTTTTAACGTGTATTTTAATGTAAGTTTATACCCCCAAAAGGAGTCTGTTAGCGCATGCGCACTGACGTACAAACGCTGACGAAGTGACGTCTTGTGGAGGAATTACATGATAACAGTTGAGCAACTTTATTACAGCTAGAAGTGGAGTTGGGGGGGGGGTCGTTTTTATATTTTTGTGGTGTTTCCCTCCCACCCCCGTTCGAGTTTTTCCTGATCGTTGACAAACTTGACACCTGTGGCGCAACATACATTTACGCGCATGCGCAGTGACATACTAACGCACCATAGCAAATGGACCTAGTTTATTTATATATATTTTTTTAAATGCATAGAAATAAGGATAGTAATGTCAAACGAACACAGAAGTGTAAATGGTTACAAATATGGATAGTAATGCCAAATGAATGAACTGAAAATACCACCATGGTGGTATTAGGAAATGAAAGTGAAAGCTTCAGGACCACACTCCCTCTCCCTAGTCCAGTTTATTATGAATGTGAGTCCTAAGTGAGTGTGTGTGTCGGAATTTCCAGTAAGGCTTTGTGTGAGCTAGCTTGCCCGGTAAATGACTTGTCACACCGGAAGTGCCCTTTTAAGGGCACCGGAATACAAAGGGGGCGGGGCGAGGATGCTTGTCACGAGACAAGCAACCAGTCAGCAAAAATAGCAGTGGCAGTTTTTTGTTTGTTTGTGTGTTTGTTTTTGTTTTAATGATTACGACTCGTGCAATCGTCCACGCAATCGTGTGCAATAGCGACATGAGCACGTCAGGTTAGCGTTGTTGTTTACCAACCACTGACTTGGAACTCCGCCTCTTGTAAGCGCAGGGAGGAGGGGGGGGTTCAGAGGCGTGAGGTCAGCAGCCGCCTAGCATGAGTCAACCTCGGGCAAAGCAACGCAGCAGTCATCGCCGCCGCCGCGGTTCTGCACGATGCGGACGGAACGACTGTCACCGTCGTCGTCGTCCACATGCCGAGCTTTCGTAATAGAACGTAAGTACGACGACGAGCCTTGTGTGTGCGCGCGTGCGTGCGTGGTGTCCATCTTGTTGTTGTTCTTGGAAGTTGTGCACATGTGACATGTTCCTTGTTGACAATCGCATTGTTTTGGTTGGCTGTCGTAGCTGGATAATCCCCCCCTCCAGTTTTTATTGTTGTTGTTACCACAATAGGTGGGGGGTCTCCTGCTTGTATGTCGGTTCTGTGCAGCCCACGCGTGCAAAATCAGGTCTTCTGCCATCGGATTAGGGCGGCTAACGGTGCCCGTCGTTTATTCTAGGTGCTCCCCTGCGTGTTGAGGCATTTATTTATTTATTTATTTATTTATTTATTTAATTGGCATGGTGGTCAGCACGCCTGCGTCACAGTTGTGAGGTTGGGGGGTGTTCGAATCTGGGCTTCCTGTATGGAGTTTTTGCATGTTCTCGTCGTGCATCCACCCACATTCCAAAGATTTTGAATGCTAATTTTCACGTGTTTATGTATTATTATTATTATTTTTGCACAAAAGTCATTTTGTATATGCTCCAGCTACTGATTTTTTTTAATTGGTGCACATTTACGTCACAGTTCCAAGGTTGTGGGTTCGAATCTCGAATGTCTATGCGTGCCCTGCAAATGCAGTTGACAAGCGACCAGTCCAGGGTGTCTGCTTGCAAAAGACACTTTCTCACCCTCGAGCCGAATGACGATGAGTGCTACAGAAAAAAAAACAAAAAACGGATGGTTTTATTTGGCACGCTCGTGCAAGCGTCCACCTTTCCACCTTCAGATGAAGATGTTGCTGCTAAAAGGCTTTGATGTGTGCAAGCTAGCAAAGGCGGCTCTCTGCGTGCGTGCACGCAGGCTGCGTTGACTCTCTGCACGCTTCAAGTGACACAGTTCGGATGTGGGTCGGATATGAGTCATGGCAACTCGAGATTGGAGGGAAAGGAGACTTTCACGTTGCACTCGTCATTGAAAGGATTTTCGACTTTTACATGTAACGTGTGGCCCTGTCAGAACTGACCCCATATACAGTCATATTCATAATATAAGTTTAAACGATTAAGTCTTTATACTGTATTATTTAAGAATTTAAGAAAATATTCATTATGTATAGTTTTTTTTTCTTTGTGCAGGTAATATAAAATATTCCATTGGCAAATAGAGATGTAACGATATCCAAATGTCACGATACGATATCACGATATGAAGCTCATGATACGATAATTATCACGATATTGTGGGGAGTTTGGCGATATTTACAAAAGGCCACAATATTGTAAAAAAAAAAAAAAAGAGCTGATACTAAAAAAAAAAACAATATTGTGCTATTGTACATAACATCATGTTATATTATTATTATTATTATTATTATTATTATTATGTTATTAATGCACGCACACATTGAGTTCCTCCACATATTGACTTGCTTCACAGGCATATTATGCTCCCCTTCATCTGACAATTAGTGTAGATTTTAAACATAGAAGGGCCAAAACATCCCTAATGAAACTTAAATTGCACTAAAAAAAAACAAAAAAACTAGCCACCAGAGGGTGCTACAACTGCACAAATGGAAATCAACCTGACATTTTTAACAGACGTACTGCATTTAAATATTGTGAACATGACAACGACGATATTGTGGCAGTTTTATTATCACGATTTCACAATATCGTGCTTATTGTTACATCCCCATTAGCAAATATAATACAATAAAATGCCATAGAAATATGGTATTGCACTTATATGCACATTATGTATTTCATGCATACACTCATTTTGCACAGTTTACTTGTTTTCATTGACTAAGAAAAATGGAATTTTCTTATTGTTGTTTGCAAGGTTATTTTAGTTAACTAAAACTAATGAAAACAACTAAAATAAAGCCATTTTCACAGAAGCAATTCCCTTCACTCCCGACTGTTTTAATGGATTTTGACTCATTCTGCAAGGCCCACGGAATATTGTGTTCTATTGCTATAAAAACATAGAACATACCAAAAGAAAGATTAAAACCTCTTCTTTCATTGGGACAAAAAAGTATATTTCTACCTCTTTCCGTTTTGCAGCAATTAGCATCAGAATATACCTAAGTTTCATCATTATTCGCAAATCTATTGAGAATTGTGAGTAATTGAGTTGATCTCTTATACTCTGCTGCCATCTACTGGCCGTTTTTGTAATAACTACCATTGCTTCAACAGTTTTTTTTGTTTTTTTTGCAGTTGAGAGGCTGCATCAAAGCCCTTCTGTATGCTCATATGCAACATTAAAAAAACAAAAACAAAAAAACGTATAACTACGTCATTGGGACACTTAAAACATTTAAAATAGAACGTATTTATACGTTTTTGGGAGCAAATGAGTTTGTGACGATATATTGTGACAGTTATATATTGCCGTTATCGTCAAATCCTTACTTGCCACCTCTAGCGTTCACCCCAAAATGTGAATTGTGGACTGCAGCCTTGGCAGAGGTTCCAAGGCTGTGGAGGAAGTGCACATCACACGGCGTTGCAGTCCTCAGGGAACGCACGAGTGTGGAAGGAGTATGTGCTCGCTTTCGCTTTCGGAGCGAGCAACAGCTGCAGCGAGTCTATTTTAAGGAGCCCCTCGCCGGGGTAAGGGTGACAATTGCCAGTCACCTCCTAGATTTGTCACATGGCCGGCCTTTTCGCTAAGTCCACAGTGGCCACACACCGCTTATTATCAACTGCATATTTACAAATATTGTAAGTCACAGTTTGCTTCTGATGTTCAAGTGAACAAGACGGCAGTCCAGCGAGTGAACTTGATTGCTTTTGCAGAGCGTGAGAAGTGTGTTTACATTCATATTTGCTCTGTAAAATTAATTTGCGTGTTTATCGGCGCATTTTCACTTATTTACTCTGGTCCAGATGGAGATTTATTTCTCATTATTATTTTCTTAAATACCACAAACGCTCGGCAAGTTGGGCACCGTTGCCAACGTCTGCTCAGAAACCTGGACACCCGAATCGTTTTTGATATTGGTGACAGGGTTGCCATGGCGATGATGGAATCATGACAGGCTGTCAAGTCCTCACAGGGCCGTTTTGTTTTGGCTCAGATGTTCATCATGACTTGCAACTGCTCACTTTCATTGGCCCGTCCTTTATGAGGCTTGGCTCTTCAAAGGACATCAAAGCCCCCCCCCCCCAAAAAAAAACCACATTGGCCATTTAAGCTTAGCTATCAAAGTTAATGCGGAGTCGCAAAGTGGACTGGCCGAGTGGTTGGTGAATCGGTTCAGGTAACAACCCGGTTCCCAAATGTGACTTTTTGAGCTTATGAATCACGTGCAAGGAACTGCTATGTGCAAGATTGATTATTTGATTGTTGTAGATTTTTTTGGTGTAGAAGTGTTTTCCCATACAAATATTTACTCTAGGAATGCTACATTAGCGTAAGTTAGCAATAGACTGTAGTAAGGGCTAACCATTAATAAAATTCAAATCGAATGCAGTTTTCAAATGGCAGCGGCTAGTTGGGCAACAAAAACAACTGCTTCATTTTAGTCGGTTGGTCGGCTTTATTTTGACATATATTTGTATATTTGATCCATTTATAAGTGTCACAATAAATTGTGCAAGAAGTGTAGTCCAAAACTTCAAATATTGACATCATTGTAGAGCTGTCAAAATGAATCGATTAATTGACAAGGAATTCATCATGAAATTAATCCACAACTATTTTCACAACTGATTAATCGTTTGGAGCCATTTTTTAAATTCAAAATTGTCCAAATCCTTTGATTTCAGCATATCAGCAGTAATTGTTCACTGATTTCTGTAGTCCTTCATGAAAGAAGACTGATTATCTTCAGTGTTTAAAGGGATACCTTACTTATTTAGCCTATTCTATCAATAAAAAGTTAATATTTTGTCTATAATTAATTTGATACTTTCATTATTTTTCACGTACAATTAGTACCTTTAAAAACACATTTTGCAACTTGCTGTCGACTGAAAATGATCAACAAGGTCTCAGGTAACCAATCACAGCTCAGCTTGTGAATGTCACATGACCAAACCTAGAAAACAGGTGATCTGTGAGTGGTTACCTGAGCCCTTGTGATGTCATCCTTAAAGGTACTAATTCTACATGAAAAATTATGAAAATATCAAATTTATTATAGGCAAAATATTAACGTTTGACTGCTAAAAATGGTTAAATAAGTAAAGTATCCCTTTAATCGAAATAAGACATTTGTAAACATCTGTTTTTACTTTGGAAAACAATGGCCGAAGCGCTAACCTATTACATCAGTACCCCTTTAAAAAAAAAATAAAAAAAATCCCTGTATGAATATGAAGTACAAAATAAACACCGATTAATGGTTAATAAACAGTAATCACGATAAAATGCTTTTTTTAATACACTTTAATGCAAAATTAAATGAATCTGATTAGTCGATTAATCGATTCTAAAAATATTTGATACAGCACTACATCATTGCTTCATGAACGATGAAAAGTTGAAGTGATAAAGCCACAGATTCGTTTGCATTTTTGCTAGAATCTGACACGACTTCATAATAATGACTTTTGTTTATGCCACATTTGTTTGGTAGAATTTTGGGAAGTTGGCCATGAAATTAAATTAAATCATATATTTGTACCTTTTTTTTTTTTTAAGTGACTAATCTTGTTTAGTCCAAAAGGAGCTTACATAATTACAGTGTTTCAATTTTTTTTATTTGTTTTTATATTTTCAAATGTTTAAACATGTTTTTGTGTTGTTCAGATCAATTAATACCAAAAATAATCGTGATTATTATTTTTTCCATAATCGAGCAGCCCAAAGACAAAGTGTGTTCAATAAGTTAACAACTCTTATTGAAATCGATAAACTATATTTCCTATTACGTGTAATTTATTGTGATATAGATCAATTTATTGCTTGTGTTAAAAAAAAGAATACGTTGGTGGAGGACCTTGAAAAAATAATGCATGATTATCAGGGGAGGAAAAAAATCAAAATCATTCAGCTTGGTGTAGTAATGCAGCGTTTCTCAATTCCGGTCCTCAGGCCCCCCTAGCCAGCCTGTTTTCCATGTCTCCCAATTCCCAATGCAGCTGATTCCAATGACAGCTAATCAGCCAGCTCTGGAGAAGCCTGATAACGATCCTCACCTGCGTTGCAATTGGGATACATGGAAAACAGGCTGGCTAGCGGGAACTGAGGACTGGAATTGAGAAACACTGATGTAATGGAACGTCCTCTTAAACAGAGGAATCTCTGTGTAGCCATTTCTTTTTATTTGTTCTCAGTGAAGGTTTGAGGTGTTTTTTTGGTGAGTTAGAATTGTTGTTTGCGACTCATCATCATCATTTTAACGGGAGTAGTCATTGTAATAATGTCCCTCATCCTCACCATGGGATGGATACATTACAGTCATCATAGTTGTTTTGTGGCTTTGTCGGAGTACTACATGTTCTGAAAACAAGCTATTGAAACCCGATAGTTTTGGTGAATGGGCGACGCGGTGCCCTAGTGGGAACTGCTAAGCACGTCTGCCTCACAGCTCTGAGATTTGGGCTTTTTTTTCCCGGGGACTCTGGCTTTCTCCCACATTCTTAATTCTCATTTGGATTCTGTGCAGTTGTCTAGAGGTGTGAATGTGAATATAAATGTCCTTTTTTTGTTTTTTACGTAGGGACATTTTGGCAAACATGAATCGCCGATTGTGTCATGGATTGTCTCTTAAAATTTCCAGAAAGTATTGATCAACCCTCCCAATCCCCAGGTTCCAATAACACAAGGTTGGGCTCTGTACCGCGCGGTGTCATGTGACTAATGACGCAACACCCACCCATTCTGCTCCATATTCGCACACCCGACTATACTTTTCAGCCGTGCTTCTGTTGTTCTTCTGTTGAGAAAGCAAACGGCAGGTTTTTGCGCAACCGCGCCGGTGAGAGTGAGGTCAGGAGAAAGAAGCCTTTTAAGGCCAATTTACACAATATTTCGGAGTAGAAAATTCATAACGAAGGGCATCATTAGCTATTTCTGTTCTGGTAAAATAGTTTTGAGCCTGAAAATGTCTTAGTCCTTCTGGGTGTTCCAAAATGGTTGACCCCATTTCGTGGGGCAATAATTTTCACAATTTTCGTTGGAATGACCTCAAATTTTCACAGGTTGCGTAGAAACGTTTCAAGTTTTTGTGTGTAACGTTTGGCATTTCTATCTTATCAGGTTAAGCAATGCCGTTCACCTCAAAAGAAAAGGCATTTTATGTGTTAAGAGTATGCTCGGACTCAGTCACCGAAGACAGTGCAGCGTGCCTTCTTCACAAATTTTGCAAAGAAGGCACCAACTACGAAACAAATTAGGTCTTGGCACCAAAAACTTCAAGAAAAAGTCCCTTTTTGGCACGAGCTCGAATACCGACGAGGTGTGCAGAGTCACTCATATTGAACATTTATGAAAATCTGTCATAGAACCAACAAATATTTGTACTTTTCTTTGTAAATTTAACCAATAAAACTTATGACCTTCAACATAAATTGTATTTAGTTCCATTAAGATCCATCAAGGAGTTTCTGAAATATGGGCATTTACAATGGGGTCAACCATTTTGGAACACCTTGTATTTTCAAACCCTAAAAAACATGCTCAAGAGTGTCAGGTAGGGTTGTAGCGGTACATGTATTTGTATTTTTCAGTACAGTACAAAGAACATTCTTGGTAAGGGCCAGAAAGTGAAAGTGGCTCCCACTCTAACCACATGATTGTAAACAAATACTGTGCAACTCTACCTCTGGCTAGTGTCTAGCAGTAGGTTTAGGAATTTGCCCAAAATGGCTGCTTTTAATGTTTAACTTTAGACCTGAGACTTTTTTGCATTCTGTTATGATTATGATGACACGTCCACTCATTTTAGTGTGAAAACAGACACTGCTGTCGGGGGATATTTATTCTAACTGTCCCAGGGGTACTACTGATTCAGTTTTGGGGATGGTCAGACCGAGGACTCCTAAATGACATGACCGTTAACCTGGTTACATGAACGTGCAAAAATTTGCGAGGTATGTGAGTCCCTGAGTGAGGGGCCAAGGGGGCGTCTTGCACGTTACTAAAAAGTATTTGACCAAATCTCACTCATTTTTCTCCTCGCAGGGTGTCACATATAAAAGAGGGAAAAAAAACCCGTCAGTCTTGCAAGAGGAAGACATTTTCATCTTGATGTAGTCTAGACTTGCACTTCTGTGACTTCATCAAAGGGGACAGAACAAATCAATCCGTGCGACTGAAGATTGTTTCCCGACGCCGGCTTTTTCATGCTTACCATGAGCGTACCAGCCCAGCAGAAACCTGGCGCAAAACGAACGGGGAAACGCATCACGTTTTTTTCCGATCCCGCCGGAGGCATGAAGGAGCCCGGCCAGGACACAGAGGGGTCCTACTACGTCCAGAGCGGCGGCGAACCCGGGAAAACGGAGGGGGCTAACCCGGACGGCCACCGCGTGTACCTCAACTCGGTCATCTTCAGCCCGGACAAGGGCGACCAAAACAAGGGTCACTATCAGCAGACGCTGCCGATGAAGTGGGCCCACCAGGAGTCCGCTCAGCAGCAGCAGCAGCAGCAGCAGCAGCTTAGAGCTGCCACTTGGACCACTGCGGCCAACTGGGGACAGAACTTCGCCAACTACTTGACAGACTCCAGGAACCAGACGACCTTCGTAAAACCGATGCAAGAAACTGGAGACAAGGCTGGCGACAAGCAGCCAGCGGGGTCCAACCCAACGGCGGACTTCTACCGAGATGCCGTTAAGGGAAGGGGCCTTGAGTGGAACCAGCAGCAGCAGCAGTCCCAGAGCTTTCAGGAGACTCTAAAACCCGGGGCGCTGAAACCGCAGCCGAACAACGCGTCACACCCGGCGGGCAGCTCCTCCGTCCTGCAGCCGTTCCAGTTGGCCTTCGGGCAGCCGCGGCAGCACCTGCCCGCCTACTACCAAAGCTTTCAAGGCAACGCCAGGTTGCCCAACCCGCCCAACTACTCAGTGCAGGCCAAGCTCCCCCAGCAGGCGCCGCAGCTACAGCGGCAGAACCTCATCCAGCAACAACTCCAGCAGCAGCAGCAGATGATTCTCCAGCAGCAGCAGCAGCTCCAAATGCAGCATCAGCAGTTGCGACAACAAAGCCAGCATGTGCTCGACTACTACCCCCCCAACGTGCACTCCCACCCGCAGTTTGTACGCCCCCAGGAGCCTCCGCAAACCCAGGAGCCCGTCATCCAGGACATAACCCCAGAACCGCAATTGTTGGAGCCGCCGTCTCTTCTCTCGCTCGCGCCGGATCCCCCGTCCCAGACGCAGAATCTGCGTCGGTCGCGCCGCCTCTCCAAGGAAGGCGGCGCGCCGTCCGACGACAACCCCTTCCCGGGCGACCCGGCGATGCAGGGTCCTCAGAACGGCACGCGGGGCGGTGATGCTGACGTCATGGCCGCCCCGACGGGGGTCATCCAGAGCACACCGCGGCGGAGGCGGCGGGTGTCGCAGGAGGTCAACTTGGAAACGCTCGCGCAGAAGGCCTCGGAGATGGAGACGCTGCCGTCACAGGACGTCAAGGTACTGAACTGTGGGGTGTCTAAAGTCTTCCCCCGTTCTGATATCTGATTTGTTCTTCTGCACATTTAGCACACTTAAATGTTTTCTGAGCAATTCTAACATTTTGATGAAAAAATCATTATCACCATTACAAAATCACTGTAGCGCTGTCAGTATTGAGCCATTTTACACTTGATTATCCTATTAATTAATTAATTATGAGTACTTATATCCACTCAATAAAATTTACATCCAACCTTAGTTGATAAAAAAAAAATCAATGGAATATCTTCTATACATACGCATTATTAAACACCAACGAAATTAGCCTATACTAAATGGTTAGCAATCGCGATTAGCATGAGCACGCTAGCGATTACCGCTTCATGTAAACAACCATTAACTACCATTTAGTTCACACATACAACATTATATCAACATTACACATGTAATAGTCTCTTAAAAATCACTTACAGATTATTCCATGAGTAAACAAGAGTGCAGCTAGTTGTTAGCTACATGAGGTCAATAACTTCCTGTTCCTGTCTTCTTCTGGGCACCGTTAGTGCATGACTGCCCTCTACTGGTTCAGTGATGAACACCTAAAACCGAGTGGCAGGTTTTATATTTTTGTCCAACCTCTAGATTGTGCCCTAAAACAAGAAATAAAGATAACATCACAGCCGCCATTGCAATACTGCGTGCCTCTGCAAAAAAAAAAGTCAGTGTATAAAACATGGACGTCTTATGTTTTCAAAATATAATTCATGATTTTTAAAGTCGATTTATCCGACTTGCTTGACTTTTTTTCTTCCCATCCCTAGATCAGTTAGTTGTGAACTTGTAACTAACCACAATTTTGTTTGAATGAAGACAAAACTAAAAGAGACAGTGTGTATTATTTAATGACATCTAGTGGTGAACTAATAGAATGCCACAATTTTGAGGTAAACACGCACTATGGTGCCTCAGAGAGACCAATTTCGCAAGGTTACCAATAATTATGACCAAATATTATTTAGAGTGAGCAGGAGCAGCGGGAGCGGTGAGCAACAGTGACTAGCTAGAACTAGCTGGAGCTGCTAACAAGGGGCTAGTGGGAGAAGCTAGCAAAAGATAGCGAGAGAAAAGCAGAGAAAGAATCATGGCAGTTGCCATATTGGGTCCGACACTACCTGCAAGCACCACCACAGAGGCTAATTACGTTCGCTCAGTTCTTCTCCGTCTGTAGCAGAAAAATGGCGGCGAAACATGTTAGCCTCCTGTAAGATGCAGTGTGACCTATGTTGTATTATTAGTGATTACGAGAACTACGATTTTATATATATATATATATATATATATATATATATATATATATATATATAAACTTTTTTTTGCATACTATTGAAATTAATAGTAAATAATACAGATTGGCACTTAAATTTGTAGTACCTGGTCTTAGTTCAAGACAAACGCTGGACAAAAAACGGCATCCATGTGTACAAAAATGGACGCTCAATCAACACAGACAGGATCCCGTCCCGTCGCGGCCGGTATCATGCAGAGTCATGCGCGGTGATTGCGCAACAAGTTGCTAAACAACACTGAGTCAGTGGAACTCGACGTGACCTACATTTTGCCTGCTGACATCTCGTACAAACCGTGTGTTTGGTTACATGCCTGCACCGCCCCCCCCAACCCCTCCCCTATCCATCAAAGGAGAGAAACTCCAGCTTGACCTCACTTGCCCTCCCCCCGCCCCCCTTTCAAAACACACACAAACACACGCACACTCTCTCTTCATGCAGCGCTCAGCAAAATATCTCCCCACCAACCAACCACCACTCGGGGGTAGTTGCTGGGGTTTTCCAACGAACCACACGTTACAAATATATCAAATCGTATTTATTTATTTATTTATTTTTGGGTTAAAACGATTTTTGACACCAGCAAATGTTGATGGGCAAATCAGCTAGTGGAATGTAGTATTTTTTTTATTTAAATGAAAAAAAATAAATAAATAAATAAATTAAAAAAAAATCACAATTAGGCAGTACAGACACAATATTTGTAAACGATAATAATAATAAAAAAAAACTTTAATACATCACCTTTTAATTAAGTAATAGGGCTGCTCAATTATGGAAAAAATAATCATCAGAATTATTTTAGCAATAATTGAAATCACAATTGTTTTTTGGTACATAACAATAAAATGTTTTAGCATTTAAAAATATTAAGACATTAAAAAAAAAAAAAGAAATACTACAATTATGTAAGTTCCTTTTGGACCAAACAGAATTTATAATAATATTTATTTATTCATTTATTTGTTTATTTGTTTGTTTATTTATTTATTTATGTTGGCAAAAACTTGAAGTTTGAGTGTAGCACTGTGCAGTAGGACGATCTTTTTTTTGGAGGGGGGGGCAAAACAAGAAAATATTCAAGCGTACAAAAACAAATAAAAAACATATTAAGACAAATACAATTCTTTGAAACACTATAATTATGCAATTTCTTTTTGCATGAAACAAAATGTATTAAATTAGTTATTTTAAAATTTAAAAAAAAAATGAACAACTCAAAAATTTGTATTAATAATCTTTTTTTTAATGATTATGCTGATTTTGTAATTGTGGAGTGTAATAATTGAAATTGTAATTGAATTTCGATTAATTGCACAGCCCTGTTAAGTAAAATGATCTTTTAATATGTGGTCTGCACACTCCTGATTATTTTTAGTGATTTATTTTTTTATTTTTTTTTTAAGTATTTATTTTTTTAGAGAGAGAGAAATCAGAATCGTTCATTCGGCAGTCTTACCGATTCAACATCATCGCTCTCTCTTTTTTTTTTTTTTTCTCAATTATAATTTTTCTCAATATAATTCCTTGACTTTTTCCTAACCTCCTGTGTCCTGTTCCCTCAGGAGCCTCACAGGCCCTGGGGCCCCTCTCATCCGGGCGGCCCCGACGCCAAGCGGTCGCGGGACGACGGCCTGCTCCCGCTCGTCATCCCCGTGTCGGTGCCAGTGCGCCGTTTGGACCTGTCGTCGTGCGGCGACCGAGACGCCGCGGTGGCGGCACCCGGTTGGCCGCCGCCGCCGCCACCGCCGCCCCGGCCGGCCGACCCGCCCGAGATGAGCGGCGCCGAGCGCAAGCCGTCGGTCATCGTCACTCGGCGCCGCTCGCTCAGGAGCTCGCTGACGGAGGGCTCGGAGCAGGTACGTACGACTGGCAACTTGCAACTTTTTTTGTTTTTTATTTATTTAATTTTTTTAAGCATAGTGGAAGTACATTTTTCTATTTTCCTACAGGAAATATTACAACGTATAACGTAGCCATAAAAGCCCATTATTCTAAATTTGATGTCACATTTTAACTTTATTAACAAGTGTAAATAATTTAGGAACGTAAGAAAATTAAGTAAAAACTAATGACAGCATATAAATCATATTCATAATTTTAAAAATATTAAAAAATGTTATCATAACAGTAAAATATATTCACAATAAAACCAAAGTATTTTTATTTAATGAACACTATAAAAAGTTAACTGTTACATTTTCATACATAAAAATAAAATGAATTTATAGCACTAAAAAACCCGAATACAACTTTTATTTGTCGGTTCGAGTTGAGACGCTGTAAATGTGGAAAAATGTCATAAATGAATACATAAAATTTAAAGTCATGTGATTACGCAATCTATTTGTTAGTTGTTCTAAAAGTGGAAAACTAATGTAACAAAAACTCAATGGAAATGAATTAAGTTAAAAATAAGTAATGTTAAAACAAATAAAAATCGACATATTGTTAAAAGTTTAAAAATAAACATAACTGTAAATAAAGATAATTAAATAAAGTACAAATACAATAAATCTTAACATATTTACTCGGAGTAGCTACTTTACAATTGGAAATATAAATTTACCATAAAATTAGAAAAATAATAATAAATAAAGTTAAACAAAATTTAGTTTAAAATCAAAATCAAAACGTAATTTAAAAAATATAATAATACATTTATATTGTTATCGTACAAATGGAACAAAAAGTTACCATAGTAAAAAATAAAACTACAAATAATTAAATTATAAATAAAAAAAATCTTAACACATTTACTTGTAGTAGCTACTTTACAATTGAAAATATAAATTTACCATAAAATAAAAAAAAAATAATAATAATAAAAGTTTAAAAAATTTTTAAATTAAAAATCTAATTATAATTTAAAAAATATAATCATACATTTATATTATCGTACAAATGGAACAAAAAGTTACCATAGCAAAAATTAAAATAAAAAAATAAATAAAATAAGAAATTGTTCAAAATCAAATTTAAACAAACAAAAAATACTAATTATTATAAAATGTGACGTTTACATTATGAGTTTGATTGTGAGCTTTAATCCTCTGATGTGCGCTGGGCTACAGTCCCAAGAAATGTGGTCATTCTGTTCCAAATTTGACCCTTGAACTTTGTATTTTCTTTTCTAATTCACAAAAGCATGTACTGTTCCTTTAAGACGTTGGTAAAGCACTTGAATATGTTGTTTCCTTTGTGTCAGAACGGCGAGGGCATGCCGGCGGACGACGACGTGAAAAAGCTGAAGCGGCGCCCCCGGCCCGAGCCCCTCTTCATCCCGCCGCCCAAGCCCGGCGCCTTCATGGCACCGCCCGCCGCCGTCTACTCGGCCGTCACGCCGTACCAGAGCCACCTGCGCTCGCCCGTCCGCCTGGCCGACAACCCGCTGGCCGTGCCGCCCTACACGCCGCCGCCCATCCTCAGCCCCGTGCGCGAGGGCTCCGGACTCTACTTCTCCACCTTCCTGTCGGCGGCGGCAGCCGGGGGGCCGCCGTCCGTCACGCCCAAGTCAGCTACGCGCAGCCTCCTCTGCTCAAGTACGAAAAACAAACAAGAAAATGTCACTGGTGACAACAAAGTTGTGATTTAAACCCTAAGCCAGGCTTGAAACCCAAACTACATCTGGAAGCTATAATTTGAAACACTAATTTTGAAACCAAAACCCTGACTAAGGCTAGAAACTCTCTTTTGCAACCTTAAAGTCCTCGGCTTGAAACCCTAATTAGAAAACCTTAATCAGGGTGTGAAACCTGCATGTGAAACCGTATAAGCATATCTTGAAAACCTAAATTGAAACTGTAGCCATGGCTTCAAAACCGAATTTTGAAACCCTTGTTTGAGCACAATACCCCAAGTTTGCCTGAAACCCTAATTTTGAAACCATAACAATGGTTTAAAAGCTTGACTTGAGGCTTCAAGCCTTCGTTTGAAACCTTAATTTGATCTTGAAAGCCGAAATTGAAACTGTAACCCTAACTAACCCTAATTCAGACTTGAAACCCTAATCCTGTCTTGAAAGCCAAAATGGAAACTGTAACCTTAATTTCAAACCCAAACCCTGGAATGAAAAATTAATTTACAATTGGAACCCTGGCTTCAACCTTTATATATTTCAAACTCATTTAATACCCTAGCATGGCTTAACACCTAACCCTTGATTTGAAACCCTAACCCATGGTTAAACCATGAATATGAAACAATACAACTGGCTTCTTAAATGTAAATCCTAACCCATGTTTGAAAACATAAACCAGGCTTGAGACCTTTTTTTTTTAACTCTAACCCAGGCTTCAAAGCCTAATTTTGTCAACCTAAACCTTGTTTGAAACCCAAACTGAGGCTTGCTGTCTGAATTTCAAACCTAACCCTGTACTCAAAACTTCTGTGCAATCTTCACCATTTATTTGGAACCCCAAACCAGACTTGAGAACTTCCCTGTCTTGAAATGATTCGATCATTTTGAACCCGAATTTGAACCGCTTTTGTTCCTGGCGCAGGTAGCTGCGACATGACACCTCCGGTTCTGTCTGCAGTGAGCGAGCCCACTCCAGTCAGCATTGAGCCGTGAGTGTTTTCCTACTTTGAGTGGAAACGCGCACACACACGCACACGCACACTCCACAGGCAATTATCCAAATCATATCAGCCATCTGAATCATGAGCCATCCTCATTGAGTCGTGTTGAAATTGCAAGGCCAGCACTGACAACCGCCGCCCTTGCGCACTAGAAATGAGCAGAAATGATGCACTTTGCACAATAGAAACGAAGCAAACCCCGTTTGCGTGTCTCGTTCCGCCAGACGGATCAATATGGGTTGGCAGTACCAGGCGGAGGTGCCGGACCTGAGGCCGCGCTCCCTGCTGGAGCTGGACACCCACGGAGCGGAGCTGGTCTGGGCTCCCCTGGCCCAGCTGGAGGACAAGGTGGACTACCACAAAAGAGGTAACTCCTGGAAAAGTCAGCCTATAGGGGGAGCCCTCCCCCACTGCGAGGTCGTAAAGCGTCTTTGTCCCTTTCCCGCCAGTCAAAGACCTGATGCACCTGGCATGTTCCAGCGCTTTGTGCGGAGGAGGCAGCAACCAGGAGCTGGCCCACCATTGTCTGCACCAGTGCAACGGCGACATCATGGTGAGCGCCAGATGCTCGGCTACACTTGGCGTTTGCTTTGAAAGCCCAAACCTGCCTTTCAACACAAATTTGAAACCCTTTCACCCTTGTGTGAAAAAGTAACGCGGGCTTGATATCCTAACAGGGTTTTGAAACCCTAAACCAGGCTTGAAGCCTTCATTTGAAACCCTAATGCTGGAGCCAAATTTGACACCCGAATCCAGGCTTGAAACATTTCTTTGAAATGCAAACCAAGGCTTCACACCCAAAATTGGCACACAAAACCAGGCTTGAAACCTTAATTTAAAACCCTAACCTTGGATTCAGATACTAATTTGAAACCTGGGCCCTAATTTGAAACCATCTCACTGTTTTGAAACCACAGTTTTTAATCTTGGTTTCAAACTTTAATTTGAAACCCTAACTTTAGCTTCATACCCTGTTTTAAACCTGGGTTTCAAACCCCCGTTTAAAACCCTATAACCCTTGTTTGAAAAAGTAACTCAGGATTGATTTCTTAATCCAGACTGAACACCCAAATCCAGGCTTGAAACCTTGAAATCTTTCTTTGAAATTCTAACCAAGGCTTCAAACCCTAATTTGAAACCCGAACGCTATCTTCAGAACCAAAAATTGACACACGAACCCAGGCTTGAAACCTTCATTTGAAACTCTAACGTTGGCTTGAAATATTACTTTGAAACCTAGACCCTAATTTGAAACCATCTCACTATTTTGAAACCATAATTTTAGAGTTGAGAATCTAACCTTGGCTTCGTACCCTGTTTTAAAACCTGCATTTTAATTTGAAACTAAAACCCTGGCTTCAAACCCCAGTTTAAAACCGTATAACTTTTTTTTTTTTAAAGCAGTAACTCAGCTTGATATCTTAACCCAATCTTGAAACCCAAATCCAGGCTCGAAACCTTTCTTTGAAATTCTAACCAAGGCTTCAAACCGTAATTTGAAACCTTAACGTTATCTTCAAAACCAAAAAATGACACACAAACCCAGGCTTGAAACCTTTATTTGAAACTCTAACTTTGGCTTGAAATATTAATTTGAAACCGAGACCCTAATTTGAAACCATCACACTGTTTTGAAACCATAATTTTAATGTTGTTTTCAAACCCTAAGTTGAGAACCTAACCATGTCTTCATAACCCGTTTTAAAACCCTGTGACTCTAGTTAAAAAAAAAAAAAAACTCAGGCTTGATGTCTTAACCCAATCTTGAAACACAAATCCAGGATTGAAGAATAATTTGAAACTCTAACCTTGGCTTCAAATACTCAGTCATCATTTCTAAGACTCAAAACAGTTTCAACGTGTGCACGCTTGAGGCCCGACTCTCTTGGCGTGTTTTGTGGCAGCGCCAGGTTGAGATTCCAGGCCCTAGCGAGCAGCATCGCTCCAGCGTTGTCATGGAAACGGCGAAAGCGCGAGAGAGCAACAGTAAGGGCGCGGGGGGGTGGTGGTGGTTGGTGTCGTGTTTAGGCGCCCACTCTGCTCTGCAGCAGCAGTCGGGCAAGGTGCAAAAAAAGACAGCAGGAGTTTATCGGGCATCCCATTGGTCATATTCATGTTTGTTTGTTTGTTTGTTTATTTTTCAGGCTGCTTTATCGCTGCTCATGCTGAGCAATCCAGTCTTACCCAAGTCCCATTCGTTGTCCGACTACCACTACTCAGGTTTGTCATTTGGGTGAAAAGACTCACTCACTTTTTTTTTTTTTTTTTAACAGAATTTAGTATTTTGAATAATACTAAATATAAAAGTATTCATATTTATTATTATTATTATTATTATTATTATTATTAATAATAATAATAATAATATTTATAATAATAAAAAATAATTTTATATGGCTTTATTTTGGATAAAAAGTAATTTTATTGGAGAGGAAAGTGGAGTCAGCAGTTGAGAACATTTGTACAAATTCACAAATTGGCATTGACAACTGAAAATCTCTTGCTAACCAAAACAGCAGTTTGGATTGATGTATTCAATACCACGTTTTTTTATTTTTATTTTATTTTTTTACATAATTTAGTATTTTGAATAATACTAAATATAAAAGTATTCATATTTATTATTATTAATTAATTAATATTTATCGTAATAACTATTTTTAATATGGATTTATTTTGTATAAAAAGTAATTTTATTGGAGAGGGAAGTGGAATCAGCAGTTGAGAACATTTGCACAAATTCACACATTGACATTGACAACTGAAAATCTCTTGCTCACCAAAACAGCAGTTTGGATTGATGTGTTCAATGCCGCATATTTTTTTTTTTTTGTTTTTGTTTTTTATACATCATTTTGTATTTTGAATAATACTAAATATAAAAGTATTGATACTTATGATGATTATAATAATAATAGTAATAATAATAATAATAATTATTATTATTATTAATTGAAATGTATAATAATACAAAAGTAATTTAATATGGATTTATTTTGTATAAAAAGTAATTTTATTGGAGAGGAAAGTGTAGTCAAGCAGTTGAGATTATTTGGACAAATTCACACATTGACACTTTACTTTGTTGAACAACGTGTAGACGGTGACCCCAAGTGGACAAAAATGAGACCCGCGCTGCGCCACACATTCATTAGCTAATTATTTATAGATGATGGTGATGGGTATTATGAAATGTCAAATCTGTAGATCAATAATGCAGATCATCAAGTTCTGTTTTGAAATTAGGTGGATGCCGATGCTAAACGTTTGACTGTGTCCGTCAGGGTCGGACAAGTGGTCTGCGGCCGAGCGACGTCAGTTCAACAAAGGCATGGCCGCCTACAAGAAGGATTTCTTCATGGTGCAGAAACAGGCAAGTATGCAAGTGTCAAACCATTTCGGTTCCAAGCAGACAATTTTCCTTCAAAGAAAATTCAGCCCCCAAATCCGGTTTCCCATAGCAACATGAAACTTGGTAGACATGTATATCATGATTTGACCTACAAAAAAGTCTCAAGAAGTCATGTCCAAAAAGACACAGGACGTCCGCCATTTTAGTTCAAAGCTGCCATTTTGGGCTCATTTTCACTATTTCTATCTAGGGGTCCGTCAAAAGAATTTGTTCCCGAGAACCGTTTCACTTGGCACATGAAATTTGTAAGATGTGTTTATCGTCAGTGCGCATATACAAAAGTTTCAAGAAGCCATGGCTGAAAAAACATGGGAATGCCACCATTTTGGTTAAAGCGGCCATTTCCATGTAAAAACAAAATTTGGCGGTTATTCTAATTTTGGAATTTTCATTTTAACTGTTTATTTCATTTTGAGTTTTGTTTTTTTAAATTTAGTTCATTTTAATTAGTTGTCAGGGTGGTTGTGTTAGTTTTTATTCGTTTTAAATATTTAAAAGATAGTATACTATTAGTTTAGTTTTAGTATTAGTTTTTTTGTTGTTGTTTTTTTAAGAGTGCAATAGTTAATAAACACCATGGTAAAATGAAAAAAGTTACACATTTTTTTTTTACCTAGCAGGCTCTCTGTTCATTCAAACGTCCTTCCTCCGGTTAATATCACAAGAAATATAATTAAAATCACATTTAAAATCATCTGCATTAAATTAATAACGGTACCAAAGACTAAAACAAAGGACGTTTCCACTATAATTATAGCTTCAGGTAGTTTTGTAAACATAATATGTAGTTAAAAAAAAAAAAATCCAAAAAAACATTTTTTTTTATTTTTATTTCGTTAACATTTTTTTTTAACGTTTTTTTTTCCCCCAAAAAAAAGCATTTTTGTTTTTCTTTCATTTCCTTAACTTTTTTTTTTTTTTTACGTTAACTAAAACAAAACCTTGAAAACGGTAAACGTTTTACCGGTTCTTTCTGCAGGTGAGCACCAAAACGGTGGCGCAGTGCGTCGAGTTTTACTACTCGTACAAAAAGCACGTCAAAGTCGGCCGAAACGGGACGTTGATCTACGGCGAGGCGGCGTCTCCGGACGGCCGGGCGACCGAGGAAGAGGAGAAGGCGCAAAATAAGGCAAGCGTCCAACATCAACTTTCATTTGAAAGCGGCCCGAGGGATTCGCCGTTTGATCGCAAACGTCTCTGCAGGCGTCTCACCGACTGCAGGAGCAGCGGGAGGAGGACAGCAGGAAGTGGGAAGGCTCATCAGCTGACAGGAAACAGGACGTCGGCCCCGCCAGGGCGCCGCACGCGCTGCCGTCCGCCGAGAATGTGAGTCACGAATAAAAGAATGGACGAAGCCCGAGATGTTATCGTTATTCTTTTTGTTCATAATGTTGAAATATTGAGTCACGCGGCCTCATGGGAAATGGCAGCAATGCTTGAAATGACTGTTCTGAATGTATTGCCATGTTATGCTTGCTGCCCCCTGGTGGACTAGCAGAAGCATTACAAGTTATTGCCTAATGTCAAGGTCAACAATTTTTTTTCGACACTAAATGTTTCCGTGTCCGCAGCCCGCCAGCGTCGTGATCATGAGGGCCCAAGAGGACGTCGCGGCCGGGGATCGACCGCCACCGCCTGCTCACGTCATCGGCCCCCCTCACAGGACGGGCCCCCCGACGGGCAACAAGTGTGGCGCTGGTGGCCCCGAGGGAGAGTTCCCCTGCAAGAAGTGCGGCAGGTCGGAATATTTAACATCATATTAACACGTTAAATCATCACGTGGGATTTATGCAACAGACTTTTTGTCTTGTCATTGCCAACCGTGTCCTAGCAACTGACAACAGGAGACGTGTGGGAAGTCCAACAGTTTATTGACTGCTTTGCAAATTGCATCCGTCAACAGTCATTGATTCATTATTCATAATGCATTCTAGAATTATTTGTCAATAATCTTACATGGATAAGTCAGAGTATTAACTACAATATGATTTATTGTTTATTTTTGTACATTTATTTTAGAGGACAGAAAGTTTTGAGCTCAGTAATATAAAACAAAGTGTAGATTACTGATACTGGTTGACAAATACGTGCATGTCAATATGTGAAAACCACTGAGTGACTCACAAGTTATGTGCTAATTTTTCTAGCTTTGGGAACCTCACTCTATCCACTTTGTATTTTGTTGCTAACAAACTGATATGCTAACTTGCCAGCCTTGGGAACCGTTCTCTATCCACTTTCCATCTAATGGGTAAGGAAATGATGCGCTAACTTTGCCAGCCTTAGGAACCTTGCTCTATCCACTTTTCATTTAGTGTCTAACAAACTGATATGCTAACTTTGGAAGCCTTGGGAACAACTTTCTATCCACTTTCCATCTAATGGCTAACAAAGTGATACAAAATAATGCGCTAAATTCGCCAGCTTTAGGAACCTTGCTCAATCCACTTTCCATTTAGGGTCTAACAAATACTAACTTGCCAGCCTTGGGAACCGTTCTCTATCCACTTTCCATCTAATGGCTAACAAAATGATGTGCTAACTTTGCCAGGATTATGAACCTTGCTCTATCCACTTTCCATTTAGTGTCTAACAAATTGATATGCTAACTTTGGAAGCCTTGGGAACCGCTCTCTATCCACTTTCCATCTAATGGCTAACAAAGTGATACAAAATAATGCGCTAAATTTGCCAGCTTTAGGAACCTCGCTCTATCCACTTTGCATTTAGTGTTTAACAAGCTGATATGCTAACTTAGCCAGTCTTGGGGGCGTCGCTCTATCCACTTTCCATCTAGTGGTTTATAATCTGATGTGCTAACTTTGACAATCTTGGGAACCTCTCTCTATAATCACTTTCCACCTCTATGTTGTGGTAAAATGTCATATTTGTTGAGAAATAGGATAATGTCAATGTAGTTACAGTTGTTAACCTGCTAACTTTGCGAGCCTGGGTAACCTCATGCTATACACTTTCTGTCTGTATATATATTTGAAAAATGTCACGCTATTTGTACAAGTTGAGAAACATTAGCATTTTCACATGTAGCAAACATGTGAATGTGCTAACTTTGACAGTCTTGGGAACCTCTCTCTATCTCCACTTTCCAACCTCAACGTTATGGTAAAATGTCATACTTGTTGAGAAATATGATAATGCCAACATGTAGTTACAACTACTAACATGCAAACTTTGACAGGTTGGGGAACCTCACTCTATCCACTTCCCATAAGTTTGTATCCTAGCAAAATGTCATACTTTTTGAGAAACATGAGCAATAGTGCCGTTACTAACATATTGGCACGCTAACTTTTCTAACCTGGGGAACCTTTCTCTATCCCACTTTCCATCATCAATGTATGTCCTTGCAAAATGTTAGACTGCACGTGCGTCGTCAAATGACTCGCATATTCATACGCTAACTTTGCCAACCAGGGTGTTCTACAAGGTGAAGAGCCGCAGCGCTCACATGAAGAGCCACGCCGAGCAGGAGAAGAAGGCCGCCGCTCTGCGACAGAAGGAGGCGGAGGACCGCGCCCGCGCCGCCCAGGCCGCCGCCCAGGCCGCCGCCCAGGCCCAGGCTGTCGCTTTCATGGCCGCCCGGCAGCAGAACGGAACCACGCAGGCGGGCGGCGACAGCAACGACGACGACGACGACAACACGTCGGGCAGCGAGGACAATGACGACGACGACTGGCAGTGACGCGCTTCACTACGGCGCCACCTTCAGGGACGTGTGTGTGTTGTGCGCGCATGTGTGTGTGTGTGCGTGCGTGTTCTCGAAGCTCTGCAACCTCCAATCAAAAGCCACGCTACTTTTTTTTTTTTTTTCCTACCCCGCAGCCATCACCAGGCTTTCGCCCCTGCCTGCCTTGACAGAACCTTTTGACAGGCAGGTGGCGCTGTTGTTGCACTCTAGCGTTTTTGGGAGCGTCAATGCCTTTTTTGACAATCAAAAAATATATACATATTAAAAAAACTGCACATATACATGGTATTGTAATTCCTTCTGTCTTGTGTGGCCACTTTACGGTTCCTGTTGTGTTTATATTTGTCTCGTTCGTTTTGATTATGATGATTATTTTGAGCGTGTTCAGCTTCCTGTTTTTGTATTTATTTCAACCGATAGGACGGCAGCCTGTTGGTTTCTGTGAAGAATTAAAAAAAAAAAAAAAAAAGGGCAGGCCTGCAATAGATGGAGCGCAACAAACACAAAAGACTTCGCTGGAGTTGTTTTGGTTCCCCCCATGTGAGGACGGTGGGACGTGTCTCTGACCCATCCAAGATGGATGAAAACCCCCCAATTGTGTGGATGTATGGATGACTCCATTCGCAACTCACTGACATATATTTATCTAATTTCCGTTATTTTCAATTTGCTTGGTTCATTGCCATGCTATTTATTTATTTTTTTGGGGGGAGGGGTTGATGGGATCCAAGGTGCGAACTAACAGATGGGGGTTAAAAATGAGAAAAATTACAAATTTTACGTAATTTACATTTGGAGTACCCCGAACACACATTTCACTATATGTGAGGATGGTGGATGTTTTCTCTTAAGCTCAATAAACCCTCCTGGCCCCAGATTCTTACTCTGTTGCTATGGCAACAGGGCCACAAGATGACCTTGGGTCTATGCACACAGTGTGATTGCGTGTATGTGTATGTATTGATGACAAAACAAAACAAAACAAATGGAAGACTGTTCCTGTTTGCTCTATGTAATTTATATTTACGTTTTATTTCGAAGTGTCTGTTGAAATTCTCGCAGGAGAAAAGTTGCTGTAAAAAACACATTTAGCTCAATATTTTTTTGGGGAAAAAAAGCATGAATGAAGGTCTACGTTTGCATACTTTATACGCTATTTTCGTAAAAGGGGGTTCACACTAACGATTGGACAAAATGGAATCACGACGAGTGCTTTATACGGACCGTGTAACTTATTTGCTTCTGTTTTCTACCACGTTTTTTGGCAAATGATTTATGAAGCACTGTTTATTAAACTTTTAAATATTCCTTCAACTTAAAATGTTCGCGTCCTCTTTCATTTGGATATCAGCGCACTTTCACCAACAACCGCTAGAGGGCAGCATAGTACCTTCTAAACTTTTTTTTTTTTTTTACAATTACTCTACTTTTATTCTACAAAACAAGTATTAAACCTGTTTTATTCAACTTTAACGTATGCCGAAGTGTGTGGGGAGTTACCTTTGCAGCTAATGAATAATGATTGTTTGCGAGTTTCTACAAAAGCAGCCTCGCCAACTTCAGACTTTTAATAATGATGCAATACTTGTTTTTAAATACATAACAGCCATTTTATATGTATTGTCGCTATTTTGATTACATCAGGAGCATTTCCATTCATATAAAAACTATCACTAAGCTCAGTGAGGCTGCACTTGCCTCACGACGTATCCCAATCTATGAGCTCTTCCTGGTTTTGTGATTTCCCACATTTATGGATTTGTTCGTAACGGACCCCAGCCCGAGATGGAGCAGTGATAACATGAAAGATGAATGCATGAAGGAGTGAGCAAAATGAAAAGTTACGGTTGGTGGACTACTTGTGAGCTCATCGTTCATGTGGGAGGAAACCACAGTTTTCTCCAGCCACTAATTTCAGTGGGCAAGCTTCAAACGTGCACCAGGAAATGATTCGGTTTCATACCGAAAAAAAAAAAAAAAAAATCACATTAACTTAAGTCTTCATGACCCCCACAGCATAGAGTTTATAATAATAAAGGGTTCTGCGTGAGTGCTTATCTAAGCAGCGAACAGCTGCCTTGCATGGTTGTTTGTGTTTGCTGACTTGTTTGGGTCTGTTGCCATGGCGACCGTCCGTCAGTCCGCAGCGACCCAGTCGGCAGCGGGCAAAAAAAAAAAATGCTATGTGATACACTGTGTGTAGATTGTTGCATGGTTCAATAGATTGACCTTACAATTAACATGCACATAATATGTATTAATCTTTTTTGAAATTATTGTTAAATAATAACCCAAAAGAATTACTATTAGTGTACTTTTTAAATTACATCTCATTAGAGGGTATATGAATATATACTTAATTTGTGCAATTTATTATTCATTTTTTATTAATTATATTAAAATATATACTAGACTGATCATTTTATTTCAAAAGTTACATTTTTGTTAGGAATTGTAGTCTTTATTAGTTCAAATTTACCCTGTAAAAGTGTTAGAACATGAAGCTATAATTACTATGCATTTGGTAGACATATATATATTTTTGTGTTATTTGATTTTTATTTCAATATATATGCACAACACAGACTTGATTTGATTTTTTCTTTATTAGCAGTAGCAGTCCTATAGACTACATGAATTATAATGTCCCCAGTTTGAATTTTTAATTATATATTACAAAATAAAATAAATATAAAATATTGTGGGTTTTGATCCACTTGTTTTATTGATACAAAAGTTAAAATGATAATGCAATAGAGAGATTTAATTTAATTGAATAACAGTAAAGAATTTAAATCATATGAATGGAAATAAAGAATAAAACGTGCACAATTATTGTCACACATTTGCAAGCCTTTATTAGTCAAAATGTCCACTGTTAAAAGAATCAAATTTTGTATAGGACAAAATGAGTTTAATTTTCATTGTTTCAATTGTTTAATATTTGTGACTTTCTGTTCCACCGCGTCCAAAACCTGCAAGAAAACAAAAAACAAAATATAATATTTTGTCTAATATATATATATATATATATATTAGTGCTGTCAAAGTTAACGCGTTAAATTTGGCGATTAATATAAAAAAAATAACGCTTTAAAAAAATTTAACGCCGTTAAAGGTTTTTTTTTTTTTTTTTTTTTTTTTAAACGTTCCTTTGCTGCCTTGAACCGACGCAAACCGCCACTTAAATTCACAAGAAGAAGAAGAAGAAGACGACGATGACAAAGAAGAAGAAGAAGAAGAAGAAGAAAAACAAAAAGAAGACGACAACGACGACGAAGAAGACTTCTGGTCACGTGACTTATGTAGCGTCCCAGGCGCGAAGATGGACCGCGACGGACTTTTGGGCGGAAAGTCTCACTTCAAAAAGTTACCCGACGGCTCGTTGGAGAAATCTACTGGTTTGGTCACTTTGTAAAGCTGAATTGAAATATCACCGAAGTTGTACATCTGAATGGAATTGTAGGATTGCTCACTACAATGGTGGTCAGAGAGAGAAGGAGCACACAGCAGGCTGGCATCCATTGCACGCAAGTACCTGTCAACTCATGCAACCACAGTACCCTGTGAGAGGTTGTTCTCGCTCTCAGGCCACATCATTCAAAAGAAGCGAGCTTCTTTGTCCCCTGATAATGTGAACAAACTGGTTTTCCTCAGTAATTGGCTAAGTATAAAGAAGGATGAAGCCAAATTTCTTTCCATGGAGAAAAAAAATATTCAATCGAACTTTCAGCAATATATATATTTTTTTTTTACATTGACTCAGGCACTTTTTTTATTTTTATTTTGGGTGATAAAAAGAACACATTTGTTGTTATTCAGAATTTTATTACACTTATATTACCAGTGGAACATGCAAGACATCACCCTCTGCACTTTTAAATAGGTATGGGTTGTTTTTAGAGTAAAGAGTATTTAAAAAAAAAAAGAAAAAAAAAAAGGTGCCCGCAATATTGAGTCAAATTTGATGTTTTTGTTTAAAGTTTATATTTTACAGGAGAATAATCGTTTTCAAAAATTAAGGAAGGCGCTTAAAAAATAACTATTAAAAGTTTTTGACTCGAAATATTCTTTGTATCTGATGATTCTACATTAATTTAAACACTGTGCTTGGGTAAATATTTGTTCCAACATTTATATAAAAAATGTATCAGTAAAAGTAAAAAAAAACAAAAAAAAAACAAAACAAAAAAAACAAATTAATCGCGATTAATCGCGATTAACTATAACAAATTGTGCGATTAATTAGTTAATTTTTTTTAATCGTTTGACAGCCCTAATATATATATATATATATATATGTCGAGACACAGAGTGTGTTTCCAGTTATGTAAGAGTTGATTACCCTGGGGTCCATAGAGTGCACTGTAGCAGGGTTTGTGGCAGTAGGGCTTGCCCTCGTGCTGAAACACAACAATACAAACAATAGAATAACATGAGTGGCTAACTAGTATGCTAGCTGTAAGCTTCTTTTAACACTTAATTTTTAGCAGTTAGCTTTTGCCACTTTTATGGCTTATATTAGTGGTTCACAATGACGTTAGCGTTTAACTTCCTTTAATGCTATGATGTTAGCAACTAGCAATAACACTGGCAGTTAACGATAACGTCAGCGGTTAGCAATGACGTGAGTTAGCAATAATGTTAGCAGTTAGCGATAAATAAAAATAAATGAAAAGTTTGCGATCATGTGAGCTGCTAATTTCTTTTAGCACTTGTTCAAGTTGTTAGCGGGTAAATTCTTTTTACAATTTCATGACACTGAATAGCGTCGGCGGCTAGCAGTAATGCTAATGCTAACGATAGCATTAGCAGTTAGCAAAAAGGTTTTAGTGTTAGTTACTTCTTTTGACATCTCTACGACACAGTTTGGAACGTCACTATCAAACATGGCCTGCGCAGTCACACAAAAATAAAGTGAGATCACGTAGTTGCACAAGTGTGCACACCCTCTTTGTAACTACGGATGTGGCTCTGTTCAGTTTTAACCGACTCATTCTAAATGAGTCAGTGCGCACCCTGCCGCCATTTAAAGTGCCTCTGTTTAATGCCAAATAAAGTTCAGCGGTTCTGCAGTAGCATCATTATAGATTTAGCGATCGATAGGTACCTCGGCGTGTGATCCCGACGACAGCGTCTTGCCGCACTTCTGGCACTTGAGACAGGGTCTGTGCCAGTCTTTGCCAAGAGATGTCACCTTCTCCGCTGCATGACACAAAAAACACAATCAGGATATTTGTTTTATGATAAATTGACAAAACGTAAGAGGTCGCACAAACGAAAGTGAAGTCAAAATCTAAGCAGAGTGCACAGGGCACACGTCACGCAACCAATGACAAATTAAGAACAGGAAGTCAGATTCATTTACATTAAAACAGCTTAAATATTGCTCTGTATTAGTTATGACATAAAGCAAATAACTCGTGCGACTTCAATCATTTGAACAGTTATCAATAAAATGAGCAGTTAGCAATTATGTTAGCGGTACCATCTTCAGTTAGCAATTAAATTAGCGATTAGCACACAAAAAAAATTAGCAGTTCATATGTACACAATTCCAAAATGTAATCACAGTACTTGTAATAAATACAAAGGAAATCATTCTAATTTATTTATTGATATTTTTGTTATTTGGGTATTTATTTATTTATTTGAGGAAGATCTTTTTTTCATTATTAATTTTGTTTTAGTTTTTACATGTATTTCTACTGACTTTCTAAATGTTTCACCTTATATTACATTTTGTTTCATTGTAATTGATTTTTTTGGGGGGGATTGATTGATTTGTTTACATGTACATTATATTTTTTTCGTCACTTCAATTATGTTATTTATTCACTTATTCAATACAATTTAATTGTTTTCATTCGTTGTTTTGTTTTCCAAATAGATGAATTGCGCCTTATATTGCTATAGAAATTGTATTATTATAAATATTCCCAAAATATATTTTTAATGATTTTTTTAATTATTAAAAAATAATAATTAAATAAAAATCTAAAACAATACAGTTAAATAAATGTTTAAAATGCTACTTAACTGGGGAAAAAAAGTGTCTAGAATAGGTCTATATTTAGTAAAAAGTAAATCAGTACCATGTGTCGGATGTGTAAGCAGACGTGTGGAGCGAAAAGCTGTTTGGGTGTGGCTCTGGAATAAAAAAAAAAAAAAAAAAAGTGCACTCAAAGACTCTTTTGTTATGTTGGGGGGGCGCCATTTCCGTGATTTATGCTGTCTCCCACTGTGCCATGCAAAAATGTGGTGGGAGAGAATTCATGGAAAAAAAAAAAAATCCAATTAAATATGGACGGGGGTGCCCACCTCAAATCACAGTGCGCTGACCTGAAACAATTATTATACTTAACACCAAATAAAACAGCAAGAAGACTGTAACGTTTCACATGTGGATTGGGCAATGCTTCTTTAATGTCAGTTATATTGCAAACTTAACGCATGCACACACATGCGGTAAACTTAGCGGTACTGCTAGCGGTAATAATAACATTGGGGGTAAATATTAACAGGGTTTAACTTTTAACACTTTCATGACATTGAAAAACATTAGCATTCAACAATAATGCTAGTGGTTAACAATAATGTTAGCAGTTAACTTCTTTTTGCGTTTACTTGTACAACAGTCGATAATGTTCGTGGTTAGCAACAACAGTAAACAATAATGTTAGTGGATAGCATTAACGTTACTGGCTAACTTTTTTTTTTAGTGTAACATTAGTGGTTGCCTACTTTGACCGTCAGTGAGTGGTTAACATTAAATTAGCATTTAACGTTAGCCTGACAATCAATACCAGTAGTGCACTTGACAGTAATTTAGTAGTTAACAATAGCATTTGGAGGCTAGCATTCCTTTGACAAATGTCAATAACTTTAAGTCAGTGTTAGCAGCTAGCAATAATGTTAGCAGTTAAAAAAACAAACAAATAAATAACATTAGCGGTTATGGCCGTCAACATCACTAGCAATCGGTAATATTAGCAGTTAACAATAATGTTGGTGATTCACAAAAACGTCTTTTTACGCACGACTTAACATAAACATATTGCTAATAATCAGTTTTTCTCTTAGCGTTACAAGCGTCGATAACATTCGTCGTTAGCAACAACAGTAAACAATAATGAGTGGATAGCATTAACATTACTGGCTAACTGTTTTTTAGTGTAACATTAGTGTTACCTACTTTGACTGTCAGTAAATGGTTAACATTAAATTAGCATTTAACGTTAGCCTGATGATCAATACCAGTAGTGGTATTGCACCTGGAAGTAATTTAGCAGTTAACAATAGCATTTGGAGGCTAGCATTCCTTTGACACTTGTCAATAACTTTAAGTCAGCGTTAGCAGTTAGCAATAATGTTAGCAGTATCACTAGCAATCAGTAATATTGTCAGTTAACAATAATGTTGGTGGTTCGCAAAAATGTGTTTTTTTACGCGCAACAACGTAAACATAATGCTAAATAAAATGATCAGTTTACTGTTAGCGGTGAACTTATTTCGTGTGCTTGCGAAATGTCATCTGTGCTGATTGGCTAACAATAGCATTAGCATGAGCAGTTCACTTGTTTTGACAGTTGCGCTTAGCGATAACATTGGCGTTTAGCGATAATTGGAGCGCGTAGCAATTATGTTTGTAGTTATTCCCCTCATCTTTCCCAAAGTGAATTTGTTTTTTCCGAAATGAGATGTTTTCCCTGAGAAGTTTTCCCATACAGTATACTGTCCATGTTCCCCGCCCCCTCTTGGTACTGGTGTTGCGCAATACTGTGGTCCTCCCGAGACCAAATCCATCAGATTAGATGTGGAATGTTTTGGCTTCTTCCTGGCTCTGCTCAGCTCGTTATAGCCATTACATAACATTCCTGCACGAGTCGTTTCGATAAAGCGTGCTGTTGTCCAACTGCTCAGACTCTCGGGAACGAACGCCAGTCGAGCTCGCAATCGCCATATTGTTCGCACTAGATGGATCAGGTAACCTGGCGACATGATCAATCCAAACAGGAACACACAGGAAGTGCTGCATAATTGATGAAAACTTCACAGGTCACATTCAAGCACATTGATGATCATTTTCATGCTTTTTCCAATACCCGAAAGCTGCGGTAAATTATATTTTTTATACCAATATAAACGTTACTTGTCCCCATTCCACAAATAAAAATCTCATACCTAATTGAGAGTAGATGATGTTGGTCAAAATTGACACATTTTAAAGTTTAAAAGTTTGAAATAAGAAATAATAGAAGCAAATAATTACACGTATTACCGAAGAATGAGGATTTATTTATATATATAGATTTTTTTATTATTATTTTTTATTTTATTTTATTTTTTTCCTCTTGATTATATAATCCAGTTATGGTTGCTGTCCAAGTTCTAAATTTTGTGAGGTTTTCTAACTATTTATTTTAAGCAAAAAATATCAATTATTAAAAAAGATTGAATTTTAATTCTACATTTTGTACTTTCTAATTAACGTTTCCTCTAAAAAAAAAAAAAAAAAAAAAAAAAAAAAGTTCAGTCATGGTAGTTTAAAAACAAGTGGATCGTTTTTATAAATAAAAATAAAGTTTTTTATAAAAAAAAAAAAAAAATGGAAATGTGAGCTATATCCATCACTTTTTCTGACTCTTATCTCGGATAAAGCATGAAACTCCTCTTTTTTTTTTTAAAGATATTTGGCTAAAAATAAATAGCTGCATTTATTTAATTATGTATTTATTTATGTATTTATTATTTATTTATTTATTTTTCTTTTGTTTAAAAAAAAAAAAAGGAAAGCCGAGCTAATATTTATCTAATACTTATCTATCTCTTTTTTTTGTATGACACTTATCTCGGATAAAGCATCGAATTTTATATGCATGTCAGCACTTGAAGCCGTTTCCTGTTTCCTCATTGAGATGCAGAAGCAACACGTTTCTTCCATCAATGAAAGCACAAAGCAAAAAGAAGGCAATTCTTACCAAAGTAGACCTCCTTGTTGCAGTTGGGACACTTTGGCATGTTTGGATCCTTTTTGTGACGATGATTGATTGATGTGTGCTACAAAACCACAAAGACAGCCGCGTGTGTGCACAACTGCCCCGCCGCCTTTATAGCTCTCCACATACTTCTCTTTTTTTTTTTTTTTTTTTTTCCGTGGGAGAGGCCTTCGGTCATCCTGTTAAAGAGACACACTCCTCTGTAACGATGCTGCTGTTGACTTGTGTCTTGAATTCCTTCTGTGAACACAAAATACTTGGATCTCAAATCATCTTTCCACATTGAAATGAATGGAAACATCAATCTGTTCCAGCTCCTTCAAAAACATTAACAACAACAAAAAATTACAGATTACATGACCATCGACTTTGTGCTCCTTCTGTTGTGCACACCTTGGCCATCAGGGGGCAGTATAATGCAGACATACATAATACACAAAGAAGAGTTTCACTAATGGGTTTTAAACTACAGCAACGTCGATGCTAGCTTTGTTAGCACGCCTATGCTGTTGATGTAAGATTTATCATTCGATCATATCAGAACTTTTAACGGCTAATTAATTGGATTGTTATATTTATTTATTGTTGTATCAGTCCCCACATGAAGTTATGGAATTGTATTAATTTAAAAAAAACAACAACCCCAAAACAAAACAGTGACTGTTTCATTAAAAACAAAACAAAACAGTACTTAGTACTCCCATCAGTTAGTAGTAAGTGCACCTAATAAATTGCACTGTAAGCAATGTGGTTTCCATGGCGACGATAAAACTGTGGTTGCTCCACCTTGAAAGAACAAAGTCTGCCTACTGATATGGAATCGTCTCCTATCTACGTGACCCGACTGGGTGGAACTATTTTACAACCCACTGACATCATCATCATCATCATCATCAACAGCAGCACTAACCCGCCCGGCAACAGGTCCAACCTGTCGAATAAAAAGACATTAATGGAGTCTGTAATGTCTACGTAGATATACATGTATGTAAATATTGAAGATAATCAGTGAGCATTGTGTGTTTGTATGCCTAATGTCGTAAAAAAACAAACATGGCTTCTTGTTGGCTAATGATGTTACCGTGGCAACCAAACAATTGTCACGCGGACTCACCTTTGGCCGATGGCGCAGTGTGGTGGATCGGCAGCCGACCAATAGAAACACGATACACAAAATCCACACGAAAAGTTATTCAAGGATTTAGGCTTGATTTTATGGCCTTGGGTTTCGGATTCAGGTTTAGACTTAGGGTAAGGTTGGGCAATTTGATGTTGGGATTGGTGACATTTGGGTTGGGTTTAGGGTTTGAGGTCAAGGTTTGGATGGAATGTTGGGGTTAAAGGTTAACATTGGGCTTAGAGTTTGAGTTCAAGATTTGGGGTTGGTGGTTTGGGATTAAGATCAGGCTTTGTGTTTTATGTTAGACAAAATAAAAGGTTAAGGAATCAGGGTTTAAAATTCTGGTTGGGGTTGGGATTAGTTATAGGGTTTTGGTTCTGATTAGGAGTTAGGTGGTAAGAGTTAAACTTAAATCCTAAAGTTCGAAGGTTGATGGTTAAGTGTAGGGATGGGGGTCCAAGGTAAAGTTTGGTTTCAGGTTACGGGTTCAAGATTTGAATTTGAGTTTAGATTTGACGGGTATGCATGGGGATTAGGGGTTCAGGTTTTAGGGGGAAGGGTTCTAGAGTTTGTGGGTAAAAGGTCGGGTTTAAGGTTAGGGATGAAAGCATGCAACTTGAACACGTCACTACTGAAAATCCGCTCCTGGGAAAACATTCTTGGGAAAAAAAAAAAAGTTCCTAATCCTCCCCAAAATGTGTAGCGAGGCGTGCTCTTCATGCTGCATCGAGTCTAATCGGTCTGAAACAACACATAAACAATGATTGGTTGCCCGTGGCAACTACTGACTGTTTGTTAAGATGGTTGCCATAGCGACAGGGAGTTTCCCAACAACAGGAAACCAAAGAGGAGAGCATGGGATCGATTCACATAAGATGATGATGTCACCAAACTGTTCGCAACTCTTCGACTAATGAAAAAAAAAAAATGCTTACATTTTTCCCACAGGAAGTAATGAAAATAAAAACGATCTTTTCCTGGGTCAAATTGTTGCCACGCAAAACCGGACACAAGTGTGGGGGGAAAAAGCTAGATTAAAAAAAAAACACACACACACACACAAAAGGTGATGACGTTCATACAAATCAAGCACTATGAAAACAAAACTACAAAAAAAACAATAGCAAAAAAAAAAAAAAAAAATGGAACTTTTCTAACAAGTGATGTCACTTCCTGTTCTCCTTCTTAACAACTGCTGGTGAGACTGCTCCTGTTGTGCAAAAGGTAAACAGATTTGGCAGGAAAAAAAACAAAACAAAGCTTTGAATTGCACTGCTTTAGCATTAGCATTAGCCTAGCATGCTACCTAGTGTGCTTGCCAGCCACAAATGCCTCCAATGCATCTTGATTGCATTTTACAAGACTTTTTCCTGGAAGCCATTATCATTATAGTCTATCTCACCAATTTAAAAAAAAACAACAACAAAAAAACCCTCTGGATCCAATTTAAAGGACTTTTTTTTTTCCTTTTTACAGTAGAAAGCATGACTCATTTTCCACCAAAACACACTGACACAATTAAAAAAATTAAAAAAAGAGCCGCGTGCATGCAGGAAGGAAAAGATTTGAATTGTTTATTGTTTTTCTGTCAACACCCCAAGCAGACGTCGACTTTACAGCCTAAAGCAGTCGACATGCTGTGCACGTTTGCTTCCAGACTTTAAGCACTGATTTCAAACGCAAAATCCACATGGCAACAAAAGACCAAACCTCATTGGAAAAAAATCATTTTTTAAGTGGAATTTGTAACAAAGGACTATTAACAGTAATGTGCTGCGATTTGGGGACCTGGAAGACAGACAGAAAGGTGTGCGGATCTGTTCTGGGTTGCTCCTTACTCAAAAAAAAAAAAAATCCACAGATTATCCTTGAGGAAAGAAAACCAAACGTCATCGGAAAAAAAGGCGCTTTTGAAGTACGACATGTGTAAGGTTGACAAATGGTGTTGAACTGGAAGTTGAGGATGTTGAGAGGGTCGAATCTTCTTTACAAGTGCCAAAATCAGCACATGTGAGCTCATCTGAAGATAAACCCGCAGTAGAATTTGGCCGACGCTTTCATCGGCCCGGCCCGGGTGATGACCTTCCTTCCTTCCTTCCCTCCATCAACGTGTGTTGCAAAGCAAGTGTGTGGCAACATGTGGGCGTGGTCAAATGGCTTCCAGAGCGACACATGGCGGGAAAACAGCTGCCAAACATATCTACAACACCCTTTTTCCACACTTATGTCACCATTTTTTCTGTTTTACCAACCAGTGTGAAGTTCTGAACCCAATAGTGGAAGTGGTAATAGCAGCAGGTGCGGTAGCATGAAGTAGTATTACATTTTACACAATAGTAGCAGCAGTACTTGCAGTGGTAATACAGCGATCCAACGTAACTAAAGTACAGCTTGTATCACATGCTCGTTATGTACCTAATGTACCTCGTGCACCTAATGTATCTCATGTAACTCGTGTGTTTCATGTACAGTACCTGAATGCACCTAATGAATCTGTTGAACATAAAAACCTAATGTACCCTAATGTAACTAATGTTCTCATGTACCTAATGCACCACCTGTAACTCATGTACTTGATGTACCTCATGAAACAAGAATGCCTAATATACCAAATGCACCTAATGTATATACAGTAAAGCATCTAATGTACCCTAAAGTGCTTCATGTATATTATGAAACTTGTATACCTAATGCACCAAATGAAACTAATGAACCAAATGTACACAATAATGTACCCCAATTTAACTCATGTCCAGTACCTCATGTAGCTAAAGTACCACCTGTAACTCATGCACCTGATGTACCTAATGAAAATAGTATGTCTAATGTACCAAATCAACTGAATGCACCAAATGCATCTAATGTACATAAAGTACATAATGTATCATCTGTAACTTTTATACCTTATGCACCTAATGTACCTAATGAACATAAAAATATACCCTAATGTAATTCATGTACCTCATATACCTAATGCACCACCTGAAACTCATGTACTTGATGTACCTCATCTACCCCATGAAACCAGAATGCCTAATATACCAAATGTACCAAATGCACCTAATGTATATAAAAGCACCTAATGTACCGTAAAGTACCTCATGCATATTATGAAACTTATATGCCTAATGTACCAAATGAAACTAATGAACCAAATGTACATAAGTATCTAATGTAATTTAATTCATGTCCAGTACCTCATATACCTAATTTACCACCTGTAACGCATGTACCTGATGTACCGAATGAAACAGTATGTCTAATGTACCAAATCAACTGAATGCACCAAATCCACCTAATGTACAGAGTACCTAATGTACCATCTGTAACTTGAATATCTCATGCACCTAATGTACCCTAAAGTACCTCATGCATATTATGAAACTTATATGCCTAATGTACCAAATGAAACTAATCAAGTCAAGTCAAGTCAAGTCAAGTTTATTTATATAGCCCTTAATCACACAAAAGTTGCAAAGGGCTTCACATGCCCACATGAACCAAAAGTACATAAAGTACCTAATGTACCTTAATTTAATGCATGTACAGTACTTCATATACCAAACCTAGTATCTGTAACACATGTAGATAACGTATCTCATGTACCTAATGAAACTAGTATGTCGAATGTACCACATGCACCTAATGTACCAAATGCACCTAGTGTCTGAAATAGACCATAATGCACCTCACGTATCTTATGAAACTAGTATGCCTAATGTACCAAATAAAAATAATGAACACAAATATATAATCTATTGTACCAAATATACCTAATGTAGCTACCCTACTTAACGAAACACATTTACCTATAGTGTACCCTAATGTACCAAATAAAACAAATGTACCACAATGTACCTATTGCGGCATCCTGTGAGCGTATGCATGCAGATCAGTTCCGCATCCGTCAAGAGTGTCAAGTATGAATGGCAAGTGTGAACAATATCAGCATTGTGAAACTGAGATGAGGTGTTGAGTTGGAGGAAGACGAGCCGCAAGATGGAATGCGATGACGTCCAAAGACAACAATGGCATTTTTTTCCCCATATTGTCTTTCAAGCAATAAAAATGCCTCAAAAATATCAGCTGAGGTCAGTGACTTGAAGTGGTCAGCCGCTCCTGTGAAGTCATCACACGGTTGCCGCCGTTCCCACAGTGCAGCGGCGAGGGTCCACCAGGGACCCTCGTGGAGGAGCATAATCGCTTAAGAAAACATGGCTGCTGAGTTCGTTATTATTGTTACAGGAGGCGGTTGGCGTGGAAACCTCGCTTTTCTCAGACAAGCTGCATTCCAAGTCATCATCAACATTTTTTTTTTTTTGCTGTTTCTTTTTTGGAAGTCTTCGAAGTTCAAGTGGCGCGTTTACGGTGCCAAAACAAAAGTATTCGCTTCCGATCGGAATGAAAAGTTCCACATAGTTGTAACAAGATACTGTGAAAAGGAGCATGATAAGGTGTATTGTTTATAGCTGCTTGAACTTTTCTCTCGGGAAGAATGCAAATGAGGACATATGACAGCACATGCTTTGCTCTACAACACAGTAATTAGCAGAGGAAGTGTGTCTTTGTTGACTTCCTGCGTGCGTAACCAGAGATGCCGATCAATACGTTTCCCTGTTTTAAGCCTCACAAATACGTACCACAGTTAAAAACTATGCGGCTGCTACGATGTGTTAGCGGCTTGTCTCGAAATCACGACTGAAACTTATTGATAAGGAATGAATATGAATGAATGAATGATATAAAATAAGAAATGATATGTAATGAAACTGAATGATCATCACAGAACAAAATCATTTGGACTGTTTTTGATATGAAATAACAATGAATGTTGTGGATTGATGTCGAATAATATTAAACTATGTGGAATGATATGAACAGTTTAGGATTAGAATGGTTCAAATTAAGTTTAAAAATAAAAAATAAAAGAAAAAAAAGTGGAAATTGCCACGCCCAGAACGTGATGTCACAGCATATGAATTGAATATGTATTAAAAGAACGGAGCAAAAGCGGAGTCGTTTTACACTGGAAAATATAACAGCCATTTTTTATTTTATTTTTTTTAATATCCATTAAAAGTCTAATTTTATAGTAGGTTTGGCATCAGCATTGAAGCCACTGTTTTGTATCCAGGCAACCTTAGTGTGGAAAATATTGCAGACTGACTGTATGAATGAATTTCAGCTTTTTAAATGAAAAACAATAATAACCGGTGCGGTAGTGTGCAGCCAACCCGTTTTCATCGCTGACATGGTAGCGAAGGCATGCGGTCAGGGCGTGGCCTGTCATCCAATGAAGTCAACCCGTCACATTATGACCCAAACAAAAAACAGGGATGTTAGTATATTATTATTATTAATGTGCTAGTAGTCATTTTTACCATCAAAACATACTAAATTCACAAAAATATTCCAAAAAAATGGATATTGTTCAAAAACTACATCAAAATGTTTAAAATATATATATATATTTTTTAAAAGATTGCTCATGTTTGTTGTATTTTTTTTATCAATGTACATTAATAAAATATAATTGAAAAAATTATAATTTTTATTTTAAAAAATTGTATTGATTTAAAAATATTTCATAAAAATTGAAATATTTTAAACACAATTGTGAATATTTAGAATGATTTTTTTTTATTTCTGCAGTTATTTTGTTTAGACAAGACAGAAAAACATTCTTTCAAAAAATATGTATTTTGTTTGATATGAAGCAATTACAATTGCCTTGTTCTTGCTTTGTGTAAACTTTTGTTAGTATAGAGAATCATTTTTACGTGCAAAAAAATAAGCTACAAATATTATAAAATTTCATGTTTGTTCAAAAAGTAATTAAAAAACATATGTATATGGTTAAATAACGTGAGTATGACAACCAGCCTCAATAAAATTAATCATGAGGTGGCATGCTGGCATCTCTGGCTAGTAAAAAAAAAAAAAACACAGTGCTTCTTTAAGATACATATCCGAGAGTGCTGTGCTGTTAACCTGTGACTTCCTGACAGGAAGCCAAAGGGGAAATTGTCCCATGTAAAGGATGACGTCACACCATTCTTATTCTTCAGCCACGTCAAGGTACACCAGCCAATCTAAATGGGGATACAATACTTAAGTTGTATTAAAAAAAAATAAAAAATTACAATCGTAGGGCCATCAGGATATATTTTAATGATGACAGTACACTAGGTTAAATTAGAGCGGTTGCTCCACCTAGTGGCGACATTGCTAAATTACACTTCTATGAACTCCAACAAAAGCAAAACAAATGTTGACTTAACGGTTGAAGCAGAAAGGTACACGTCGCACTGTGCATGTAGTGTGTATTTATTGCATCTTATATACAACAGACACCACAATCTGTCTACAACCGAAACAGATGAAAACTACCATGAATATTAATGACAATAATAAAACATTTTTGCGCCATACAGCAAGTGCGAAATGGATGCAATGCTAAACTAGCAACAGCAACACAATGCAGTGTCTATGCTAACCAAACACTTTGTCATCTAACAGCTTTATTACTTCTTAACATTTTGAAATGACAGGGAATACTTTGTTTTGTTTTGTTTTCCTGGCTGACGTTGGGATGAGAGGTGGGGTACACCTAGGACTGGTCGCCGGCCAATCGCTGGGCACAAATGGACCAATTATCTTTTGCTCAGAACGGGTGTGAATTTCATGAAAAGCAAAAAAATAACTGGGAATAAGTTGTCAGGAGAAGGCGGCGATGGAGAAGGAGGGTGGGAGCAGGTGTGGGGTGGGGCGGGTGGGTCCCAGCGGGGAAGAGGAAAGCCGGGTCACTGGGCGGGCTCGTAGATGTAGCTGCCCACGCCGCCCGTGTTGACGCCTGCAGAAGGAAGAAGCACAAAGGGCCACGAGTTGGGGGAGGCTCATTTGCATATCGGGCGCTGGAGTGCATGGGTGGGCAAAGTATGGCACAAAAGTGGGGGGGGGGCACATAGGGTGGTCTGCTCCAATATTTATTATGGCCCACACGCCATTTTGGAATAGTTGTTGCAGTCAATGTTGTTTAAACTATAATTGACTCATTAAAATGTGTTTTTTTAAATTCATTTAACTTAGTTTAGTTGATTTATTGTGAATTTATAAAAAATATATTTGAATTAGAAAAAATATTTTACAATCTAAAATGTACTTTTCCTCATTTGCAATCTTTTACTTCATTCCACACTTTTCCGCTTTAAAATCAAATGTGGCCCTTGAGCACAAATGTTTGCCCACCCCTTGTGTAGTGTGTGTGACTTGTGTGCACGACATTCAGGTTGCGGTGTTGCTGATGATATTGGGCGGCTCAACGGCGCCCCCTAGCGGTTACCTTTGGGCCCAAAGAGAACGGCGTAACATGGCTTGTGGCAGTAAGGCTGGCCGTCGTGCTGGAAAATGATGAAGAAAGAATCACAATAAATTTACACTTGATGAAGCAGCATGTGGCAGCAAGTATGGCCGCGACAAAAGCGCCTAAGTGATAACTGGAGCATAGCTACCTACGAAAGCAGGTGAATAATGTTAGCATGGCAGCTAAAGCGGCAAACGTGGTTAGATCGTAGAGGCAGCGCGGTGACAAATGTGGCTAAGTCAAAGCAGTAGCATAGCGACACAGGTGGATTCATTACAGTGTTATCACAGTGATGAAAGAAGTTGTAGCGGCAGCATAGTGACGAAAGTAGCTAAAAGTTATGGTGGTAGCAAAGTGGCGATCGCAGCTAAGTTCTAGTAGCATGGCATAAGTGGCTCAAACATATGGAGGACCAAAACTGCCAAAATTCTAAATAAATACATAACAACATAAATAAATGACTAAAAGTGAAAATAACAATATTAAAAAACAAAAATTTAAAAAATATTATTCAAAACTTATATAAAAAAATAATAAATGGAAATAAAAACAACAAAAATAAATTTGTATTTAATTTTTGAATTATATTTTTACATCCATTTTTATTTTAACTTTTAGTCATTTATTTCTAATGCAGTCATTTATTTTGAATTTTGGCAGTACTGTCAAGTCAAAATGTTATTCAAGTGAGGGGGCGGTCCTAAGCGCATCTTGGGTCGGACTCCGCTGCTGGAAACTGCCTGTCATTGGTCGAGTGAGCAGCTCGGCAAACAAGGAAGTTTCGCCGGCTTGCAAGGGAGAACTCCAATTGAATAAATAAATAAATGACTTTATATATATATATATATATATATATATATATATATATATATATATATATATATATATATATATATATATATATATATATTTTTTTTTTTTTTGTGGGTATGCTGAAGCATTCCCATATGTTATTGTGATTTTTATTCTCCACACTTTTTTGCCACGTAACAACTCCCACAGGATACTTCAAATTTACATTTTTCAAATTTCAACTAGCTTCAAAAATGCATGCCTCCTGGGGTATTTATCCTCGTATTCCACATTACTTACAGTATTTGCACAATTTAACATTTAATATCAACTTTTCTCCATTCATTTACAATGGGACAGACATTGAACTTTCTCTATGTATCACTTTCCACATCCACTTCCATAAATATAACTTATCATCATTACCAGGTGTCTGATACTGCTCGGTGGCACAGTTGGTAAAGCGCATTGTCCAGTAACCAGGAGGTTATAATTTCATAATTTGTCTCTCGATTTACTTCATAAGCATTCCATATGTATTAAAATCTTAGCATTCACCTATTAGCATTTAGCTTACAGCATTCCCACGCAATTTCTCCAGAAATTGCACTTAGTCTAGTTTGGATATAATTTTCGAATAATGTTTTTTTTTATTAGTTTTTATTTTCACTTTCAGTCATTTATTTATTTACTTAGTCATTTATTTATTTTGAATTTTGCGATGTTTTGGTCCTCCATACAATCATAGTGGTTGCATAGGAAAATATGCGGCTAGAGTGAATCTGAGCTGCGTTTCAATGTCCACGTGAGAGTCTTGTTGCCGATGGTTACCTCTGCATGGCCGCCAGCGGACAAAGTCTTGCTGCACCTCTCGCAGCGCAGGCAGGGGCGATGCCAGTCTTTGCCCAGCGATGTCACCTTCTCGGCTACGCAACAACGAACACGCACACACACACACAACCATGAAAGACCAGAAGACAAGTTTTACGGGGAGTCCACCACTCGTTTTTGCCCAAGTCAAAAACAGTCTTGCTCCATCACAACTTATAATTCGCACATTAGCCACTTGGCACTCGTGAGATTTTTTGTCATTGCTCGGCTGATTATGCTGTCTTGAGTTGCGAGCACAAATTTGAGATACAAGTGCCAGAGGGCAGCAGCAAACGTCACAACAGTAAAGTGGCAAAAGCTGCTTCTTGACATTTCTAGTTGAATTTTACTTTAGAAATTAAACATAGAACAAAGATAATTAATTACACTTTGTGTATTAAAAAAAAAAAAAAAAAAGAAAAAAAAAACAGAACAACTGTCTTCCAAAAGTCTGCTAACTTCGTGTTACGATCTACTTTGTGAATATACAAACAAATCTTAAAGGTATTACTGTATATCAATGTCTGCCCCCTAGTGTTGGAAGGTGATCATGATGTGTAAACTAAAGCTAAGACTAGAGCTATAATTTACTCTTAAGCCAAACCTAAAATTAAAAATAAAGCTGAAGTTTCAACTAATCTTCAGCTAAAGCTAACACTGATGCCAAAATTAAAGCCAATGGCACGGAAACAGAAATTTGCAGCTAAAGTGAAAATTCACATGAAGGCATTACAGTCATAGCTTTTACATGTTTCCAGTTTTGAGTTACGAGCACGGTGATGGAACGAATTAAACTTTTAAGTCAAGGCAGCACTGTACTTCTATCACATTCACAATGCCGTTTTTTTGTTTTTTGTTTTTTTTAAAGATAGTCTTTATGTGTATTGTCTATGACTTGATTGTCAATGGATCAATCGTACTCACCAAAATAGACCTTCTTGTTACATCTGGGACACATGTTGGCCTCGCCGGAGAAAGTGGTGATGCCTCCAGCTGCATACACAGAGTTGTTAAAAAAAAATAAAAAAAAATAAATAAAAAACAAAAAAACAAACAAACAAACATTAGCACGAGGGCAACAAATCACATGTTTGCGTTGGCTGGGCAGTATTTCAAGCCAACTCGTGCGAGTGTTTAAGGTTGCCATGGCAACACCAAAGGCAGACATATTCTCTGCATTACAAGCTAGGGGAGCAACATCACAACTTTGACCTTTTTACTGCTTTTAATCTGGGATTTATATTACTAAGAGAGCTATAATATTTATTGCATACATTTTTCTTAAAATTGGTTAATTAAAATGTTTTTACTCATTTTTTCAATTGAAAGAATTATTTTGCCATTCGTGTCCATCAGTGTTGCCATCCAACCTGCAGGTGGTGCCAAAGAGCTGTGAAAGCAAACACTTTTGTGTGCAAAGTGTCTCATGGAGATAAAACAAAATCCGTTACAAATTGTTTCGCTTACATCCGATAGACGTGGGAACAGGACGCTTATCGAACAGCACGTGGGGACTTTTTGGTGCATCTCATTTGTGAGTCACTCAGCCTTTCTAGCTTGGAAGTTGAACTGTGCCATCTGAATTGGACTCACCTTTGGATGGTGGCTTGGCGACAAACGTCTTCTTCTCCTCGGTCTGCCTGGGGGCGTTGTCCCCGCCGGCGGGCGATGCGTTGTTGTTGTTGGCTGGCGCGTCGTACACGTAGGAGCCAGCGCCGCCGATGTTCACGCCTGCAAACATTAAAAAAAAAAAAAAAAAATGCGTGAAATGCCTAGGTTCATTTAGGAAGAAAAAAAGAAAATCATCATGTACTGCACCTTTGGGCCCAAAGAGGGCGGCGTAGCACGGCTTGTGGCAGTAAGGCCTTCCGTCATGCTGAGGAAAGAAAGAATGTTTGTTTGTAGATTTTTTGTTTTACGTGGGAAAACTAGACTATTTGTGATTTTCATTCGCACATCGGCTGAAGATGAGGTCCACTAGACTGTAATTAAAAAAAAAAAAAAATAATAATAATAATACAACTGCAGATTTCTACTATATAGTTGGGAGCCAGTCTCCATTCTAACTGCATAGCGTAAGAAAGCAAGTTACTTTATAAAAAATTTTAAAAAGTCCCATGACAGGAAAATGTGACTCTTTCCAAAAAAAGAAACACACTTTTCCATCTAACGGCTGCCCGATGATGTCATCGCCGCTGGTCCACCCAACACATAACATGTCAAGGGACTGTTTCCACTTGAACCCTCGATGGCCTGTTGCATGCTGGGAATGCAGTGGTCACTCACAGGGAAATGTGACCAAGGGCCCGAGGGTGAGTGGTGGGGGATGACCACTGGTCCAGAGCGTAATGACCATAGATGAGGAGAAAGTGGCAGTGGAGTCAAGCTATGGGGACGTGCTACCCACAATGCTCTCTACAAGGCTCACGATTTTCAAATTTATATTTAAAAGAAATTAAGACTCGCTCTATATATTATTTCCTTCATTCAAACTTATTAATTCCAAATAAATAAATAACATTAGTAGCAGTAATATATATATATACATATATATATATATATATATATATATATAAATATTTCTTAAATGAGTTAGTTAATAAATAAAATAAATTGAAAAAAAAATTGTGAATTATTTTTTTTCATGAAATTATTTTATACATTTTTTGTTATGATATTGACATTATTAAACTGTTATTCACTTAAATATATACCATTTTACATAGCTTATATAATAATTTTTACTTTTATTTTTTAACCTCAAAATATGACCTGGCCTGTCAGTCTGTTTTAAAAATCAAACGTGGCCCTTGAGCACAAACGTTTGCACACCCCTGTTTCATGCTTCCACTAAAAAGAGAGAGAAAAAACTGACTGATGGCAATTTGAGGCCTGAAAATGCTCAGATTTGAAAGCAGATGTCACCAATTAACAACTCATTTAGTGCCAGCCATTTTCAGACCCTCCTTTATACCCTACACCACACAATAAATAAATAAATAAAAAATATTAAAATCTCATCTCAAAATATTAGAATATCATGAAATAGTATACTAGCAGGCTATTCAACTAATCACTTGAATCATCTAATTAATAACTCGAAACACCTGCAAGTGTTTCCAAGTGAATCCAGAATGTATGACATTGTTGTTTTTTTAATTGCATTACAGAAAATAAAGGACTTTTTCACAATATTCTAAATTTCTGAGACAGTCCTGTATATACATATAATGCTATCGTAATTTCACCTTGCCAAAACATCAGAGTTGGCATAAAAAAATTTCAGACTGGCGAGGCCCTAATCCAAATCCTGAAAATATCTTTCAAATGAAAACATGCTTTAGCGTGAGTAATAAGCAAAACAACAATGGCAGACCACAAGTCTAAAATTTGACAGCAGGTCTCAAATGTGAAAAAGTGTGACGTCGCATTTATGTAAATACATTCAATTTGAGCTACAGTGAACTTGGACTGATTCATAATAATTTTCTGTGTAACCTAACAAACAACTATTGGCGGTAAAAACTCTCCTATTTACAGTGAGCTGTTGTGTATTGTTGTGCACTTTCTATAATGACAATGTTAAGGTGTTTGGGTGCCACATTAGCGCATTGCAGAAAGCACACACAAAAAAACAAAAGTCACATAAAAATCCGCTAGTAGGTGAGTTCCCATAAGAAAAGTTTAAAAATTATATATATCCCTCGAAACTCAACCTGTATTTGTGATCAAAAGCGATGACCTCGAAAAAGAAGAGGAGCTGGAAAAGATTTCAACGTCAGTGTGGGAAGTTGAATTGTGGGAACCGAGTGGGCTGCAGTGATGTATATAGCAAGAGGCAGCAGCAGACTCGCGCCACAAACGAAACCTTGTGCGAGATGTCCTGAGAAAGTCATCAGTAATGTAGTAAAAAATCCAGACCTTCATTTATCACACCAAAGGGACGCAATGAGCAAGACTGGCTGTGATATCTACACGGCAGTCCAGTGAGAACTTGTGACAGGCACGCCGTAACAATCGATTTGATGATAGTCAGGGTTTCTGTGGACTGCGTGGAATCGATTCATCGCATCTTGAGGCGAGAACAGAAGGCTGGTTACATTACAGGCCAATGACAAATATGGATTTGGTTACTACAAACGACCATTTATTTATTTATTTTTTTATTTAATTTTATTTTGGATGATCCTAGTTAATCAATGTTGGTCTCAATACTGAGTAGGTGAGTTCCCAAATCAGCAAAGATTTACTCTCTCATTTCTAGTTTGTTTGATGGCTCTCAAGTTTATCCGCACAAAACACCTTCTTGATGGACAGATAAGTTTTACCGCTCTCCATCAAAGTCTGTTTTTTGGATGCTGTCCACAGAGGATGGAAGTGTGGGGGGTGGGGGGTCTACTGTACTGTAATCTTCATGCAGATTAAACAGCAGCATCCTTTTGAGGTCTGTCAGGGAAATTGCTTTCGACACCGAGATCACGTTCTCCTCGCTATGCACTCTGCAGTACGGTGGGAGAAGGTTACGTTCACACACACACACGAGTGACACATTCCGATGCAGTTCACAGAGGAAAACTATTTAAAAAAAAAAAAAAAAAAAAAAAAAAAAAAAACACGTAGCATTGGACGAGTCTTGCAAATGAACGAGGAGGTCCTGAATTTACTTTTAGTCTAATTTCATGTGAGAAGAGAAGGGAGCAAGTAGAAGAAGCAAGTAAACAAAGAGTTTTTGCAGGCTTCCAAAAAAAAAAAAAAAAAAAAAAAACATAAAAAAGGCTCCAGAGCAGGCGTGGAACTGATTCATTCATAGTAAAAAAAAAAAAATAAAAATAAAAAAAAAAAAAAAAAAATAGTTAAAATGTGAAAGGAAAATAGTTTTCGCTTTTTTTTTTTTTTTTTTTCATTAAATTATTTCATTATATTAATGAACGAAACATTCTAAAAATAGAAATTTGTTAAATGTTTAATTATACAAGCGTTTTAATTGTATTATTTGTGTTTTTTATTCAAAGAAATCTCATCGTATTTGTGTGGGTTTGTTTTTGGCCCAATCCCCTACTCGTTTTTATTTATTTATTTATTTTTTTTATTTACTAAAGCGCATCAATATTAATGATTTTCCCGATTCATTCTCTCCTCTGTTCGCGGCCATATTGTTAGTGTAAGCAGCGCACATCAGTGGATTACTATAATCGATTAAAATCGCTCAGATTGGCTTGCTACCCCTGGCTACCCACTGGTGCCATCTCTACTGCCTAACATCCCGGTTGTTTGTGTTGTGTTGCCCCTAAAATGTCGTCATACTGACCTCAGCGTGCCCGCCGGCGTTGAGCAGCTTGTTGCATCGGTCGCACTTTAAGCACAACTTGTGCCAGTCTTTGCCCAGCGACGACACCTTCTCGGCTGTACGGGGAGAGGACACACAAAGAAAGACACATCAAGTGTGAGTGAGGCAAACACACACGCACGTCAACAGGGGTCTTTTTCTTTGTTCTTTGGTAGAAGAATGATGAACTTGTGCTGAGTTACTGTCATCAGGCCAAGCCAGCGATGACTGGGAATGCCTGTGAACGAGACAGGATGCTACGATGATGTCATCAAGGGACAGACACACAGTTATGTGGTCCCAGTCCAGCTGGAAAAAAGGCCCACCTCCCCCCCCTTACCCAAGTCTAACCCAGATCTTTTGTGTAACCTCGCTCGCTCACTCCATCCCCCTCAGTTGACAGTTCACCCATCCTGCCTCAGGCTACCTAAACCGCACTGGGAAAACTAACATCTAACCAAGAATACATTTCTCAAATAAATGCAAAATATGTTCGCTTTATGTCTGCCAAGATAGTGTTTCTTCTTAAGAGTTGACTTCCAACATTTTTAATTAAAAGTTTTTGTACTAAAATTTGGCCGAGAGTTTAGGAAATCTTACCAAATCAAATCTTCCTGTTCGACAGGCAGATAATTGTACTTAAATTCAGGAATATATTCCTCATTTCATTATTTTTTTCTCCTTTTTTTAAACCCAATTATTTTTCAGTGTGCACTCATCTCTGCTATTTTTTTTTTTTTTGCACTGACCACCCTCTACCACCAAGGGCCCTAATAATACACATTCCAATAATAAGTCTGTTCGCACACAATGGTGCCCTAAGGAACCGTGCCGGGGGACACAGAGGAAAGGCCTCCTCTTATCATGGTGGGACACAAATAACCGGATACTGGAGTGGGCTTCCTACTAAAGACCCCCCTCCTCCTCTCCCTGCCGACAAATATCCCGTCAAATTCCTGCGATGAAAATGTTTCCGTGCAAGTAACCAAAGCAAACACGGGAAAGTCAAACGCTGAAGTCCAGGCAGTGCGGGTCGATCGCTAAGGTTAGCTGCTAAGTAGGCTAGCCCTGCCATTGGCTCGCTGCGTTTTCACACCTTCACTTGTCGTCGTGAGGCCCTTAATCCAGTCGCTTATATTGTTTTAACACATAAACATCACAGTTCTATGAATTCCTTTTACAGGTTCGGGATTCGAATCTTCTCAGAGTTTGGCGCCCTCAAACGTCGCCTTTGTGTGACTTTCCACATTTGTGCTGCGAGGTGTCAACCAACCGTCCTGAGGTTTTAAACCGGCGTTTTGATTAATCCCCTCACAAATCTGAGGACACCTATCAACATCCCGACACCTCTCGCTCTCCGTTTTAAAAATAGACCCACCCGCCCCCGGGCCAGGATGTATCCGTGTGTACTTCAGTGAATGAAAAGAACACCGTAATAAAATTAAAGAAAAGAAAACACAAAACAAAAACATGTTCACAGCTCAGTGTTGTTGTTTTTGTGAAAGTGAAGTGATGAGTTGGGTTGCGAGTGGGGGGAGGTGGATCAGCGTGTGTGGCCTAGATGATGTTTATAACCTACCCACCCCCAGTGAAGCTGGATTTCAATCCTCATTATCCGCGGGAATGGGATGTCCAGGATTCATCTGGACGGTTACCGTAACGACGCATCAACGGGCTCTTCAATTCTGGGGGTCCTTGGTTACCACTACAGCCGGACTTTCTGTTTTGCCATTGGAATGTTTTGCATTTATAGCCTCTAAGTGTTTTTATACAAATATTTACTGTAATTAAGACTTAACTACTGTATTAGGCTTAGCATAGATTAGTGATCTCTGGCAAACTCAGTCATACACCAAGGACCCCTGGATTAAAACAACAAGTCCTAACTTCCTTTGTACTGAAGTAAGGAACAAGACCAATCCTTCAATTTTGGTGCAGATCCACTCGCACTGGTGCCGAGTGAAGCCACCAGATCCAACTGAACAAAGTGAGGTGGAAAAAAAAAATCTTGCTTTGTGAGATATACAGGACTGGAGGGAACAGTTTGGCCAGCTTCTTGTGTTTTTTCCCCATCAAAAAAGTCTGAGTTATTCATTTAGGATTATTGAGCCTTTGGCGAAGGTTTCCCCAGATTACGATCGTATTTATAATATACTGTATATTTTTATAATTACAGGGACTCGTTGGCTTACGATGGTACTGAAGTATGAGGTTTTGAGGTTATGAATGGCACACAATGAAATAGTTTGCTGGGTTGCAGCATGTGTAGTCACAGCACAAGAAGGCACGTTCAGTTGCTTAAGTTTTCCGCTGGATTTTTTATTTTTTTTTATTTACTTTTCATAAATATTTACTGTAATTATAACTGCGTTAGCTTGAATGCAAATGTAAAAATTTGGTTACATCGCCGCCGTAACAAAACTCCCTCATAAACCGAGGACCCACCATATATTCAGTTTCCATTTATCTTATTTATTCTTACTGTATATGAATTGAAGTGAAGACGATTCTGTGTTAGGATTCACATGAAACCGAGTAGTTCAGATGATACCTGCAAGACTGTAAGCCGCTTAAGGGAAGCGTTTCAGTTGAAGGTCAACGGGTCTGAATGTCAAGCTAACACACAGTTTTGGTCTATTTCCAATAAAGTTAAGCTGCTACATTCTCGAGATTCAAAACAAATGCATTTGTTCCAATTTTTAACATTAAAGTAACGGGTCCTTGACAATCGTGACAGGTAAAGCGTGGACAAGAATGACATGCAGTACCTACTGATCTAACCTGATCTGTCTCTGTAACTGTATTCTTCAAAAATCAATAAAGATACAAGAAGAAGAAAAATCTCCATGCCGTCTGAACAGCCTTCAAAGAAATCCTTTAGTTGTTGTCACATGGCAGGGAATTAAACAAATTCTGGGTAGCTTCAATTTCCTAAACAAATTAGCCACGTGATTTCCAAACGAAACATCATCATCTATTTTTATTTGCAAATACTTTCAGTCAGAACCTTCCACATTTTGTGACTGGGGCCACTTGAAACTTTTTTTTTTTTTTTTTACACCTCAAAGACCACAAAAAGGTTCTGGACGTCATGGGCTCTCAAACTTCTTGTGACCCTTAACAAAGAAATGTTTCTCAGGACGTTTCTAATCCCAATGCCCATTTTATGCAATTTATTCATATAGCGCAGTTGCATTTATGTGACGATATGTGACAATCCTTTCAGAGTTCTTATTTGGCCATAAGCTGAATGTTGGCCTGAGTAATTAGTTTAGTATGTTTGCTTAAATGGTGCATATGGCAGGCACATGGAGAAAAAAAAGAAAAAAAAACAACATGTATGGATGGCTGGATAATTTTTTTGCACATTATTTTGTGGCGCCCCAAGCTACAGCTTAAGGTGTTTTCTCAAAACCCCTGGATCCTTCTTAGAGATCTAAAGTACAATCTGTGTGATTCAATTTGCTTCTACGTCAAGCATCCCACTAAGTGGAAAACTGACTACTCCCAAGAATCAGACGGAACATTGAGTGAGGAAACAGGGTGGGGGTGGAATAGCCTATTCCTCCAACAACTTAATTGCAGTTGATTTGTTCGTACTGAACCGAGACTCAACTCGAGTCAAACAAAAGGGGCTGAAAGTCACAACACACCAGGGTGCCGATTTTTTATTTTTTATTTTTTTTAATACACAGCGGATAGCCCAGAAAGCAGCGAGGCAGGAATGTCCCAACAATCTATAAATCGAGCGCGGCGATTCGAGCGCAGGGGTTGGATGTGAATGGGTTTGACAGACGCAGGAAGTCCATGCTGAGCGACAGTAGGAATAATAATAATATTTTGTCCTCTTTATGATCGGTCGCATCAAATGGCGGTTGACTGGACGCAGTTTACCCTGTGGTACTGGCAAACCATCTGCGCCATGACGTTTTTCTGATGCCAAAAAAGAGGCAGCTGTGTGTGAGGTTCTTTTAGGATGAGGGAGGTCAAGATCAGCGAGAAAGAAGTATGATCCCCGTGGAGGGTAAACTGAGAAATCAACACTTGACACAAAAGTCTAAATGTAGTGCCTCTACATCATGGTATCTTGGAAGAAAGTATTTTCAGAAAATACATTTACAATCACTAGGAGAAAAGTGACAGTGACTCGAAGTCGGTTCCCCACGCTGGCGAATTGAGCATCTAACACTTATGAGTCCTTTTCTTTGCCTTCGGTATCCAGAAAGAAGGATTTGTTTAGCAACTGGATTGACTGTGACTCACAGTTTGACAAAAAGTGACAGTAAATAGTGTCAAGTTCCCCTGGTTAGCAAAGTTAGCTTCTTTGTGGTAAGTCAGTAGGAGGGATGAAATTGTTTTTGGTACACTGATAAAGTGTGACAAAACTCCAGACAATTAGCATTATTGTTTCAAGTCCTTTTATCGTCAATAACACATATAGTGTGATTTACTGTGGAATGAGGTTCCACACATTGGGAATTAGCCTTCTTAGGCTGGCAAATTACGCATGATTGCATCTTTGCAACCTTAGTTATTTTTTCAGCAATGCCGCCAACAAGTCACTGGGTGAGGCAAAATGTGACAGTTGAATGGAATGAGGTCGGCAAATTTAGCATCTCTGCAACACCCAAAATTTTGGTACAGAGGAAGAGGGTATTTCCAGCTTCTACACTGACAGTCACTTGACTGCTTTGACAAAAAGTGACTTTGGGAATGGAATCAGTCACTAGACCGCTTTGACAACGGGAATGGAGTGACGTTCCACAGGTTGGCAAATTGAGTGTCTTAGCTTCCCTGAAACTTTTGGTACCGAGGAAGATTATATTTTCAGCTCCTACACTGACTAGTCTCAATAGACAGCTTAGGCAAAAAGTGACAGTAAATGGAATGAGGTTCCCTACGCTGGCAAAGTCAACAACTTTAACACATCTGCCTCCCGAATCAGTACAGTCACTGACTGCCTGAGTTTCTTTCAGGATGAAACAAATCCAGAGGGAAGGATATTTTCAGCTACTAAACTTAGGCAAAATGTAGACGGTGCAAACATTTTGTGGTTTAGGGTAAGCTTGAAAAAAAAAAAAAAAAAAAAGAGAGAAAGAGAGAAAAAACAGCGGCGCAGCATGGAACTGAGCAATCAATTTCTTCTGGGTCACCGTACAGTAGGCCGAATGCCACGGCGAGCTTTTTTTTGGGAAGAAAAAAAAAAAAGGGCCTCTCTCCCCCTGAGGCTGATGCAACCTCGTAGCAAACCTCAGCTCTGGAGGTCGTCTGTCGCCTTGGCCAAGGCGAAGTTCCCTCGGCGGGCTAACCGCCCCTCCCTCAACGTCACCCTCCCGCCGCGGATAAAAGAGGCCGACCTCGTGAATTCTCCCGTCTGACGTAAATAGGCTGCAGTTAACTCGCATCCTGTCTGTGTTGGTCAGAGAAAGCCGCCGGGCAAAACAGCAGCCCTGCCTCGGTGACTCGTTTCTCCCGGTTACACGCACGCTTCAGAGAGCGATTTAGTTTCTAGGGAACTTTCTTAAATGTTTATGACAACTTTATATCTTAAAAAAAAAAAAAAAAAAAAAAAAAAAAAAAAAAAAAAAAAGCTGACGAAATCACACGAGGCAAGTTCAGTGGGAAGGCAACCTCCTTCCCCATCTTTTGCAGGTGTTTTTCTGGACTGAGCATCATTATACACTGACTGGAGTGAGGTTGCCCAGGTTAACAAAGCAAGCACACCGATGTATCTACGCTAATTTGATACCCTTGGAGAGAGAATTGTTATGTACGGATCTTTATCTGGCCACTTTTAGTGACTCAAAAGTAGTTTAAACCAAAGCGTATTAATACCTAAATATGGCCTCAACTTGCCCTTCGCGGTGATGATTTGACCGACTCTACTCAATTCCACTATTCATTTACACTTGTTTTTACATGAAGTGACATATTGAACGGAATGAGGTTCTACAGCTGGGTGACGTTATCATGCCAATTGCCTCTGCATTCATTCAGCTTTTATACCCTGTTTGCAGTGCCTCTTGACTTCTTTGACAAAAAGTGACTGAATTGAGTGAGGTTCCATAGGATGGCCACGTGATGCTCTAATGCAATGTGCATCCCCACAACTATTTCTAGTTATTGAATTGATTGTTTAGCGGTCCCTTGGACAAAAAGTGACCGGAGTGAAGTCCCCAATTTAGCAAAGTCAGCGCAACGACACAACTTTGTTAAACTCGGACTCTCAAAGCTGGATATTTCAGCTACTGGACTGATTGTCATTTGGTTGCTTTGACAAAAAAATGACAAGAGTGACGTTCCCCAGCTTGGCAAAGTTAGTGCATTAATTAATATTTATTAACTCTCAACTTTGATGTACCCTTGGAGTGAGAACCTTTCAGCTATAGGACTCATTGATCCTAGGTTGCTTAGACGAAAAAGTGAATGGAGTAAGGTCCCCCATTGAGGCCAAGTTAGCACATCAACACCTGAACATCCCTTCAACCTTGATTCCTTCAGCAAACAGAAAGATTATTAAGTTGCTTTGACATTAAGTGACACAGTGACTGGAATTAGGTACTGATTTTTCACAAGATCGCGTAGACAAAAAGTGACTGGAGTGAGGTTCCCTAGCTTAGTGACGTTAGCACCTGAATTACGTCTACATACCCTCTACTTTGATAAATGGACAGACTTTCACTAAATTACATTGACATCAACTTACTGATGTAATGAATGGCGTGATGTTCCCCTGGCTTGGCAATCAAAACCTGGACATCCCCTCGATGTTTATAGCAAGGCAAGCATTTCAACTGCTTTCACAGGATGACATGTAGCCTCTGCTGTTACATGAAACGTGACGCGTGGTAGAGCACTTTCACCTGCGCCTCCCACGACATCATGACGCCTCCATTAGGGGGATCGTATTTGCGCGCCTTCAAAAAGGCTGAGGACCGGCATTGAGTGGCGAGCGGCGGTTACGCAATGGCACAGCGCGGGAAAGCAGCGACTCAAGAAAATGGATGTTATGTAACCAACGAGGGAGCATTCATGCAGCCAGGCGGAAAACAGGGTACGCTGGATACGCTGACGGTAGGATAAAAAGGATATTGTGTGGTCCAAGTGGCATTTAGGTGTGGGAAAAAGGAAAAAAAAAAAAAAAAAAAAAAGGAAAACGAGCACGGTCCGGCAGAGGGGACGGAGCTACTGCGCCAGGGCAAAAAAAAAAAAAAAAAAAAAAGCCTGGTGTGAATGGAAATGTCGTCTCTAATTATAATGCATGAGGCGCTTTGGGACACTTGCTTAAATAAAGGCCAGCCATTTCAGCCCACTGAATCACCGTGCCGTGGGAGTGAGGGACAAAAGACAAAGATGAAGAAGAAGATGATGATAACAAAGAAGCAGCTCTATTAATGCCTCGTTTAGACGCACATAGTAGATGCTTCTGACTGCTGCCGTTTGTCATGCAGGATCACACAGCAGTCAGCTGGGAAAGGTTAAACACTTAGACACTAATCGGCTCATGATTGGCTGGCTTGTACTAGACCGTGACATGGACTGAGGTTCCCCAACTTGGCAAAATTAGCGCATCAAAAATAAGAACACGATTAACTTGTTTTGTGGAAGGATTGTCAACTACTGACAAAAGACTGCTTTGACATGACACTTCAATAAATTGAATGGAGTGAGGTTCCCCAGCTTGGTGAAATTAGCGCATCAATACCTCGGCGTCCCTTTACCCTTGGTATGTTGGGAGTGAGAGTTTTTCAAAGGCTTGGCTAATTGCGTCTAGGCTGCTTTGATAGACTGATATGGAGTTTGGTTCCCTAAATTGTAGAGCTGAGAAAAACCTAATCAAACCTGAACTTATTTTGGTTATGAGAGGCAGTTTATAGCTACTGTCACTGGAACTGCTTTGACATAAAGCTATAGTAAAGGTTGTTTTATGGCATTGTATTTCACAATGCTTTTTATGAAGCTGTACTCGCTGTGACTTCTGTATGCAAAAAGCGCTATATAAATAAAGCTTACTTACCAAGTACGCAAAATTAGCGCCTACAATGACTACATACTCTCAACTTGAAGATGCTGGGTTTGTATTTCAGCTCTAGGATCAGTTGTTATTCATCTGCTTTGACAAAAAGTGACGTGGAGTGAGGTTCCCCAAGTTGGCGAATTTAGCGCATCAACACCTTTGCATCTCTTCTGTAATGCCTGTAGAGTGTGTGTTTTGCTACAGGATTCATCATCACATGCTCCCTTTAACAGAAAGCAAATAATGAATGGAGTGAGGTTCCCCAGGTCAGCCATATTAATGCCCTTTTGTGCTGTTTTGCAGCTATTATCGTCAAGCCCAGAGTGGAGCAGAGGCACTACATCATAACAACACCTGGCATGGTGGCCGTCTTAATGCAAGGAGATAATCTGTATTTACTTAACCATCAATCTCACAGAACCCGCTTTCAAAGTAACCAATAAAAAGTTTCACAAACATTTCCAGGCCAGACTGCGGTATTGCTTTTTTCTTTCTTGCAGTCAAGTGTTTTGACTTGTTGCCTGCTCCAATTCGAGAAATGGCAACAACAGCTGGAAGTCTACAAGCGTAGCTCACCACCAACCGCCAAAGGAATTACAATTGGGAGTCAAATGGGACAAGAAATAGCGTTTTTCCTGCACCATTTAGAATCCAAGTCCGGTTTACTTCACCACGGTATGGTGGCCTCTTTGGAACACTTAATGGGCTAAAACTGGAGTTGAACCACAACATGTGTGGATGGAATGTTGCTAGCTGCGTCAGCAACGTAAATAGGGGAACATCGTAGCAACGTGTAAAACTGTAACAGATTTAGTGACAAAAAAAAAGTGGTATTGGTCAATCAGGTTTACAGATACTGGACTGATTTTCACTGGATTGAACAGCGTTAGTGAGGTTCCCCAGCTTGGCAAAGTTAGTACATCAGTACCTTTGCATTGGCTTAAATTTGATACCCTTGGAGTGGCAGTTCTTAGCTACAGGACTGACTTTCACTTAGCCAATTTATTGGAGCAGACCAAAACCAATGCATTGACTAAAATTTAAAACAGCCGTTTTCCAGTTCCTGGAATATGTTAATTAGTTACTTTGACGTTGAGTAAAAAGAGTGACTGGAGCGAGGTCCCAAATACAACTATGATGTCCTTGAGAAGAACATTTTCAGCACCTGGAATGAGTGAATGCATTCACATAAATTAACACAGTAGTAAATTGAGTAAGGTTCCCCATCTTGCAAAGTTAGCAGGTCAGTACCTTTGCATCAACGCAACTTTGACACCCTTGGTGCAGGTGTTTTCAGATACCGGACAAATTTTCACTTGGCGGCTTTGACTAAAATTGACTGGAGTGAGGTTCCAAGCTTGCAAAGATAGCATGTCAGTATTTATGCAGCGAGACAACTAGGATGCCTTTGGGTTTGGACAAGTGTTTTTCACTCCTAAAATGACTGCCACTAGATTGCTTTAAGCAACAGTGAATGGAGTGAGGTTCCCCAGCTTGATAAAATTAGCACCTCAATACCTAGAGCAGCGTTTGTCAAGCCAATGCAAGGCAAGCTATTATTCCGTTGTATGAAAGGCAATGGGTGTACACATAGGTTAATTTGCCCTTATGACATCAAGTGGAAGAACGTTTTGATCTTCTTGTTACTGTATGTCACTGGCATAGACATATCACCAAAGATACTTTATTTGTAATTTTAAAAAATATATATATTTGACCAATAGAGTGAAATTTGATGATTTGTTGCAACAGAGTAGTCAGGGATCACTGACCTACAAAAATGTGTCGTGAACTTCATGATCGAATCACTCCCGCATGAGGAGGAAATTTTGCTGATTCGGCAAAATCTGGAATCTGAAAATCTCAGAACGTTGTCACTTCTTCCATGTCCTTTGTCATGTGGTTTTGGTTTGTTTTGGGGTTTTTTAATTCTGAACCTCCCGTGCGATGACTGGAACCTAATTAACTCCCCGTGTCTCAAAGCAATGCGGGCGTGCCTGTTTTGCCCATCATCTTTACGTCAACGCCGCACGGGCGACGACACACCCCGAGCAGCATTAACTCTGATGTTACATAAAATTAAACGCCGGCTGCACCAACGACCGCTCACTTCACCCGTCTTGCATACGAGTCCCTGGGCCCATGTCTTTTTTTTCCCTTTTTTTTGGCGGGATGAGCAGCAGCTGTGTCACGCTGCTTACGTAATTGATTTAGAGGCCAGAAATTAAAAGGCAGCCTGGTTTTGTTGCTTTAATCTGCATGATTGAATCCACACAGTAGCAGCAAATCCATCATAGAATTTTTTTTTTATTAAAAGATAAAGATCCTTGTTTACATGTCATCTTCCCGCGTTGCTTGATGAGGACATATGGTGTTTTTGCACACTTGGCAAGAGTGTCACGATCGTAGCCTGCCAAGCTGCCATGTGGACCAAAACAACAAATGATGACTGAGAAGGTGTTTATTATTTAGTTTTATCATCCACTGCTTTTGCAGACATTTTAGGTTGTAGTTATCAAAGTCAGAATTTCAATATCGTTTCAACTGTAACTGAACAATGGAGTTTGAAATGAATTATATGAGAGCTTTTTTTTTTTATTCTTATGAAAGTGCACCTTAAGTAGTTTGTCTTCTATTTAGCAAGCAAATAATGCGAATTATCAATAGCAAGTTTTATCAGTAAGTCACCTTCCCAGTCACTCAATTAAATTGATTAATTATATTTATTAATAACGTCATTTGAGGGATGTAATTGAATGATGTTTGTTGATGTAGCAGAGTTTAGTAGAGGTGCCCAGCATCCTGAGATGTTTAAAGTAAATATACTATATATATATATATATATATATATATATATATATATATATATATATATATATATATATATATATATATATACATATATATATATATATATATATATATATATATATACATATATATCCCAAAATGTGACTATTTTAAGATGGTGACAATATAGTCCCCCCCTTTCAGGGTAGTTAACATTATCAATAGTTTGTTTTCTTTTTCGGATAACGACTTCGACAAGAGCAACACTTTGAACAGCAACATATAACATATTTGTTTTTGTTTTGAAGAAAAATAAGTACAGTAGGTTGCCTGCCTTATATGTAGGAAGTGAATGACAAACTAGTGCACCACTGACCGTTTTGAATAATTATAAACTGTATGCAAATATCATATGTTAAAATAAAACACATTTGTTGCTATATTTGTTTTTTACCTCCTAAAGTTTGCCTCTGTCAATCATTGACTTTTTCCCAACTGAGACTCCCTTTACTTACAGGAATGTAAAACGTTAATCTGAAATTGGGTGAACGTTAATAGGAGTGTGCGCTTTATGCCTAATGTACACTTTTTATCTAAAAAAAAAAACAAAAAAAACAACAAAAAACAGGATTTATTTGCGCTATTAAGATAAGCTAACCTGGTTAAAGGAAAAAAAGGTCAATACAATCGATATTTTGGCTAGTGCCAGTAAAATTCAGTCTATTTCCAAGCCGGAGAGCATATAATGGGGGGAAATTACTCACCGAAGTAGACCGTCTTGTCACACTTGGGGCACTTCGAAGCCATATTTTGGAGATAAAAGTGATGTTTTGTGGTTTGAATGGGAGCAACGTGTGTCTTCTTCTCAGTCCACAACACGAGTGTCGTGACGTCCACTTCAGCACGAGAGGCAACGACTGCTCATTTGCATAGCCGCGCCCACCACATGGCGGTGCCTTCAGCTGCATCGGTAAAAAGAGGTCTCCGTCAAAAATAGGAACGAGGGGGAAAAAAAAGATCAACTAAAGCTAAATCATCAGGTACTATATTTGTGTTTTCCCTCTTGCAATATTAAAAAAATAAATTAATGAAAGAACCAAGAGCAATAAATAAATAGGCACACTCAAACTAGAAAATAACAAGCTAAGCACAGCTGTCATTTTCTTGAAAATATCTTTGCCTGTACTTTTGATTTATTTTCACATTTTGTATTATTTTAATCACAAATTCAAACTCATTAATATTAAATTAATATATAATTAATATATAATAAAAGATTAAATGTATGATAAAATATTTAAACTACATTCTTCAAACAAATTAAATTAAACTATTTATAAATACACAGTTGATTGAAATTGCATTTTTAAATTAGAATTTTTTTATTAATCCAATATTTATTTAAATGAGTAGAAAAAATTGAACAAACGCAAATTGAATTTAAATGGTTTTAATAAATACAATTGAATGTATTAATCATTTTAAATGCAAATTTAAACACATTAAAATTAAATTAGTATAAATAAATAAACATATTAAATTAAATACAATTGTTTAATAAATTATTACAAATAAATTAAATTAAATTAAACTATTTATAACTACACATTTTGTTGAAATTGTATTTTTAAATTAGAATTTTTATTAATCCAAAATTTACTTAATAAATGAGTAGAAATAATTTGAACAAACGCAAATTGAATTTAAATGGTTTTAATAAATGCAATTGAATTAATCTTTTTTTTTTTTTTTACAAATTTGTAAATATAAATTAAATTTAAATTAAAAAAATAAATAGTAAACAACTAGACATAAAATTATAGAGAAAATATGCATTTGTTATTTGTTTATTTAAATTAGTATACATTAAGAAAAATAAACGTGAATAAACAATACAAATCTGTGACACAAATTTAAGCTAATTCAAAGTACAGTATAATAAATTACACATGACCATTTTTACGTGCCAGCTATCAAAGAAAATTATACAATGAATGGTTTTCATATCAATGCATCATGTGACTGATAATTATTTTCATTTTACAAATTCAATAATGTAATGGTACTGTAATTTATTTTTAAAGGACTCATAAAGTGCAAATGCGTCATTGACGAGGTTTCCACAAAAGCAGTGTTGCAGCATTTTAGCTTTTAACTTTTCCCCTTTGCACAGCAGCAGCAGCAGCAGCAGCAGCAGAAATATACGTAGGCCCCGTTTCACAGCATCACAATGCTCCCTTTGAGAGTCACTGACTCGTAGGAATGCGTTAGGCAATGGAAGAGCGCCTTGGGTGGATCCTGTTCCTCCTCCGGTTCTAATAAAAACAACATCAAGTGTCGCATACGTCGAGGGTGACTAGTCAAACGTTTCATTATCACGTTCGCAGGGCAGTGCGACTGAGGTCATGTGCTTTCACACGTACTGTAGGTGTTGTCTTGCCTAGCTGACGAAAAGCAGATGCTGCTGGTGGAAGAGCAGATTTCAGTACAGTAAGCTTGTGTGGAGATAAAACCATCGTTTTCCATCGATCAGCACAACTCAGATCCATTTGGTACAGTATGCGGTTTCATTGTGAAAAAAACAAAGTACTTAACCCAAAAAATATTACGTATACCAATTTCTGGCACCCTTCTGTTGGTGGTGAAGTATGGTAGTGGCAGGATAGGTAACAGATTTCCATATGGTAAGATAAAGCTATACCAATCAGAAGTCAAAAGAACGGCTTTGTGGGGTCCGCAATACATTCTGCATTGGTACCAACAGAGATGAGGATTTTTGCGACAGGGCCAAGGCAAAAGTCACATCGATTGAGGGGCAAGGACACTGCAATGTTCTCTCTCTTTGTTCCAGTGGACATGCTTACATCAACACTATGTCATAGTGTACTGGATGTCCTCCTATACACTTAGAACATTCACCTCCAGCCCTCTCAGTGAGGCTCAGTGGTTGTAAATTGAAACACATAGTTAGAGATGAGGTAGGATTTCATCTGCATGGTCAAATCTCTTTCGAGGGGACATACCGAAAAAGAGACTTTTGAATGTTTATATAAAAATTTGTGAAAGCTGAAATTTTAATATACAGTGGACGTACACATACTTGCAATTCGGCACATGCAGATTCATCCATTCGCAGTTTTTTCCTCCCAATATTTAAAAAAAACATGTAAAGATAATATTTGGAGGCAGTCACCACACATTTTTCATGGAATCACATATAGGATTTATCACTTTTTTTCCCCAATATTTTTTTTTTAAATGGTTGTCAATTATATGTTGATTTTCGATATTGGTGAATTCCCTATCACCTGCTAATTATTTCATTTTTATGAAACATTTGTATGACATCATTTTTATCAGGTTTAATCAAATAACTCATTAAAAAACATAGTCCTATATTTTCAAGAATAAAGACAACTTTCCTAGAATAAAAAGTGCAATATTACGACATTAAAAAAAATAAAAATAAAATAAAAATGGAACTTTACATGTAATGGGTCCCTACCGTCATTGGTCAGGATGTAACGATAACGGCAATATCACAATTAAACTTGCCACAATATCGTCGTCATCACGTCACAATTTGTTGGTTGTATAACTTGTATTACATTTGTGCAGTTCTAGCACCCTCTGGTGGTTAGCTTATTAGTGCAGTTTAATTTTAATTAGGAATGTTTTGGCTAGTGCAGAAGTTATTACTCACATAAATCAGTCACACAAGCCAATACTTTTCAGTATCTCCATAAAAAAAAACGTTCTTTTTCAAATGCTTTAGCTGGATTCATCATTGTGACCTATATAGACGAGGGGTGGGAACGTCTGGGTATCTCACGATACGTTACGACACGTGATACAAGGCTCACGATAACGATTATCTCACGATATGACGATACAGCGATAATCGATATATTGGGCGGGTTATAAACCCACGATCATCCACGATAAAACTAGTCAAGAAATAAACTGATGGGTTTTTTTTTCAATTTTTTTTCAATGTGTCTTCTTCACACTGAGTGACTTTGGTGTATTTTTTTAAATAAACAAATACAAAAATGTCTTCTAAACAGAGACCACTTTTTGTCAACAAATGTATCTTTCTTAAAAACTATTGTCATGCAACATGTTAGGCAGTTACATAGTCAATTGTTTCATTTTATAAAGTGACACCATTTTTTGTGTAACATTATAAAAGCAAATAAATAACATTACTTAAATATTAAATACAATTAAATCAATATTAATATTCCTTAAATGTGTGCTTCAAAAACTCTAAACATAAAATATAAATATATAAATGTATTCCACAAGTAAAACTAAGCTGATGAGTCTTCTTCACCTCAAGACTTCCGTACATTTCCCCGCCACTCTTATGAGGCGCTCCCCCTAGTGTCCCATCAAGGAATTGCTCAATAAGTAATCAACAATGGAGCCGTTAAAGTGGCTGTATATTTAACTACAAGTATCGCGATACTTGCGCAGGCGTATCGATAATGTATTGAGAGACAAAGTATCATGATTTATCGCGATATCGATATTTCACACTCCCAATATAGACCATGATAATTTGCATCACTGGGCCAATAGGAGCACATGTCATTGACATGTGACATGACATGGCATGGCCAAGCCTATTTGTCGCAAACAAAATATCATGAGTTTTTATATTGTATCATGAGCTTTTTTTTAAATATATGTTTCCAACCTCACCACAATATCGTGATAATTATTGTTTTGTGATGTTCATATCATGATATTTATCGTATTGACGTTTTGATATCATTACATCCCTAGTCCTTGGACCCAAAAGGTTTGCAAACCCTTTCTCGAAAACAAACTGGAGCATCTTGTGGATGGCACGTGTTGCGATCACGTGCACAGACCCGAGCGAGGCTGCGTTAATTATTGAAACGTTCCCACAAACGCCCACCTCACGGCTGCTGGATTATTTTAGAAACAGACGCTGCCGCGTATAGGAGGTGACGGCAGCAAGATGATAAAATGCCGGCGGACAGGCTTGAGTGTTCAGTGGGATTCAAATGGACAGATACATTATCTTGTGGATAAGATTAAGAGCTATGCGCTGTCTCCCACCCCTTTTTTTTGGGTCTCATTGCGTGATGGATGCAGCCATTTACAGCAAACGGGCGGCGGTGGAACTATTTCTGTATCTCTGACACAGATGGAAGATAAAAAGCTTAGGACTTTCACTCATTTAGTCGTTGTTTATCACTAGAGGGGATAAGGAAAAAATATCTTGTGTCCCTTTTGGAGTCTGGAGATGATACAAACATTTACCTTGAAATCCAGTACTGTTGATTTGATTGTCTATGGAATTCTGAAGAGAATTTCTGGTTCTTCTCACCAGTTTTACTGACTTGAATTTTGTTTTTTTTAATGTTAGTTAGTTTTCATTAGTTTTCAGGGTGGTTCTGTTCCTTTTTATTAGTTTTAGTTATTTAATAAATTCTTAGGTTTAGTTAGTTTCAGTATTAGTTTAATCCATCCATCCATTTTCTTGACCGCTTATTCCTCACAAGGGTCGCGGGGGTGCTGGAGCCTATCCCAGCTGGTCTTGGGAAGTAGGCGGGGGACACTTTGGACTGGTTGCCAGCAGGGCACACAGAGACGAACAACCATCCACACTCACAAGCACACTTCGGGACAATTCGGAGCGCCCAATTAACCTGCCATGCATGTCTTTGGAATGTGGGAGGAGACTGGAGTACCTGGAGAAGACCCACACAAGGCATGGGGAGAACATGCAAACTCAAACCCAGGAAGGCCGGAGCCTGGAGTCCTGTATTAGTTTTAGTTTTTTTTTAGTTTTTTTTTAAAGTGCATTACTTATGCGCAATATTTAAAAAAACAAAAACAAACAAACAAAAAAACACCATAGGGGCGATGTCATCTGAAGGTGCTTTTCTATTGGACGCTGCTAGATGACATCACTTTTGTGTGACACACTTTCAAACGTCCTTATTCTGGTTAATATCAAAATAAATCAACTTAAAATCGCATTTAAAATCATCCCTCATGCATTAAATTAATTACCAAAGATTAAAACGATGGAGATTTTTGCTATAATATAGTTAGTTTTAGTTAGTTTTGAAAACATAAAATGTAGTTTCAGTTAGTTTTCGTTTTTTTTTGTTTTTTTTTTTGAAAGCATTTTCGTTTTTATTTAATTATGTTAACAAAATTGTTTGTTGAATTTTAGTTTTTTTTGTTTTTGTTTTTTTTTTGTTGGTTTTAGTTAACTAAAATAACTTTGCTTAAGTGTTGTACCTGAAAAGTGTGACAGACAGGTTAGAGGTTTCGGGTTAGCGCAACATTTCACACAGTCTAGTTCCTATCTCTGTCCGAGACTCAGTGACCTGCATTATCATGTATGCAGTGGGCTCGGATAAGCCTGCGGAGACACAACAAAGCGCCTGTTCGTGGTTTCGATGACGGAGCATTTTTTTTTTCCAAGGGAGCAGAAGGCCGAGTGACATTTTCTTTAGAGATGGCCGGTCGGAGGTGGGGGTTATTCCCAGTGGGAGAGCTTGAGATTCCACTGGAGTCCATTTTTAGGCATGTGGGTCCCAAATGTCTTCTCTTGTCACTGTGGCTTTTTCTTGGAACTTTCTCTGGTATCCCAACACTTTGCTTTTTACCTGTCAAGGGAATGAAGTAGGGCGGCACGGTAGTCGAGTGGTTAGCACGTCCGCTTCCCAGTCCTGAGGTCTCCGGTTCGAGTCCAGGCTCGGACCTTCCTGGGTGGAGTTTGCATGTTCTCCCCGTGCCCGCGTGGGTCTTCTCCGGGTACTCCGGTCTCCTCCCACATTCCAAAGACATGCATGGCAGGTTAATTGGGTGCTCCGAATTGTCCCTAGGTGTGCTTGTGAGTGTGGATGGTTGTTCGTCTCTGTGTGCCCTGCGATTGGTTGGCAACCAGTCTAGGGTGTCCCCCGCCTACTGCCCAGAGCCAGCTGAGATAGGCGCCAGCATCCCCCGCGACCCTTGTGAGGAATAAGCGGTCAAGAAAATGGATGGATGGGAATGAAGTAGGGTTGTTCTAAAATGAGACAGCGGCATCTATATTGACGTCCCAATGGAGGAAGAAGAGGCATATGACTTTGAATGAATGAATTTCATAATTTTGGCCAACATTTTGTTAACATCTTATATATTTTTGTAAGAATGTTGTTGATAGTTGCTTTTATATAAACTTGAAGAATGTTTGTGTTCTTTTATATGATTTCTTTAATGAACATTTTTTCAAACTTGCACAACTTTTTCTTAAAAATATTAACATTCCTACACAATGTTCACATTTTTTTCATGTTTCTGCAAATATTAACAATTCTAAACATTTTTAGACATTTTGTAAATATGTAAATAAAAAAAATGTAGCAAGTATTTATTTGAAAAATTTGCAAACGTGAACATTTTGTAGAACTTTTGACAAAAAATTGTCTACATATAAACTTTATACTTTTCATAAATATTAGATGTAAATAAAGGCAGGATGATACTGTTTTTTTTCTAATTATAAGGAAACTGAAAAACGTAATCTTCTCTTTAATTTTATGAAAATGTAAAGAATATTATTCCAAATTCAACATTTTCATTGAGAATAATTGCAGTCCCTAGAAAATATACACAGAATGTTTAATTTTTTACCAAAATTCTTCACTCCCCTATTAACAAAAAAAGTTTTTTAGTTTTGACAATTATAATTACATTTTAATTGAAAAATTAAAATAGATGTCTCTGTTCTGGATGTCGTCATGCATTTAATTATCTTAAAGTGGCAAGCAGCAGCGTCTGCCTGAACACACACTTCCAATTCGACAATGTCCTGCTTCAGCGAATTCTGCATGAATTGGAAAGGCCAATAAATCTCTCGTTACGCCGATGAGTCCCCGATTCAGTGGGAATGCAATCGAAACGGAGTGTTATTGCAAGCATCATTCACGCTATCTGTAAAAGGTGGTATAGACATTTCACAATGTCAGCAAAATAACTTTTTTTTTTTTTTTTTTTTGCTACAATAGTGCTTTCTATGCTCTACCCTACACTTAGGAATGTTCAAAGATGACCTCAAATGTTACGATACGGTGGCCCACTAGGAATTAATTCACTTTACATGACTTTATATTAGGTTTATAATTGTTTGTGATGTTTCATTATGCTTTTAGTTCATTTTGACTCTTGTTTTTATAATTAAGTTAGTTTAATTAATTAATTAATTAATTATCGAGCAGGATTGTTTGTTTTTACTTTTTTTTTTTAATTCTTTACTTTAGTTTAATGTTTTAGTATAGTTTTAGTTTTTTAATGTGGAATTTTTCTGAGTGATTTTTTTAAAGGTCACTAAGTGCAGTGTAATAAAATAAACTACAATTCTCAAATAACTGTCTGACCTTCCTTCTTTTGTACAGATGTAGAAAATACCAAACGAAACATATCGACTGAACTCCAAAAGCTAATGTAGGATATTAATGTAGGATATAAATTGACAAAAGCGAAAACAAACATTTTCGTTGCAATTATAGTTTGTTTGAGTTAGTTTTCGTTTTTCATTTTATTTTGTTCACGAAAATATTTTTTTTCAATGTTAGTTTTTGTTTTTTTTCATTAGTTTTCCGTTAATTGTAATAACCTCGCTTCATATGCCAAAGGACTCAATCAGTGTCAAGTTCTGGCTCCATTCAACCAAGTACGAGCGCTTCGCTAACATGCTCGGAGGTTGAAGGAATCTCCATAGTTGACATTTTCTTGCACCATTTGCCATTCTTGTGATTCCTGTTTTTGGCGTGTCCTTACCCCCACCCAAAGCCCACCTATCCGAGACACCAACTGCCGGCATTTCAAGATGGAGCCCACATATGCAAAAGTTGACCGGCTGTCATTTGGCGGTATATGATACTCCATGCTATAAGATTCCCAAGCAAGGTGGGGCGGGTGAACAAATAAATAGTTCACTAGAGGACCCGAAAGGGGACATATTATGGAAAAGATCACTTTTAATATTTGGATACAAATAGTTATGTCTCTGGATTGGCTTGCTCACCCATCAAGTATGTAGGCCTAATTAATAAATCAAACTTTGAGTTAATAGCCTATTTCAGAAAATGTGTCAAATTGTGACATCATATTGGGGCTAATTACATACTAAACAGTCCCACATTAAACTTCTCCACCACGGTCAGATAGGCTCGATGAAGTTCCAGAGTGAAGAATCATTTTGATACGGTGGCCAAACAACTATCAAAGCCAAAAGGTAAGCAGAGCTGCAGCGCTAGCACAGATAATCAAAAATTTGCATTAGCAGCATTCCCAGCGTTATCTTGTGATTATAAAATTATAATATGTTTGCATGGCTGCATGAGGGTGTGAGGTACAGTCACTCGGCCAATTTTTTTTTGCCACAAATTGCGAGGTAAAATTGGCAGTACGAGTGCTGTTAATGGTGGCAGTATTTTTTTTTTTTAATTTATACTGTAAAACTAAACATAAAACAAGCAGAAGTACACATTTTGTCTTTAAAACGGGAGCAACACATGTACTCAGACAACCCAACAATGCTCACGGGCATATATTTATACTCTTCCGTGATTCATCAACAAATCTATGTCTGGTATGTCTTTCTGTTTTCATACTGCCACAAAATAATGTCCATAATTGTTAATCTGTAGGATAGTTTTGAATGGATGCATGCCACAGACATGTTAAGACAACGAGGAGATGTTTTAAATTGTGATGGGGAAATACACAATACTCCGTTGAGAGTCCCTGCCTGTATAGAGGAGGACCTCTGCTGGCAGATTGAGGCCACTAAGAAAACTTCAACAATCAACAATGGGCACCCACTTCTCATCAAAAAAATAAATAAATGAAATAAATAAGCCAACAGCGCACTCCAGTGTCTCTTACAGGCCATCACAGTCAGAGCGTCCACATGAGAGGCTTCAATCCATTCAATCGCACAGCAAATGGACAAAAGTATTCCGACACTGCCTTGAATTTCCGGGTCGAAGGGAAAAGTGGAATGTAAAGGAGAATGTTGCAATTAGTTATCATTTGCAGGTGTGATAGTTCAAGGAACACTATAATAATAAATCCAAATAATGTTTATATATTTCTAGAAAAAGTGTCAATTTGAGGAAAACAAATATGGAATAGAGAAAAAGTGGAATGTTTGAAAAAAAAAAAAAGTTATATATTTCCCCCCCCAAAAAATAGCATATTTTCAAGAAATCTGAATACATTTTCAAGGACAAAAGTAATATTTTCTAGAAAAGGGTATATTTTTGAGGTGGAATATCTTGTTAAAGGTCCTAAATTTGTGAGTATATAAACCACATTTTCTTGATATTAAAGATTGTATTGTTTTTTTTGTTTGTTTGTTTTTTTTAGAAGAAGAAAACAATACTTTCAAGATAGCTGTATATTTGAAAAATGTTATACATTTGAGAATAAATTGTATGCTGTATTTCCAGAGGAAAAAAAGTAGTACATTTTCCAGAAAAAAATAATCTATTTTTGAGTCACTTATTTTGCGTCTTTTTAAAAATAAATTTTGTATAAAAAATAAACTTATTTTTCAAGGAAGGGTCTTGTATTCTTTGAGAACCAAAAGATATATTTTTTAAAAAGTTGTATGTTTTCGAATAAGTCATTTTTTGGGGAAGAGTAGAATATTTTTCAGAAAAAATACAATTTTGAAAATAAATCATACTTTCTTGAAAATGGTTGTGAGAAAAAGCTGTAAAAAAAAAAGGCTTACTTTTCTGAGAAATATACTTTCTATATGACAAAGTTTGATATTTGATGAGAAATAAACTATTTTTGAAAAAGTCGTATAACGTACATAATTGATCAAATGTGTGAGAATGAAATTTGAAAGTCATATAATTTTACAAAAAGTAGTACAATTTCCATAAAAAATATATAACATACTTTTGTAAATAATACATTTTCTAGAAAATGTTTTTGAGAAAAAGCTGTATATTTTCTAAATTAAGTTTTAGATTTTTTAGAATAGAAGTTCTGTACTATATTTTCTAGATGAATTACTTGACATTATTCTTATAAAATCTTATAAAAGTCATACATTTGAGAAAAATAGTAGACAGTAATACAGAAATTGTCGCAAAGATGCATGCTTGATTTAAAAAATAAATAAATAAGTGTGTATAGGTGTGTAAAAGTTTTTTTTGTTTGTTTGTTTTTTAAGTTGGATATGTTCCAAAGGTTCTGGTTCTGTGGTTCAAGGGGAAAAAAAATTTGCAATCCCACCTCTGGAAAACAAGCTGGCCTTTTTCCCATGCATACAGTACACACGCCAGCTTCTTTGTTTCAACTCTGAAGCTGCTTTTCTGGAGTATCTCTGTGTTAAAGAAGATGATCCAAACATGTTTCCTTGGCATAGGTGGCTCCCATAAGCAGAAACCGTGAAATCTGCCTTTCTTTCTGCCTTTATTTTCACAAAAGGGGCCATACAGCATCTCCTCAGTGCTGCAGGCACGGCGCCAACATTGAGACTGCACACTTGACCGGAGGGGGTGCGCACCATTGGCTCATTGGCGGTCACGTGACCCCTAAGGCCCAAGTCCCATGTGTCAGGCTCCAGTAATTGAGGCTTACACATGGTATAGATCAGATGGAGCTCTGACCGCAGCATTCCGACGGCAAGGAGAGGACGTATGTTTTTATACGTGCTAGCAAACGTTTCAGAAATGTCACGTTAAAGCTGGTAAATCAACATCGCACTTGGGAATAAACACCTTCTTATGCACGATAAATCAAATTATAATTGTTAAGCCTTTATACGATGATTATGTACCCCCATTGAGATGAGGGATTTAGGATTAGAATTGAGTGCTTGGTAAATGGCTATTTAAGATGCAACTGTGTAACTATTTTTTTTGTTAAAAAACAAAAACATCCAGGTCAGTACTAGAGAAGATGACTCAATGCTGCGTAGGCCTATGGGGTCATCTTGTGCTGTAGTAGTCAGCATTTTTTTGTCTTTCATATTTCGTGTCGACTGGTGACATTCCCTCAAGTAGCACACCAAAAATGACGGACAGAAAATTACTCATTTATTTGACCGAGCAATGGGCGGAGCCCGGCCTCTTCTCTCCCATTTGTAAAAATCTAAACATATCAGCTTGCAGTTTGGGGGCAAAAAAATAATCATAAAATAATTACCTCTTCGAAAAAAATCACTTTTTTCCTCACCAACTATCCTTTAAAACAAACAAACAAATTAATTACCTCATCGAAGAATCCAACTTTTTTTCCCCACCGACAGCTCTTCAAAACAAACTAACATACTGTGAACAATATTTGGCTTTGCAAAACGGGAAAGGGCGGTGGGGAGGTGGGTGTTCTGTGGACGACAGCCATGCGGCGAATCCTAGTCATCGATGATTACGGCGGCCGACATCCACCAATTACTATTCGTCGCTGGGCGAAGGGAGTGTGCACAGCATACAGCGTTTTGATATTCATAGAACCGAGTGGGGATGGGTTTGTTGGGGTTTTTGGGTCTGGGAGTTTAACCGACCATTCAATGGGTCGGCCGCTCTAGAAACTCCAGAAACTCCTGATGGCCAGCCCGTCCCTGTTTAAAACAGAATAAAAATGTTCTTGAGTAGCCGACGTCATATCAAAGTGGCAGCTCTGGTATTGAAATGCAGAATTCCAGTCTGGCGGGCTACAGAACTACACTGCGGCTTTATAACATCCATGCATAGGAAATTTTAGGAAATGCTAAAAGGAGACACTGCGAGATTAGTCGTAATTTTCCAAAAAATAAAGTTGCATATTTTCGGCTTTACATTAGAGCAAAGAATTAAATTTAATGAAAAAACATACAGTATGTAGCTCACATTTGAGGAAAACAAGGTCTTGAAAACGAATTTTCCTTAAAAAAAATAAAAATAAATAAATATATATATATATAGTATTGGCAAGGAGAAAAAAAATACATTTTGGAGAAAAAGTATATAATGATAATAATGATGATAATAATAATAATAACATATCTATCTATCTATCTATCTAATTTTATGTTTAGCTTTAGAAATATAAAGAGGTGGCTCCATAGTCGGTCACGTGACACTTGGATAACTCAGCTCTATTTTAAAAACAAGCAACCGAAGGGGTTAAAAACAAACAAGAAACAAATAGTAAAAACTAAATTCAAATAACTAATCAACTGGTAAATTACAAAGGTTTGAGGGGGTTGGACGAGGTTGGGTCGCCGCTCGGCTTGAGGGTACTGTCTCTTTAAGGTCTCCAAGGCTGGTCTGTTTCGTATTGATCCGGCCACCATTTTCCAACACACAGCGGCGGCAGCGCAGCTAGCAACACGGCCGAGCGACAGCCAGGGAAGCAGGCGAGCGGGGAGACAGCGAGCCGACCCACCCTGACGACCCGGAGAGAGGAGGCTACCTTCCCCTCGGCACCGGCGGCGGGGCAGCCATGGCGGCCAACATGTACCGGGTCGGAGGTAAGACAAAGTGGGGGTGGTGGTGGTGGTGGTGGTGGAGGTGGAGGTGGGGGAGGCGACGCCGCCGCCAACGGGGAGGTTTGTCTCCCGTCAGCCAGCCAGTCAGTCAGTCACTCACCAGTCAGTCAGTCAGTCACGGTTTGACCCGCCATGGTAAATTCTGTGTTGATGCATTTGTCTTTTTCCTCCTCCTTCGTCCTCCCTCCTCCTCCTCTTCCTCCGCCGCCCCCTTTTCGTCGTCAATTTAACTCCCTGGAGGTGGTAAGACAGCCTTCCTCACGATGATGACTCGCGGTGGCGATGAAGAGTCGTGTTTTTGTCTAACTTATGACTACTACAAAGACCATTTCAACTGAGCAACTAGCATCGTTAAAAGTTATTAGAAACTACTTTTGTGTAATAATTACAACGCTTTACTGTTCCTAAATTAGTATCCCCCCCCCACACACACACACACACATACAAAGAGAAGGCATGGAACTCCGGTGTGGATTTAATGATATGCTAAAATGGCATGAAAAATGTCTTGCACACAAGCCAAAACATTAGGGACACCTGTGGGAGGATGGGAATCTGGTGACACATGAAATAGTCGCCGGGCAGCGTCAGTTGCTTTTCGACACAAGAAGTTGAGTGCCATGTGTTAAACTTCCTACCCTTTGTCCTGTCATTCCAGAATTCCCCAAAGCACAGGCGTTGTTTGATTCTGATTGGACCCCCAGAAGGCGAAATATCACCGTGACGAGTCCATTTAACGAGTTGTCATTCAACAAACGATTGCTTTCGACGCAAAAAGTTAGTTGACTGGTGTTAAAAATCACACCCCTGTCCCGTCGTTTTCAGAAGGTGGAATATTGCAGGGACGACAATCTTTCCTCCCAAGTCAGCCAGGTTGAAATTGCCGGCGTGACGTATGATATAGTTGCCAGTCAATAACAGCTACTTTCGACGCAAGCAGTTGAGTGTTGGGTAAATGTCAGACCCCTGTCCCGTCATTCCGTAATTCCACTTCATAAAGATAGTGGTATGCTTTGTTTCCATTTTTATATCCCTCCCCCAGAAGAGCTTTCTGATTGCCTTACTTGAACAAATAGAGGACTAGTGACTACTGCCTCCTATGGTATGGAGGAGTAGTTCTTGTCACATTTGCAGAAAGTACGTAGTAGTCGGTGTTGTGATCAGTTTGTTGCCGTGTGTATTTTCGTCATTTTTTTCCCGGCATGACATCACGTTGGACTGACGTTGGATTGGTGTATACTAGAACCCATTACACTTGTAGTCTTTTAAGCATTGTGACAAATTCACAAAATTCTAATATAAGCGAGGCAAGACAATTTTATTTCTATAGCAAATTTCATATAAAGGTAACTCAATGTGCTTCACATAATTAAAGTACAACATTTAAAAGCATTTATAAACAAAAGAGTTAAATATATTTAAAAGCAATGTAAAAATAACAAGTAAAATAAGTAGAAAAAAAGTAGCTTACTAAAATTACAGAAAAAAAACACACCTTACCAAACAAAAAGTTTTTGGAAAATTTGATTTCCAAAATTTTATAAAAGACCTTAGTCATAGGTATGGGGATAAAGCATAGTTTTTAACCTGGATTTAAAAGCAGTTGCATTTGGCGCTGACTTCTGTTGGCATCTTGTTCCATTTGTGGGCAGCATAACAGCTTATTGCAGCTTTACCATGTTTGCTTTGAACTCTGGGCTCCACTAATTTACACAAGTGTGGCATAAACATAAGTCTGTAAATCATAAATCACATTACGTCAATGACGCAAATATGTGTCTTAATCATTTGAACTTTTAACGTTTCATGAAACGATATGTAAATGTGGACTGCAATCCTGAACTTATATAGACGCTATATATAAAAATATAAAGCCTCCTAAATGAATGAAATGAAGTTATAGTATTTAAAGAAAAAAAATGTCCCCCAAAATTGCAGCCTCTGCTATTATAAAATTGCATTATTCTATATTGAGATGTCGTTTGTTCAGCCCTACTGAAAACTGGAAAAGTTAAAGAAATAAGCTTGTTTTTAGCATTTTTGCGCACATTCCCTCACACGTTCTTTTAAAAACTACAACAGTTGTCTCATTTGAGATCTGTGATTTAGGTTTCACATTTAAGTGGATTTGAAGGAGAACCAGAACCTCTCCCCACCCTTGCCTCGATTTATGTTTCTAAACAAATCAGTGGGAAAAAAAAGTGTCACAAAAGTCTTTGTGCTGTGGTTAGCATCTCCATTTTGCTGCGTTTGAGGCACAAAGGCAGAACCACAAGTCAACAATCTCCCTAAACCTTGACTCAATCATTGTCATCCAAACATTTTTCGTATCAGGTGTCATGATCCACAACTGAAAGCCATGACAGATTTAGACAGATGGCTATGCCGGGCCGGCTTCAGTTATTCAATTGTTGTTTCTCTGCTTGTGGAAAAAAAATTGCATGATGAGGGGCTACCTGAGGATTACATCTGCCAGAGCGGTGTGGAAAGTTAACACTAGAGGTGGGAATCTTGGGGCACCTCACGATTCGATTGCGATTACGATTCAGAGGCTACGATTCGATTATAAAACGATTATTGAGTTCCCCCCCAGGCAGCAGAAAAAAAACAATGTATTTTTGTGCTTTTAATGTTTTGTACATTAGTTACAAAAATAGTACAAAAGTCCTCTCAGGCCTACATAAACTACTATTTCAGTATCAAGTTAACAGTTCAAAACAGTAAATAAAATACTCAAGTCCTCATTCTGTAACAACAGCTTTTAAGTATATTTAGTCTTCAACAGAATAAAACATAGCATTGAGCAAAAATATATTATTTTTATCCACTCAAAAGTGCATTGAGGTATAAATGAAAGACAATGTGAACTACTACTTCAATACAAATGCCTAAAAAAAAAAAGTGCTTTCCTGCTTTTTAAGTTGTGTAAAGATGAACATGTAAACATTAAAGTTTCTCAGAGGTACAAAAAAAAAAAAACCCTCAAGTGCTTTTCTGCTTTTTAACTTGTGTAAACATGAACATGTAAACATTAATGGGATCGTTCGGCTTTTTTAACATGAATCTCAATTTGATCCTCACCTCCCGTGTGTGCGATCAGCACTGACTTCTTTCTGACAGCGTTCGGTGACACCAGTTCTGGTTCGACGTTGGACGAGAAGAAAATAAAAAAGAAAATAGTCCAGCAAGCTGGCTGGGGTCTCGGAAATAAAGCGTTTTTCTTCTAAAAACTATTTGTTTTCAAAAGCGTGATACATTTCCACCACAATACTCTTTTCTGAATAAAGTCAGACGCCATTACCGCCAGCCACTACTTTTCTGTTCGTTCGTTCGCATCACTGCGCGGCGCCCTGTAGAACGCTAACCGACGCACTGCAGCCAGCTAGCTGATACTTCCGCCTGAAGTTGTTTGCCTTTTCGGAGCAGGTCTGATCTCACGAAGAGGTGGGTTGGTCAGCTCAGCCATGCTTGTTGTTGTTTTGAATCTCGAGGCGTGAGTTGTGGATGTGTACTCTCGGTCCGTCCCAAAAAGCGTCCCGAAGACCGCGCGCGCTACTGCGTTTCAGTTCCGCGTACTTTTCGCTCGTTTCGCTTCCCTTGGCATATTTATATAATCGGAATTTGGACGTTTGTGAATCGTTCTCGATTGTTCCACGGCCGAATCGTGAATAATCTAAGAATCGGAAATTTTGCACACCTCTAGTTAACACTTCACCAATTTGTCTGTCTTCACCGTCTGCTTCGTGTCAAATTATCAATACCATCTCGTGTTGAAATGTGAGCGGTTAAGTTTGAGATGGCGTCCGTTGGAAGGTAATTTGCCTCGTGTGGACTAGTATAAATGGCTGATTAATGGGATTTGCCTGACCCCTTTCTCGTTTTAACTCCTTGGATTGTAGCGCGTGAGCTGAGATGCATTTATATGTCGCAATTGGGCCTAAACGCAGCCTCGGACAAATCTGCCACTGAGTCGACATAATCGTATTGCATAATAAGCACACCGCTTGCGTATTCTCTTTTTGAATAATAATCCCGCCAAGGATAAATCTTTGATTGAATGTTTCAGTTCAACTTTTTGCAGCCCTTTGAAAGAACGCTCGTCACTTTGCAAGACAATGCATGCCCATCTCGGGAAACGCAGCGACTTCCCCAAGTGAATGAAGTCGGGACAAAGGCTGCCTCAGCAGGCCTTGATGTCTTTCTCCCTCTACAACCCCAACTCACCTCACCCCACCCCCTAACCAATCTCCTGGTGTGGGCCGCAATACGCACTTCCTTCACCCGCTGTCCGGCTTTCCGCCGCTTGTCGGAAAATGTTGCCAACAAAGCACTGGCTTTGCTGTCCGTTCCATCGTCCCATGAAGTGGCCCGGATGTGCGTTTGCTTTGGACCAGAGTCACCCAAATCTTGGATGTAGACTTGCGAGGGACACTCACAGGGTGTTTACATCACAACAAACTCGTAAAGAAATGGAAGCTCAGACTTTGTGGAAACAATCCCCATTCACATGTATGCAATAATGCATGCATGGAAGAAAAAAAAGATTTTAAACGTCTATGACGTCTACGTCTATTTAAATGTCTATGCCAGGCCACTATTACATTTACAATTGTAATGAAACTACAGACAGGCCAGTGCAGGCTGACCTCGGTGTACGACTATATCGACATATGGCGCTTTGAGGTTCTGAATGGTACACAGTGAACTAGTTTGCATTGTCATGTGGCACACTTATTTATTTATGTATTTATGTATTTATTTATGTATGTATTTATTTATTTATTTATTTATTTATAAGAGAGTAACTCTTAAAAAAAAAAAAAAAAAAAAAAAAAAAAAAAAGGCACGCTTAGTTACCGCCGTCCTTACTGATTTTTACTTGATTCATGCAGTAGAAGTGTTTTTAGATATGTCTGTGTCTCAACTTTACTGTATCTCAGCTGTAAATTTTGGAAGTATAAAAACAAAATTGTCCTGAAGATTTCCTGAGTTAAGTGAATATTGGAATGAGGAAGGAGGAGGTAAATATGTTCAAGGTCTGTTAATTTGGGGGTTTTATGGATGCAAACGTGCACTTTTCAAAAAAGTGGACGTTTTTGGAATGTGAAAAATAGTTGTACTACTTGTACTACTAAAGAGCAACAAAATTTCACAAAATTACAGTTGCAATTTTACGAGGAAAAGCTGAGAATTTGACAAGATTGAGGTTATTCTAAAGAAGGCTGAACTTTCAAAACTTTAAAGGGATTACACCACAGTATTTTAAGCCCTTCCACACTTAACTATAGGCATATAATGATTAAATCTTACCTTTGACACCATGGCGATGTAATTTTTTAATGATATATTAGGTGTAAGTAAAATGCCCGGTTCAGTAAAACCCCGCCTCTCCCTGTGTGGTTGCTGCGCCCCCAGCGAGCCGGCTGCAGCCTGTTGCTGGAGCTCTGCGTTACTCCTCTGAATGGCCACGCAAGCCATCAATTCTTTAATAAATGTTTGAAACAAAATGGCTCCTTGCAACAAGAAATCGTGGTGGAAGAGAGAGGAAAGAAGGAGAGAGAAAAAAAACCTGAGCAGGTCGCGAACCAGGAACTTGCTGCTGACAGGACGAGCGCGAACGGCTACACCATTCGTTCAGTTAGGTTCAGCAGCGCAAAAGTTTTACTTGTAGTTTACACAAGTGTCAGCCAGAACCTTTTCTGGGATTTTAAGACTTAATTTTCTTTTGGACAGAATGGTTACTGATAATGGCCAATTTTGTCACTATCCCGTAAAGGTCTCTAAGAAAGTGGCCGTGCGTTTAGTCCGCTTATGTGTTGCAAGGGTGGGTCCTCACCCAATGACGTCACAAAGTGAGCACCCGCTCATTTTTTCAGGTTGGGAGGGGCTGGTGCTTGGAGAGCAGAATGACTTAGAATTTCTCATAGAGGGGTGAATGGAGGAAAACACCACTTTGGTCATGTTTTTGGTAAGGAATTAGCATTTTAACATGGCTAAAAGCACCAAAAAGTTGATTTTTCACATTACTGCCCCTTTTAAAGTGAAAAAATTTTACATAATTGACATAATGCACTTTCTCAATATTAATGTGGTAAATTTTGGTAATTTTCCAGGATTAAACTCTTAATAAAGCCCCTCAAAAAGTTATTTTACAAGAAAAAATAAAATACCATTTCACAACTCCCGGTACCACGTGTGGCATTAATTCTCATGTGTACGTTCTCGTCGCTAATCTTTTTCAAACATTTTCCCCTTCACGATTGTGTCTCGCTGGCCTGGTGAAATCAACTCAGCAGCAGTCTCTCTCGGTAACACGTCTCGATTGGCTCAAGCAAACCTCGACGTCACGGTCTCAGAAGACCGGCGGTTGGCCGACGTTAGAAGCTGGAAGGCTTGATGGAGCGGGGGGGAGGGGAGCTTTTATTTCCCGGGTTGAGGCGGCAGGAGGGATGATGGGAAACGGAGAGAGATGGAGCGATGCCGCTCAGGCCGCAGGCTCGCTCACGTGGTGGAAACTCCCAGCAGCCCCACTCTCCACTTCTTAGAACTTCTCAGTCATGACAACTTTGTTGCCCTGCTCGCAAACAAAGAAGTCGACCCAGCGCTTCTACCTTCTTGGAGGCGAGAAAAGCACGAGAAACACTCTCATTGTGTCGCAACGTCATCTGGCTCGTGATTTAATTGCTCCCTCGGAACTGCCGCAGGCCAAACGTCCATGTTTTCTTTTTTTGGTGGTTTGGATTAGAATCGTCTGATGAGCAGACTCGTGTCTCCATGATGTGATTCACGCTTTGATCCATACAAGAAAGAACCAAAGAAATTTTTTTGAACAGGGTTGAACTGAAAGGGCCCAGCGTACGCCGATATTTGTGAAGACGCAGTGGATTCGATTCCCAGCCCCAAACTCAGATAAAAAAAATAAATAAAAAAATAAATAAAAAAAATAAAAAATAAAAAATAAAAAAAAAGGTTGGGTTGCGTCATGAGGGCATCCAACATTAAAACAGCTCGGACAAGTCGAAAGCTGCATACATAGGGCCCTGCATAAACTAAACAATAGTACAACAAAATAATAATGATAAAGTGATTTTGCAAAAGTAACATTGATTTTCGGGGAACACAAGAAACGTTGACATTTTTACAAAAATAATTAATAATTTCACAAAAATAGTAGCATTTTTATGACAGATGAAAATACAATTTTCTTATGAAAAAATTGCAAGTTCACAAGTGACTTTTACAAGACAAGTATAAATTTTCCAACACGGTTGAAAATTAGAAGAATGAAGGTGTAAGATCGGACGTTCACAATTTAAAAACATTTTACGAGAAGGATGGAGTTATTTCACAAGAATAGGTTTGTTGTTTTCTTCACAAATGTAACAAATTTTACAATTTCAGAAATGATAGTTGTCATCCTACAAGATAGAATCAAGATTGAAGTCTTAATTTTATGATAAGAAATGTGCAATTTGACATGTGCAGTTAATTTGATGAGACCACAAGTCTGAATTTTTCAATGCAGTTCAAATGCTAAGAAAATAATGAGTATGGCTTTAGAAGAAAAAGATTTGAATTCCCCAAATAAAGTCATGATGTCTACAAGAATGATGGAACGATTTTACAAGAATAATTTTGTTGTTGATTATCTAAATTTCACCCCCCAAAAAAGGAATTTTATGTTAAAAACTGAAATGTATTCTTATGATTGTACAGTTGTAATTTCAAGAGTTCAAGTGCTCACCAGAAAAAAAATCATTATTTTTGGGGGTTAAAGGCTTAAAGCTGTGCTTCTCAATTATTTTTTTGTTACGCTCCTCCCAGGAAGAAGAAAATATTTTGTCTGTAAAATTGTAGTAAGTACACTTCTGCAGATGAGCTAATACTCCTAACACACTTTCAGACAATGAGCGCCACTGCCACCTACTGTAGTGGATATGCAATTACACTTTATTCTGGTACGTCAAAACAAAAAACATGTTCCCTGAGGTCAGACACGTCGCTTCGTTAATGTTCATGATCATTGCCTGCACTGCAGACATGGCATCTGTAAAGCTGAATTCGCCTTGACATCATTCTGTATTAAACAAATGGTGGGAGTGTAAATGAGACTTGAGCACGTCGTCGCCCAGTGGGGAACATAGGTGGGGGATGGGTGTGTGTGTGTGTGTGTGTGTGTGTTTTTTTTGTTTTTGTACATTTTGGATGGCCCGGGAGGAGAACGGTAGCTCCAGGCAGCCGACCAAGCGTGTGGTGTATAATCTGACCGTGCTCAGCCAAGACACATGCCGGGCTAAGACCGGGCGCCCCACCAAAGCCTTGGGGGGCCTTGTGGGGACATCCTGGTGAGCGCTAAGCCTCCAATGGGTCTGGATCCGCGCCATCACCCACACAAATGCGCACTTATATGTACATACAGGGAACAATAACGTTGTATGTGCGAGTCCTGAGATAATGTATGGCTATATGGACATGAGTTCATATTAAGATCATCCCTTTTGTTTAAACGTTGGTTCATTCAAGATGACTGATGTCTTTTGTTTTTTTTTCCCTTGTTCCTCTTTCTCAATTTTGTCCCTCTCCTCTTCTTCCTCATCCTCCCTGCAGATTATGTTTATTTTGAGAACTCATCCAGTAACCCGCTGCTGATCAGGAGGATAGAGGAGTTGAATAAGGTGAGTGTGTGCGTTTGTTTGTTTATTTATTTATTTATTTGTTTGTTTATCGATACGGTGGTGAGTTAAAGTCCTGCCTCCTTCCAGAATGTAACTCTTTAAATAATTAACCAGCAGCCGGGAGTTGGTCTGCGCAGCTGCGTGCTCGTTCCCGTCGACTCCTTCCGCTCAAAACAGTCCAGCGGTTTTAACGAGAATGAAGCAATTTTCAGAGGTTGTCGCCTGTGAAGAAGCGAGCGATGGGACAGGTGTTGAGCAGCCGCAGGTTCACCCGCTGTGGCATTAGGTGCACATGGTCCTTCGTTTACGACGTCCCGACGTGCACCGTTTTGAGAATCTGAATGACCCAAACAAAAGCTGTCTGTCTGTTTATCTATTTCTCTATCTATCTCGCTATCCATCTCCATCCATCCATCCATCCGAGATGCTCCATGTCATTGTCATGACATTTGATTAGCGGTCCGCTTTAGTTACACATACATGGCTGGCTAAGCGCCACAGGATCAATGTCTAAATGACCATTGTTGCTTTTTTTACACTTGATTATTCACCCAGCCACCCCCAAGCCACCAAAATCAATACATTGCTGGCATCTCAAGCATTTGTATTTGTAATGTAACAAAAAATGGCAATATCTAGGCTATCATGGCTATCATGATTCTATGACAAAGGCCACTGTGCTTAGGATTTTTTTATGACGGAAAATTGCCCCACGCTGTTTGCAGCCAAACTTAAGAATGAGCTTTTTTTTTTTTTTTTTTTTTTTTTTTAAATGCGTTTTCATCTATCGTCTGTGTGCTGTGTGCGCGCATCGGCGCCACCTGTTGCTATGGTAACGCCGATTGTCTCTCCTCCGCAGACCGCCAATGGGAACGTGGAGGCCAAAGTGGTGTGTTTTTACCGACGGAGGGACATCTCCAGCACGCTCATCGCCCTGGCAGACAAGCACGCCAGTGAGTGACCGAGCATAACTCTCCAGGCCCGAAAACGTCTAGCGAGTACCCACGACTCTGTTCAGTATTTTTTCCTCCGGCTTTCTTTTTCACGTTATATATTGACGTCAAAACAGATTGCAGCCCCTCCACACAGCACAGCACTCCAGCAGCAATATGAGGACACCTCCGTGTGTGCGTATTTGCCTTTCATTCCGTACTTGGAAAGTGGTTGTTGGAGCCAGTGTGGTACTCCTAAGTGCTGGCAGTCTTTTGAATGGCTTCCTGGCTGCTTCACAAGGACGTTGGCACTGATGGAGAACTTTAAAAAAAAAAAAAAAAAAAAAAAAAAATAGTGTTTGGAAACAAAGAGCTAATGAGAACTCTCCAACATGGTACGAGCGGTCAGCATTTAATCGACTATCAATAAAACGCAGTGTGTTCCAGCTTCCATCCAATTTTTATGATGCCGTGTACAATGAATCAACAATTCATTCAATTTCACCAATTGCGATTTAGGCAACCCTTTTCGCTGTATCGTTTTGTATCCGGCCTCAACTAGGAGCAATGCCTGAGTGGAATTTCATGTTACGCTACTCCTCAAAGCACCTTAGATGGAGCAGGGCATCTGGGCGTCATCTTAGGGCGTTAACAGAAAGAGTACAAAAATACGCAGATGGGTGCATTTTTCAGTGAAACGTTTTAGTTTTGTTATACACAAAACAATAACTTTAAAGTAACACTACTGCTGTAAACTTTCTAGTCACTTTTTAGTACATCCCTACATCTCAAGGATCAAGGACACAAAAAGGACTCTCAAGGACACAAAAATTCACACATTGGCGCAAATAGGTGCGCTTTTGAGCAAATAGAAAAATAAAATAAAGTAAAATCAGCGAGGCTTCACTTTGCTGTTACACTCCTAATATGTACCAGAAATGTTGGACAAAACAATCCGCTTCCAATAATAACGTCTGCGTACCTATTTTCTATGTTTGTTTCCTCATCAGTATGGTGGTCTTGTCTCGAGCAATGTCTTGGATCCGCGGCCCTCATTGCGGCGTCTCGTGGAGCGCTGGCATCTCAAGTTACCGACAACGTTGACGCGAGACAAAAACAAGCGCAGCGTGCGACGAGAGGAGTTGAGCAGGGTCTTCCTTTTTGCGAGCACTTCCAGCTTTCCGTGGCTGTGTTCAATAAAGCAACGTGAGGCGTTCATCTTCGACTGCATGATAACATCGGCGTCGAAACACCAAGTGCGTGTGTGACAGGTGCAGGCGGACCTTGCTGATGCTGGGATGGTGTGGGAGGCAACTCCTCCCACACCAAAATTGTGTTTTTGGAAAGCACCGTCCCACCAAAATATGAAGCAACAATTAAGCAATATCACACAAGAGGATTGACGTTATACTCGGCTACCTCTTTGAAACGGATTCAGTTACTGGTTCAGTCGGCTGTGTTTGATTAAACACAAGCTACAAGCTCTGCTTTCATGAAGGTCGACGGAAATCAGAATAATTACTGTTGAGAAGCTGAAATCAGTTAAAGTTAAACAATGACTAAACGATTACTCAATTATTAAAATAGTTGGTGATTACTTTGATAAATTGGTTAGTTGTCGATTAATTTTGGCACCAGACTGTCTTTTTTTGGTATGACCTTTTTGTGGGTCTACTTATAATAGCAATGTGACAAGTGGCTGCCATCTTTGTGGAGTTTTCTATAAACAAACAAACAAACAAACAAACAAAAAACATGGATTGAGTGCTTCTAATGCCTTTAAAATCCGCCATTACAAATAAATCCAGTAAGAAACAATTGATGGCTGAAGTACATGACCTATTTTACTGCCCACACTGCTCTTCTCACCAGTAACGTTCAATTTGTGCTATTTCAGTGGAGTTTTTTAGGCAAGAGATGCCATTCGAAACACAAAGTTTGATGTGTCAACTTGAAGAAAACACAAACTAATGACGACCTCAGAATTTGTTACAATTCGATGGTATTCATCTGTCTAGTATATGTGGGTCAAATTTTGCAGCAATCGATACAATTTCTGTGTTATGAGGAGTTTGCTTTCGGAGGATGTCTGAAAATGTCCAAAAATGACCTTAAATTGGGTGCTGTCGCTATGTTGCTAAAAAGGTTGAGCAAAGGCTCCTTGTGGGGACCTAAGGTGCAAAAAAAAAAAAAAAAAGTTTGAGTCATGGTGAATTTAAATGTTTGAAAGGGAGGAGTCGGGGGGATAAAATACCAAGCTGACCAATAAGCAAGCTGCTCTGATCATGGGGTGGGCGGGGCTTCTTGAGGCCCCCGTCAAGGGAGCGCTTGAATCTCTGCAAGCAAAATATTTGATCAATGACTCACAGCACACGCACATTAACACACACATACACACACTCGTGCAACACATTAACATACACGCGCAGTTGGGCCGCCATCCTCCACTGATCCATAGCAACGCTGAATTAAACCTACCCACAAGCCATTTCTCTGACTGGTCTATCACGCATACATAAAAACATGTGTAACACACACATGCTTACCACCCATCCAGCTACACACATACACGCACACGCACACACTTGGCTGCTGAGACGCACACAGGATGTAGCCCACACCCATGCAGCCGTGGATTTCTGTCTCCACAAGTGCCTCACCAAACTGTTGCTGGTACACAGCCGTATACCGAGAAGAAAGAGGGGGGAAAAAAAACGGACTGCTTTTACCTTAAGCTAGCACTGTTAGCCTTCTTTTAGTATGCAGTGGTGATGTGTTGATTCTAGTTACCTCATACATGTCACGTGGACGTAGACAACATTTCTTTTGTTCGGAAATGTTGAGTTTCGTCACATATGTCACAATCCAAATCGTAGCACCCGAAGGCCATACCAAGCAACTGACATAACAATTGGAGTTGCAAGAAGACGTGATTTGACTTTGACACCGTGCTAAATCCATTTTGCGCATTTGTATTTTTGAAATGTAGTAGCAGTCGGACAAATGAGTCACAGCTTCAAATGAAAATTGTATTTATAGTTGCAATCTCGTTTGGAGACTTGACTTGATTGAGCGTGGCAGGAACACATTTTAACTCCAGTTACGGTGTTGTGCCATTTTGGAGGCGCTGTATCAATAGCAGTGCACCGGAAAGACCCAAAGCAACAACCGAAGAAGAAAAAAGGAAAAAAATAAATAAATTAATGTACCAAAGAAGAAACAGATCATACGGTTATAAACCGTTGCACCCGCCCGTTTCCTGGTTGCAAGGCAGAGGTTGCGCGTTCCAGCCATCGGCAAAGTCATAAGAATACAGTATCTACAACAAACATAATAGTGTTTTACCATAACGCTAAACTATATTTACAATTTAATAAATGTGTACTGGTGGTGGAATTTTTAATTAATTTAGTCAAAAATAATGGCAACCTTTGTATTTATATAATTTTTCATTTCTACTCCCTGAACGTAAAGTGGCTGCAGGAGGGCGGCCCATAATGGGATCGGTCACCTCCGCGAGTACCGATACCTTAAAACTAAGACTGCTATTGGCACCGATTAGGGGTGTGCTCAAAAAATCGATATGGCAATATATCGTTGCGGGCCTCATCACAATACACGTATCGATATGCAGGCGTCAGAATCGATATTGCTCGTTAACTTTAAATCGGCAGTTCACGTTTGCCTTTGCGGCTTGCATTGTACCTAAAAAATAAAAACCAGCAGCGTCTTTGAAGTTAATTGCCTTCAATTAATGCAAAAATAGCTCACCGGTGATTGGACACTGTGTCTTGCTAATAAAAATTAAAGCAGAGGAAGAATGTCAACATTTATTTATTGATAAACGTAACATGGCACGTGTCTCAGTGTACCAATTTTTCTCTTATTTTGTTTAAAAAATAAAATAAAATGTGTCTTATTTGGGATACATATGTATCGCGATACGTATCGTATCGTGGATCCCGTATCGTGATACGTATCGTATCGTGAGGTTGGCGGCAATACCCAGCCCTAGCACCGATACTGACACCTGTTATCGGTAGTCACCCATCATAGTCAAGGTGATACCACCTCTACCTCAATTTGAGCCAGGAAAAACCTTGTAAGAGTGTGCAAATTCAAAGTTACTTTCATTCAACAGGATGAATAGTAGAAAGATGATTACTAATACAAAACACCTATTGCCCGAAAAGAAAATTTCAGTAAAAACGGGGCCATGAAAATCAAAGCTTTTTGTCATCACAGTCATCACAAATGAGGAGTCAATTTTCATTTTTAATCCATTGCAGAGCTCAAGCTGACTTTAAAGCACAAACATGAAAAAGAGGCATCAACTTGACAGTAAAATCACATAGGAAAATATCAGCACAGATTCCCAAGACATTCGTAGAACAGCCAAATTTGGCCCACTTTAAAATTATACATGATTAACTTAACTTATTACCGTCTTGTCTGTGTAGTAGGATCATCTAGAACCGAGCAAAGCGGGGTTTTGCCCCAACTGTGCGCACATTCACACAGCGACATGGCATCCCGCGACCAGATTATTTGATATGTGATGAGGAATAAAATGATACCACTATTATGAATATTTTTTAATTGTATCTATAATAGTTTTAAACCCTAATGATACCCCAACCTATGATCCCAAAACAAAGTCATATTCGAATGTTACCCATAAAAGGCTGTTCATGAGTTGATAGTCAACTATAGAGCCATATTTAATAAAGTAATGAACATTAAAAAAAAAACAACAACAAAAAACCTACTCCACTACCTGAATGAAAAAAACGCCCAGCTTGTTGGCTCAGGGCTGCTCGCTGATATTTGACACAAAAACTCCTCTCTTGCCGCGTCGTTAAGGTGAAGTCACTTTGTTAAGGCGGGCCCGGTAGCCTTGTAAGGCGACCGACCCCATTCGTCAATAATTGATAATAGGCTCGGACAGGTGAGACGCATGGGCAATTTGTGCAGGAGGATTGTCCCGTCCTCCGCTCTGCCGCCACCACTTGTCTCGCTCTGTCATAATCTCACTTCCTGTTTGATTCATTTTTCCCACTGAACTTTATTCAATCAGCTCAGTTAATAATTGGCTGCTCGATGATAGCTTGAATGGAGTGAGTGTCTGTGTGCATGTGTTGGATTGTGTGTGTATTGATTTTAGCCACACATCCCCCGCTTCTGAAAATCCCTTGATTGCTTTTGTTCGGCCGTGCGACTCCCTGGCTCTGTCTGGCCTCTAATGAAAGTCCAAATGAATTGGATCACGTACTCTCTCTCGCTCTCTTCTACTCTCTCTCACACGTTTCTGCTCTCCTTCTCCCACCAGATTTCTCTATTACTCTTCCCCCTCCTCCTCTTTGCCATCCCGCTGTCTTCACACATCTTTCAAACCGTCCAATGTGCCGCCGCCATTGCCGCAACGCTTACTTTAGCCAGTTCCGCTTGTCCGTCTGTCTCGCCTCATTCTTCACCTCTTTCACCCCACTTCACCCATAACGCGATATCATCTTAAAGTGGAATTAGGGCGATGTGGTCTTATACTCAAATCTCGGGTTTCTACAAATGTCAGATTTTATTGAAAATGTCCCTCCTCCTAGGGGAGCTGGAGGAGGAGATGGAGAATCCCGAGATGACCGACCTCCCCGAGAAGCAGAAACATCAGCTCAGACACAGGGAGCTCTTTTTGTCCCGCCAGCTCGAGTCCCTCCCTGCCACGCACATCAGGTATGCCGAAATATGGACACAATTAGAGTTTAAAACACACACACACAAAAAAAGCAGCTCATCTGCCGCTCGCATTGAGCTTTAAATGTCACGAGGCGGCCGTTTTCTCCTCCTCATCATTACAGCATTATTACCTGACATTTTCAAGCAGCAACTGATAAGCTGTTGATATTAATTCTCTTAGAGCATGTTGGTTGTTTAAGGGCGGGCGTGGGTCAAAGTTTTCCCCTAAGGGCCGTATTTAGAAAAAAAGGATGCAGGGATCGCTAGTATTATATTCTTCTTATTTAAAAATAATAATAATAATAATAATAATAATAATTTTTCAAATTTTTAAAAAATGTAATATATATATATATATATATATATATATATATATATATATATATATATATATATATATATATATATATATATATCCTTATCTCATGTCCTTAACCTGCAGGGGGAAATGCTGTGTGACGTTGCTGAATGAGACCGAAGCACTCAAGTCCTACCTGGACAGAGAGGTGTGTTCGTCATACATAACAGAAGTTGACTGCTACCTGTATAATAAGACGAAGCAAATTTTGTACATTTATTTATTTATTTATTTATTTTTGTGCGCGTTCCCAGGATGCCTTCTTCTACTCGCTGGTGTACGATCCCCAACAGAAGACCCTGCTGGCCGACAAGGGGGAGATCCGGGTGGGCACCAAGTATCAGGCCGACATCACCGACCTGCTGAGCGAAGGTGGGACCGACGCTCTCGTCTCGTGGCAGGTCCACGTTTATTGTTTGTGGCCCGGTTTACATGTCTGCCTGATTTTGCTCAGATATCTGCATCTCTTCTTGCCGTCGACATGAGTTGTTATAGAACGCTAACATTTGTTTGCATCTTTGTTTTAAAGGGCTCCACACTTTTGAAGTTCAATTATAAAATGCGCCTTTGGGCACTGTTTGTGAGAACAAGTTGTTTATTGTGTTATAGAGGGTGGACCAAAAGTAGGAGTAAACTTTTCACTTTTTTTTTATTTTTTTTTTAATTCATTTGATCACATTTACATTTATACGTCTTCTTTGTTCCATCCGTCCTTCAAGCCATTCATCCATACCTTCTATCCTCCCTCCTTTTCTTCCTCCCTTCCTTAAATAAGTTTACAAAGTAAGTGTATACCAACTTTTGGCCAACCCAATATATATTATGTTAATTTACTTAATGTTTTTAATGTAATAATTAAATTAATGTATTAATTGCAATAATTTTGGTTTTAAACATATATTTGTTTGAATGTGAGTTATTTTTGTATTGTTTTTTTTGTTTTTGTTTTTTCACTTCTCGCGTTTATTCCCATGTTCAGTGGGGTATAAAGGCAAAATTGAATTCCTAGCAGGTGGGATTACAATTAGCGCACCTCGGGTGGGGGACACCGAGCTGGCTAATTAAGCCACTTTAATGACATTTTCCTACATTTACTTTGACGCTCAGACAGCGTTGCTCTTCTGAGTTTCACTACATTAAACCTCAAGAGAATCTTTTTGGGAGAGAAAAAAAATTAACATCACCTTTTTGGACAATTACCATAATGTTTGTTTGTGGGTAGGCGAGAAGGACGCCAGGGACCTGGAGAAACTGGAGGAGAAGATCTGGGAGCCCAGCAGCTCGCTGACAGAGAAGCAGATCGACCAGTTTTTGGTGGTCGCTCGGTAAGGTTAATGAAGTAACTGGGTCATGTTTTAAGTAATGCAAACAAGTGATACATTAATTTGTGGTTGCCCACCATGCAATTTCCCCTGTTTTTCACAAGTAGCTCTCAAAATGACGCATCTTGTCTTATTTTTTTGTTGTTTTTCTCGTTTTCTGTCAGGTCGGTGGGTACATTCGCCCGAGCCTTGGACTGCAGCAGCTCCGTGCGTCAGCCCAGCCTTCACATGAGCGCTGCCGCAGCCTCCAGAGACATCACCTTGGTGAGCAAAATCCAAAAACAGTCGTTGAATTGGTACAGCACACGGGTGGAATGTACGGCACGAGTAGCATGCGGGCTATTGTGGGTTAGAAAGTCATTTTGAGGCTTGTTAGTGCCCTAATGTATAGAAAGAAACTTTGAGACTTTGAAGGTTGCTTGTCTTCCACATCCTTTCCTTATATATAAAACATAGTCTTTTCAGTCAGAGACACCTGCACATGCACACACATCTGCACTCTCATATAGTCACTGTACAGTTTGACTCACTCGCTCACTCACTTGTTCTCTCTCTCTCGCGCGCTCTCTCTCTCTCTCTCTCTCTCTCTCTCTCTGGCATTTAGTTCCACGCCATGGACACTCTCCACGGCACGGGCTACGACGTGACGCGGGCCATCGCGGCGCTGGTTCCTCAGGGCGGCCCGGTTCTGTGTCGAGATGAAATGGAGGAGTGGAGCGCCTCTGAGGCCAACCTGTTTGAGGAGGCGCTGGAGAAATACGGCAAAGACTTCATGGACATCCAGCAGGATTTTGTGAGTGGATGGCGTGCTCTTTCGCTCATTACGATGAAATGAAATGGACAATAAATAGGGTGGGAACCCCCCTAATTGAAAAATCCACAAAAGAAACGCAATAATATAATATTTATGGATAACATTGGTATTTAGTTTATTACATGTTTATGTGTGTATGTACATATATACTATATATATATATATATATATATATATATATATATATATATATATATATATATATATATATATATATATATATATATATATATATATATATTAGGGGTGTTAAAAAAAATCGATTCGGCGATATATCGCGATACTACATCGCGCGATTCTCGTATCGATTCAATTAAAAAAAAACGATTTTTTTTTTTTTTTTTTTTTTTTTTTTTTTTTTTTTAAGAGCTCAGAATTGTTCATTCGGTAGTCTTACCGATTCAACGTCTTATCATCATTGCCTTTTTTTGTGTGTGTGTGTGTGTGAATCGATTTTTAAACTTCCATTTTTAATGGAAAAATATTCAACAAAACTTCGGGTTAGGATTCACACCTTGAGCATGGAAGAATGTTATATGAACGGAACATTAAGCCTTAATATTTTATTTTAATGCTGTTCAAACATGAAACAGATTACAACCTCTATAAGACTGAAATTTCAGATAAATAAATAATACATTTTCATATAAATCTTACACTCTACAAGCTTACTGATTAGTATTTTCTAAATTTGAATGAAAAAAAATCGCAACAATCGACTTATAAATTCGTATCGGGATTAATCGGTATCGAATCGAATCGTGACCTGTGAATCGTGATACAAATCGAATCGTCAGGTACTAGGCAATTCACACCCCTAATATATATATATATATATATATATATACTGTATATATATACTGTGTATACTGTATATATAATATGAACATTTTTGATATATATGGATGTACAAAATATGTATTATAAATGAGCATTTTATTTACTTTATTGTTTTATTATTTTTGGGCATTTCTTTTCGACACAATGGGTGGATGCCAGATAAATGAAAGCAAATTGGTTGGGGGGGTGGAAGACAAAATGAAATGATGGAAAAACCCTCTCAATGTTGTGACCTGTGTGCGTCACTCTGCCACCTGGTGGCCACTTGGTGTTGGTGCTGCTCCCCCATGTTCACGACTTGGCCTTCTGTCAAAACAAACTAGACTGCCATTGTGGGCGGGGGCCCACATCTTGTATTTGATTCCGCAATTCTTAGGACATTTTATCCCCTTTGTCCCTCCCAGTTGCCATGGAAGTCCCTGACGAGCATCATTGAGTATTACTACATGTGGAAGACCACTGACAGATATGTGCAACAGGTAAAAAAAAAAAAAATAGAAAAACGATTTATGTTGTAAAAGGTCTGTTTAAACATTGAATGAACAATTGGATTGGATTGCTCCAAAGCCTTCAGTTTAAGCCAGTATGGTATACATTTGACTTTGACTCCAGGTGCAAATGTTACGCAATGTTGCTTTTTAGTTGTTCTGGGCCCAATTTTCCCGTCTCCATTTTTGGTTGACTCAAATCCATACATGAGACTTCTTGACATAAAAAAAATATGTCTGCTAAATGGGGTGCGTGCTCATTTAAAAAAGTTGTACTCGTAAACAAGCCTTATTCGTGAATACTTAATGGTCTTGCTCTCTTTTTGACTTCCAGAAACGATTAAAGGCAGCCGAGGCCGAAAGCAAGTTAAAGCAGGTCTACATCCCCAACTAGTGAGTTGCACTATCTTGTCAACACCACAAGCTTGAGTTAGTGTTTACAAGACAGAATTCGGGTTTTAAATGGTTCAGATTTCACAGAGGGTTTGCAAGATGAGGTTGGGGTTAAAAATTAGGGTTTCAAATCTGGATTACAGTTACAATGTAGGATTTCAAGAGAGGGTTAGGCTCCTAAAGTAGGGTTTTTTAGCCTGGGTTTGAGTCTTAAAGTGGGGTTTTGAAAATAAGGTGAGGGTGTGAAGACAGGGGTAAACGGTTTCAAATGATGGTCTCATGGTCAGGTTATGATTTCAAAGTAGGGTTTCAAGCATGGATTATTACTTGCCATGTTTATGGCAGCTTTTAGATGCCATCAACCGTGTCCATGCGTATTCTGTGCTGTTATTGCAGCAACAAGCCAAACCCTAACCAGCTTAGCAGCAACAACCCAAAGCCGGTAGCCCTGGTCAACGGAGCAGCCGGAGCAGCCGCACCCGGACCACCGGGACTGCCGGGTCAAGGGCCGAACCCGCCGCCACTCGCACGAGCCTGTGAAAGCTGCTACAGTAAGTAGGGAGAAAATGGTTTAAAAAAAAAAACATAATTGATCTCATTTTTATCCTTTTAACTCACTTGCTCCCAAAAACGGATACATATGTTCTATTTCAAATGTTTTAAGTGTCCCAAAGACGTATTTATCCGTTTTTGTTTTTTGTTTTTGTTTGTTTGTTCTTTTTATGCTAACGCATACAGAAGGCTTTGATGCAGCCTCTCAACTGAAAAGAACGGTTGAAGAAATGGTATTTATTCCACAAACGGCCAGCATCTGGCAGCAGAGTAAAGGAGCTCAACCAGGACCATGTTAAAAAAACGCTCAGTTACTCACAATTCTAAATAGATTTGTGAATAATGATGAAACTTAGCTATATTCAGTTGCTTATTTAAAAAACAAAACAGAAACAGATAGAAATATACTTCTTTTTTTTTTCCCTGATGAAAGAAGGGACTTTAATCTGTCTTTTGGTAGGTTCCATGTGTTTATAAGCAATAGAACAATATTCTGTGGGCCTTGCAAAATCAGTCAAACCGGGAGTGAAGGGCATTGCTTCTGTGAAAATGGCTGGGAGTGAATGAGTTAATTATATACCGTATTGACTTCATTTACAACTAAAGTTTAAATTCTAAAAACTAAATTGCTCATAATATACAGTTTTTTTTACAATAGTTAGAGAAACACTTGAAATTTGGGTCAAATTGAAACCAAAATATGTTTAAAATGCCGCCCTATATATATATATATATATATATATATATATATATATATATATATATATATATATATATATATATATATATATATATATAAGCTTGAAATTCGGTCCATTTGACCGCCAACATAAAAGAAGGGTTCCAAACTGTCACCGGTATGTCTGTGCAGCCAACACTTCCTACCAGTGGTACTCGTGGGGGCCTCCCAACATGCAGTGTCGCCTGTGCGCTTCCTGCTGGACATACTGGAAGAAGTACGGCGGGCTGAAGATGCCCACCAGGCTGGACGGGGAGCGACCCGGACCTAACCGCAGCAGCATGGTACGCGCGCGCACGCACGCACATCCAGTCACACGATGCAACGGGCCTGACACCCTCTGCGTTGCATTTAGAGCCCTCACGGCGTCCCTCTGCGACACAGCGGCAGCCCCAAGTTCGCCGTCAAGACGCGACAGGCCTTCTACCTGCAGACCACCGCTCTGACGCGGGTAGCGCGCCGCCTCTGCCAGGATATTATCAAGCCCCGCTACCTGGGCCGCCACCCCTACCTCCCCGTCAACACGGCTGCCATCAAGGCTGAGTGTAAGATGAAAAGTTTAAATCCACGTTGCATACCCGTAAGCAATTATTGAAAATCTCCATGATAGAGGGATCTTTACTTACATTTACGCTGTATGTTTTTATAAAGTACAATATTATAGATTTGACAGTTTCATCATAAACATTTTTATTGTCATTTTTGTTAGGTTTTTTTGTTTGTTTTTTTTTCTCATGAATGATGAAAATCTGCTCGAAGTTCACTCGTTTAGTTTTGCAATTGCCTATCAATGCCACAAGATGGCGACAAAGCACTTATTTCTAATCGACAAGGTTGTGACCTGATAAAATGAAGCTCCTCCCTTCAGTTCCACGTTATTACTTGGCACGAAGATGCCACCAGATGGCACCCAAGCAGTAATTTTATAGGAATGTTTTTCTTTCAGCAAATAACAGAGGATAGATTCCTCTTTAAAAAAAAAAAATAAAAATCTGCACAATTATGAGTGCCGAACTGAATACGTGTTACGTTCACGATAAGCATATTTAAGCAGATATTAAAGTGGAAGCAAAGGTGACAGGGTCTGGTGGGGTAGCGTGGGACATTGGCCAGCCGGCGTGAGTATGACGGCGACTGTGGCTCGCCTTTCCCACATGTGAGGCCATTCAAATAAATGTACTCTGAAAACCGATGAGCAAAATCTGCAGTGTTTATAGCGGGGTGGCTCTGTGGAGCAGTTTTGTGTCTCGCCTCTAATCTGTCACATGTCCACAGGTGCGCTGCGGTTGCCTGATAAAGACCCCGGCAAACCTTCGCCGCTCAAACCAACAGAACGCAAACCTCTGGAGTCGGTGGTTCGATATCTAGGTACGCTTCAACACTTAACGGTTTCACCATCATGTTGTTCCCAAAGGAAGTAATGAGTAAGTTTGGGTTCGAGTTTCAGTATAGGGTCTGAAATTAGGATTTCAAGTCCTGGACTGGACTGCAATTAGTCACCATTATGTTATCTCTGAGAGGCAATTAACACGTCTGAAGTCTTCTGCTAAATAAGATTCTGCTAAAATAAGAAAGTTTGTCGTTCAAATGAGAAAATTTCTCATCCTGATGAGAAATGTATTTCACTTTTTCCCCCCTGCATGTCACTTTAAGGGCTCAATTGATATGGGGGGGAAAAAAAATGCTCACTGTTTTCCTGATGTCATCATACAGAAGCACATCCCCGTCCAGCCAAAGCGGAGGCACCCGCCCGGGGAGCGTCCATCTCCACGGGCAGCCTGACGCCCATCAAGTCCTCCCCCATCCTCAACAGCGGCTCCCCCACCATCCTGGGGAAGCGCAGCTACGAACAGCACAACGGACTGGATGGTGAGTCCCTTGAAAACCGACAGTGGCCCCTTGAAAACCCAAGGTTATTTTAGTTAACTAAAAAAAAAAATAATAAAAAAAAAAAAACCTGAAACAAAAATACATAAAACAATTTTGTTAACGAGAAAAAAAAAACGGAAATGCTTTTTAACTCATTTACTGCCAGCCATTTTCACTGAAGCAGCCCACTTCACTCCCCAGGTGCTCCCGACTGATTTTGCAAGGCCTGCAGAATATTGTGCTCGATTGGTTTAAAAACATGGAACCTACCAAAAGAAAGATTACTTTTTTCTTTTTTTTTTTTTTTTAATCAAGAAAAACAGTATATTTCTATCTTTTTCCATTTTGCAGCAATTAGCATTATAATATAGCTAAGTTTCATCATTATTCACAAATCTGTTTAAAACAGTGTTTAAAACATTGCTTCAAGTGTTCTCTTCAGTTCAGAGGCTGCATCAAAGCCAAGTATGCTCTACCATTGGGGGAAAAAAAAAAACCCATCATAAAAAACATATAAATACATCTTTGGGACCATGGCATTATTTAAAATGGAACGTATTTATACGTTTTTGGGAGCAAATTAGTTAAAAAACAAAAAACTAACTGAAACTACATTTTATGTTTACAAAACTAACTCAAACTAACTATAATTATAGCAAAAATATCCTTCGTTTTAGTCTGGTAATTAATTTCATGCATGAGCCTTTGGGGATAATTTTAAATGTGAAGTAGATATATTTCAATATTAAGCAGAATAAGGACGTTTGAAAGTGTGTCGTACAGAAGTGATGTCATCAAGCAGCAACCAATAGAAAAGCACCTTCAGATGACGTCGCTCCCATGGTGTTTTTTTAAATATTGTGCACAAGTCATACACATTTAAAAAAAACAACTAAAACTAATACTGAAACTAACTACAACTAAACTAAAACTAAGCAATTATTAAATAATTAAAACTAATAAAAACTAACAGACCCACCCTAAAAAATAATTTAAACTAACTAAATAAAAAAAAAAAAATCAAAATAAAATAATCAACTAACTAAAATGAAAATTAAAAAACTATAATAACCCTCATTTTACTCTCTTTTGATTACCTCCGCCAAGGACTTGCTTTTCCGGTTGTTTCAACCATTTTTTTCCCCTAATTATTACAAATTCAATCTCATAACATTTAACTTTGTTTCCCTTCTATATTGTCATGGTTTCTCTGAAAGGGTTTTCTTCTCACTTCATTACATAATTTCAACAAAAATAATCCAAAAATGTTTATTCGGTTCAAATCCAGACTTTAATATAAAATATTATGGATTTATTTACCTGCAATAAAATGTTGGAAAAAATGCTAAGACTTTAATAGGTTAGGAATGTTCTAAATCTAATAATGCAATGTTAACGTTATAAATGTCAGCATATAAAAGCAGTAAAACGAGCGGTGTCTCGTAGAGTTAATGAAGTGTTCAAAAAGTTCGGCTGGCTGCTGGTGCTTGTTGTGTCCTACTTTGACTGTCCCCGGTGGACTTGATGGGGAGAGGGAAGAGAAAAGACAGACTGACAGATCAAGAGAGGAGAAGGACGGCTTTGGCCTCACTTGCTTTAGCTGGAGGCTACCGTCCACGTCGTCATGGTAACGGCGCAGAGGATGAGGAGGCTGCTAGTCTCATTGAGGTTTGGACTAGCTACAGTCATTTCTCTCTATAGCTGCGGTTTGCAAAGTGGGGTCTCGAAGCGTATAGAAACCTTGATTTATTTATGTTTATTTTTTTATAACTGTGGTAAACCGGGATATGACGATGGATGTGTTTTTGTTTTTCTTGCTGCATCCCAGGCACTAAATCCAAAGCCTTGGCCCCCCAGTGGGACATCATGGCCAAACGCATGAGCGAAGTGGGCCGGCCCTCGGCTGCCATGCAGGACGAGGTGCACCAGCTGGACTGACGTCCTATCTCCGCCACTCGCACCTGACAGGTATAAATTCATCCTTTTAACCCCTAATCGTGTGGACTGCATAAAAATTCAGTGTTATCTTTTAAACAGTACAACTTTCATTATCAGAAACAATTATTTATTAATAAATAATTCAAATGTATTTATCACATGACAATTGAACTGCGGGTCTCGAAAAGATCATTTTTCAAGGATTGTGTCTACATACATGTTGATTTAAAAAAAAAAAGAAAAAAAAAGAAGACATTTCTCCCAAGCAGAAGCAGTACTTTTCACATTATATGTAAAGAAAACAAATTTTGATTTGAATTGGTCCTGCAAAAACTTGTTTCAAGTTGTCGTGTTTGTGTCCTTTGCCCTGCAGAGGGCGCCAGAATTCACGTTCCACAAAAAGATTTGCTTGCTGAGCTCAGCTGGAAGGACGGGGCTGTTTTTTTTTGTTTTGTTTTTTTTGTTTTTTGTTTTTTTTGTTTTTTGTTTTCTTCAGTCGTCCAACGGTCCATCTTTTTGTACAGGACTGTGTTTATTACTTATGTCTCTTGTTGATATTATTACAATGTCCAAATGTTTTTCTTTTTACCACCTACAATTCAGCTTCTTGTTCTTCGTTAGTGGACAAATGTTTCATGAGGAATGCTTGTGAAGTAAAAAAAATAAATAAATCCTGTGGAAGGACTGTAACATAAGCCACTTGCAACTTGTATGTTGTTTTTTTTTTTTTTTTTTAATGAGTTATTATTCCAAACCCCCCCAAGAGGAGATGCACTTTTATTTCATGACATGCGTTAACTCCATCTTATTTGTTATGTTTGTCATTTTGAATTTGGGGGGAAAAAATGCTTTACAGGAATCATGTGTTTTGCGTGCCAGGCCTGAGCGCTCTTTGGGCCAAGAGAGGTTTAACTTATTGAGAAGGACTTGCTGTTTTTTCTACCTTTTTCACAAGTATTGCATCTATGCTTCGATAATGTCATTAAAAAAAAAAGAGAGAGAACATTGATTTGCCCTTTGTTTTTTCTTTTGTGGGTGTGTGTGTGGGGGGGGGGGGGGGGGGTGTTTATTGTGGCCCTGTGAGGATGAATTTGAAATCTTGCTTGATTGGTGGTAGGATCACTCTCATTGCTGATATAGTTGAAGTTGCATGGCACTGCACTACTGATTGGGAAGGCCCTGGTAGATTAGGTTGTCATGGCAACACAGAGGTTGGGGAAAAAAACACAGACACAGAGCAATGCAGCCAAGTTAAATGCAAAAGAGAATAAATCAATACTATATCAACCAAAAATATGGACCAAATAGAATAGGTCAGCACTCTAGTGCATATATAGCCTACGTAATGCCGCTTATGGTGACGGCGATGATGCATTTAAGACCCCCCACCAATTTAAAAATCACTTAAATTGGAGGGCATCGGATACCGACTAGCTGCAGACACGCAGCGGCCAATCACGCTCCCTCACTGGACGTGTGGCGGCGCGTAGAGCCGGTGCGGTGCCGGCGGTGGTGATGAATCTGCGGCTGATTTCACCCCCCCCAAAAAAAATTTTTTTGCATCGTATTAATTTCGTCACACGCTTACAACGTCAGTATCGTGCGACGTCGTTAATAGTGTCGTCACAGCCCTTCATGCTATTTATAAACAGCATTAATAAGCGTCGTGGTTGTGTGCGTGCGTGATGTTCAAAGAGTCGTCAACGCGTGGCAGAGGAGCGTCGCCAGCCGCGCAAGCGCAAGTTGTGCCTTCGTTCCACACCAGTCGTTTGACGCGTTCGCGTATAAAGCGAGAGAGACTCCGCCCGTGGTGCATTCAAATGCCAAATATTTAACTAACCGTTCAACTGTCAAGATGTTGCAGTCCGGTGGAGTTTTTGGTGGGTGAGAGAAAAAATAAAAACAGAAATTCATCCAAACAGCAAATACTGTACAACTAATTTTGTGCAAGATATGTCAGACTATTTACGTTTTATTTTATGTATTTCATTAAAAAATAAAAATAAAAATAAAATAAAAATAAAAAATAAAAATAAATGCCCGTCAGGTCATTATGTGGTAATGACTTCTATAACATCAAAATGTATGGTTGGTAGTGCTATACACTCATATTTTAATATCAGTTAGCTCAGCTATGCTATTACTGTTTACCACTTGCTAGCCGCCATCAAGCACAAATCTAATCTGTTTGGTTTAAGGGTGAATACTGTAACCATTGTCACCAAGCTAGCCAACAAGAAATGTTGAGCTGCCTGTTTAGCAGCCTAGCCCACTCAAAGGTTTACTAAGTTAGCGCTAACAAAACTGGTTTTGCCCTTTAATAACAAGTTAATCAAAGGAAAGCTCCGTTTCGGCTTTAAACACTGCTTAGTCATCAAAGTGAGCTAACATTTTCAGGCGCATATGCTAAGCTAGCATTAGGGTGACGAAACATTCGGTTTTGCTCATTCGTGTACACTTTTTTACACTCTTTCAGGGTGCCTGAATGAGTTTGATAAATTATTTTCATTGTGTGACAAATTGTAGGCGAAGAGCACCGTTTTACTGCTATTGCTAGCTCCCAAGTTGGTATGGAGAAAAACAAAACAAAGGTGTGTTCGTTGTGTGTGCATATAAAAAAACAAAGTAGTTCAGCGATGTTGTACCTCAGTTACTTATCATTCAAATAGACCTGAGCAGGACCAGTGCTCAGAACTCGAGCTCAGTGGTAAAGCATTGAGCTCCTTCACGGGAGGGTGGGGGTACGATCCCTGCTTGCCCCATTAAAGCAAAAATAAAAAACGATCGCGGAAGCAACAAAGGTAGGGTTTATAACATTCTGTTTTGGCAAATATGACTTCAAAAACGCTCAAATAATTCAAATGTATTGAGTAAAATAGTTGAACTTAGTATCTGTTACGAAATTAGCAACACATTGTGACGCACACTCAACTCCAGTTGACCAATAATAAATGAACAAACTCTTAAAAGCAAGCGCTAATCATGACTCCGCCCCCCCCCCCCCCCCCACCCCTTTCAGATCTGGGCCCGGAGTCGACGAACCGCGTGGCCATGGCAACCATGTCCATCCTGCAGCCGCCGTCGCCGCTGCCGGCCCTGTGCCGCTGGTACCTGTACGCCATCCACGGCTTCGTGTGCGAGGTGATGTTCACGGCGTGCTGGGACTTCGCCCTGAACCGCAACTGGAAGCTGCCGGGCGTCACCAGCGTTTGGGCGCTGCTCATCTACGGCACGTGTATCCTGGCCATGGAGCGCATGTACCTGCGCCTGCGCGAGCACATCAACGTGGTGCTGCGCTGCTTCATCTACACGGCCTGGACGTACGCGTGGGAGCTGAGCACGGGCCTGCTCCTGCGTCGCTTCGACGCCTGCCCCTGGGACTACTCCAAGTTCCGCTACAACTTCATGGGCCTGGTGACGGCCGAGTACGCTGTACCCTGGTTCTGCGCCGCCTACCTGGTGGAGCGCCTGGTCATCCGGAGCACCCTGCGCCTGCGCTACCAGAGCGGCTCCGACGACGGATGGTCCGACCCGTTGGCCAGTGCCAACAGGGCCAAGCAGAGGCTGCAGTCCGGGGTCTCCAGCTTGTTCAAGATGGAATGAGAATGGCCCCCTCGCTACAATATATCCCTCCAAATGTAAAAAAAACAACAAAGTGTTAAAGTGACCAAAAAAAAATCAATAAACAAGTAAAATCAATGACGTGTGTGACAAACTAAGTGAATGTCTTAAAAATGTCATGTCATGGTTTCTAGGGGTTGGGTTTTGTTTAGTTTTTGGGTGTTCATGTGGTCTTTTGTCTGGTTTGTCTCCCCTTGTCTCGTCATAGTTAAAGGCGCTGTCTGCCAGTTTCACTCTGGAAAAGGCACTTTTTAAATACAGGATGCACACACTTGAACTCCTTCTCAGTCTACTCCTCTAGGCTTATGTTAATGTATGGTGATTTTGTTTAATTTACCCCCAACCTCCAGCCTATATTTTACCATTTTGTGTTTGTTTTGTCAACAACGGGACGTTTCTGGGTGTTGTCTGTGGACAGACGGTTGTTTTCCCCTCCACCCAATCGCAGAGCGGGGGTTGGGAGTGGGCGTGGCTGGAGCGGCGGGGGGCGTGTAGGAAGACGGGTTGTTTGTTTACGAGTAGAGTGATTAGAGTGATCAGAGGCAGGGGGGCGGTGGGCAGAGGCAGGGGGTGTGAACGTTGAGCTCGTGTGGGTTGAGCCATGGGAGGCGAACCATTTTGAATTGTTTACAAACAGAAATGGTTCGTTTACAAACAGAAACTGTCAAACCTACTGACAGGCCCTTTAACCTCATCCACCTGTGTCTTCCCTTCCCAGTATGTGTAGCCAATCAATACTCTCAGCCTATCGTGTCTTCCAGGTGTGTCTTGTTAGTGTCTCGTTAAGTGTTGGGTATTTAGTTAGTGGTGTTTGCACACTTGGTGTGGGAGCATTGTCCTGTCGGGTTAGTGGCATTGTTGTGAAGTCTTTCCGCGTCCAAGCAAAGTCTCCCCACGTCCAGCCGAGTCTCCCATGTCCAAGTCAAGTCTCTCCGCGTCCAAGCCAAGTCGTCCACGTCCCATCCTCTCGTTTCTTGATTGTTGACAATAAAGTACTCATGTTCCTCTCTCCGTCTCCACGGACCGTCCACCTCGTTCACTTCTCAACCACCACCCGTGACAAAAATAAAAAAAACAAAAATCACAAGTTCAAAGTGTATTTACAATAATGTAAAAGTAAATATAAGTGGGGAAAAAAAGTTGTAAGAAATGATAAATGGTGAAAGTAAAGTAAAAATAGAAAGTAAACTAAATTCAAAAATTATTTTTCCAAGTGGTTAGCACGTCCGCCTCCCAGTTCTCAGGACTCGGGTTCGAGTCTGGGCTCCGGCCTTCCTGGGTGGTTTGCATGTTCTCCCCGTGCCTGCGTGGGTCTTCTCCGGGTACTCCGGTCTCCTCCCACATTCCAAAGACATGCATGGCAGGTTAATTGGGCGCTCCGAATTGTCCCTATGTGTGTTTGTGAGTGTGGGTGGTTGTTCGTCGCTGTCTGCCCTGCGATTGGTTGGCAACCAGTTCAGGGTGTACCCGCCTACTGCCTTGAGAGGAATAAGCGGTCAAGAAAATGGATGGATGGTTATGTGTAAATATTTAATTGCAAAAAACTAAGTGTGGAAATGTTAAAAATGTAAACAAATAATTGGCTTCTGGAGAGATAGTTAAAACTTCAATTCATCGTGTGATTTTAATAAAAGTATTCTTTGGGGGAAAAAAAGGTCAAAACAAAACAAAAAAACTTCTCATGTTCATAGTATTAAAATGCATGCCATATCCGTATTTGTCCACGCGATGGCGCCCTCTCCTTGTGTAACCTTCATCCAGATGAGTTGCTGAGTAGTCTCACCTGACACTTCATTAACTACACTGCCGCAATTTCAACGACAACAACTGGCGCTCCTGCCATTAGGCGGATTAGGCAAATGCTAGGGACGCTCCTGAGTAAAAGGGACGACAGGGAGAGGAGAAGTTTTTTTTTTTTTTTTTTAATAAATCCTTTCGTCAGTCAGGTAAACTTGCGCCTTCTGTTTCAAGTAAAGCATGGCCAGCCAACCACATACCTCCTTTCAAATGTAGCTTTGATTGACAACTACGGCTAGCCAATGACAATCAGGATTGGGAGGGTGGGGTGGGGGGAGACGCACGCTCTGGAGACGTGCATTAGCCAAATTTACTTCCGGGTTAGATAGTAGTGCGCTTTCGCCGGTCGGCGCTGACACAATGACCACCAAATGCCAAACCTCGATTCAGGATGTCACAGTTGACTTTGCTGGGAATCCTGCGCCCACTGGTCCACAAAACAACGTTTACAAGTGAGTGTAAAAGTTTTGTTTTGATTCGTCAAGCCACACAGCACTGACGAATTGTAGCAATACACAGTATGCGGTTAACAGACCCACGCAGTCACACAAACGCAACAACTTTGGAGCATAAAATTAGTTATCACTAAAGCACAGTTGCAGTACAATATAAGTTGAATTCTCTTTTTTTTTTTTTTGCCAAGTTTGTTAATGTTGATGACTGTCACTCAGTTGTAATGAAAAAACAGCACTTTACACATCCTTTTGGATTGATATTTTGCTTAGTTTTTCATTGCATCCATATGTCGTTTCTCTATATTATCGACATATCTCAACTCAACCTTATTTATAAAGCCCTTTAAAACATCCCTTGCTGCATACAAAGTGTTGTGCATGAAATAAAAATCAGTCTTGCAGTAGAGACAAGTGAAAGAAAATAACACAAAATAAAATTAATTCTAGTAAATATATGTAGGTAAGTATAAAAGCAAATATATATATATATATATATATATATATATATATATATATATATATATATGTATATTTAAAAAAATAGATAACAAGATGTAGAGAAGTGAATAAGTAAATAGAATAAGTATAAATAAATAAAATAACATATCGTACAGCCCTAAATCCAAAAAGCAAATGAAGGCAACTGCTAGCCAATCCCAGATAGAAGCGGCTGGGTCACAGAGTCATTCATTCGGACATAGTTGTTTACGAAGTGACGAGTGGTTTTGTTGCAAATGAACTTTTGAGTTGAATAAAAATTGCAAAATGAACTACACAATTTTTTTTCCGATTGTCTTTTAGATTTCAGAATGAACTGCTGCTTTTAAGTGACAGAAAATGTTTCTGAGCACTTTTGCAGTTGTCACAATGCCACTGTTCAACCCGAACAACATCAGATTTAGGTTGATGAAGTGCCCCCGCTGCACTTTCTTTCTGGTGACAGGTCTGGCTCTTTAGTTAAGAAAATGAAATGAAAACGCTAGTATGCTGTCCTGGATCAAGGCTTAAAAAAATAAAATAAAATAAATAAATAAAGATCACGGTCAGACTCTCAGTTGGATGCGCAGGCTGATACAGCACGGACGTACTGAATAAACTAAACTGGGCTGCTCATGCTGTAGCGAAAAGTGAAGCCGGCGGCGGCCATCTTGCGTTGCCCGGCTTAAAGTAAGTTGACTTTTCCGCAACATACTTTTTCTTCCTCTGCAGCGAAAATATCACTGTGTGACGTATGGTTGTACCAATAAGTATAAAATAAGTGTGGGAGATGCTCTAAATCAGGGGTGGCGAGATCCGGTCCTCGAGGGCCGCATTCCTGCTGGTTTTGGATATTTCCCTTCTTCAACACAGCTGATTCATGATCAGCTCATCAGCAAGCTCTGCAGAATCCTGATAACGAGCCTGTTAATTGGAATCAGCTGCACTTCGAGTAGGTAAATCTATAAAACCTGCAGGACTCCGGCCCTCGAGTACCGCAGTTTGCCACCCCTGCTCTAAATGCAGATTTCATCAGTAAGAAATTAATGTCGATATAAATTTTCTCTCATAAGGTACTGAGTGCTACTCCTATTGTTATGCATGATCAGAATCAGTTATTATAAGAACCATCAACAATGAAATGAAAGCAAAGCACACCAGAAAAAAACAAGTCTTGTGAAATGTAAACCTAACTTCTGCAATTCCCGATTCATGATACTGAGATAATACTCTGAATGGTTGATGTAAATAATTAAGTTCGTTCTTTGCTGGGCTCTCATTATCCCATACAGTGATTTATTGTAGTACAATTACTACATTATTAATTTTGAACTGCAACTGCGGTTTTAAAATTCCAGAGAGGTGAAGATACCGTGCGCCCTGTGTGAGTTTATGATAAATTATTTTGTGGTTTGTCTAAGAAGTTGCGCAGGGTCGTGTTTATGATTGGTCTAATAAGACCCCCTCTTGGCGGTTTTGGGGGGGTGACACACTACCAGAAATCCTGCCTAGGGTGCCAAGTTGCTTAGGAACTCCACTGACGACAACCAATCAGGAACTTACACTTTTTACATTTCAAACGAGAATGGCTCAAATGCTAACAATTGCTATTTGTAAAGCAGAATTTTTGGGGATGTCATTCAACTGTAAGTCTACCTCATAAAGCGTCTATACAGTAGTTTAACGTGGGTCATGAACATGTCCCGGCACGCCCCCCCATAGGCCGTGGCCCCTGGGGCCCTGATGGTGGAGGGGCCCTTGCCTGACACTCCATATATGGGCGTTTGCTACCTGAGCTCAAGTTTCAACAGGGGACTTCTCCCCCCCGCCATTCATTGTTGTGTCAGGTTTCCAATTTGCCGCTAGCGTTTGGATTAGGTGAAAAGTAGACTTGAGAATGTAGTCTGGTCCAATGTCAGGTGTGTATGTATGCCTATAGGTATATTAGGGTTGCTTTTTGTACTATTCCAAGTCATTATTATTTTCGAAAATCTCCTGTATCGACAAAGGAGGCGAGAATGTTATCATGCTAACAGTGGCTATGCTAACATACGGCGAGCTACTTCTCAACGTGCAGCTCCCGCCGCCCCTTGTCAGTTATTCAAACGCTTCGGTCGCGGCGCGCTCAAGTGCAACGGTCTTTTCAGCAAGTTTTGCATAGTCAAAATGTTGTTTGCACGGTAAATAATCCCTCTGATGAAACATCCTGCCACACAGTATATCAAGACGCGCATCATTTCATACATCAGCAAAGGCAAATGATGGTTAGCTAGTTGGAGTTTCAAGTGGGCGGGGCCAAATATTCCCTTTTCTTCTCCGTTACGTATCAAGAGTAAGACTGGATTATTTTTAGACTCAAGTCAAGACTCACAGAATAAAGTCCAAGGGAAACGTATTATGAGAAAGTCATATTGTTAGGAATGTTGTCATAATATATATAACAAAAATTAAGTCCTAATTTTACAGGAGAAAAAAGTTGCAATGTGATACAAGTGAGTTATAATGTTACAAAAATAGTCTCAATATTCCGAACATTTTATGGAGGAAATATATTACGATAAATACAAATTAATTAATTAATTAATTATAAAACAACAATGAATTCTTAATATTATGAGGAAAAAATGTCAGAATTTCCACAGGGAAAAAAGCCACGTTACGTAATTGCAAGACTATATTCTTGCAAAATAATACAAAAAATTGTAATGCTAAAAAAGTGACAAAAGGAATAAAATAATATTCTGATAATAACTGTATGTTGTCAAGCGAATGTTGTAAAATTAGGAGAAAAAAGTGATAACGTGAGAAATAAAAATATTGGCACAGCAAGAGTAAAAAGTCACGAGAAAGAAATCAAGAGAATAAAATTATAACGTGAGACGAGAAAATATAATATTCCGGGAAAAAAAAATATAAAGAATAAAAAATCGTAATAGTACAGGAAGTTATGTTCAAAAGTTAAAATCGTTTTATCACGTGGCCATCAAAACTGCAACTGAATTCCGATTTTGTTTGATATTACTATATAATTTTTACTTTTAATCTTATGATGATGACATTTTGTGAGCGTGGCGCCTCGAAGCGCCCGCGATGTTGTCGTCATGGCACGCGAGCGGGCGCTTTTCCCATCGCTAACCGTCGACGTCAGCTGCTTGTTGACACTGGGAGGGAGCCAGCTGTGTTGTCTTTCTTGCGCTCATCAAACAAGATAAGCATCCGACTGGGTAATGATGCTCAACTGCTCTTTTCTCATCCAACCCAGCCATCTTCGCGCTCGTTGCAATTTGAACAATTCATTGAATTCAAAGGACATCGCAATGCAATAGAAGGCCAGTTTCCAAATCGCACGGCTTGCAAATTGGGGGGAAAAAATATATGAATTTCGGTCAGTTAGTAGACTTTATTTTTTTATGCATATTTTATGTATTATAGAGAACACTACGATACTACTACTGTTTTTTTTTTTTTCTTGTATAGTTTACCAGTTCTTGTATAGTTTTGGGGCATAAAACGACGGCTAAATAGATTTATTTATTTTTTGCTAACCCAGTTAAAGTTCACCAAGTGTGTTAGTTATTTTAACTCATTTGCTCCCAAAAACGTATTAATATGTTCTATTTTAAATGTTTTAAGTGTACCAAAGACGTAGGGTTTGATGCAGCTTCTCAACTGCAAAGAACGGTTGAAGAAAAGGTAGTTATGACACAAATGGCCAGCAGGTGGCAGCAGAACAACCAGTGCCATGTTGAAAAACAGCTCAAAACCTCACAATTCTAAATAGATTTGCGAATAATAATGAAACTTGGCATAGATTTGTGAATAATAATGAAACTTGGCTATATTCTAATGATAATTGCTGCAAAACGGAAACAGATAGAAATATTCTTTTTTTCCTGATGAAAGAAGAGACTTTAATCTTTCTTTTGGTAGGTTCCATGTTTTTATAGCTATAGAACACAATATTCTGTGTGCCTTGCAAAATGAGTCAAAATCCAGTAAAACAGTGAAAATGGCGAGCAGTGAATGAGTTAAGATAGCTAAACTCCACATGAGAACATTTACAGTACACAAAAGAGTAGCACAATCCCTTTTCTTTGATAAACAAAAGCATATTATGTATTTAATGGCCATCCATCACAGTGACAGGTCGTCCCTGATTGGCTGAGAGTCGGAGGCCAGACGGGCGTGAAAGTTCACCGCCGTATGGGAAAATCTACCTCAGGCCTTTCTGGCTTTTGGCTTTTGTGTCGGTGCTGGATGATTGATTGATTGGCTGATTGATTGGTGCCGTGAAACAATCACAAACACACCTTCAACCTTTCCCCCCTCCTTCTCTGTTCACTGTGCCACGTTGTCAATGAGTGACAGATGAAAACTGGAAGTGCAGGCTCCAGCTTCCTCGTTGTTAGTTAGTTGTCACTGACATCATTCTTTTATTCATTCATTCATTTTGGAAAACAACTCAATCCAATTCACACGTTGCTAGATCCAGACTACGTTCCGCCTGTAGTGGTCTATGTATCAGCTGTCGAGACCTAGGTCCAAACTGTATAGACCTATGCACCGGTCTGTTCTGACTGTTGAGCTCTATATCCTGATTTTAGAGGCCTATGTCTTGACTAGACATGTTTATCTTGTCTTGACTGTAGAGGTCTATGTCTTGACTCTGGAGATCTGTTACAGAAGCCTATGTACTAAAAGTCTATCTATGCCTCTTAGAGAGCTCTGCATCCTGACCTTAGATGTCCTAGCTGTAGGGTCAATGTCCTGGCTAAGAAGGTCTATGTCTGGCTACAGGCCTATGTACTGAAAGTACAGGCTCATGTCCTGAAAGTAGAGGTCTATGTCTTGATTGTAGTGGTCTATGACATGTCAGAGGTCAGGCTACAGAGTCATATGTCTTAAAAGTAGAGGTCTATGGCCTAACTGTTTAAGTCTATGATTTCCACTGTCGAGATCTGACTGCAGGGGCACATGTCCTGAAATTCGAGGTCTATGTCCTGGCTGTAGAGATCTGACTTGACTGTAGAGGTCTGGCTGCAGAGCCCTACATGCTAAAAGTCGAGGTCTATGGCCTGGCTGTTGAGGTCTTGATTTTAACAGTTCTGGCTTTTGAGGGTTATATCCTGAAAGTTGAAGTCTGTGTTCTGGCTTTTGAGGTCGACGTCCTGAAAGTTGAAGTCTATGTTCTGGCTGTTGAAGTCTATGTCTTGAAAGTTGAGGTCTATGTCCTGGCTGTCGAGATCTATGACTTTACTGTAGGTGTCTGGCTGCAGAACTCTTAATGCTAAAAGTCGAGGTCTATGTCCTCGCTGTTAAGGTCTTGATTTGAACAGTTCTGGCTTTTGAGGTCTCTATCCTGAAAGTTGAAGTCTGTGTTCTCGCTGTTGATGTCTTTGTCTTGGTTCTTCTTACTGTTCTGGCTTTAGAGGTCTATATCCTGAAAGTCGAGGTCTGTATCCTGGATATAGAGGTCAGCAACTTGACTATAGAGGTCTATCTCTCGACGGGGTCGACTGGTGTTGCAAAGTTTGTAAGGTCAGTGGGTTGGGGGTCCATGCACTCTCAAATGCCCCTAAAATGACCCTACCGCTGTAATGTCCGGCAGTGTTTATGGCATGACCACGATGGTGATGCGAGACGCCAGGAATGTAAGTGTACCAGCATCCCTCCTCAGGGACCATGGCAAGCGTGTCAGTTACAGTGCAGCTATGATCTCGGCGGTCCGGGGGGCAAGACGGGTGCCCCGACATGTGCTGGGGTGGCGGGCGGGTGACAGACTGAGCCAGACTGGAACGTGGGTCACCTTTCCGCTACGCGCCTTCTGCCTTTTGATGTGCACTTGCTGACAGTTGGTGCGTTTTGCCCTCTCTAGCCTATCCTTAATCTTGGGTCAGTGGACCACCCATGTCTGATAAAATGCCTGAGCAGGTTTAAGTTCGCGCAAGAATGTTGGCCATCTGATCGTCCCCCGCGACCCCCGCCTGGCAGTCCATCTGGACCCCTCACAACCTGGGAGATTGGTGACTCGGTATGCGTGTGAATTTGTGTGTGGCTTGCTCACATGGGACGATTGAGAGCTTCTCGAAGATATTTATCTTCCTTTTAAAATTACGCTCGATGTTTTTGTAATGTTTGGCCCAGATATTTTGGGACGAAAACAGAGGTTGCATCCCTGTGAGGGTGTGTACTTGTGAGAACGACTACTTGTGAGGTTGCCTCCACTGAAGATGTTTACTTGTGAGGGCGATAGCAATTATTTATAAAGTTTACCGGTAAGGTTGTGTACTTGGGAGCGTGAACACTAGGGAGCATGCATCCTTGGAAACAACTTGTAAGGTAGTATACTTGTGAAGTTGTGTCCTTGTGAGGTTGTTTACTTGTGTGGATTTTCAGTTTTGAGGTTCCGTACTTGTGAGTATGCATCCTTGGGTGGTTGTGTCCTTGTGAAGATGTTTCCTTGTGGGGTAGATGACTTGTAAGGATGTGTACTTTTGAAGACGCATCATTGTGAGGGTTTGTCTTTGGAGCATGATTACTTGTGAAGTTTACATTCCAGGTTGTGTACTTGTGGAACTGTATTCTTGTGAGGTTATTTATGTTAAAGGCAAACCTTTAAGGATGTGTCTTGTGAGATTGTCCTTGTGAGTGCTTGTCTTTGGGTTCGCAAGTTCTTTTGAAGTTGTTTACTTGTGGGTTTATACACTTTTGAGGTTGTATACTTGGCAGTAGGCGACCTTGTGAGGGTGCACACTTGTGAGGACAACTACTTGTGGAGGTTGCGTCCTTGTGAAAATGTTTACTTGTGAGGACGTATACTTGGTAGCAAGCATCCTTGTGAGGTTGTGTCCTTTTGAAGATGCACACTTGTGAGGACAAATACTTGTGGAGATTGCATCCTTGTGAAAATCTTTACTTTTGAGGACGTGTACTTGGTAGTAAACATCTTTGTGAGGGTGCATGCTTGTGAGGACAACTACTTGCGGAGGTTGCGTCCTTGTGAAAATGATTACTTGTGAGGACGTGTACTTGGTAGCAAGCCTCCTTGTGAGGTTGTGTCCTTTTGAGGATGCACACTTGCGAAGCCAAATACTTGCAAAGGTTTCATCCTTGTGAAAATGTTTACTTGTGTGGACGTCTACTTGGTAGTAAGCATCCTTGTGAGGTTGTGTCCTTTTGAGGATGCACACTTGTGAAGACAAATACTTGTGGAGATTGCATCCTTGTGATGGACGTGTACTTGGTAGTAAACATCTTTGTGAGGGTGCATGCTGGTGAGGACAACTACTTGCAGAGGTTGCATCCTTGTGAAAATGATGACTTGTGAGGACGAGTACTTGGTAATAAGCATCCTTGTGAGGTTATGTCCTTTTGAGGATGCACACTTGTGAAGCCAAATACTTGCGAAGGTTGCGTCCTTGAGAAAATGTTTACTCGTGTGGACGTGTACTTGGTAGTAAGCATCCTTGTGAGGTTGTATCCTTGTGAGAATGCACCCTTGTGAGGACAACTACTTGTGGGGGTTGTTTACTTGTGTGGAGGACAACCTGTAAGGATGTGTCCTTGTGAGAGTTTGTCTAGGGCAGAACAACTCTTTTTGAAGTTGTTTACTTGTGTGGTATTTGAGGTTGTGCACGTTGAATATGCAACCTTGTGAGGGTGCACACTTTTGAGGACAACTTCTTGTGGATGTTGTTTACTTGTGTGGAAGACAACTTGTAGGCATGTGTGCTTGTTGAAGTTGTGTATTTGTGATGATGTATTCTCATGATGACATTAAAGCACCGCCTCACGTGGGTCGGTAATGTTTTTACTGTAACTCCGGCAGGGCGGAGCGTGCGATTGAGTAAATGAGACCATTATGTTGCTCATAACCTGCACCAACAGCGGCTGGGAAAAGACCCCACGGTGCTTAATAAAGAAAAAAAAAAAACCTGCACATAAACGGGCTAATTTTAACACGCCATAACATCTCCTGCAGTGTTCTTGAAAAGCTTCCATTTTCATGACGCTCTCCCTAAAACTTGAGCTTACTCACCGCTTGGGCGTGCGTGGGCGTCGATTAAGAGTCTATTAAGTCGGGTTTCGATTGTTGTTGTCGTCTTTGAGCAAGGTGTGGCTAATTGCCCTGAACAACTAGCACAATCAATTTTGCTGAATTAGCAACATGTTTACTTATTGACTTCCATTTTAGGAGATGTTGTTTTGTGGACTTCAGACTTAAAAGAGAAGCTGCCAAGTCCACACATGCAAATAAAAAAAAAAAAAAAAGAAGAAGGCACAATTTCAGTTCATAGCGACAGGTGTAAACTCCCGCCCTCCTCGCTTGCTTATCTGTCCAAACAAGCTTTCACCTCAACAGCCTTCAGCGTTTCACATCTGCTCCGACAAAAACTCCCATCAAAACGCTTGTGGTGTTCTATCAAACATCCCGCCTGCCGTTAGCAAGGATAAACAGATACGGCACGCGGGACTTTCATCCTAAACAGGAAGCAATGTGCCGCTTAATAAAGGCTGTGGGGGAATTTTTACCCGCCGTGTCTCGTAAAACTCGCCTGATGTGATATAAGCATAATACATGCTGTGTAGATTCTGAATCATACACTGAAAACGTTTTTTTTTTTTTTTGAGTTGTCCAAAATGAATACATACTGTGTATGCCGTTAAACTTCATGGCCCCGCTAATTTACAGATTTTATTGTTATTATTTTTTTGTACAGCTGGAAATTTTAACTATATTATTAATCACTAAATGGTGGACCACTAGGCTCTTTGTAACCATCCATCCATCCATCCATCCATCCATCCATCCATCCATCCATCCATCCATCCGTCCATCCAACCATCCATCCATCCATTTTCTTGACCGCTTTTTTCTCACAAGGGGCGCGGGGGGTGCTAGCGCCTATCTCAGCTGGCTTTGGGCAGTAGGCGGGGTTACACCCTGGACTGGTTGCCACCCAATCGCAGTCTTTGTAAACATTTGCCCCAAAATTTCTTTACAAATAGGCTTTTTTTTTTTTTTTTGGACCATTTATGACTGGAATATCTTCTAATTAGAATTTCACAATGGGCAAACTGGATTCGGGTTAAAATTTCCCGCCCTCTGTCTGTGGATGTGATTTCATATACGCATTGTGTACGTAAAGAAGGGTGTGTGCAGTGTCATTTTTCGGCCACAGATGGCAGTAGTGATTCAAAATTGAATTTTCTGTGTTCAGCAGCTTTAATTTGAGAAGAAAGAACACAATTTTCAAAATTAAAAAATATTATAACTGTGCTAGAAACACAAAAAAGACAAATACATTGTTGCACTGCTTGTTTGAAGATTTTATGTAATATATTGTCCACATTAAATCTATTGTGTTGAAATGTGTTTGTATTATTTTAAGTGTTAAAAGATGTGCATATTGAAAAGGGTAACATTCCAAATGGCTCCTTGATTAATTGAAAATAAATAAATACAAACAAATTTAATTTGTATTTTTTTTAATGATTTTCTTTTTAAACAAAAAAAAAAAAATCACTTTTAATTAAACTTTCAATAAACATTTCCATGAAATGTATTGGAAGACATCCCAGGCGTGAAATAAAATGAAAAGAAAATTGAAAAAAAATATTGAAAAAAAAATTGTCCCCTCTTCAGCTCTGGGAGAGAAAAACAATCCTGTACGGTTGGAAATGGATGATGATCTCGTCTTTTCTCCAAGCGTAATGAAGCACGACGTGGTTGCGCAACGTGTTCCTTGCTGTGCATTCATTCCGTGTCGATTCAGGTTTTAACCTACTTCTTCACGTCGTTGCGCAAGCGGGGTGTGGAGACAATCGCGCTGTTTAATCGCACCGTGAGTCATCACAGGCGGAGGGAAGAAATCAACTGGGAAGCCACCAGCAGGAGGTGCTGGAAGAGTTACCGCAAGAGGGGAAATGGTCGCTTGTCAGGATGCAGGTCACACTCTAGTTGTTATCCCCCCCCCATTTCCTCCCCTCCACTCTTCCTCTCTCATCTTCCTTTCACTTGTTTTTCTTGACTCAGCCATCCCCACCCCCTTTTTTCCCTTTTCGCCCAGCACTTCCACACATTTAACATAGGATGGGGTATGAATGCATGCATGTGTTTTTGTTTTTTGTTTGTTTTTTCCCCCTAGGCAGGTTTTTTTGTCAACCCACAACAGTGTATGAACATCTTGAGGAGGTGCTAGGCTGACCTGATGTTAGACATGCTGATACGTTTGGAAGATGGTAATTTTGGTGATTATTTCTCAGTGCTAACTTCTCACCGTTGAATTTTGGCAACCCATAGCAGTGTGTGCCCAGTAGTAGCTGGACAATTTTATTTATTTTTTATTTTTTGAAGAAAAAATGAAAAAGAAAATGCTGCTTTTGCTGGCCTAATCTTGGACATTCTTACTGTATGTGTTGGCTATCTAAAACATTTTTAGAAGCGCCATCCCACAGCAGTGTGTGGCCAATTTGAGGTGAAGATTATGTTTGTTTTAAGTAACACTGCTTTGGATGGCCTGACCTACTAATCCAAAAAACAAACAAACAAACAAAATTGCAAATGTAATTCTCAATCATAATGATGCCAATACATTTTGCCATCCCACAACAATGTGAGACTCAGGTGAGTTAAAGATTGTTTTCCTGAGCGTCAAAATGTGAAAACATTGCTTATGATAACATGTTGTGGTGTAAAAAACACAAAGTGCAAACTTTGCAAATGTATTTCTCGGCTATAACAATGTATTTCATTGATACATTTTGGCATTACACAGTGGTGTGTTACCAGCATGAAAGGAAAGCCATTTCTTGAAGTTCAAAATTGGGAAAATGCTGCTAATAATGATCTCTTGTAATGTAAACACAAAACAAATATATTTTACGGACATGAAAATCCTTTTTGTCAGTACAATTTGTTATCCCACAACAGTGTATGAAAAGCAAACATTGGAGATGCTAGGTTGAAGTTGTGCCAGACGTAGTGATGTGTTTGGAAATGAATGTTTTGGTCCTTAATTTCTCTCTTTCAACAATACATTTTCAACAATGCATTTTTGTTTTTTTGCCATCCCAGAGCAGTGTATGACCAGCAAAAGATGGAGATTTTTTATTTTTTTTTGGGGGGGGGATGCTGCTGTTGATGACATGTTGGGATGTAAACACACAAAAAAATTGCTTGCAAATGTATTTTTTGATGGTTTCGCGAATACATTTTGCCGTCCCACAACAGTGTGAGACCATCATGAATTGGCAGGACCAGGCTGTCCTGATGTCAGATGTAATAATGAGTTTGGAAATTTGCGTTTTAGCCGTTTATTCTCCCCACAGCAGTGTGCAACCACCTTGGCTGCGCATGTACGGTTTTGTCCACACGCTACATTGCACAATTGCCAATCTGGGCATCATTTAAAAGGGAAATAAACAGGCTTTCCAGCTGGATGAAATGCATTGGCGAGAAGCAGCGGGTTGGGGGTTCAAAAGCGAGTGGGTGGGGTCCATTCCGGGATGGATGGATGTGGAAAAGTGCAGCGCTGCAGAAATGCATTCCAAGGTGGGGAAGGGGAGTCGCGGGGTGTGTTGGGTTCCACGACTATCATGTTCGTTTGCGGCTTTGGCCTCCGTCGTCGCTTAATGGCAGGAAAAGCGCGGCCTGTGTAGCCGTGATTAGCGGTAAAGAAGAGGCCGAAACCAGAGCGGGAGACAGAGAAATGTTTTGGCCTCCGACTTTTATCGTTTATAGATGAAACCCCGTTTGCCAGAGCAGGGGGGAGGCGGGAGAAAAAAAAAATTCCCAGGCATTAAAAGAACAAAGCTTGATTGAGAGACTCCCTGAAAGAAAAAGCCGCCTTGTTATGTGTGTCCGTGCATGCTGATACATGTTTGGCGCTACGACGGGGGGGACGGGGCGGGGCCGAGCGTCGGTCCGACTGCTAATGAACTCGGGGTCCGGCGGGCTCTGGGCGGGGGGCTCAAAGGGCCCTTTCTCCCGCCGGGCCAGCGGCAGTCAGCTGCCCGACGAGCTGACCTACGGCTCTGTGATGATGTCACCGCCGCATTCATCCGTGGCGAGGCTGCACGTCTGGACAGCAATCAAATGGCCCATTAAAAAACCCCTCCACTGCTTCTCCTTTCACGTCGCTCGCTGATTGAGACGCAGCTGCCAGTAGCCGTGCCAAGCCAACCTTCTTGATTTACTCTGTGGAGTGGCGCAAAAATGTATTATATACAAAATCTTGAGAAAGATTTAGCAAAGTGGGTGCTGATGTGACACCCCGTATAAACATCTGTAACGTGCTAACAAGCACCAATCAATATAAAATACTCTCGTGTCTATGTGTCATATCAGAATCAGCAAAAAAACAGTTGAACACATCGTTTATAAGATGTATTTGTTGTTACTTTTAAGGAAAAAGAAATGAAATATTCAAAGATTCATTGCAACAAATGGAGATAGGGCAGCACGAAAGCAGAGCTTTGAGAGTTTGCTCTATTTACCTAAGTTGAAAGGATGGAAATATCCAGAATGAGACTAAGGGCCCTTTTTGCTACAGTTAAAAACAAAACAAAACAAAACAAAACAAAAACAGAATGAGAGCTTCTTGATTTTACTTATAAGGTCAAAGGGAAGAAAACGTGCCAAATGCGACAAAGGGCACTGGGAATATGGAGAACTGCAGCAAAGTGGAGATTGAGGGCAGCTAAAACAAAACAAATGGATCACTGAGAGTCTCCTCTTTACTTCTACAAGTAACTTAAAAAGGAAAAAATATCCAGGGTGAGACTAAGGACACGTACGTAGAGCTGTAGCAATTTGGAGACTGAGGGCAGTAAGAAAACAGAATGAGCGGTTATTGTATTTACTTTTAAGGGGGAAAAATGACAAAGCTGAGACTAAGGCTATTGGGAATAAGTAACATTGTGACAAAGTGGAGATTGAGGGCAGCAAGAAAACAGCTTTAAGAGTTTGCTCTATTCACTTCTATGTAATAATTAGGAAAATATCCAAAATGAGGGTACTGAGAATATGGAGCACTGCAGCAAAGTGGAGATTGAGGTCAGCCAAAACCAAACCAAACCAAACCAAACAAATGTATCACTGAGAGTCTCCTCTTTACTTCTACAAGTTGGTAAAAAGGAAAAAATATCCAGGGTGACTAAGGACACGTATGTAGAGCTGTAGCAATTTGGAGACTGAGGGCAGTAAGAAAACACATTGAGTTCTTGAAAGAAAACAGCTTTAAGAGTTTGCTCTATTTACTTCTATGTATAAATGAGGAAAATATCCAAAATGAGACTAAGGGCACTGAGAGTTTCCTCTATATACTTCGAAGAAGAAATGAAGAAAATATCTAAGATGAGACGAAGGGTACAAAGAATATCGAGCACTACGACAAAGTGGAGACCGATGGGGCATGAAACAAACAAAGCGCAGAGAGTGCGAGATGAGAATATGGGCGCAGAGATGATAGAGTGCTGCAACATAGTGGAGACTGAGGGCAATAATAAAACAGAGCATTGAATATTTTATCAACTGACTTTGAAGGAAATTGAAAATAAATATCCAAGATGAGACTTAAGGGCACAGAGAATACTTGGGAGCACTGCAGCAACATGGAGACTGAGGGCATTTAGAAAACAACAATGGAGAGTCTCCTGTATCTCGGTACGTCAAAGAAGAGTTGAGTTTCGCTACTCAAATCTGCGCCCTTGGCCCACGTGTCAACCCCGAGACAGGATAACGGCAACCGTCTGAAAACGCTTTCAGTTTTATGGCAAAAATAATTGATGATTGATGGCACACGTAATCGGTCGGCTTTCCGATGCCAAATTCATCAGATGGTTTCACTTAATGGCAGAATTGTTGCTCCCCGTGGCCCACGTGTCAACCACGAGAACGAGTAAAACTTGATCAGGCGCTTTTCGTTTTAGGGCAATATTCTGAAAAAATAAAAAACGACTTTCTGACATTGTTCATTTGTTTATTCTAACTTTTGCTTGTCTTGCTTTCTCTGTGTCTTCTGGTTTTGGTCTTGCTCATTGAGCGCTTGTCACCATGGGCAACGGGGCTTTGGGGGAGTGGGCTTCTGGTGTACACTCCCTCCCTCTCCTTCACTGCTTTTGGCAGCGCACTGGGATTCTTTCACAGCGGCTGCCCGTTGCCAAGACAGAGCGAGCCCCCCCTCACAAAATAAAAGCTGTGCAAATGAATGTGGGTCAAAGGGAGTCAGAAGGGGGGCTTTTCATCCGTCCCCCCTTCTTTTTTTCATCCTCCTTTTTGTTCCTCTCCAACGCTCGTTGCTTTTTTCCTTCCACGATAAAGTCAAGGCCAACCTACCAGCAAACAAAACAGACAACGAAAAAAACCCGCCGGGAAAAAAAAAGAATCGGCAGCAGATGTTTCGCTGTCTCGCTTCCTGTCAGCAGCTCGCCACTTCCTCTTTCCCTTCCCCTTTTTTTTCCCTTCCGATAGCCGCCGTGCGTTGCGAGATGTTCGGGCTTGTGCAGCGGTCAGCTTTACACCACTGAATGACAAGTTTCGGCCGCATTTTAAAAAGCACTCCATACCCTTCAAAATCACAACTGAGATGGCGCACCCCCCTAGCCAGCACATCCGAAAAATGTCCTTTTCATTTAAATACAAATGACAAATACGAAAGACCAAAATCATCTAAATCAGACATGTTTGTGCCGTGATACCTCGTCGACATTTGGACAAAGAGCGCACCCCCTAAAAAAAATTTCGATCACCCAAATTAGCCAAACTTTTCAACGTCCCAACAGAGAGCCCACCCACTCTCACCTGCAACAGGCCCGAACAAAACCTAACCCCCCCCCCCCCCCCCCCCCCCCAATTGATATGGCGCACCACCACTCCCCCACACATTCCCTGAAATGGTCAAATCGTGCAAATATAATTGAAATAAAACAAAAAATGGAAGCCGCGCATCCCCTTCCACATCAACTCAGATGTTGCACCCCCTCTACCCTACACGCCCCCCCCAAAAAAACAAAAAAAAAACATCAAGGAAGGTAAATCAAAAATAACAAATTTAAAGTGATGCACCCCCTTCCACATACCAACTGAGATGGCGCACCGCCTTTACCTGCACACCCCCTAAAAAAAACTGAATTTGATATAAATAAAGAAACCAAAGATCGGCAGAACTGGACATTTTAAATCACACACCCCCTTTCACATCTAACTGAGATGATGCACCATCTGTCTCTACGCACGTTCTGGAAGAGTCAATGTCACCAAGAAGCTAAAAATAATCAAACTCAAACAAAAAATTGAAGCTGTGTACCCCTTTTAGCAGTCTAACAGAGAAGGCGCACCCCCTCTGACACACACATACACACCACCAAAAAAATTAAAGACATTACATACACAAGCCAATGAGCAATTATATCAGGCAAACTTTTTATTCCTACAGCTATCTGACAAAGATGGCGCACCCCTTTTCCCCTTACACACACCTGGGGGAAAAAATAAATAGAAAAGTCAACCAAACTCTTTTCACGTGATTTGCAAGGTCCTGTGAAAGTCAACACTACGCCAGAGAAGGGGAACTTAATCCTCCGGTACATCATGTAGCGCTTGTACACAGTGAGAGAGCGATAAAACATTTTACCCATCATCCCCCGGGGCATTTCCCTTTCAGTGGACGAGGACGAGGGCGGCGGACGCTAGCTGACATTTCGCTAGCGGCGCGGGATAGACGGCACCATTGTCGCCGCTGAAACGGGAAACCGGCGGAGGGCGGCGTCCCGACAACTCGATATCAATCTGACGCGGTCGCGGTGGGGGGGTGCCACGGCGATATCGAGACGCAAGCGTCCCATTGTGGAGGTCCCTCGCCGGCTTGGGAAGCGAGGACGCACAAAGACGAGCAAAACAGTGGACGCTGTCTTTGGCGAAGGGAATACGAGACGATGTTATCTCGATATTCTGCCAACGCGGCCATTAGGAAGTGTCGTGGAAGGACATCAGCTGCGGGTCCTTGAAGGGTGACGTCAGGGCTTGTGTGTTTAAATTGACATTTTGCAGGGGTGCGCCATCCCTATGGAGATTTTGGAGGGGGTGCGTGGCTTTAAAAGGTTTAAGAAAGGTTGATTTAGGCGTCCTTTGGCTCGTGTATTTACGTAAATTGACTTTTTTTTGCAGGATGTGTACAGGGGTGCGCCATTCTTTTGTGAGATTTTACGGGGGTACGTGACTTGGAAAGTGTAGCAAAGGTTAATTTAGGTATACTTTGGCTTGTGAATTTATATAAACAGACTATTCTTAGGGTTTGTGTGGAGGTGCGCCATCCCTGTGGGAAATTTTGAGATGGTGAATGGCTTGAAAAGTTTAGGGAAGGCTGATTTAGCCATTCTTTAGATTGTGCATTTGCAAATACAGATTTTTTTAACATTTTTTAGAATGTGTGCAAGGGTGCGGCGGTGCGTGGCTAAGGATTAGAAAAGGGAGATTTTTTGTATGTATATGAACATACAATGACATTCTTTAGGTGTGTGGGGATTTTTTAAGTGGTGTACCTTAAAAATGTTCTGGACCGACTGATTTAGGCATCCCTTGACTTGTTACATAAATAATCTTGGGTGACTGTGGTGACGCACCCCTTTTATCCCAATAGAGAAGGTGTACCCCCACTCCTGTGCACACAACCTTTTAAAATAGTAATTTTAAATACTCAAGAGAAAGAACACATATGATAGATATGGCGCACCACCTTCCAACCCATCTGCATACACTGTTAAATACACAAGCCAAACTTTGTCTAAATCTGTCTGGCTAACGTTTAAGGCCATGTACCCCTTTAAGCATAATGCCCCAAAAAAAAACCAAAAAAAACCCGCACCCCTTCCCCTGAGAGTGTGCCACCTCTGCTGGGATTTTGAAGATTGCTGAACTGATTTGGCCGTTTTTTTTTTTTTTTTTTTTTTAAACTTGTATATTTTTTAGAGTGCATGCTGGGGAGAGGGGGTGCGTCAAAGTTAAACAGAACAACCTCCACACCTGGAGAATGAGTAGCGAAATTTTCCATCAACAGTGCGTCGCGTTACGGCATCGATCCCGCCCCCACATCCTTCCTTCGCCACCGGACCCGTGTCACGGCGTCTGTCTGCCAGATGTCTCGGGTGAAACTAGGAGCGGGGGTGCGAAGGCTTGCATCTGAAAGTATGCCCGAGGTGTCTTTCTTCTATCTTGAATTATGACGTTGATTATTATGTTAAAGATTTAAACACGACACATTCCTGTCAGTCCCTGTGGGAGTCGCAGGCATGGGCTCCATTAGGACCACCTTATGGTGGTGGTGGGGGGGTGCGCCGACTCTGTCAGAACTTTAAAGCCAAGTCGAGTTTATTTACATAGCCTGTAATCACAAAAGAATCTGAAAGGGTCCAGAAAAGGGCACTGCTCTGGACGCTCAGACCAAGAGAAGTTAACCACCGGCTCATCCAAATGAATCGAATCGACTCGGCCTCGGTCATGAAACGATATGCAGTTTACCCCAAAAATATAGGATTCAATTTACTCCAATCCGCAGCAGATGGAAACGACTCACTCCAATGATTGTTCAGTTTTATATGATTCACTCACTCATTACAAGCCGATTGACTCCAATTCTGATCAGAAACCAATTGAGTCACTCGGATTTCATTATTTGGTCCGACAATTTGATTCGCTGCAACTATGATGCAACAAAATTGACTTCTATTTGGGGACTATATGATTAGTGTCAATTACGACACTATTATTCCAAGTACTCCAATTATTCGACCATAAAGTTAATTCTGATTACAGTAGGATTCACTCCGATTATGGTACAATACTATTCTCTCCATCACTCCACTTGAATTATGATGCGGTACAGTATGGTTGACTTCAGTTACGATATGATAGACTCCAATTACGATGCAATTGTGACTACACTACAATTGATTCCAACTGCAATACGATTGAGTCCAAGTAATTGATTCCAATTGCGATATGATACAAATCATTCAATTCAATCATCCGATATGATTCACTGTGATTGTGATTCACTCCAACTAATGATACCAATCTGATTGACTTCAAATATCACACGCTCCAACAAATTCCAATTATTATGTTTTACTCCAATTATGATACAATTTGATTCACTTGGATTACAATGTCTATGATGCAATATGATATAATTCTCTCTAATTACAATATGAGTAATTCCAATTAACTGTATTGTTTTTTTCATTCACTCTGTTTACGATGCAATGTATCACTTCATTTATGATACAATAAAATTAAATCCAATTGCGATGCAAAATGATGGAGTCATTCATTAGGATTCATATGATAGACTCCAATTACATGAGGATTCACTCCAATTGCGATTTATTGTGGGAATGCTTCAGCAATCGTGATTTTTTTAATTCTCCACACTTTTTTCCCGCCTAACAACTCCCACATAATACTTACAATTTACATTGTTCAAATTACAACTAGCTTAAAAAATTCACACCTCCCAGGGTATATATCGTATTATTCCACATTATTTACAGTATTTGCACGATTTAACATTCAATATCAACTATTCCCCATTCATTTTCAATGGGACAGACATTGAACTTTTTCTAAGTATCACTTTTCACTCCCTCTTCCATACATATGACTTATCATCATTACCAGGTGCCTAATACTGCTCGGTGGCACAGTTGGTAAAGCGCATTGTCCAGTAACCAGGAGGTCATAATTACATAATTTAACTCTCAATTTACTTCATAAGCATTCCACATGCATTCAAATCTTAGCATTCAGCTTTCAGCATTCCCACGCAATTTCTCCAGAAATTGCACTTAGTCTAGTTACAAATACGATTGACTCCATTTACTTCGTACGACACTTAAGGATTTTTAATTATGACACGATTCGCTGGAGTTATGGTGCACAACGATATGATCCAATTTACCGCACTTACATTGTACGATTCAACCCGACTATGATTCACCGCATTTCCGATGCGACACATTACGAATCCCTCCAATTCCGACGCGTTCAGCTACGTGTTATTTCCGTTAGCATCCGCTGGCTAAAACGAATTGACGAGCGCCCCATTGAAGCGGTCCGAGCGGCCTCGCTACATCGCCCCATGCTCTCCCGTTTGGCTGTTTGCTAGCTGGTGGAAAAATGTGCATCACGACCACACAAGGACAAGCATTCAGGCCACGCGGCAGCCAGACGCGGGCGGCATAAAGTCCACGCTGTCAAAAAGCCACTCACCAAACGTCTGATCCATCACTTCCCGTCACGTGTGGTACCGGCGGCGGCCGGCGGGTTTTTCGGGAGTTGGCGGAGGGGGGGCTAATGAGCGACTCTTTCAGTCAAGCAGACACTTTATGGGGTGCCTGCCAACCTCATTAAGAGTGGCTCTTAAGTGGACTTTACTAGCCCAAAAAAAAGCGTAGAGGAGCCCAAACATCTGCTGGCTGCTTCCTGCCCGCATTCAAAGCCGACGCTTTTTATGTACCAAGGTTAATATCATCAATAAAAACTGAAATTGAAATAAAAAAAAAACGTTTTTGAAGTAAACAAAGACAAATATGAATTAAGTAGCAAAATCCACCCATTTCCCCCCCACGCCAAGGGGCGGCCATTTTGCCACTTGCTGTCAACTGACAATGACATCACATTTGCTCAGGCCTCAGTTAACAACCAATCACGGCGCTGCTTGTGGACGTCACATGACCAAACTCAAAAAACATACATCACAATATTTCATAATTCAGGTTTTAAATCTGGAGGTCAAAGCAAAAGTAGAAACTTTTCAAGAAACGTTTGGGGTTTAAAATTTGGGTTTCAGGTTAGGGTTTGAAGACATCGTTATGGTTTCAAAATAGGCTTTCAAGCCCAAGTTAAGATTTTGAAGGGAGGGTTTTGGAGTTAGGATTAAGGTTTCAAAGGAGGGTTAAAGTTTCAAATTAGAAGTTGAAGACAGGAATGGGGTTTCAAAAGAGAGTTTAAGACAGGCACAGGGTTATAAATTAGGGTTTCAAGACTGTTCTTTCAAAAGATTTAGGAATTTAAATGAGGTTCGGGTTTCAAATGAGAAGTTCAGTATAGGTTTATAGCGTCGAAATAGGGTTTTAAGACAGGGCTAGGGTTTTAAGACAGCATTATGATTTTAAAGTAGGGTTTCAAGCCTGTGTTATCTTTTTTTTAACTCATTCAAACCCGAAAACGTGTAAATAAGTTTTTAATAGTTTGTCCTTCCCTCCCAAAAGTGTCTTTACACATTTTTTTTTCAACACAAGAGCGTAGAGAAGGCTTTGATGCAGCTTCTGTCATGAAGAGGTGGCTTAAAGAAATGGTAGTTATTACAAAAAACGCCCAGCAGGGGCAGCAGAATATAAGAGATCAGCCAGGATCATGTTGCAACAAGCACTTTTTGACAAGTGTTTTAACCAGAAAAGTGAATATCGATGAAACTTAAAAGGGGTTTCTTCAGTGAAAATGGCCGGGAGTGAATGAGTTAAGTGAGTATTAGGGTTTTAAATGACAGTTTGAAGTAAGGGTTAGGCTTTAAAATGAGGATTTTAAATGAGTGATGATTAGGGTTTCAAGTATAGTTTTGGCATTCGGGTTTCGAATCGAGCTTCAGGATTTCCAGTTGAGTTTCAATGGTGATGAAACAGCTTCCCTATGCGATCAAAGAGATTTTTTTATTTTTTTTAATCCGAGAGGAGACTGAGGGCGGCAGGAGCGCTACAGCAAAGTAAACACTGTGGAACGCGTCGTCTGGAACGTCAAAGAAAACAAAAGATTGCTGTGCTCGGCGTTTAACCTTCGCTGTGATTGCTGCTCACACTTCCCCAGTCACGGCGGGGACGCGGCAAAGGGGGGGGGTTGTTGTTGGTGGTAGGTGGGGCGGGATTCTGGGAGGGGAGGGCAGCGGGGTTCCTTGCTTCATCCTGTTGTTGTCGTTGCCTGCCGCTCCTGAGTCTCATCAGCACTTCTCATTTCCTCCCACCTCACCAAATAAAGAAAGAAAGAAAGAAATACACACACAAGAAACAAAGCGTTAGGTGTTCAAGAGTGTTGTGGTTTTTCATTTAGTTGTCAAGACAGGATCTGAAACGGCCCAATCTTGTCTCAAATCTCTAGTTTGAAACCCTAACTTGAAATCATGCTCCTTTTCTGAAATGATTACCAAGCCATAATTCCAAACCTAATCTTGTCCGGAAACCTCAACCTTTTTGCTGAAACCCTAATTTGGAACCCTGACCTTATCTGAAACCCTTCACGATTCTGTAGACCCTCATTTGAAACCCTACCTTTTCTCTGAAACTTCTTCTTACTTGAAACCTTGCCATGTGTCGGAAAGGCCTAGCCATTGCGTGATCTAGGGCTGGGCAATAAATCGAATTAATTCGATACATCGTCATTTTAAAAAAATCGAATCGTTGAAAATTTGCTAAATCGTGAAATCGAGTTTGTTTACAATAGCTACCAACTACTTAATTGTGGCATTTAAGCACAAATTATGAATGTTAAGTGTATGTTAAAACTGATCTAGAATCAGTATATGTGACTGGTGTCTGAACATTTTGAACAGGAATTATTTTTTTAATAAATGAAACATTTAAATAAACATTTGGTGGATGTATTAGGTTAAAATCGATTAAAATCATAATCTTCCTGAATGGCTGCAAAAATCGAGATTTTCTTTTTTGGCCATATCGCCCAGTCCTAGCGTGATCCCTAATTTGAAACGCTAATCTTGTCTTGAAACCCTACACTTTCTCTGAAAACCATAATCTGAAACCCTACACTTGTCTCCTATTGTGGAAACCCTAATTCCAAACCCTAATCTTGTCTTGAAACCCCAACCTATTCCTGTAACCCTAATTTAAAACCCCTTGTCTGGAAAAAGCCTACCCATTGTGGAAATTAGGGGTGTGAATTGCCTAGTACCTGACGATTCGATTCGTGTCACGATTCGATTCGATACCGATTAATCCCGATACGAATGGTCACGATTCGATACCGATTAATCCCGATACGAATTTATAAGTCGATTGTTGCGATTTTTTTTCATTCATATTTAGAAAATACTAATCAGTAAGCTTGTAGAGTGTAAGATTTATATGAAAATGTATTATTTATTTATCTGAAATTTCAGTCTTATAGAGGTTGTAATCTGTTTCATGTTTGAACAGCATTAAAATAAAAATATTAAGGCTTAATGTGCCGTTCATATAACATTCTTCCATGCTCAAGGTGTGAATCCTAAAAAAAAAAAAAAAAAAAAAAAAAAAAAAAAAATCGATTCTGCCGTTTATTGAATCGATTCGAGAATCGCGCGATGTAGTATCGCGATATATCGCCGAATCGATTTTTTTTTAACACCCCTAGTGGAAATCCTAATTGGAAAAGCCCAATCTGGTCTTGAAACCCTACTTTGGAGCAGTGTCCCTGTTCCGCCAAGCGAATGTGCTGACAAAGCTGAAGGATTCTCCGGCTTTGTCGCGAGCTTCTAAATCGGGCCGCATCGGGGTGGGTTCGTGGTTGCGGGGTGGGGTCGGCGTTCCAGGTTCCAGGCAGGTCCAGGTGTAAGGCGGGCGCGAGTCGGGGAGCGGTCAATCAGCCGTTTCCTGGCTCTCGTCTTACTCGGCAGAACAAACACGAAGGTCCTGGCGTCGCTTCATTTCCTCCGCCTCCTCGTCGGGCTTTTTGCTCTCGCAGCTGAACAAACAGCCGCGCTCTCCACTTAAAGCCGATCACGCGTCAAGCTACGACGCTTTTTTTTTTTTTTCCGTTCTTTCGTTCGGCAGGTATATTTGTGAACGGGAGAAAAAAACCTGATTTGTCCGAAACCCTAAAGGATCCAGGGCGCCGAACCAGGTCGGTGGGCCGTCATGGCCAAGCGACAAATAGAGGCTCATTTGTTGACGGTTTGCTGATGGTTGATATCTTCGGACCTAGGGCGCTTTTTAAAAAACTGGAAGTCGCCTTGAAACCCTACCTCAAACCCATAAACCTTGAATCCCTAACTTGGCAAGTTGACCATCGGGTGTAGAATGGGAAACAGTACTGGAACAGGTCTGGAAATGTGTTCTAAAAACCATAATTAAGGTGTGAGATTCTACTTTTTAACCCTATACCTGTTCCGAAACCCTACTTTCCAGCCCTAACCTTCTTTAGAAACCCTAACTTGGTATTGTTGACAGATGTTAGATTGCTTTTCTTGAAACGCTTCTTAAACGCGTCTTAAAACTCCTTTTTGAAACCCTAACCTTTGTTTGAAACCTTAACCCAGGTTTGAAATTAAATTACCTAACCCCAATACTAGTCTGAAACCTTGAAGCCCTAATTTGAAACCTTGGATTGGCTTGATACCCTACTAAGAAACACGAAAACACTAATATTGGCTTGATACCATAATTTGATACGTTACTTCAAACCCTAAATCAAAACCATAACTTGGAACCCTTATTTGAAACCTTAATTTCAAACTCTAACCAAGTATTGAAATCCTAACTTGAAATCGTAACCCATGTTTGAAACCTCATCCATGTTTCAACAGAGTCAACACCCTAACCCTATTTCAGTGTTGAAACCTTAACTTCAAATTTTTAACCCTAAACAAGTCTTGAAAGCACAACTTAAAACCCCTACCCTTGTTTAACATGCTTGTCTTGAAATCATAACTTGAAACCCTATCTCTATCTTGGAAGCATAATTTGAAACTCTAATGTTTGAAACTCGACACCATAACTTGGAACCTTAACTCTGTCTAGAAACCGTAACTTCCAACCTTAACTTGAAACCAAAACGTGTTTCAAACACCCTTCCATATCTTAAAAACCATAATTTGAAACTCCAACCAAGTCTTGCAACCATAGTTCGGCCTGTGTAGCGAAGCGCTAGCTTGCGAACGGCACTCTTGGAGGCTTTGACAGCCTCTTTAACGACTTGCAGGCTGCGTAATTCAAATGCTCGTCACTGCGACCGCACACCCACCCTCGCACCTCCAGCCAGAACATTCCTTGCACATCTGGCCTCCCCCACCCCACCACCACAATCGCTCATCTCCCGCCCACCGCCCCACGCCGTAATTACCCACAAGCCCCGTGCTCTCCTTTTCTTCCCTTTTACGATCCCCCCCCCCCCCCCCCCCCCCCCCCCCCCCCCTCCTCCTTGGCGCATGCAACAGATTTCTCAGTTTGGACGTCGAAGTGTGTCATCATTCACTTGCAGTCATCAGAGATGATTCGGGAGAGAGGCGGTGCGCTGTGTGTCGGGATGTTGCAAGGCTTAATAAGTTCATTTAGTCTGTGTGTTGATTTTTTTAGGTGTGCAGCACAGAGGGGGTGCGCCATCACTGTCAAAATGTTGAAAGTTTGAGCACTGATTAAAGGTGAATTTTGAAGGTGAGTGTGGAGAAGTGGTGCGCCATCAATATGTTTGATAGACCTTTGACTTATTTTGAGGGTGTGTGTATGGCAGAGCAGTGGTGCGCCGTCACTGTTAAAATGTCAAATGCTTGAGAACTGATTGAAGGTGAATTTTGAAGGCGAGTGTGGCGAAAAAGTGGTGCGCCATCAACACGTTTGACAGTTTTAAACCTTCTTTGACCTATTTTGAGGGTGTGTGTGGCAGAGGGTGGGTACGTCATCTGCATCAGGATTTTGAAAGTTTGGGAACAGCAGATTGAAGGTGTCATTTAAATTTGCGTGTGAAGAGAAAGTGGTGCCCCATTAACAAATTTGGCAGATTTAGACTTAATTTTATGGTCAGTGCAGCAGGGGGGTGCACCACGTCTGTCAGGATGTTGCAACGGTGCATTGTTGAAATGTTTTGCAAGATTTTGCCGTTATTTAGCTTGAGTATTTTGACAGACATTTTTGAGGTTGTGTCCGGCATGAAAGGGGTGCACCAACTCTGTCAAGATGTTAAACGTGGTGTGAAAGGGCAAAGAATGGCTGATGGAAGGTAAATCTTTGACTTATTCTTAGGGTGTGCGCAGAAGAGAGGGGGTGCGTATCTTACATGCATTAGTTTGGTTGATTTAGCATTTCTTTTTTTTTTTTTTTTTTTGCGTGCGGCGGAGAGGTGGTGCACCATCTCTGTTTGGATGTTGGAGGAGGTACGTGGTTTAAAGTGTGTCACGAGCTGACTGAAGGATACTTAGAAAAGAGTGTGTGGGAGAAGAAGTGGTGCACCATAACCAGTTTTGATTGATTTAGACCTTTTTGGCTTTTAGGGTGTGTGTAGGCTTTCTTTGGTGTTTGTAGATAAATTGACTCTTGCAGGTGGCAGGGGGTGCACTAATTTTGTTGCGTCACTGAAAGGGGTGCAAAGCTCCAAAAAATTTGGCAGATTTCAGAATTCCTTTTGCTTGTGTATTCAAACTAACTTTTATTTTTGAGGGTGTTTGCAGGAGAGGTGTGCACCAAATCTGTAGAGTAGTTGAAGGGGGTGCTTAGCTTAGCAAGTTGGACTGTTCTTCGGCTTGTGTACATAAATTGACTTTTTCGAGGGTGTGTGCAGGAGAAAAAGGGTGCGCCATCTCCACTGGGACATTGAAGCAGATGCGTGTCTTAATAGTTTGGCCGATTTTGTCGTCGTTTGACTTGTATTGAAATAGAATGTTTGTTTTGGAGAGGGGGGTGCGCCATCTCTGCGGGAGTGTAGCGTGCAGGCGCTGCCGCTTCAGGCACATGTCTGGACGTCCACAGGAAGTCGAGTCGCATGCGAGGGGGCACGCATGCAGGAAAAGGAGCTCGCTCGCTCGCTCGCCGGAAGGCACTATTGTTAAAAGTTGTTTACTCCTCTTTTTGTCGGCGCACCTCCCTCTGCCGGCTGGCGCGCCGCCACCCGTTTGTCTGGCGGCACCTCGTGTTTTCTTCCACTTTGACGGTGTGGGAACAATCTCTTGCGACACTCGACTGGCTCTTATCTGAATTGGATTAAAGGTTTTGTTTGGCCCTTGATAACGTTCACTTCCAAGTGATACGGTGGGAATACCTGCGGTGGTGGAGGTGATACCTGACGAAAAGCTTCATTTAAACCAAAAAAATTCAAAAGGTGGGCGGGCAAAAGCGCACTCATGCTTTGGGGACAGCGTAGCCTTGGCATTGAGTTTATCTTTTGTTTTGTTCCGACACAGCGAGCAGGAATCACATTTCGGCCTTCGCACCTTTAACACAAAGTTTCAAAACACACGTTGACCACTGCTCACTCAGGACCGACTTTTAAAAAGGTTCTCTACAAGGACAAACAACATGCAGAACGTTTGACACAACATGAAACTTTAAAGCAAATGATCAATTTAGAACACATTCATTAACATCACTAGTATAATGAAGGCTAAAACGCGTCGCCCCCTGGTGGTTGGCTTCCCTGCTTTCGAAAGAACGTGATTTAAAAATGCGGCTCAGCCTCCATTTTAAATGTAAAAATGGACAACCATCGGGCTAATTTAACCATGGCTGCTAGTATTGTGTTCATTACTAAAATTCAATTTATTATGTAGCCCTATTAGGTGCTCTGGGATCATATTTTGATTTTTAATAATCACATGGAACATTTTGTTCGTAGCGTCAAAATTATTAAAGGTGGCAAACTCACACAAACAGATTGTGGAAGCTGATCTACTAACCCAGCGCACCAAGGATTGTGTAAAGTTTCGGGTGCACCGTTGTCATCGGGTGCGAAAGGTTGATTTTGGCCAAAAAGCTCGTCTGAGGAAAGTTCCGTTTAGGGATCTGGACAGGGCCTTAAACAAAAACACAAGTTCCTCCAGTCAGCAGCTTGCCAAAGGGATTTACGACGACATCTTCTTTTCCTGGTTCCTGTGACATTCTGGCTGTGCCCTCAATACAAATGGAAATTTTTTCCCCTCTCCTACGCACCCCCCCACTCCCCCTCCCGCAAAGATCCAGGATGTTTTGAAAAGTGGGATATTGCTCCTAATGGATTCCAAACGCCGCAAAAAGTTTATTAGGAAGCAGGGCATCGTAAAAAAAAAAAAGTCAGGGGTGGGGTTTGGGGGGTGCTTAAGTGAAAGCACAGTGGGAAAAAGTAGGGGGAGTGTGTGTGTGTTATGTTTTGTTGCGCCAACTGTACATACTGTAGAGACACTGCGGTCTACTGTAGCGACGTTTACGAGCTAAGTGAACCAGCTTTAGTTACAGTTGTGTTTGTAGCAACGAGCTAGCAACATTCAATGGAAGAATCAAGAATGTACGTTGGTCGAATTCATGCTAATGCTAAAGCTAAACTAGCCTTTTCGCAGAGGACACAATTTGAACACTGACACAGTGAAACAATCATTTATACTTTTTTTTTTTTTTTTTTATATCCGGACACAAACGATTTAATGAATGACAATTTGCACCATGAAAGTAGTGATCGACGTACTGTTTCAAGCAATAACAACATACCTTAAGCTTCCACTTCCACTTTTCCCTCCAACAAACTCCAATTTTTGTAGTTAGCGGCTCCAAACGACTGGCTTCAATGATTCGCAGTAATGTAGTGTCCTACTCGTGACGTTTTTTTGTGACACTTGACATATTTCCCACCTTTTAACGAAAATGCCCGAAAATCAAGCTCTCTACATTCATTAATTATGGGATGTTTGCCCTCAGGGAGGTGCAGCGGGAGCTAAGCAGTGACGTCACCTGGAAGGATCTATAGCCTACTAAGGTAGGATAGAATGCAATTGTAGGTACGTAGCTTAACCTTGCTCTCGCAAGACGAATTCTCGCAGTATTTGTGAGTTCACAAACTACGGAGAATACGTCTTGTACTGCTCCCATTCCACCGATTCCACAGAGCGACATCGTGTTTGTGGGCGGGTATGCAACTATGACGAAACCAGGAAGCCAGCGCCGACGCCGTGGCTAACAAACAAACCTAACATGGACGAATGGACGCTGCAATTAATTCTGTTGTCGCAGAATTAATCACCATTTCCTTGTTGAACATTGAGGGGCGCTTCGTGCATTTCTGGCTGGGTTGCATGTATAAAGGTGTAGTAGAATTGGTCAGAAGGTAGGCAGGTACACCGTCAGAAAAAAAGGGTACTGTAGATATGCTAAACTTTGTTACGCAAAGGTGCATATTTGCCTGCAATGGATACAAATTGTAAAGGTCCCAGTCTTTAAGGGGTACAATAGCGTGACAATGACAATCTAGACCCTGTAAGTGACAAATATAGCTTTTTGCTGACAGTGTACAAGAAGGCAGGTAAACAAGCAGGTAGTCATTGTTTTCTATCGGCAAACATGCTGCACAGTGTGAGGAATAAAAAAGCAGAGGAGACGGTGTTTACAATTCACAGTCCATCCTCGCACCGGGCACGCTACATCTCACAAAGCATCCTTTGAGAGGCAACTACTTCCCCGCCACATTCAAATAAAAGTGGTGTCACCCCGTGCGTTTAATTAGCATTATCGATCGGACCGGTTCCCGGAGGTTTGACCGGCCAGCGGTTCCCCCTTGTGAAGTCAAGCAGTGGCTCGAGGAGTCTCGGCTTTGTCATTTCCTGCTTCCTCCTCTAATCCCGCCAAGTCCCTTTTTCTTCGAAAACAAAACAAGCATTTTAATGCCGCAAATCCGTATTTTGCACCGCTAAGTCGCTCATTGCTAATTTGCAATAAAGCTGCCCAGGCAACTTAAAGGAATGCAGAGTGCAACAATAATCTGCTGGTAGTTACGTAGTTAGGTTGTATGGTAGGTAGATAACGAATACGGAAGCGTGGGCCTGCTATTGTGGCGTAAACAGTTTTCATTGGATTATGTCATTTGAACGTACCGAAAAGTCGTTCAAACGTCTTAGAAAAATCATTTAATGTATTGCTAAAGCATAGGCTAAATGCTAAAAACATTACATTTTTCCTCACAATGACTTTTGTGGCAATGTCTAAAGTCGTTCGAACATATTTATAAAGTGGTTCGAGCGTATTGGTAAAGCCGTTCAAATGTATTTATAAAAGTAATTTCAAGCTATTGGTAAAGTCGTTCAAACATATTTGTAAAGACGTTTGAACATCCTGATTAGGGCCTGACCGATATGCACTTTTTGAGGCCGATGCCGATACCGATTTTTGGCAGAAAAAAAATACCGACTACTGATTAATCTGCCGATTAGTTATTAAAAAAATATAGAATACAAATACTGACAGCTGAGGCTGTTTGAAAGTGCAATATAAATCAAGATAACTGTGTGGTGCCATGCATCCATGGCATACACCCTTAAAAGTGAGTACAGAAGAAGGTTGCGATTGAATTCTACTAAAATAACTTGTTTTTCCACACATTGCGAAGTATTTGTGCCTTTGCGTAGTGTTATCTCATCTGTGACGATGTGTTCCTTCAAGATTTGTGTGTGGATATTCGTCATTTGAAGGAAAAACACTACCGAAGTCAATGCTAACTTCCTGTCTTCCTTTTAGCATTTGCTAACTTCCTGTTCATGCTAGGCTAGCGATGTTTTAGAAACGAAGCACGTCTTGTATTTAAATATACAGCGGATGTAATTCTTTACGTTGTGTGGTTAGTTTTACAGTTAATTCCAACTGCGGTGTCATTAAACAGATTAAAGGACACTTAAAGGACAACGCAATAACCAGAATAACATACGCTACACACTTGCTAGTTGCTAATGCTACAAAAGCAAAATGGTGCATTCAGGGCACTTTCACAGTGTCGGAAACTTCGGTTTTCTTCAATAATGTTTTAAGGTGGAAATAATCGGCCATTTGGCCCAATTGGCTGATTGTTTTGGCCGATGTTTGAAGGCCAATAACCGTCCGATTATAATCGGTGGCCGATTAATCGGTCGGGCCCTAGTCCTGATGAAGTCATTCAAATGTAATGCTAAAAATGTAGGCTAAATGCGAATAACATTACACATCACGGGGGGGGGGGAAATGCGATGTTATCATTTGTTGTTAGCCTTTGGCCAACATTTTATAAATACATTTGAACGACTTTACTGACATGTTCCAACAACTTTTCATTACGTTTGAATGTCTTTATCAAGCCCAGTCAAAACTATTTATTACACATTGGCAGTTGCATGCTTCTGTAAGGGAAGTATTGAGTGGTGGGTGGGTACGGTATGGTGCATAAGCTAATAGGACTGGTAGGGTGAGAGAATGATAGGATGCGGGTATCTTAAAGTAGAGTGGTAGGGTACGATGGTCCCGGCAGTTATGTTTATGTGAACCCCACACTTCCGAATGATTAAGAGCTCCTCCTCGCCTGGCTTCAGCCCACTCATCTACCAGCCCCAGAAGTGTACGGAGCCTGTGATCCGTCCTCCAAATCACTTACGGGTCACCAGTAAGAAGCAAGAAGGATTTAACGGCTAACTTGGCCCGGGAAGACGCGTCGGAGGCAGAGTGGACTGAAGTAAGGGCGCGACTGTGAGAATGTGGCTCTTCCAATGAACCCGTTCCCACCCCTTCGACCACTGGGCTGAGCAGCGCAACTGACCGAGCAGATTATTGATGCCAAAGTAACGGCTAGCCTACCTACCGAGCTACCAATCATCCCTTTATAATAACAGGATCTGCTCCTGTCCAAAATCTTGTGGAAAGTTCAAGCCCCGATGAGTTTATAGAGATGTTCTCCACTGACAATCCGTGAATGATCCATGCCTATTGGCAGGCTACGTGACACACCAAATATTCGCAAGGCTGTCACATTCACTTAGCGTCGCCCACGGATGAGTTGGCGGCCAGGACATGTTCTAAGCAACAAAACTGGAGCTTTTATTTATTTATTTTTTTTATGCGAAAAGCCACAAAAACCAAAAGAAGACGTTTTGACAGTTCAGCGAAATGTTGAACACTGCCCACGCTAACCGCTTAATCAAAGGACAATAAATAGTCAGTCGTCAAAAGCTAACAGACATATCACATGAATTAGAATGGTACCGAGTGTATATTATCATTATTACAAGCGTCTGCATGTTGCGCGGATGGACTGACAGAAAGACACAGGCGGTGTGAAAGGGGCTAACGTTAGCCGCCAGAGTACAGTCGAGTACTGTGTGCTAACGCTAATCTTTCTGCTCAAGTAACCCACAAGTGAAGTTGTTGAAACTCTGAATGTGTTTTTCTTTTAATATTATGCCACAATATATTTTCTACTGTTTAACACATTTGGTGTAATATTTTGTTTTCTCTGAAAATGACAAGGCATTTAAAAAAAATGTAATTACAATCAACAGTTTGTGAGGCAAAAGGCATTTTGCGCGTGATTAAAGCATGTTGAATAGCAAAACGCACGAGACATTCCCATAAACTTTTTGTGACGCGCGCGCATTTCTCACATCACCTACCGCAGGCTAACGCCACACCAGTAGCTAGCCAAATCGAGTTTTGGCTAGCTACTCGTGCAGCTAAGGTCAGTAATCATCGCATCTGTGACCTGTGGTGTGGCGGCGAACAAGCTACATTTCTTGACAAGTATCGCCCTCACGAATGAATAACGAGGGAAGCCATGCTAGCTAAATGCCAAGCTAACGGTTAGCATGTTTAAGACTGCTTTGTTGAGTAAGTAGACTTTTTCACCAAAGTCTTGGAAAATTGCTCTTTAAATGAGGTCATTGAGTCGCAAAAATGGAAACAACAGATAATATATATATATTTTGAGCCAGTTGTCGTCTATAATTAAATTCAGTAATTGATAAACGTTAGCAGGCTAAAACAAATCACCATTCGGGTACCATTGGGCCAGGGTTCTGAAATGAATGGATGAGTGAGTGGGGGGTGAAAATGAGTGAATGACTGGCAAAGAGGCCTGGTGGGGGGAAATAAGGGTGGGTTTGGGGTTGGGGGGGTGTCCATGGAAATGCAGATTTCCTCTATTGAATACTATTGCCAGGCTCGGCTTTGATGTTAAAGTGGAGAGGAGGGAAGTAGGGGGTGATACAGACTTTGCCTGCGCACCTCCCCCAATCTTCCTCACCTCTTGTCTCCCCCACCTTCCTTTCATCCCCCACCGCGTCTTTTCTTCTCGCACCCCCGCACCACATCGCTCCACAACGGACAAAACCCAGATAGCAAAAGATGTTTATTCAACGTTGAATTAGGGTTAAAATGGATGATTTTTGGTTACGGTTGAAGATTGATTGGTCAATCAACATTGATTCAACAGCATTATGTTAACATTGAAGTTTGTGTTTAAAAGATAACATTGAATCAACGTTGTATTTTGGTTGAATTAAAACGTTTGAAAGGTCAATGTTTAATTAACGTTGAATCTATGTTTGCCCTTCACGTTTTTTTTCTCCCTTCAGCTGAGAAATTGACTAGGAGAGGGGGAGGGGAAGTATTTTGGGGACAGGTTGGTGGGTGGGGGGTGTTAGAGTCTTTAAACATTTATAATAAATATAAAACATAAAGCTAACTACTTTGCGGATTTCATTTATTGCGGGTATTTTTTGGTACCTAACCCCAGCGGAAAACGAGGGAACACTGTATTTGCAAAACTTGTAAATTATTTGAATGTACTCGAAACACCTGGCATTTCCACCAAATAAACTGTACACGTTAGAGTTTCTAGTTTGTGCATTTCAGCCCAGTCATCAAAAATATGTGCCCACATCCGGCATAAGTCCGGCACAGGTGGCATTCAGTCGACACTGGCATAAGGCATGTGGGCCGAACATGGCCCAGGAGCAGCAAAGGTGGCACTGGCTTGACTCTGGCAAACAGGATGTGGGCCAGTTGCTGTGTGACGCATCTGGCCCAGCTATCAATTTACAACTCTGAGCCACATATGTATAGCCAGTCTTGTCCCACTCTTAAATGCAGTTTCAGATTTATTTATTTTTTCTACACACATTTTTTTACACATACTTATTTGCATAACAGATGTTAAGAAGAATTTTAATACATCATCACACAGACATTTCAATATGTTTCTGGTCAAACAATCAAAGTTTGTGTGTGAATTCTGTGAACGAACTTTCATGAAGCTTCCAGAGAGAAGTTCTTCGAACGTGCGTTCACCATTTCTTTGTAGCGATTCAAGGGTAAGTATTTAATTTTCCTATGTTTTACATTTGATATTTTATGGCTTCATATTGACACAACTACTGAATTGACTTCACAGACATTGGTGTGTGCGTGCGTGCGTGTGTGGTTATCTAAATTTTCCCGTTAATAGTTTCAATGCCATAATATTTAGTTAGGTGCACTCACTGGCTGATCAGAGAAAATCTCATTTTATCTGACCAGTTTTGTTTCAACCTGCAACGCATAAACTTTAAGTCTAACAATTCTAAAATAAAAACAACTATGAATATTCATATGAAAGAGATAATTATTTACATTTAGTGGAAATCTGATTCAGAGGTAAAGCTTTTAGGGGGCAATATTGTAATGAAGCTATTTTATTGAGACGCAACACTGCGAGTATAATCATATAAAAAGGTACCAAATTATCACTAGCACCAAATATTACATTGTTCTGGGATAATATTCAGCTTGTATTGTAAAATATGCAGAGCTTGAATTATGTATTTTTTATAGTGCTGTGTGATATGTACATTGTGTGCATAATATTATATTAAAAAAAATACAAAAGAGGAATGACTTATACGTTACACACATTTCCCAGGTTATGTTTTAAAAATCTATTATATATCTCATACAATTTTAATTTCATCGAGTTGATTTAAATATCTACTGTACTTTCTAACGTTATTGGATCGCTGTTCCACAGTACGCCACTAGATGGCGGGACATGCTACTAACCAGACTGACACACACAGTCATACACAGCGTAGAAGAAGAAGAATTTCAAATTGCCGACAGCCGTGCTAAGAGCGGGAATCCAAACGTCGACGTTCTGTGTTTCAGGTCGGTAAAAGTTACATTAAATAAAACAAATATGTATCACCATGTCCATTGTCAGTTGGGTCGCTAAGCATATTGGTCTTTAGAGGTGGTTTTAGTGAAGAAATTGTTTCGAATGATCCTAAACGTTGAAGCTAAGTTGCTAATTCCGACGGCCTCTTAACAATGAGAGTTACTACAAGCCTATCTGTGTGCTATGTTGTTGATATGCTAGTAAGCTAACGAACTGCACTGAAGCGCTACAGGAGCGTTTACATGAAGAATGTATCTTTTTTTCAGTCGTTTTTAACAGGCTGGTTTAACAGTTGAAGATAGAACATTGAATAGCGTTTTCTTTTAGGTTTAGTTTTTAAAGTAAATTAAGTCCACTTGTATAGTAATGTAAGGTTTATCTGTAATTTGTTTAACTTCTGTATATAACTTAATTCATCACGAAATCTAGTCGAATCATGCTTCAGGATATTTATTTGTTGAGGGAAGTAAAAGTATTTTTTAGTAATTACTAATTATTGAGCCTATAATGAACACATTTTTTTCACACTGTAATAAAACAAAGGTGTAAATGTTGTACTTTGTTGCTTTTAATATCATTTGTTGTCTGTTGATGTACAGGTAACTTGTGCTGTTTTGACGAGTCACATGGCGTACAGGTGGTGCCAGCGTCTTCGAAACCAGATGGCTAATTAGTAATTTACTACTTATTCAAACTAAGACGGCATGTTGTACCTTGGCCAGAGCTTGGTGAACCTCTTTGGTAAGTAAACAAGTAAACAAACACTAAAAATATTCATTTCTAAGAATCTGAAGAAAGCTTAGGTGAACTACCTTTCACCACATCCAAATGTTGAAATTAGTGACAGAGAATATAACTTGGCACAGGTTTAATGGGGAAGGAGAACATGCAGAGGTCTGTCTTACCTATAAGGAGGAAGAGGAGGGCAAAGTGCACATTTTTTTAAGGTAATGTTGGTATGTTTTCAGAATTCATAATATAAGATAACATAATAATTAATAGAATATCGGTTGTGCTCAGGTTTCAGGCTCTGAGTGTTTCTTCAAAATGTTCTGTCCACAAAATCCATTCTGAGGAGTAGCGCAAGACAGGTAAATGATTCTGCGCACTGTACTACATGATTGTGATGATATTATTGCGGTAACACATTGCTGACTTGTACAGTAAGTTTGAAACTTACATGCTGTGTTGTTGATATTGTTTAGGTGCACAACTCACTTTTTCAAGACTACAAACACAATTACAGCTCTACAACAGGTACCTAGACCCATTGTTAATTTAACTTGTGAGTAATAATAACTACTATGATTATGAAAGAACACAATCACATTGTGAAAAAAAATGTTGAACAGGGTCTTCTGTTTGTTTCAGGCAACCCTTTTTGCGGTGCTTGGGGACCAACCGGAAGAAAGGGAAATACTGTATTCGTAGTTGGTAAGTTTTTCAAAGGCCACTGTTGTAGAACCAAATCATCATAAATCTTAGCACACTTTTTTTTATTTTATTTTTATTTTTTTACCAATTTGTAAGGCATAATTATGGAGGACCAAAACTGCCAAAATTCAAAATAAATAAATGCCTAAATAAATAAATGACTAAATAAATAAGTAAATTACTAAAAGTGAAAGTAAAAACGGATGAAAAATATACAATTCAAAAATGAAATACAAATGTATTATTTTTATTTTCAGTTTTAGTCATTTAGTTATTTAGTTAGTCATCTGGGGGGTGGAGAGGGGGTGATGTATATGAATATTGCAAAAATTAGTAAAGGTTATGTAATTTACTTAAAAGTAAAATCTTCAGGCATCGGGAGAATTCTATCAACAAAAGTTGAGTGCAAAAATTAAATTAATAATAATAATAATGTCGTCTCTCATAGATTAATCACCTGGCTGTCGTTGAAGGCACCAATTCGGACAACCTAATCAGACGGATGATGGCAACTGTGATGACAAATGCCCTGGGCTGTTAAATGAATACAACTGGGCAGGGAAGCAAGACAAGTGTTGCATTGGCAAGAAGGCATTCAAGGAGACAGTGATGCAAGACTGTATCTTTGGTGAGTTATCGCCTATGTAAACTACTTATTACAACACAGAGTTGTTTTTGAGCAGAATGTTCTGAGCTGCTTTCTTTTGTTGTGTAAAATCACTCCACCTGGGGTATGGAGTCAGAATCCTTCCAATACCCGAAACCTCGTAATAAGGGTTTGACTCTCCGAAAACATTTTTGTATAACTGAAAAATTGTTTTGAATTGTCCAAAAATATTTTTGAATGACTGAAAATTCCCAGAAAAAGCTTTAAAAAAAAACACTAAGAAAAGACACATTTTAAAAGTGCGGCTCCACATAGACATTATTTATCTATTAATTAGAGAATGGTCAATTTCGAAATCAATGGAAAAAAAAAACAAAAAACATCATTGATACTTCACAAAAACAGCAATTAGTATATGTATCTTTGTCTTTTCATTAATATATTGCAGTCAAGATGGACTCCATCAGGCCAGGGCTCTACACTAACTTTTCCACTACTAGCACTGGTGCGAGTAACATTTTTGGTTGCTCGCACAGCACAGGATTTAGTCGCACCATTATTTGTGGAGGTGCAGCATGACCTGGCTTAGGCATACGCAACTCGATATATTTGCAAAATATTTTATTGGATCACAAGGTTTGCCTGCAACAGCAGTGGCTATCAAAACAAGTCAATAATTTCTAATAAATTATGTCAACATTATTTTCTTTAGCTCAGTAAAAATCAGTATTTTTTTTTTCTTCACCGCTACTCCCCTTACCTTTTCATCTTTATGCTGTCCTCGCTCCGAAGCTTCTAAATTTCACCAGCTAGACAGCGAGTTAACGACGTTCCAAATAACCAGACTTCATTTTCCTTTTGTGCTATTAATTTGAACAATGGCCTCTGACCATTACCCTCTTTAAGTCGTCGTAAAAATAGAAAATAAAATAAACAATGTACCTAACTATACACGACACACTTTCATGCTAGTAGCTAGTTACATTGCACATTCAACATTCTGTAATTGTCCTAATTAACTAAAATAAATCTACAGTGGTTTTTATATTGACATCGCATGTATTTACCAACATTGTCAAATTCAACAAAAAGTGGTACTTAATACTTACTGATAGTTACTGTAACAACAGAACAGCTTTTTTTCTAAAACAATAAATTGTATTGGATACTAACTCTCTTCTCTTTTGTAATCTTGTCTTTCAGTTGCTGCTCGACAGCTTGACCGTACACTGACTCAGCAGGACTTTGGTGTTACTGTCAAGCATTGGCTGCGTTTTGCTCATTAGCGTAACGGTGGCATCCCAAGCAATGCTAGTGCCTTGGACGCAACTGCGAACGCAAGTCAAATTTAGTGTGTCTTTTTATGGACTGACGTACAGTCAAAGTGAAATGGTTACCGCTTTATACACTGATGTTCCTACAGTTCATTTCATGTTTATTTCATTCCTTTGTCAAGAAAAAGAATAATACAATAAAAACAAACATTATTTGAGGCAGAAACCAAACGGGTGTTATTTTCTTTGCCTCCATTCTCCCCAGAATTCAGTTACAAAGTACTGTGTTTTGATTTCTAATAAATGTTTGAATATTAAACATATTTTCTGTCCTAAGATTTTCATACATATGGGGAAGTATGGTTAAGGAAATCAACAAGCTAATAATACATCCAAGTAAGTTGTAAGACATCTGCAGAAACACTAGGTGAAAAACATACGGTAACTTTTTTTTTTCTAGTGGACTAACCCAATATTTTTTGTTAGTTTAAAAAAGTAGTTCTATATTAATGTGCATAATAGTAATAATAATAATGTACATTTAGATGTAAATTCCAATGTAAATGATGATTAACTTAAAACATTTATTCCTCACATTAATTCACTATAAAAATGCATGTAGGTTCTGATTTAGATGATAGTTGAAACGACATTGATATTGTGTGATATATGGTTACAAAGCAAACGTTGACTCAACATTTTATCAACCTTGCACTTTCTGTATAATTTAAATGTTAGAATTCAATGTAAAATCAACCAAAGATACATGGAGATTCTGATTTAGATGATGGTTGAAACGACATTGATATTGTGTGATTTATGGTTGAAAAGCAAACGTTGACTCAACATTTTATCAACCCTGCGCTTTCTGTTTAATTTAAACGTTAGAATTCAATGTAAAATCAACCAAAGATGCATGTAGATTCTCATTTAGATTATGGTTGAAACGACATTGATATTGAGTGATATATGGTTGGAAAGCAAACGTTGACTCAACATTTTATCAACCTTGCGCTTTCTGTATAATTTAAACGTTAGATCTCAACGTAGATTCAACACTTAAGCCGAACTATATTTCAACGTTGATTCAACCACATTTTGCTATCTGGGAACAGACCCTGGGGCTCGGTCAGGAATCGAGAAAAGACTTAAATGTTTTTTTTTTTGGATCATCCAAAAACTTCTGAATGAACCGTAACAAGTTCTCATGAAACTAGACTAAGTGCAATTTCTGGAGAAATTGCGTGGGAATCCTGAAAGCTGAATGCTAAGATTTGAATGCATGTGGAATGCTTAGGAAGTAAATTGAGAGATAAATTATGAAATGATGGCCTGGTTACTGGACAATGTACTTTACCAACTGTGCCAACGAGCAGTATCAAACACCTGGTAATGATGATAAGTCATATGTATGGAAGTGGGCATGGAAACTGACACTTAGAAATCGTTTAAAGTCTATCCCATTGAAAATGAATGGGGGACAAAAATTATATTTAATGTTAAATTGTGTGAATACTGTAAGTAATGTAGAATCAGACAATGTATATCCCGGGAGGCGTGAATTTTTTAAGCAAGTTGAAATTCGAACTGTGTAAATCGGACGTATTATGTGGGAGTTGTTACATGGCAAAAAAGTGCTTCAGCATTCCCACAATGAAAAACTCCAAAACATTTTTTGGAAAAAAATTGTTCTTTGTGCTTACTTTGAAGAGTTGTTCATGTGACAAGTACCTTAATCCATAGAAAACGTCATCATTTTTAACAAGAACTATTTACTGTAAGACCCTCTCATCCTCCCGCCCAAATCGCTTTCCCGCCTGGCTCCCGTCATCCATTTACTCTTCGTTTTCCCGCTGAACCGATGCGGGATGAGACAAAAAGCTTTGCACACAAAAAGAACGAAGCCTCGAGGTGGTCTGCAAAAACGCCGAGTGGGCATTATTGAAATCGGGATAAAAGCGAATGGGAGTCCGGTGAAAGGCGGCCAGGCGAGGGGGGGGCATACACACAAAAAAGTCCTGCAGCTAATTAAATCTTTTTTAGCATCTTACTGAGAAGACTAATCTGGTGGGCGAACCCCGGGCCTGTTATGCTTCTTCTTCTTTTTTTTTTCTTTTTTTTTGAGACTTTTCAGAAAGTTTTCATGCCTTGTATTTCTCGGGCCACCCTGGAATTTCCTTGCATTCGGACAATGCCAAGCCTCATTACTGCAGCGAGCGACGAGCTGAGACGACGGCACAGAACGGATTTAGAGCGTTGACAAATGCCACTTTTATCTTTCATCTGTATGCATGAATACAGCGGGCGGGCGGGTGGCGGCGGATGGAGAAAATGGGGAGGGGGTGGAATGACGGCAGGAAAAAAAACCAACAGGAGGAAGTGTGCTGTAAAAGAGAGAAAGTTTTTCAGTACTTTACCTATGACATGATACAATTCAGAAGAAGCTGACGATGCGATTGCGATACCACATGATTTGTGCAAATTTACGATAAACTTGTACAATCTGCTGATTTTTTTTTGTTACGATGTGATATGATTCACTCCAATTGAGATGCACGATTCATTCGAGTTCCGATATGAATGATTACATTTACGATGTTTTTTTTTTTTCTCTTTCCAGTTAGGGTACGATATAGTTCATTTCGACTACAAAATGATTCACTACAATGTCTTTATTCCTATTAGGATATGATACAATTCCTTTCAATTGCGATACGATATGATACAGTCAAACTATGATACGTGTCGCTTCATTTAGCATACGATTCTCTTCAATTAAAATCCGATTCAGTCACACTAAAATTTGGCACACTCCAATCGTATAACGATTCGTGTTATTTACAATACAATTCAATGAAATGCCAGTACAATTTATCTCTTGAGGTACGATTAATTGAAATTACAATGTGAATCACCCAAATTATATGATTCAATTACAGTGAAATGCGATACAATATGATTTACTCTCTTTACAACGCAATTCACTCTAATTGCGATACATGATTCCATCAAATATGATATGATACGATTCGATCTAATTATGATGAAATGCGATAGGATATGATTTATTCAAATTACGACGTTTCATTGCATTTGCAATAAAACGGGATTCATTCGAATTCTGATATGATTCAGTGAAGTGATACTTATATTGTGATACGATTCGTTAAAATTGCAATATGACTCAACGTCAGTGACGATACAAGAAAAGTTTCTTTAAGTTACAATATAATCCGTTCCAATCGTAATTCTTTACATTTCACGTCAAATTTGAAATGACTCAATTTATGATGCAATATGATTCAGCCCAATTACTCATGATTCAACAAGAAAATTTGATCATGATTTAATCGATTTTTTCTCACAATTTTGAATGCATAACAACCTAAGGAATCTCTACCGTTCAATGTTCACCTTCCCCCCCCTTTTTTTTTTTTTTTTTTTTTTTTTTTGCAGCATCTGACCAGTCAAGAGAATGTGAGGTCCTAAATGCTATTAGCGCAATTAGATGAGGAGGGCTGCAGCGTATGAACAATGCTGCTGTGTGTTCAGGATGGACGACGCGCACATTGTTGTTGTTTTTCCACGACGGCTGTGCTTTTGTTTTGTGGTTGACTTGACTTTCTCAGTGCTTCTGTTTTGTCCTGAATTGCAAAAGGACGGTAACCCCTTGCCAGGTCGCAAATCGGAATTTGAAAAGTTGAGAAGCACCTGCTAATACTTCTCCGTCTATTTTTCTACTCAGTTTAAAAAGAAGCTGTAATTGGGGCTGACTTATTCCATTTGCGTGCAGCATAACAGCTAAATGCAGCTTCACCATGTTTGCTTTGAACTCTGGGCTCCACTAATTGACCTCAGAGTCCTACTGGCGTTATATTAAAATATATTAATATATTAAAATAAGGTGTCATTGGGGCTGACTTGTTCCATTTGTGTGCAGCATAACAGCTAAATGCCGCTTCACCATGTTTGCTTTGAACTCTGGGCTCCACTAATTGACCTCAGAGTCCTACTGGCGTTATATTAAAATATATTAATATATTAAAATAAGGTGTCATTGGGGCTGACTTGTTCCATTTGTGTGCAGCATAACAGCTCAATGCCGCTTCACCATGTTTGTTTTGAACTCTGGGCTCCACTAATTGACCTCAGAGCCCTACTGGCGTTACATTAAAATATATTGCATTAATATATTAAAATAAGGTGTAATTTGGGTTGACTTATTCAATTTGCTTGCAGCCTAACAGCTAAATGCAACTTCACCATGTTTGCTTTGAACTTTGGGGTCCACTAATTGACCCAGAGCCCAAATGGCGTTATATTAAAATATATCAATATATTAATATATTAAAATATGGTGTAACTTTGGCTGACTTATTCCAGTTGCTTGCAGCATAACAGCTAAATGCAGCTTCACCATGTTTGCTTTGAACTCTGAGCTCCACTAATTGACCTCAGAGCCCGACTGGCGTCATATTCAATGTATATTCAGGACCTAAACCATTCAGTGACTTATGGACCATTGGCATCCCTTCAAAATCAATTCTACAGCCAGTGTAAACCCTTTCGGACTGGACTCAAATGTTCTGATCTGGTTGTTGTGGTCAAAATCTGAAAAGCTGCAGCAGAAGAGTTTAAAATGATATTAAAGTGTTTTTGACTCGGGTGCGCATTATCGGCACATTTTTGTGTTCTTGGCGTCTGAGCTCGCTTGCTAACCCCAACAAACAGCGCGGCCTGACTGCCGAGTAGGTTGTGGGGGGGTTAACCGCCGTCGTCGTCCGAGAGCGAGCATAAGAGAATGCGAGGAGCGCGAAGAGTTAAGTCGGCGGCTTTCCTGAGTGGAAATTAAAATCGTCTTGTAATCACACGGCAGGAATGCAGTCGGTGCACACTGTTAAACACTCCCAAAAGCGCCGGCTCCACTTCACTGCACTCGCCACTGCGACACACAAAGAGGCCTTTTGTTCTCGCCTTCGCTCTTGAAAAGCAACGCTCCCTCGCTCTTCCTCCTCCTCCTCCTCCTCCTCGTTCTGTCTCTGCTCTCTGTGCTCTGCTTCTTTCATTCATTCACTCACTTTCTTTTATTGTGCTGATGTGCGGCCGGGACATGTGAGCAGAGGGCCAAAAGGCGCAATCAAACGGCGACAAACTCGAAACCCGAAGCAGGTCATTTCCCGAACGTATCCAGTCAAGTCCTGTTTATCATGCAGGATCCGCCCACAATAGCTGAAATTCAAAATTATAGAGAGACCATAGAAAAAAAAAAAGTTTGTCCGAATTTAGGGTGGGTTTAAAAAAAAAAAAAATTGAATAATTGATTTCAAATCGAGTTTCCTTTTCAAGCCTAATATCGATTCATGAAACCGTGAATCAATGATTCAAATATCTCTTTTTCTCCCATAAATTCTTAAGAACATAAAATTTGAAAGGCCAATTTGTTTTGGTATCTTAGCTTCCTTGAAATTCACTGTTGACATGAATTTAAAAGTATTTTCTTAGATTGACTGCGATTGGCTGGCAACCAGTTCAGGGTGTTCCCCGCCTACTGCCTGAAGCCAGCTGGGATAGGCTCCAGCAACCCCCGCGACCCTTGTGAGGAGCACGCGGTTAAGAAAATGGATGGATGGATGGATTTTCTTACATTTATGAAAGACCTGACTTATTGCAATTTAAGACACTTCAGAATCCAAGTTTATATTTACAATTATTAAATTAGAATTATGAAAATATTTTCATCTCATCCTCATTGATGTTAATATTTATAACAGGGGTTACTTTCATTAATAAACTAAATATTTTGACCAGTTACTGCCTCTGCAAAATTTGCTTTGGAATTTAATTGTGTATTTTTTTTTTTATCATGTCCTTGACATTTCAGAAGAATTGATGTGCCACAATTAATCGCTATCGGATTGAACTGAAGTGAATCAAATCGGGAAAAATCAAATAAAACTGAACTCTTGTGAATCAAAATCGAAATGATTGAGAAAATTGGAATCAATACTCATCCCTAATTTTGACTGTGCTCGTTCGAATCTACTGCAAAGTCGTTCGAATGGATTTATAAAATGGTTCGATTGTATTGGTAAAGTCGTTGAAAGGTATTGGTATTTATAAACTGGTTCGAACTTGTTGGTAAAGTCATTTGAACATATTTATAAAGTCGTTTGAATGTATTGGCAAAGTTGTTCAAAGGTATTTAAAAAGTGGTTCAAACAATATATGAACGTATTTATAAAATTGTTTGAGCATATTGGTGAAGTCGTTTCAATGTATTTATAAAATCATTTGAACAGATTTATAGTGGTTTGAACGTATTGGTAAAGACGTTATGAACATATTTCTGAAGTTGTTCGAATCTATTGGTAAAGTCATTCAAAGTGGTTCGAACGTTTTGGTAAACTCGTTCAAACGTATTTATAAAGTCATTTGAATATATTGATAAAGTCTTGATGAAGTTGTTTGAACAAATTTATGAAGTGGTTTGAACGTATTGGTAAAGACTTATGAGTAGATTTCTGAAGTTGTTCGAATCTATTGCTAAAGTCATTCAAAGTGGTTTGAACATTTTGGTAAACTTGTTCAAACGTATTTATAAAGTCATTTGAACGTATTGGTAAACTCTTGATAAAGTTGTTCGAACAACTTTATGAAGTGGTTCAAACGTATTGGTAAAGTTGTTCAAACGTATTAACTACTTAAAATGGAGGCTAAATGCTAAAACATTACTTTTTTTTAAAAAAAACTATAATGCACAATTGTTGCATTATCCCGTGGCATTATGGGGGCGGGGGATTGGGGGGGCGGGTGCATTGTTTTCACCCTCGATATATCATATCATATCATATCATATCATGTGATATTTGTTGCATGATTGTGCTTGTTTTATCCTAAAATGAGTTCATTAAAATGAATGTATTCATTTTCCCATATTTTTTCATTCATTTATCTCATTAGCTAATAAGTGACTTGATTTATTGTGACTGAAAATATTCCAACAAGTCAAATAAACATTTAATCCATCAGGGAGCGCCAGCCTGTGAAGTGAAAACACTTGACAATGAAAAGAAGTTGCAAAACCATCCGGCACGCCGGCAGCCCTCGGGCGTGGAAACTCGTCTTTTTTTTTTTTTTTACTTCGCAATTAGCTCACCCCATCGAAAGAAGAAGAAAGTAAGTGCAGGCCAGTTTCTCCCTGATAGCTCCGCCCCCTGCGTCGACACCTGCTGACTGACGTTTGGATAGTGTAGAGTGCAAGACGGCATGTTGGAGCCAAACACAACCAGCAATGAAAGCAAACACTACTTTACTGTACTCGGGGTTCAAATACATTTTACTGTGTTTTCCTTTTTCTTTTAAGGTGTGACTGATGACAGCAGTGGTTATCACGTTTGCCTCAGAGGTTTTGGTTTTGAATTTAAGCGTCCCTACATACCTGCCGGAAAGTAAAACTCAGACATGAAAACAACAGAAAACACAATAAAACAATGCTGAGTCGAAAGCCAAAGAATAAAAAGAGAATAAAGTTGTATATGACCGAGGGGGGGAAAAAAAGTTGCGTTCAAGTTCCACTTTATTGATGTAAAATTGTAACTTTAACTATTTAAGAAATCGTAATTTCCTAACTCTCTTTAGTTTTCCCTCTGGTTTCGTGAGATCTCCCTAATCTGTTGGAATTTTGAGGTTTTCGGGGGTTGGTGAAAGATGTCGGTGGTAGGTGGTGTCTGGTTGATGCCGGATTTTACTTTTCTTCATCTTTCTTTCCTTTGATCTTTCCTCTGATCTCCTGATTCTTAACTTCATGACTTTGGCGAGGGTATGGGATTTTTATTTGGTTTCAGGAATTTTACGATTATAAAGTCATAATGTACTCAGTTGTATTTCATCTCAAGAAAACACCCTAATGTCACAATAAAGCTGTAAGGTCTGAATGCTGAGAAGAAAAAAAAAGTGGTCTTCCTCTAAGAAGAAAGGTCAGAACTGCCATGATTTGGGGTGGCGGTGCGAGTGGGTGAGGGGAGTGAACGTGATGGAGGGACCCAATTGCAGGAAAGCAAGGCAGGGAGACGCACAGGAAGGGCAATCTGAGGAATTTTATTATTATTTTATTTACACAAAACAAGTAGCAGACGGGATGGGATGTGAGAGGACTGGTTGCCAAGACCAGACCGGGCAAGGCGAAGCTGGTCTGGACATGACTGGGCAGAGACGTGGGGCAACTTACAGTGGCTAGAGATAGACGTGGCTGAGGGGACTGGAGGGTGACGTGGACTACTGGACGTGACGAAGACGAAAGGGGTACTTGACAGAAACCAAAAACTCAGTTTTTCCTTGACTCGACTCGACTCGACTCGACTCGACGACAGCAACAACACGACAAGACCGGACAATGCTCCAACACTGACTGAACAAACACCATTGACTTTATACCCCAACATTAACGAGACACACCTGGCTGAGGCCACTGATATTGGGGGTACACACGGTTGAGGAAGTTAACAATAATGAGACACGGAGGAGAAGACAGGACAAAACACCACAACACCTAAAACTAGGGATGTTCGATACCACTTTTTTTCAGACCGATACCGATACCGATACTCAGATCCTCAGTACTCACCGATACCAATACCAACTGCCGATACCAGTAGTACATTTTGACAAATAAAAAAAATCACTAAGAGATATTTTTAAACAAATATATTTCCTTTAATTTTGACAAAAAAACCCAGCACAGTCACTCTTCAATAGTCTTAACGCTCAAAATAAAACACAAAAATGCTCTTTTAGTTTAAGATTCACAATTTTGAAGTATTTCCAAACCGGTGAAGTTTTGGTGAAAAACTGCTGCAAGCTAGCGCCAGTTACAGGCAAGGAGGACTCACTTAACGTCTTCCCCCTCTGCCATCGGTCGCTTGTACTCGTCTGCGTCACGAGTACTCGAGTACTTGAAAAAAGGCTGGTATCGGCCCGATACCGAGACCTGGTATCGGTACTCGACCATCCCTACCTAAAACTAAACAAAACCCAAACACCCGGAACCAAAACATGGCAAGAACATGACAAACTTCCCCGGAAATCTTGAAGCCATAGAGTTTTTTTTTTTTTTTTTTTTTTTTTTTTTTTTTTTTTTTTTTTTTTTTTTTTTTTTAACCAAGCGTTGTCTTGGTAAAAGTGGACACCATCCTTAATATGATTTGGGTTTGTTGCGTGGAGACCGATTCCATAGTAATTTGGAGTAAAATCATGATGAAAATACTCGTCGTACGATTTAAGATTTTACTTTTCATTCCTTGGTTAAAAGCCAAACAAACCCTCAAGCTAAAGGTCCGTCCTTGGTATTGTTTACGTTTGCCTAATTGCGCACAGCGAAACGCCCGTCGAGTGCGTCGCTAGCTTTTGCGATCTCCTCATCACGTGTTTGACGGCAGACGATAATGTTGACAAGTCTGTCACAAACTTGGCAGGTGAGGAAGTCCGATTGCACAACGGCGTGTCTTTTCTGTCTTGCTTGTGGTACGCGCGCATTCCAAACAACATTCGTCCTTAAGTCATTAAGTTGCTGTTTGGCAAGAAGCTAACGACTTGATGGTAAACAAAACGCCTTAAAGGAAAACGTACGCATTTTTTGTTCTTCATTGTCAATGTCTGATTTTTACTCTCACGAGATTTGATCTTTTACCTTTTCTTTATTGGCCAAGTATGAAGAAACACACAAGGAATTTGTCTCGGCTAGTGTGAGCAATTCAAGTATTGTCCAACAAGCAACATCCATCCATCCATTTTCTTGACCGCTTATTCCTCACAAGGGTCGCGGGGGCTGCTGGCGCCTATCTCAGCTGGCTCTGGGCAGTAGGCAGGGGACACCCTGGACTGGTTGCCAACCAATCGCAGGGCACACAGAGACGAACAACCATCCACACTCACACACACACATTCACCTAGGGACAATTCGGAGCGCCCAATTAACCTGCCATGCATGTCTTTGTAATGTGGGAGGAGACCGGAGTACCCGGAGAAGACCCACGCGGGCACGGGGAGAACATGCAAACTCCACCCAGTAAGGTCCGAGCCTGGACTCGAACCGGAGACCTCAGAACTGGGAAGCGGACGTGCTAACCACTCGACTACCGTGCCGCCCCAACAAGCAACAATAAAACAAAAAGAGCATTTAGGAGGCGACACATAAGAGTGTTTACGTAATCTAAATGTGCCATTGGCGCCGTAGCGCTTGTGTGTTTTGTTGTGTAATTGATACAAATATGGACAAAGCTAAAGCTACAATCCTCAATTTTGTAAGATTTAAACTTTTTTTTGTTAAATCAAAAAACATCTGACTTGATTCTCATAAGATTACAACTTTTTTTTATTTTTTTTATTGTAAGAGTCATATTTGTATTTGTCAAAAATATGAGATAATTTTTTTACTCTTGAACGACTTTTTTTGCTTGATTCTTGGATTGGTATGACTTTTCTTCAGACCGATATACAATTGATTAAAAAAATAAATAAATGCTTTGAGCCAAGGTGTCAACCAAGGGGGAAGGGGGTTCGGCGTTGGTCCCCATAAATAGACATTAAGTAGGTGGAATTCCAACTTTTTGGTAAAACAAAAGACAGATGTCCCGTCCTGTCTCATCCAACAGGCTGCGACAGGCCCCATGGGAGGAAGGCTGATGGGAAGATGGGCAGCCATGGAAGACTGCTGGTTTAAAAAAAAAAAAAAAAAAAGGGAAATGGGTGGGCAGGTTGCTGCACGCCGCCCCCAAGTCTTGGCCTGTAAAAAGACTTTTCACCTTCACAAAGAGGAGGATTTGGACTTATTTTGTAAAAAAAAAACAAAAAAACAAAAAACAACAACAAAAATTTGTTTTTGTATAATTCTACCTTTTTTCCATATAAAAAACATAATGACTTTTTTATTTTATTTTATTTTTTTTGTAAAAGGCAACTTCACTCTCACAAGTTTCGACCAAAACATTTTTTTTTTCTCCAAAGATTATGACTCAATTCTCTTTATGAGGACTTTTTTTCCTCTTAAAAAAAAAGAACAAATTATTTGAGTAAAAATATGACATAATTGCTGGCAACCAGTTAAGGGTGTCCCCCGCCTACTGCCCAAAGCCAGCTGAAATAGGCTCCAGCACCCCCCGCGACACTTGTGAGGGGTAAGCCGTCAAGAAAATGGATGGATGGATGGATATGACATAATTATCGCAAAATTCTGACCAGCATTCAACCCTTGAAAGAATAAAATATTTTTGTTCTAAAAGAGTCACACTTTTGTTCCCCTCCCCACCAAAAAAAAATTACTTTAACTTTTCCTCTCATAAAGATAAGACATACTTCTTGTAGGATATTTTTTGTTTCTCGGATTATTGAAAATACTTTTTTTGTGACGTGATTAAAAATACAATACAACCTTTTTTTCCTCCTGTTTCATAAGACAGCTTTTTGTGTACTGAAAATATGAATTTATCCTTGTAAGATTATGACTTTTTTGGGAAAAAAAACAACAAAAATACAACTTTATTTAAAAAAAATAAATAAATAAATTTATTTTCACAAGATTCAAGATTTTGTCTAAATATTTGACTTCAACATTCTAAAACACTGACTTTTTTAAAAAAAAATATAGAACTTAATTCCAACTTTTGTCAGAAAAAATATAACTTAATTTTTTTGTAGAACTCCAGAATTATTGACATATGAAATATGACTTTCATTTTGTAAAAAAAATTAAAAAAATAAGATTCTGATTTTTTTTTTTCCCCCTCTGAAAAATATGACTATTTTTGGAAGTACACAACCTTTTCTGAGTTGGAAAAAAAAAAATCGCTTTCCCACATTTTAAGCCATTTAATAGCAGGAAATTTGCACACACGCACACGCTGCAGCCTTGACTCACTGCCTGGATGTAAGAAGTGAACATAATGTTCCTGTGGGAATCAAAAACATACACACAGGCACTTTGTATACATGACATCAAGTGTGAGTTGCATTTGTTTAGCATCACGCTTTGATGTTGCTTACATTTGAGAGCGCAAAAGACCACGTTTTGCAAGCAACAGAACGAGACGAGCCAAAGAGAATATTCGGGGGGGGGGGACGACTGTGTTTAGTCCAATGTAGCCCATCGACGCTTTCTGCAGCTGCTGCAATGACAAACGCTTCCTCAAGTTATGCTCTGGTGACATTTTGACCTTAATATATGAAATGTAGTACGACCGGTCCGTCCTAAGCACATTGGGTACGATCTGATTTTTTTTTCTTCTTTTTTTCCTGTCAGATTTTCTGCCCATTTTTGTTGATTTTTTTGTAACCTTTTTTTTTTTTTTTACTTTCAGATTTTCTGCCCATTTTTGTTGATTTTTTAAACTTTTTTTTTTTTTTTTTTTTTTTTTACTTTCAGATTTTCTGCCCATTTTTGATGATTTATTTTTTAAACTTTTTTTTCCTCCTTTCAGATTTTCTGCCCATTTTTTGTTGATTTTTTTTTTTTTTTTTTTTGCTGATATACATTTTTTTGTTTTTAAATGTGGGAAATATTTGAAAGTCATTATCTCGGTTAGAGTATAATGTGTAATAAATAAATAAATGAATAAATGTGTCCGATACTTGCCAACTGTAAAAGAGCTAATTTTGACCGATTTAAATTGGCCATCTTATTAATCGGTCGGGCAGAGATGAACCCTTGATGCTTTACTCAAAAGAAAAAAAATCAATACAAAAATAAACAAAAATGGGCAGAAGATCTGAAAGAAAAAAAAAAAAAGACTTCATTCAGCGGCTGAATGCTGCACCAGCAATACGCCATTTGGCCTCTGATGTGTTTTTTTTTTTTTTGCTCGGCTGGAACTTGGCGTGACCTACTTGACGCTCGCGTTGCTGCACAATTTGTACTCGGCGAGTGCGCAGCTGCTTCTCTGTTTGGCTTCCTGCTCTTGTCACTTGTTGCATGTGTCAAAAATAAAACGTACTACATGTCGACACCGCAATGCCGCCGTTTGTTTCCACAGCGTTTCCTGCGCGTATCTTCACTTGAGAGCGACTGCGGTGTGCTTACCTCCCCCAAGGCCTGATACAGACTCACATATTATACACTGAGAATGTGTTCTTGAAAAAAAAAAAAAAAAAAAGAGTTACCTACTTTATTTTTTTTTCAGATTTTTCTGTCGCACATAACTAAAAGGATTTGTAAAAATAAAACGTAACAAGTTGATATATCTGACAGAGTTAAGCAGCAAAATCCAACAGTTTTTAAAAAAAAAATTTTTTTTTTTTTTTTTAATCAATTTCAGAAGGCGAACATTTTGCCACTTGCTGTCGAGTGAAAATGACATCACAGGTCTCGGGTAACAACCAATCACAGCTCAGCTTCGGAAAACAGGCGATCTGTGATTGGTCGTTGCCTGAGCTTTCACCAACTGTGATGTCATCTTCAGTTGACAGCAAGTGGCAAAATGGACGCCCCCTGAGATGGATAAAAATGGCTGGGTTTTGCTTCATAACTCATATTCCACGAATGTAATATGAATCAGAATGTCGTGCTTAGACTCGTGAGGTCACATACAACATATTATTGTCAATAAATTCTGAAGGTTGACTTCCCCTTTAAGGTTTCAAACGAGTTAATATGGAATGGTACAAGAGTAGTAAGCTGACTGGGTTCTGCCGGTCTTGTTTGCGTGAGATTTATTTCCCCCTCGGACGGAGGGAAAGTTTCTCTTCTCCTGCTGCGTTCGGTGCTGTAACGGCGAAGATGTTTTAGAAATTAAGGTCTCGGTCCAGCTGGACCCGCCGTCCCTCAAGTGCTGTGAGTCAGTCTTTCCACAGCAACTTTCCACCAGCCCGTACAGTCGTCATTCACTTTAACTGTGCTACCAAACTTTATGGCTTCACTTTCCAAGGGGGACCAAAGTAACAGATCCGTACTGTACCGGGAAACGCACGGTTTTAAAACTTTTAAAACCGTACCGACACTAACTGAACCGTACCAGTTTGTCGAAACTGTGGATTCTTGCTAGTGTTTTATAAATTCCGACTGACTGTGAAGCAGTGAATGTGTCCAGATGTGATTGGCTGAGCAAGTCAGGGGGTGGGGCTACCGCACCCGAATACGGTGGGGAGAGTGAGCTCGTATTTGGAAACTGAAAAAAATCGAAATGGCATCATCAATTAATCGACATTGACGCAAGTACAATCGTGACTAAAAAAATAAAAAAGGAAATCAGTCGATTCCAAATTAGCGTTTCCCGTACTGTACCATGATGGATATTTCTGTCAATAAACTGTCCCAAAACTAGTTTATACAAACCGCTAAAGTTCTTTATCGTTGGTACGGGTTTCCGCCTTGGACTGAGTGAGAGTTTGTTAGTGAACACTTCATCTTGCGTCCGCGGCTTTTACTTACGCCCGAGATGATTCCTTGTACTGTAATCATATTTGTGTACCTACTGGTGAAAACATGGATTTACCATTTTTAATAAAAGACTGTCTGGACTGTAGAAAATTGTAGAAATTGTGTTAACATTATGTATTTATTTATTTATTTTTATTTTATTTATTTATTTTATGTATTCATTTATTTTATTTCATTTTTGTTATTTTTATTATTTTTATTTATTTTTATTTTATTGTCATTATTTTATTATTATTTTATTTATTTTATTGATTATGTAAAAAAATGTATAAAAGTGTTCTGCTGAAAGGGGGGGAGGGTTGGTTCGTCATGATGGTGGGGTCTTTATTATTATTATTTTTATTATTATTATTATTATTAGCATTATTATTATTATTAGCATTATTAATATTATTCTATCCATCCATCCATTTTCTTGACCGCTTATTCCTCACAAGGGTCGCGGGGGGTGCTGGCGCCTATCTCAGCTGGCTTTGGGCAGTAGGCGGGGTATTATTATTATTTATTTTATTGATCATGTAAAAAAATGTATGTGTTCTGGCTGAAAGGGAGAGGGTTGGTCCACCATGACGGTGGGGGTCTTTTATTATTATTATTATTATTATTATGTTATTGATAATGTAAAAAATGTTGGTTCATCATGACGGTGGGGATCTTTTTCAAAATTATTATTTATTTATGTATTTATTTATGTATTTATTTATTTATTTATTTATTTATTTAATTGAAAATGTAAAAAAAGTATAAAAGTGTTCTGGCTGAAAGGGGGAGTGTTGGTGGGGGTCTTGTTTACCCGGGCCACCCCTCAGAAAGCGTCTCCTGGGCCGCTTCCCACTTCCTGCTGCCTGTCTGGTCGGCCACCTTGGCCTGACACCACCAGCACATGCCAAAAGACTTATTGGCCCACTTTAAGGGACCTTTGGGAGGCGAGGTGCAAGGTTGGGACTTGTGGAGGAGGGGCGCCTTGGATAGTGCTAGAACTGGTTTTCAAGAGCAATAAGGAGAAGTAGTGCCGGGGGTCAGGATTTTTTTGTTTTGTTTTTAATAAAGCGCTCAGCCTTCCCGTTCATCATCCCCCCCCTCTCCGCCTCCACCCGCCCATCCATCCACTCTCTCCCCTGAGTGCTTACAGCTGCATGGTTGCAGTTTGGAGGGAAGGCGGGAGGTGGGGGTATTTTTTTGGCGGGGAGGGGGGCTTCTTGTAGCGGAACAGACTCAGCACAGAGAGCCCCCTTCATGAAGTCACATCTGGAGCTTTCCCAGAGAGCTCAATGGAGCGCGCAGCCTAATGAAAGTCTTAAGTTATGTAATTGAGCTCTTCCATGATGCGCGCCAGACGGCACTGTTGTCGGCGCAGGATGTTAGTGAGGGAGGGGGTGGGGGGGAGCAAGAGTATTCGGAACCAGATCTGACTGTCGTGTTGTCACTTTGCTATGACCGTCGTGGTGCTAACGTGCCGCAATCTTGACTGTTGCGTGCTTCAAATGGAAACTATTTTCTGTCAACCCCCTTGCCCACCCCATCCATGAAATTTCAAACAACCCCCGCACAAAATACAGAAACATGTGCACTTGTTACGTAACTTTTTGTTGCCCTAAGACAAGATGTAACTTAAATACGGCCCGACATTCAGCCGAGATGAGCCCTTGCTAGCTCGCCAAAAAGTAACATGTAGTCACTTTGCTGATTGCTTGATTTTAAAAATAACTTACGGTATAGTTACTTTATCGGTGACTTGATTTTAAAAGAACTTAGTAACTTTACTCATTACTTGACTGTGAAAGTAAATTAGTTTATTGATTACTTGAGTTAAAAAAAATAACTACTTAGATTACAATTTACTTTTAGTGATTTTCAGTCGACACAAACAACCCCATAAAGATGCCAAATGTTTTTGCCAATACTTTACTGGAAGTAAATTTTTGACATAAATGTTTGAGGATGCCGTTTTTGTTGACCCCCCTCTTAGGCAAGTTTGTTTGAAGCAGCAATTGACTTCCTGGGTCAATTTAACCTGCCATGCAAAGTGTCTGACTTGGAGGGGAAAAAAAAAATCTAAATTCAATTTATTTACATATTAATTAACTAACATCGCTTCCCATTTTGTCAATAATTATCATTGTTTGCGTCATTACACTTACTAATTTTTTATTTTTATTTTTTTAAATGCAGTGGGTCAAATTGACCCGCTAGGAGGAAAAGACACTGGGACAAGGGTTTAAGTGCTAACAATTAGCGGTACCCATTTATGCACAGGGATCTATTTAACCCATTTGTAACATTGTTTCTCAGTATTATTACTCGCGTTCTTGGGTCAGTTTGACCCATTAGCCAAGTGTCAGAAACAGCAAAACAAATTCCAAAACATGTACTTAAGACTAATTATAATTACTACTAGGGCTGGATATTGGCGCCAACCTCACGATACGATACGTATCACGATACAGGGGCCACGATACGATACGTATTGCGATACATATGTATCCCACATAAGACACATTTTATTTCTTTTTTTTTTTAAACAAAATATAGGAAAATTGGTACACTGAGACACATGCCATGTTAAGTTTATAAGTAAATAAATGTTGATATTCTTCCTCTGCTTTAATATTTCTTAGCAAGACACAGTGTCCAATCACTGGTGAGCTATTTTTGCATTAATTGAAGGCAATGAACTTCAAAGACGCTGCTGGTTTTTATTTTTTAGGTACAATGCAAGCTGCAAAGGCAAACGTTAACTGCCTATTTAAAGTTAACAAGCAATATCGATTCTGATGCCAGCGTATCGATACGTGTATTGTAATGAGGCCCGCAACGATATATTGCCGTATCGATTTTTTGAGCACACCCCTAATTACTACTTTATAAAGCTATAATCTTACAACGTGAGAATCTGACCCGCAACATAACAGGAGGGTTAAAAAATAATAAAATATAAATATCCTTTTTTGCTTGTATTGTAAAAGACAATCTGATATATTTAACTGCTAATACTGTAATGACACTTAAAAAAAAACATATTTCTTCAAACATTGGTTATAAATAGAACTAATAAAAAAAAACATATCAAACATAACTATAACTAAAAAAAAAAAAAAAAAACCTGTTGGGACTTCGTAAGCTTGAAGTGTTTCTTCAAATTTCATGTATATATATTTTTTAAGCTAGCTAACACTTTGTCGACAGTACAGCGAGTACAACCATAATTAACGATGTTAATATTTTCATCTTTCGCTGTCAAAAAATGAACATAGGGACTGTATTTCCTGCTTGAAAACACGACCATATGTCTCTACTTCCTTCATTGGTACGTACACGCGAGACGTTAACATGCTGACTTGTGACTTGTGATGTCACTCCCCCAGCAAAGATGACCTCATCCCATCATGCTTCACGGTTGAAAATGTAAATCCGGCTCTATTTTACCTCCTTAATTTGATGATTTCTCAACTATTGGTTTTGTTGCATGTGTCATACAAGTGAAACAAGAAGCAAAGCACTGTTTGCTTTGGGACTGGGCCACGCTCTGCAGATGTGCTCGAAGAGGAGGGGCGTTATGCAAGACTTGAAACAGTTTGGTGGTGCTGGTGGAGGAGGAGTAGTGTTGATTTGAGGGGCCCCTTGGGGTCCATATGGTCCGACTTTGCTTCTTGGCTCTAATTGTCAGCTAATGTATATTTGTTATTATCTGGCCCCTCCATCTCCTTTATGGACGGGAAGGGCGAAGCGGCGGCTGACGGGCGAGGGGGGGCGGGGGGTCTTTTGGTACAGCGCCACAAAGTGGGGGGCCGCCAACGTCGACACTTTATACGCCAACAGGTTTGAGCTAGGTGTTCATTTCAGGAGCCCGCTCCCTCGCCGAAGGTAAATCAAAGCTGTGAAACATATGGATGAACGTGAAAAAGTGTGTTGGACATAGAACAATGAAACACTTTTTTAAAAACATACAGTAATAACAATTGAATATAAATGTAAAAAAATAAAATAAACAGTTTGTGCATCACCTTTCCATGCATTATTTCAATAGACATTTAGCGTCGTATGTGTTTGCCTTGGCCACCGGGGGCAATGTCAAGGCCTTTTCACACTGCACTTACTTTTCTTGGGGTTCGCCGAACAACAGCGCCCCAGTGCAAGCTTGCCCATATATGGACGTGCTTGCGTTGTAGGCTACCAGGAAGTAAAAGCCTAATTAACCTGCTAATTAGCTGCTAGCCACTAGCCGTTTTTCTATTGGATGCGCCACAACGGCAATCACAAAGGCAAACCAGTTCATCTTTATTTATATGGTGCTTTCAAACAGTCTCAGAAAGAACTGTAAGATGCCATTTTATCACAGAGGATAAAGAATATATGCCTGTGAATATTGTTATATTGTCTCTCTGCATGTGTTGCTGCAGTTTGTGTTCAAATACAAGTTGCTAGTTAATGTTATGTTGGAATGTAATTGCTCAGCCTAAAAAAAAAAAAAAAAAAAAAAAAAAGTGTGTTAGGGACGTTTGTAATGACAAGCAAACCAGCAGATTTACATACTGTAACAATGGTGATTAAGTCATTAAGCAGAGCATAGCATTTTGGGTTTTGCACACACACGCACACACGCAAGCGTTTGGCAAGCTGTTGATTTAATAAACCCGCTGACGTGACGCAAAGGCCCTTTTGTGCGCTCTAATTCTTTCTGTGCGGCGTTTGCGGCCCGGCTGTAGCGTGTTGAAGCAGGAGAGGAGCAGCAGGTCCGACGGGGTTTTTTTTTTTTCATCTTAGCTGACATCCATGTATGCATAGATGAGGAAGAGGAGGAGGAGGAAGCCTTGCGAAATCTCAGCAGTGCAAAAAAACAAAACAAAACAAAAAAACAAAAACAGAAGGCCCGGAGGGAAGCCTTTTACAAAACAACTCATTTTTATCGAACAACAATCTGATTTTATTCTAGTAAATTTACAGTTTAAAAATAAAAATACTGTTTTGCTTTGTTTTTTTTGTTTTTTTTTACAACATAACATTATTTTTTTTTCTAAAAATATGCAAAATATATCCAACAAGGGACAATTTCTATCTACCAAAAAAGAAAAAAATGGTAAAAATATAGCTCTTTTTATTGAAGAAAATACAACTTAATTCTTGGGAAAATGCAACTTTCCTGTGGTAAGAGTCCTATTTTTTTCATTAATAAAAACATATTTTTCTGAAGAAAAAATCTAGTTCTTACTTTTTTATAATAATAATAACAATAATAATGATAATAATAATAATAATAATAATAATAATGATGATGATGATGAAAATAATTGTTTTATTCTAGTTAAAGTATGGCTTTTTTTAACAATAAAAAACTCCAAGCCAGTGTTTTTTTTTTTTGTAAAACAAACTAAATGTTTTTTTTTCTTTCAGAGTTGCTGACGTCCCAAAAACAAAACTTAAAAAACAAAACAAAAAACAAAAAACAGAAGGACCAAAGGAAGTCTTTTACAACACTCATTTTTATCGAACAATCTGACTTTATTCTCGTAAATCTACAGCTTAGAAATAAAAAAGAAAAACTGTTTTTTGCAACATAACATTATTTATTTTTTTCTAAAAATATGCAAAATATATCCAACAACGGACAATTTATATTTACCAAAAAAAACTAAATTATTATGGTAAAAATATAGCTCTTTTTATTGAAGAAAATGCAACTTAATTCTTGCGAAAATGCAACTTTACTTTAAAAATATGGTGGTAAAGTTCCTACTTTTTATAATAATAATAATAACAATAATAATAATAATCATAATAATCATAATAATTTTATTCTGGTGAAAGTATGGCTCCAAGTCAAAGATTTTTTTTTTTCTGTAAAGCAAAATAAATGTTTTTTTTGTTGTTGTTGTTGTTGGTTTTTATTTTTTTATTTTTATTTTTTACATGTTTACATTTATGGGATGAAGCTGAATGCAGAGTTGCTGACGTCCCAAAATCGTAAAAAAAAAAAAAAAAAAAAAAAAGGGCTCAAAGGAAGCCTTTTACAAAATTCATTTTTAACGAACAATATCTGACTCTATTCTAGTAAATTTACAGCTTAGAAATAAAAATACTGTTTTATACAACATAACATATTTTTTATAGCTCTTTTTATTGAAGAAAATACAACTTAATTCATGAGAAAATGCAACTTTACTTTAAAAATATATTATGATAAAGTTCCTACTTTTCATAATAATAACAATAATAATAATAATAATATATTTTTTAAATAAAATAAATGTTTGTTTTTTTGTTTTGTTTTTTTTGTTTTGTTTTGTTTTTCATTTATGGGATTAAGCTGAATGCAGAGTTGCTTGCTGCGTCCCAAAATCTTAAAAAAAAGAAAAAAGTGTGAGCCTGACATGGACCGTTAACGTGCCTTTCCTGTGCATGCCTGCTCTGGTGCAGGTTTGTGTTCTCGTACGCGTGTGTGTGCTTGTTTGCGTGTTTGTTTGAGTGTGTGTTTCCTTGTGAGTGGGTGTGAGATCTGCGGTTTCTCACAGTCGTTCCTTATCTTCGTCTCTCTCGCTCTCTCTGAGCCTCATCCAGCAGATCATTGTGAAATAGACACACGCACACGCACACACAGAGTGAAGCATACAAAGTACGCTTTGAACTATTCCCTGACCCCCCACAAGGACACACTGGCGGCTTGTTTACAAGCCAAAAGCAGAAAATCCATCCTTCTGCTGTGTGTGCCGGCATGTGGCCTGGTTTGATGCTCCGCGGCGACGACTTCCTGTAAAGTCTCGAGTGATGTAATCGCATCGATCATAACGGACAAAATGGCCGACTGCACATCTGAACGAGCTTAGCACAACATCCTGGATTCTGCTCTTAGCTAGGGTGCGACATGCGAAACGTCGCGTCAACAATTAGCCGCAGGCAAGAAAAGCACACGTGACGTGACACTGGATCCCTGGCGGGGGATCTAATGGCGGCTAACGCGAGGCCTGCCCGGGCGGAGGGCCCGCCGAGTTTTGAGCCCCGAGGATCAGGGAGCGGTCGGCGCTGTTGTCTCTTTGCTGATCTGCAATCAGTCGGCCAAGATAACGCCTGACCTTTATTGCCCGCAGACCTGATTACAGCCGTGGGGTTATTGCACCCTTGGATAGAGAATAGGTCAGAGGTCAGAGCAGTGGATTTTGCGTGCCAGTACAGGCTGGGACAAAAAATAAATAAATAAATACACTTGCAGGTTGTTTTCCTTCTTGATCTCCTTTTCCTTCCTGGAAGTCATTTTCCTTTCTCTCAAGAATACTTTTTTGCTTTATTTCCTTGGTTTGTACCTTCCATTCCTCACGGTTAGCAGCTAGCCTTTAGCCACTAGCGTTAGTGACTGGTACTATATTATACAATTTGATTAAAAAAATACACTTGCAGGTTGTTTTCCTTCTTGGCCGCCTTTCCTTCCTTGAAGTCATCTTCCTTTCTCTCAAGAACACTTTTTTTATTTGCTTTACAGTATTTCCTTGGTTTGTACCTTCCATTTGTCACGGCTAGCAGCTAGCCTTTAGCCACTCGCGTTAGTGACTGGTACCATATTATACAATTTGACAGCGTGATTAAGAAAATACACTTGCAGGTTGTTTTCCTTCTTGGCCGCCTTTCCTTCCTTGAAGTCATCTTCCTTTTTCTCAAGAATACTTTTTTTTGCTTTATTTCCTTGGTTTGTACCTTCCATTCCTTACTGCTAGCAGCAAACCTTTAGCCACTAGCGTTAGTGACTGGTACCATATTATACAATTTGACAACGTGATTGAAAAAATACACTTGCAGGTTGTTTTCCTTCTTGATCGCCTTTCCTTCCTTAAAGTCATCTTCCTTTCTCAGGCAGGAATACTTTTCTTCTTTATTTCCTTGGTTTGTACCTTGCATTCCTCACCGCTAACAGCTAGCCTTTAGCCACTAGCGCTAGTGACTGGTACCATATTATACAATTTGACAGCGTGATTAATAAGAGATTTTGTTTTTGTGGCGTATTAAATTAGTGATTAAACATAATTTCTGGATGGCGTTGATGCTGATGTCATCGGTCATGCTTGTAATATGATGAATCAAGCTTGCTTCCAGTGGAAAAATCCAAATGGCTGCCTTGACTGACTCCCACTTTATTTCGGAAAGAAAGATTTCTTCCTTCATTTCAAATCAACTTTTCTGCCTTCTTACCGATGTCGCTATATTCCCTCCGTCCTTTCTTTGTAAACTATTTCCTGCCTTCAAGTTCAGCCATGTTGTTAGCATAAGCACAATTACAACTGAACATGTCACCCACGCCTATTTTTCATGTGCTCGTGAACGGAGGCCCGCACAGCGTACATCGTCACCCGCATGTTGGAAAGTGACTGGAAGAAGTCATGGAAGTTTTTTCATTGTTTTTTTTTACGCTTATCAAAGTGAGATGCAGACAAAAAGCCACTTCCTGGTGTCAAGGTGCACCACGCAAACAGGAAGCAGCCGTCTTTCATGTCCTGCTCGACAACGCACACGAGAGTCACTTTCACGTCACGTTATGAAAATGACTGAGATGTCAACATGGGCGTATATATCGTTTACATGTATTAGTATATCAAATTTCTGATTTTAAAATGACGTGTTCAAATTGTAGAAAAATGCATAATGTATAAAATGGCCACTGTTGAATTTTTTTTAATGACTAGCGTCATTTCAATTTTTTTTTTGATTTGTAAATGTTATAATAAGTAAAGTAATGATTAGAATATTTATTCATAATTTTTCTTTGTGATTACAAATAAAATCATGTTCTTTTACACCAAGCCAAGTCATTTCTCACAAGAATTTTAGAAGGAAATTGTACAAAAACTGCGATAATGTCGATGCCATGTGGTTAGCGTGACAACGTGGGAATACTGAGAGACAAGCGGAGATTATGAGGCGTATGTGTGTGTATATGTGTGTGCGTGTGTACATCGAGGAGGCATGCAGGCAACAAGGAGAGGCCTTCATGGGTCAGCTGTGCCGGGTCAGCACCCTCCATTGTGCAAAGGGGAAGGGAGCGTTCCTGTTCCGGCTCCTTTGGCGCAATCCGAGAGAAGATAAACACACGCCAGCCGATGGGGAAACCAAAGCACATGTTTTTAGGGGAAAAGCTGAGTGGGAATACAGCATTAGGTACACCTGATTAAGCAGGGTGTGCACACTTTTGTGCTCAAGGGCCTGGGCCGGATTGTTATAATGGCTGTTCGTGAATGAACCCAAAATGGCTTTAATGTGCATGGCAAATGTGTAAAATAGTTCATTTTAATAATAAAATATATATATTTTTTCTCATTATAAAAGATTATTATTATTATTTTTTTTTTTTAAAGGAACAGGCCTTATACGTGGCACCTGCACCCACTTTTCCCACCCCCAGTGATAAAGTGTCCCGTGGGTGTCGATCGAGTAATGTTTGAATTGAGAATCAATAGCGTCCATGTTTATTCTACGCTTTACTGGGAATACCGTTAGCTAAACTAGGCTAACCTCGCCATCATTGATCTCCAATCAATACGCTTGCTAACGTGTACTTTAGAGTCGAGAGTTCATCACCAGACGGGTCAGTCGCCTCCACGCCGCTCGCCAATCAACTACCGGCGCCGTGAAACACCCTACAAAGTGCTATGGTGGAATCCCCGTCACTAAGCACATTTTCATACTGGATGTTCAGCGTACATCGCAAAGACTATCCAATCTTGCCGAGTATCAAAACTCTTTTTTTTTTTTTCTTTTTTTTTTTTCTTGTCCAAGATGTGTTAGCACATATCACTCAAGTTTATGTAAACGCAATATTGCGCAAGATGCTAGCATAACTACCAACTTTGGCAAGTATCAAAAACAAAACACTTTTTTTGTGAGATCTGGTACTACTACTGGTATTACTAATCTTTACGTAAGAATAATTCCGTGTGAGATGTTAGCGCATGTAGCAACGACTATCAAACCTGGCAAACATAAGACCAATTCTATACTAGCGTTTAGCAGTTTTTACAAAGACTAAGCACATTTGCACATGAGATGTCAGTGTATATCTGTCTTTATATCGTAAACACGAAGCACATTTTCATTCAAGATATTAGCATGTCACATAAGACGATGAAATCTAGCTAGCTAGTATCAAAGCGCATTTTCTTGTGGGATGTTAGTAAATGTCGCAGACTAAGCACATTTTCATGTAAGATGTTAGCATATGTTACATAACCTGGCTAACGACAAAACACATTTTCATTTGAGATATTAGCATAGGTCACATAAGACAATCAAACCTCTGGCTAGTTAGCAGCAAAGTGCACTTTCTTGTGAGATGTTAGTAAATGTCGTAGACTAAGCACATTTTTATGTAAGATGTTAGCATATGTTACATAACCTGGCTAATGGCAAAACACATTTTCAAGCAAGACATTAGCATGTCACAAAACAATGTAGCATTGAGATGATAGCGTTAATCATCATTAAGATGTGCTCAGATATTCTCTCTGATAAATGCTATCATATGTCACAAACTTTAACCATGTTTTATTGAGAAGTGTAATTTAGCAGACTTTGCGGGGACCGTTACATGTGAGGTGAAGGCTTATCAGACATGCGTAGCATCAAAACACAGTCATGTGAGAAGTTGGCTTTTTTTTTTTTCATGTCAGCGTATGCCATAGACTTTATCTAAGAACATTTTATTGGGATATGTAGTTTCACATGAAATCTCGCAAAAGACTATCAAATCTGGCAACACGATGTCATATATTACCATGTCGCCAACTGAGAACATTTTCATGCTAGATGTTAGCATATGTCACAAAGACAATTTAAGCGCTCTTTTATGAGACGTTAGCGTCTGTGACATGCTAACAACTTTAACATTTCACATTTTCAGGTGAAATATTTGAATGCGTCTCAAGAACTATTTAATTTGGCAAGCATTAAAGCATTTTCATGAGATTTTAGCATACAGTATGTTGCACATAGGCCTACTTCAGTGAACCTCGTCGACCTTCTATGCACATTGTCATGAACGTGCAAGAAAATCTCAGACAAACGAAACTGACGGGCATTCAATTTTGTTGCCAAACGTTGTAAGCTTTTTGACTGATCATTAATACCAATTGGCAAAAAAGCATTTTGACCATGTTTGTTGTAGTGAACGGTCTACCCGCGGGTGCCAGGTGCCGGCAAGGACCACATGATTAGCCTGTAGGCCTGTTCCAATAATGTTAGTCATGGGATATTGTGATTTTCTAGGAAATGATGTAGAAGTGATCATTTGAAAGCGTAAACACTGGCAGAGGTTTATAGAAATAGTGTTCCAGATTGGTATTTGTTTCCTAATGACTGTATCAGTGACTTCACACATAAATGAATATCAATATGTATTAATACCATTATTAAAGGTAATTTGAGCGAATGTGTTATTTCAAAATGTGTATCGAACTGGTATCCCTTCATATTAATCGATATCCGAGCAGTAGCTCTCAGTTTCAAAAAAAGGTTGATGACCCCTGCTAGCATAAGCGTATGTTTCATACATATGTATTTGTCATGGCAAAACGTGACTTAAATTCATCATTTTTCAACATTCCAACACGACGCAGACACACCTACTCAACATTTTTTTCCGAAAAAATACGGGGTTTATTGACTTTGAACTGCAATCAATACTTTACAAAAAAAAAAAAAGAGGCAACAGAACAGGATTGTAGTGACAAACATGGCTGGAAAGAAATACATTCAACAGTTTTTGTCGTTTTACGTTCTTTGTGTCCCAAAATGAAAACCAATAAAAAAAATTAAAAAAAAAACTTTTCACAAAACGTGTAAAGGCAACAGGGGGGGGGGGAACAGGTCCTCCATCGTCCTTAGCTACCTGGAATGTACGCAAACGAGGCACTTGAACTCAATTTTCCTCAAGCTATTTGGTCACAGCAGACTGGGTGAAGAGGAGGAACGTTACCCCAAAAAAAGAAAAAACATAAAAGAACAAAAGCACCCGAGTTACTTGTCGAAAGCACTCGAAACGTGTGTGGGTGGGGAAAAAGAACAAGTTTGTTCCGGTGGAATTGCAGTTACGAGGGAAGACGTGAAATAAATAATCAAAAACGTCATTTTTTTTTTCCTTGTCTCAGTTTAAATTCTTTTTGACAAAAAAAAAAAGTGTAGTTGCAGAAGAAGTACAATATATTAAACTGTGGTGAAAACAAAAGAAAAACAAAGGAAACCGACAAAATGTCTTCACAATCTTTAGATTAATATGGAAGATCATAATTTAACATAAAAGAAAATATATTCTATTGTTCATTATCCAGATAAATACAAAAATTAAACAAAAAACGAGGAAAAAAAACGCATATGATCACCAATAAATATGTTCTGATAAGTTAAATAAGCAGTGACAAGCAAAAAAAAAACAAAAAAACGACCTTCTGTCTAGAAAGTTCTCAAATAATAATAATAATAATAATAATAGTAACCATAATAATATTACTAAAAAATAATTATCAAAAGAGAGAAGAGAGAGCTTGGAGATCTTGTCAAGTGAGGTGGCCAATGATGATCAGCTTAATAAAGATAAAGAGAAAAAAAAAAGAAGCCAGTGACCAGCAACAGGATGAGAAAAAAGAAAGGGGGGGTGGGGGGGGACCAACTTCCAGTTCAAAAGTCCTTCCTGCAGACTCACCCTATATCACAATTACATAAGCACAGTAGTCCATTCACCCCCACTCAAAACACACAAACCCCGGCCCCTAGGCACTTTTTTTTTTTCCAAAAGTATTTTTATAACTATTCATATCTTTTCAGGATTGTGTGTGTGTTTTTTATTTGTTTCTGGTTTTTGGGTGGTGAGGTGAGGGGGCTAGGAGGGGGGTGGCTAGTGCAATACAGTCCCCCGGTTTGTTTTCCAAGGCCACTTGTGCTGCTACACATTCAAGAGCAAAAACAAACAAAAAATTAACAGAAAATGAACAAAAAATAAATTCTCACAATTTTCGGTTCAATTCCTTTCTGGTGGTTTTTGCTTGTTTTTTTTTGTGTTTTGTTTTGTTTTGATTTTTGGCACTGTGACACATGGCAGAGCACTTTTCTTTTTTGTGTGTTTACTTCCTTAAAACAGAATAAACTGGCTGTGTGCAGATTAGCAGGGATGAAATGATTTGCTGACGGTCCCTAAATTTGTGGTGGTTTCCAAACTGAGGCACGGGGGGCTCGAAATGGTTCGCGGCGACGATCATTTGGGTCGCCAGGTTGCCTAAATTGAGGCACAAAAAGGATTCCCGAGTCACTTTTTGGCACGACGTTGTTTTCCAAACTGAAGCTCGGGGCCCCAAAATGGCTCCTGGGTCAGCTTTTTTTTTTGTTTTTTTGGTCCCAGATGAGTTTGGAAATCACTTTTTTTTGCGTCGCCCGGTTACCCAAACAGCAATAACAAAAGTGACAAAATGACCAAAAATAGTTTGTAGATTACCTGGTTTAAAAAAACTGAGGCACTGGGTCCCAGAATGGGTCCTCAGGTCACTTTTTTTTTTTTTTTTTTTAATAGCTTTTCTAAACTGAAATCAAGGGTTGAAATTGGTTTGCAAAGCACTTTTTTGGTCACCCAGTTTCATTAACAGAGGCCACGAAATGTTACGTGGGTTACCAAGTTTTCGAAAACAGAGGCACGGGTCCCAAAATGGGTTCCAGAGTAGTTTTTTTTTTTAGTATATTTTCGGGGCTCTGGTGTTGAAAATGGTTTGTAAAATACTTTTCTGAATCGTCCTATTACTCAGACTGAGGCAAAGGTGCCTGAAAATTGTTTGTCGGTTACTGTGTTTTCCAAACCGAGACATAAGGGCCCAAAATGGTTCGTAAGTCATTGGGTCTCCCAAACTGAGGTTTGGCGGGGGGGTTTCAAGATCGTTGAGTGTCTGGGGCCCAAAATGGTTGGCACTTTTGTTGGGGTTCAGGGCCCCAAAACTTGGTTGATTGTTGTTGGAGGGCCGGGTCCTCAAATCGGTTTGCCAGTCACTTTATTTTAGCTTTCCCAAAGTGGGACCTGGAGGGCCCAATTGTTCTGGATTGTCAAGAGTAAAATGATCAAAAGGTTTTGGGCAGTGAGTCTCGGGTGTTCAACTTCACACCCCTGTCGTGGCTGGCGGGGTCCCGCCTGTGAATTCCCAAAGTCCCAGGGCAACTTCAAAACCCGCCCATCCCGCATACCTTACACACAGGACAGCAAGCCGGTAAAAAAGGCGGGAAAAAGACAGCCAAGATGGCCGGTGTGTAAGGCGGCAAACGTTGAGGGGGGTCCTTGAAGTGACTCCACCCGAGGGCCTCGGGACCCGCACTCCTCGTGTCAAAAAATACAAAGGGGGGCAAGATCGGGCATGCCGGTCTAGTCGTCTGAGATGGAGAGGCGGCTGAAGATGGGGAGTCGGCGGGTGGTGTCGAGCGTGGGCGACTCGGAGCCGCTCAGGCTGCCGCCGGAGCTGCTCTGGTAGCCCTCCTGGTCCGAGAGCGAGTCCTGCGGGCTGGACGGGGACTCGAACATCCGGGGCGACTCCAGCATGGGTCGGAAGTAGTAAGGCCCGCTGGTGGGGGAAGGCGGCGCGCCGTTGCCGGGCTCCGGGGCCAGGGGGACGCCGCCCAGGCTGGGCCCGAACAGGTTGGCCAGCTCCTGGCTGGAGTAGGTGAAGGGGTTGCTGCTGGGCCAGTCGGGCACGTCGTCGGGGAAGAACATGGGCGGCGGGGTGACGGACGTCGGGCTGTCGCGGAGGCCCGCCGAGCTGGGGAAGCCGGCGAAGCTGTAGCTGTGCTGCAGCCGGGGCCGCTCGGCCTCGCCCGAGGACTGGGACTGGGACGAGGACGAGCCGTTGCTGGACTTGAGCGGCGGTCCGCGGCGCTCGTCGGCGTTGTGGATGAAATGGCAGCGGGGCCCGTACGGGCAGAAGCCGATGGTGTGGAAGGTGCGGCACAGCTCCGTCTTGTACTTGGGGTGGCGGCTCAGGCTGCGCAGTTCGTGGATGCCGTGCGCAAACTGGCACTTGTCGCCGTACTTGCACGCGCCGTTCTCCTCGAAGGGCCGGCACAGCTCCGTCTTGTAGCGGCTGGAGTTGACCTGGCCGCCCGTGGGGCTGGCCGGGCCCAGGCACTTGTGCAGCAGACGCTCGCCCGTCTCGGAGAAAGAACGGTCGCGCAGCCGCAGGTGGTTCTCCTTGTTGCTGTTGCCGCCGCCGCCGCCGAGCCCCGTGATGAGCGGCGAGTGCTCGGCCGCCTTCAGGCTGTTGAGGAACTGGTTGTGGTTGAACTTGGCGCTGCCGCTGCTGACCGAGTGCCGCCGCTGGTACACCCCGGGGGAGCCCACCGCCTTCCTGTCCAGCAGGGCGCCGGAGACGTTGGCGTGCGGGGCCGCCAGGTTGCCGTTGTAGCCCAGCAGCTTGTTGTTCTGCCGGGACACAACACACACGACACGTTTATTAGCAAAGGAATTTGCCGACTCGAAATTCGTTAATTAAGTCAGGTGTCATTTTTTTTTTGTTGTAATTGCAGTATTAGCCCACATTAGGTGGGGCGGCGCTGTATCACAAACACTTGAAAGTTGCTCCTAAGGATTAAGGATTTTGCTGCCTGACTCGAAAGCCTCTGGGGTTATTATTTGACCGTGAAACTACAGTAAGTCAAGTCTTTTTTTTTTTTCTTTTTTTGTTGTTGTAATTGCAGTATTCGGCCACAATGGTGGGGTGGCACTGTATCACAAACACTTGGAAGTTGCTCCTACAACCCTCGAAGAAGAGGAGCCACAAATGACAGATGTTCTTCCTTACTGCAAATATGTTAGACAACCTTGTGGATATTCTAACAAATAAGTATTGTTGCCCCCCCTTTTGAGCATATGGTTTCTAAGAAAATCCAATCGCCCATCCGTTTTTGATACCGCTTAGTCTTACTGGAGCCATTTCCAGGTGACTTGTAGCCTTCAATGGACCTAACATGAAAGTTTTGAAGATGTGGGAGGAAACCGGAGTGCTAGCCACTCCCCCAAGCATGCCACCAGACCTAAGTGATGTTGGAAATCACTAAGGGGTGTTAAAAAAAATCGATTCGGCGATATATCGCGATACTACATCGCGCGATTCTCGAATCGATTAAAAAAAAAAATCGTGTTTTTTTTTTTAAATGTATTTATTTTTTATTTTAAGAGCTCAGAATTGTTCATTCGGTAGTCTTACCGATTCAACGTCTTATCATCATCGCCTTTTTTTTTTTGTGTGTGAATCGATTTTTAAACTTCCATTTTTAATGGAAAAATATTCAACAAAACGTCTGACTTCGGGTTAGGATTCACACCTTGAGCATGGAAGAATGTTATATGAACGGAACATTAAGCCTTAATATTTTATTTTAATGCTGTTCAAACATGAAACAGATTACAACCTCCATAAGACTGAAATTTCAGATAAATAAATAATACATTTTCATATAAATCTGACACTCTACAAGCTTTCTGATTAGTATTTTCTAAATTTGAATGAAAAAAAATCGCAACCATCGACTTATAAATTCGTATCGGGATTAATCGGTATCGAATCGAATCGTGACCTGTGAATCGTGATACGAATCGAATCGTCAGGTACTAGGCAATTCACACCCCTAGAAATCACCATAACTTATAAATCACAAGTCAGCAATAGTAAATGAATTATATAACAATGAAAACTCTCGTCTAAAAGTTACCACAAAAAAAACGACCCTCATTTAAAACGGTAATATCTTATTTGTGTTTTTAATTTTCAGGGAGAACACAGCATTGGACTACAAGGAGTGCGAGAGGACATTTTAGCAAATGTTCTGCCTCCCGACTGTGAAATGTGTCAATGAAACGGCTCGAGACAATGTTCAGCCAGCATTCAACAGGGCCACATTTAGTGATTTCAATTTCTGTTAAACTGCACACATGCACTTTTGCGATATGTATGTTTGCATCAAACAAGGTTCCTGCATATCTAGTTAATATTTGTAGTATTATAGATGCTTTAAAGTGGGTCAAGAACAATCAAATGCATGCGAAAACTTGACATAAACCACACCACTGATCAGATTGGCACCATGTTTGCCTCAATTTGAAGCAGGAAAAACCCTGTTAGCTCTTTTTTTGGGGAGGGGGCCCCGGAATAGGCAGAGCGGATGCATGGCCGCATAGAAGAACAGCAGCTGGTTTGGCTAGTTGCCCTGGTTAGGAATGTGTGGCTGCTCTCAGTAGAAGAGCACATGAGCTGAGAGGGGAGGCCAGCAGGCCCACAAAAGAGGCGGCATCGCTTTAGAAAGACAAAGTGGCCATCACGTTGCACTTCTCTATACACTTTGAGAGAAGCATGGGGAAAAAAACAGCTTAAGACACACAAACATGAAACTAACACGTTCAAAAGTTTTTTTTTTCTTGCTGTGGTGGACACATTTAAGAGTTTAATCCGCGCCAAGCAAATCTGGTGAATGATTAGGCGACCATGTGGCCGATTTGGGATCGGATTTATGTGTAACGAGCACACTTAGCTTCACTTTTTAAAGTTTAAAAAAAACGACTATGCGGGGCATGCTAACAAAACAGGAGCACTTTATTCAAGGGAAATGACGCGTAAAATTGGTTTAAAAAAAATAAAAAAAGTAGAGCACGGATGAAGAAATCACAACGTGGGCGGCGAGCGATGCATTCCTCCACACAAGCAAGCAAGCAAAAAAAAAAACAAAAAAACGTTACCTTATTGATTGCTTCGAAGTCGAAGAAAGGCGACACCACAGCAGTGGTCATCTTTGCAGCGACCAACTCCCCCAAAAGTTGCAAAACAAACAAAAATAAAATAAAAACAACAAAAAAAGCCCACCAACCCAGAATGTTTGGAAGTTCCGCACACGGACTTGTTGCCGGACCGGGCGCGTGCGCGTGACTTGCGGATCCCCTGCTTGCCTGGATGTGCGTGTTATTGACCCTGCACAACTTCCCCCAGTGGCCCGCGCTCGCTCCGACATTTGCCTTATAAAACTGCAGCAGGAGGAGCCTCGAGCGCGGGGCGTCAACTTTCTGTTTAACTTTTTCAAACCCCCCCGCTACTCCTCCTCTTTCCTTTTTCTTTCTTTCTTCTTCGTCGCCACCCTCTCTTCTTTCTGTTTTCCGCCCTCCCTGCAGCTTTCTACTCCAACTGCACGCAGCCGTGAATTTGCAACTGAAACATGTTTACGACACGCCGTGTGAGACGAACCACATTACAACAGTGCGATACACTCCGAGCCAAATGCTAACATTTGATAGCTTACTAACCAATAAGGAGGATTAAGGTTTTTTTCTCTCCTCTAACTTTTGCAATCCGTGTAAACGTTATAACTATTTTTGTGCCATTATAATTTGTCCAAGTGGAGTTGCCGTACAACTCTCGCAAAAGCCAACAACACTAACACAAACATTAAAATACTACTACTACTACTACTAATAATAATAAAACAAAACCAAAAAATACAAAAATAAAATAAAACAAAAGAAATAAAAAAAATAAAAATAAAATATATATATATAAATAAATAAATAAATAAATAAAAACTAACACATTTTTTTTCCTTCCCCTTCATGTTTGTAAGGAACTGGTTGTGGAATCTTAATATAAATCTAATAATTATTGTAGCAAAAGTCCATACCTACAAATCCAAATTCAGTAACACAAAACCTCTCCTTAATTTTTGAGGCAGCACTCAAACAGTACGTGAATATAATTTTAGACTTAAAAAAAAAAAAGCAATCAAGGTTTTTATTTAAAATCCCCCTGTCTTTACCTTTATTATTTAGTATATGTATTAGTAAGTTTGTCATTTTATTGTATGTTAATTATATGAGTTCAGTCCATTTACCAGGGTAATTTGATATGCTCAAAGATTGTATTTAAAAAAAAAAAAAAAAAAAAGACAAAGTCTTCTGCGCATGCGTATATCGGCCACCGACCATATTGTATCACCTGAGACAAATTTAACATTTAAATTGTATATATAACTTGGCAAAGAAGTGTTTATTTTATAAAGCAGGGTTTTAAAAACCTTTTACCATGCCAAGGTATTTTTTTCCATCTGGGGTTGCATTCAACGCTCATTTCCTGTTTTGGTTTTGTCATAAACAAACTCATTCGCCAAGCTACAACTAGCCACTTTTTTTTTTTTTTTGTAAATGCGTTTCAGCAATCAAGTAAGCCAAGCAGCTCTTGTGAGAAACTTAAAAGTGTGTAAAGTGTTAAATAAAACCACCTACTCAGCGCAAATAATGGAATTTATAGTGACTTTAAGCTGTTGTTGACTCTTGTATGGGGAGCCATCGTGGTTCTCCTCCCCCATCGGCTGCACTGACTTCTCTGTCTGTAATTAATTTACTCTTAATTGCTGGACTCTAACATCACCACTGGGACTTTCCAGCCGAGCCAGTTGGCGGTTTGCGGCTTCCCAACTATTTCACATTTTCCCACCTTCCCGATACAACTTTTTCCACTTTTGTTATAATACCGACGCCAATATCGATCCGATACGTTACCAGCAAGAGATTTGATCAATTCATACTATTCAAGCAAAGAACAATTAGTCAGCAACAGTAGGCATGAGGAAATACAAGCCATTTATTCCAAACGTTTTGGGTTACATCGACTTGCTTGTATGTATATGAGTATTAACAGCGATTTTGGATGCAGACCAGTGCTTCTCAATTACTTTTTGTTACCCCCCCAAGGAAGAAGAAAATATTTCGTGCCGCCCCATGCCCCAACTCTCTGCTGTGACTAAATAGTTTCATTTGTCTATAAAAATGTTGTAAATACACCTCTGCAGACGAGCACGCTGCACTCCCTGACAATGAGAGTGCCGCTGCCATCTACTGTAGTGGATGTGCAAGTACATTTTATACTACTATGTAAAAAAAAAAAAAAAAATATATATATATATATATATATATATATATATATATATATATATATATATATATATATATCTTAATGCCTATTTGAGAAACATGGATGTAGACTAATATAATCTGATAGTTTGTTTTTTTTCCCCAGACATCGGCCCAAAATCCGATATCAATATCAGATCGTAACAGCCCTACTTTTTTTTTTTTTTTATTAATTAATAAGTCCCAATTTTACAAGAAAAAAAAACGTTTTATGTTTACAGAAATAAAGATTCTTGGAAATTATTGGCCGGTGTACATAAATTAGAACAAATAATAACAATAATACAGTATTTGAAGAATGCAGTTGTCAAATTTAATTCAAGGGAAAATATTGTTACATGAATACATTTCTATTTTCTTTAAAGAAAAGTTAAATAAGAATAAATTAGTATTTTCTTTTTATTTGTATTAATTTATTACTATAGATAAAGGAAATATGTATTTACATTTATTGTTTGATTAAAAAAATATTTATTTACATTTATTATCTGTTTAAAAAAAAAAAAAAGCCATAAATGACAATAATTTTTTTTCCCCTCCATTTTTTTTCTCTCCAAGATAACATGGTATTTTGCCCTCCCTGCAGGCATTTTGCGTCCCCGCTGTCACGTGACGCGGATGTCATTCCATCAGGGACGACAACATGATACCTGATGAGTGAGCTCACCTGATTCAACCACAGTCACACAACAACACTTCCAATAAAGGACGCCAACACTGTGAGTGAAACCTACACAATTGTTCAACCCCCCCACCCCCACCCCCGCCCCACCCCTTGACGGAGCAGCCAGCGGCCATGTGCAGAGTCAATGTCAGGATTTAGTTACAGCGCAGAAAAATGGGGGGGTGAGGAGGAGGAGGGGATGTCATAGCAGAGGGGGAGGGTAGATTTATGAGGGACGTTTATGACTCCACAGGATTGGCCAGGGGAGGTGAGCAAGGAGGGGGTGGGGTGTCCATGGTGGGCAAAACATTCCCTTTTCTTTGCCTAGACGGGAGCCAAGCAGGGGAGGGGGACTAGACGAGAGTTTTGTGGACTTTTTGCTCCCCCCCCTCCTTCCTTGATTTCCATAAGATAACCAAATGCAAGCTTACAACTTTGTTTCTGGGCGACAACTCTGTTTACTGGGGGGGGGGGAGTAAGATTATTTTCAGATTATTATTATTTTTTTTTGTTAAATTATATTGCAAAATATTGATTGATTTATTCCAAAGTTTTTTTTTTTTTTTTGCGAAACCCCCCCCCCCCAAAACAATATGCAAAATAATAAATGTAGTTATCTTTTTACAAATAGGACAGAAGGGGGCGTGTCATTTCCGCTCCGTCATTTCCGGTGCACCGGTGTTGACGAGCCGATTGATGATCCTTTTATATTATGTAATAATAAATGTTGGGACAGATGGGCAGCTGGATGTTTTTTTTTCTTCCCTTTTTTTAAGTAGTTATTTTTATTTTGTATTAATATAAATGTGCAGATGCATACTACTTTCTTTATTATTGGAATTTGTACTGTACTATTCTATCCTCTGCTCAATAAAAATATGTTAACAATATTATGTAATAATAAGACCACAAATGTTCATAATAATATGACTTTTTAGGGGGAAAGCTAAGCTTTTGCTTGCTGTGCGTGCGTGCGCACGCCTGTGTGAATTTTAGCATACGAAAAGGTTTTTACGAGAGTGCCTGGAGTGCTTTCGCAGACGACAGTCTTGCTGGAAATCACGTCTGGCTTGCTCGCCCGTTGATTGGGCGCCCGCCGGCCTCTTACAAGCGTCGCTCACTTTGCACAACATTTGGATTGAGCAGCCGGAACGGGGACTCGCCTGACGCCTTCTATTGACCCTACTGTGGTTGTCGTCACACTTTTGGCTCTCAATATCCCACAAATGAAAGGAAAAATATTGCAATATTATGCTGATATACAGGACTGTCTCAGAAAATTAGAATATTGTGGTAAAGTCCTTTATTTTCTGTAATGCAATTAAATAAGCAAAAATGCCAGACATTCTGGATTCATTACAAATCAAATGAAATATTGCAAGCCTTTTATTGTTTTAATATTGCTGATTGTGGCTTTTTTTTTTTCACTTGTTCTGAGGAAATATTCTAATATTTTGAGATAGGATATTTGAGTTTTCTTAAGCCATAATCAGCAATATTAAAATAATGAAAAGGCTTGCAATATTTCAGTTATTTGTAATGAATCCAGAATGTCTGGCATTTTTGCTTATTTAATTGCATTAGAGAAAATAATGGACTTTATCACAATATTCTAATTTTCTGAGACAGTCCTGTATTATGAGAAAAATCATAATATGACAAGAATATATTAAAGAAAGCTTATGCAATTTTTTTAAAATATTTTTTTCCCCAAATAAAGAAGCAAATGAAAAGCAAGAACAAGTTAAGAAAATATTTCACTTCAAAGAAAAAATTGTTTGTAAACAATTGAAAACAGTTTTACTGAACAAAAAAAAGTTGTAATATTATATGAATAAAATCTCAAGTTTGCAAGAAATAAAACAGGTCAAAATATAAGATATAAAATACTTGTACATGATTTGCGAGAATTAAAAAAAAAATCATAATATTATACGAATAAAGTCCTAATAAAAGCTGGGGGGTTTTCCCCTTTTTTAGTGATCACAATCTTAAAAGTAAACATGTAGCATTATGGGGGAAAAAAATCATAATTTTTTAAATACAGTTATTATTTTTAAATATCAGTATAATAAGAATAGTTTTAGCATGATCAAAAATATAGGAATAGTTGCATTTTTTTCCAAAGAAAAAGTCATGACAAGACTGAAGTCTTAATGTAAGAAAAAATATCTGAAAAGGCTAAAGACAATATTACACAAAATAAAATACATTAAATCACAATAACACGTAATAAAAAAATGCTAATTTACAGTAATAAAAAGTTATTTTTATATTAGCATATATGAGTATCTACAAAAAAATTTTTTAAAATGTTTTTTATTATAAGAAATAGAATTCGTAATAAGGCAAGTCTTAATTTTATGGAGAAAAAAGACGGACTATTTAGGTAAAAACATTAGATTTTATTTGAACGCACTAAAAATACCTAATTTTCAAAACGTTTCCTATAATGTTGTAGCATAATGTTGAAAAGTAGCACACGTGAGGGATGGAAAGTGTGCACGTTTTTGACTTCATCACGCTCTTGTTTACTCTGCCATGTTGTGTCGTGCCTTCTCGATTCGCTGCGACGGCCTCCCGAGGTTTAGGAGGAGGCACCTGTTTCCTGACTAAAAGCGGGGAAAAAAGAAAGACAATGTCTCTTAAGGGATTGCGTCAGATGTCCTCTTTGCGAAGATGGCCCGTTTCCAAAAAGTGCATTGACGCACAACAACAAGCTCTGACTTGAGAAGCTTTGAGCCAAATCCGACAACTCTGTGGCAAATCCATTTGTGGGATGCCGGAAGGCAAAACTTGTGATGATTGATGACTACTGTCACTAATAAAGAAGAAGAAGAAGAAGGAAAAAAAAGAGATTCCCAGACTTACAGTATGAAGGAGTATTAGGGCCACAGTGATGAGATTTGTTTAAAATTACATGAGGAAGTTGTAAAATTCAAAGAATAAAGCTGGAATATGGCAAGTCTTGGAAAAAAAAAAAAAGCCATATCTTTTTTTTTTTCCGGAGGAAAAAAGAAAACATGCAGCACTTATAAAAAGAAAAAGTATGAATATCGAGATAACGCTACAAGATTATAGTTGTCATTTGATTGAGGATCCTTAATATGAAGATTGAAACGTGTAATGTGAGAAGAAAAAGTCATCGACTTATGTACAAATTTTATGAACGTTTACACATTTTATCATAAAATTCTCATTTAATATTTTGCCTTAGATTGGTTATTCTAATATTATTTTATGTATTGTGTTTTCTCAGAATATTTTTCTGGAAATGTACCCTTTTTCTTGTACTTTTTTAACTCGCAGACCGATTATTTTTTTTTTTTTTTTTTTTTTTAAATTAGCAAACTTCAGCTTTTACATTGTAAAATAATTATCACAATTTCCTGACAAGTTACGGAACCAGGAACTGAATCATTATTCATTTTGTGTAATTTCTGACCTGTCAAGTTGACATAATGTCCTGTTGGAAATAAAAAAATAATAATAATAATTTCCTCTGATTCATTGATTACTGGTAATTGGAAAAAAATAATCAACAGACTAGTTGATTATTGAATAATCGTTAGTTGTAGATCTAACATAAAAACGCTTTGGCTGACTTAGAAATGTTTGGGTTTTTTTAAAAATCTAATTGATCAATAATCATTAGTTGCAGTCCTAATTTTGACATCAGCTCATTAAAGATTTTTTTTTTAATGAAACTTTCTTGTGTGATATTAAAATTACTTTTTCTTTTTTTTTTTTAAATAAAAAAAAAAATGTTTTCTCGAAAATTTCTTTTTTTAGTCTGACTGCGTAATATTTAAACATTATTCAGTTATATCACAATTTGTATTTAAATGATGAACAATTCTCATAATACTCCTCGTTAGTTATTTAAAATTTTTAAAAATGAGGAAATCTTCACACATTTTATCTCGCAAAACTATAACTTTTGAAAATTGACAGTTACTACTACTGATACTTTAAGTAAATGTTTTTTTTGGGTTTTTTTTGGGACTATACTGTAATGTTATTTAACACTCCAACTTTATTTCCTGCAATGTATGAGCTTAATAGCTCTTACTTAGGCTACGGTTACGCTAACAATCTCCTAATGAACGTGTTTTTTTCACAGCCTTTAAAATTTTCTGGAGCATGGCATCCATTTGACGCGCTAATCGGACTCACTCTCGCCATCCAGATTTGTGTGTTTTTTTCTACGGCCGGATGCCTCGTGAACTCATTGGCCTTAAATTCAACCATCATCAGTCCAGCAAAATCCAGCTTGCTGCTCAAGCACCCAATCGTATTGTACTGAGCAGCCAGGACAGTTTTGCGTTGGCTGCATGGAGGCCGCGCTGGCTCGCTCGTTGCTCACTTGGAGGAGGACTCGGCTTGACGTCGCTGATAAATGACGGCAGTGGGATGACGGGTTTTTATCTTTGGAAGCAGGAGATGAAAGAAACACCACGGGGGGGTTGGTGGTGAGGGAGGGAGGTAGGGGGGTTGAAGCGGAAACACCTGGCTGCCCTTGCGCCTGATAGTCGACAGAGGGCAGCTTTCCGCCCGTGAGGCGTCTCTTTTACACTCTTTTACACTCTTGAAGCGCTCGCAGCGTCTCGCATTTGTCTATACCAGTTTTCTTACCTTTTTGAAACTTATTATTAATGCAACTATTTTTGTTATTGTTAATTAGTTATTTAATGAAATACACATTGAAATTCACATGTGAAAGTAAGGTTGTTTACATTACAAGGCTCTGGACTGGTTCAAAATGGTGGCGCTTTGCCCGGAAAATTTGAGACAGTGCAACTAAAATTTTTATCTACTCGCATGTGCGACCAGTTAATCTGCTGATTCAATTTTATTTTATTTTTTAAATAATACTATTGAATATTTTTGTTGCTGACAAACTGTCTTCTTCACACTTCAGTCCATAGGGGTGTGAATTGCCGAGTACCTGACGATTCGATTCGTATCACGATTCACAGGTCACGATTCGATTCGATACCGATTAATCCCGATACGAATTTACAAGTCGATTGTTTTCATTCAAATTTAGAAAATACTAATCAGTAAACTTGTAGAGTGTAAGATTTGTATGAAAATGTATTATTTATTTATCTGAAACTTATACAGGTTGTAATCTGTTTCATGTTTGAACAGCATTAAAATAAAATTTTCAGGCTTAATGTTCCGTTCATATAACATTCTTCCATGCTCAAGGTGTGAACCCTAACCCGAAGTTAGACGTTTTGTTGAATATTTTTCCATTAAAAATGGAAGTTTAAAAATCGATTCAGCCGCCGAGTGAATCGATTCGAGAATTGCGCGATGTAGTATCGCGATATATTGCCAAATCGATTTTTTTTTTTAACACCCCTATCAGTCCATGTTTCAGCATTGATGTTTAATACCACTTTTTGATAGACCGATACCGGTAAGAGTAGTGAGTAGTCACTGATACCAAGTGCCGATACCACTAGTAGTTTTGAAACTTAAAATTTCCCCCCCAAAAAACAATGGCTGATAATTTTAAAGAAACACTTATGACAAATTTCTAATCTTCTAATGTCTACTTCCTGGTTGTAAAATGGTGTACCGATACCTTGAAATAAGGCCAGGTATCGTTCCAATACCGAGTATCGGTACTCGCCCACCCCTATTTTTCAATAATATAGTGAAAATGAGTGATTATTTACTTTGCCCCTAAATTTTCTATTTGCAGCCTTAAAATTCCAGCTTAGGGACCACTGTGAGCCTATAATAAATATGTTAATGCAACATATATTACAAGATTTCCGATCATGGAAATGTTGTTTCAGTGTTTTATAGTGCCTGCTGTGTTATTGATATTTATGATATTTACTTACCTACTTCATGTTATTGTGGGGATGCTGAAAGCATCCCACATATGTTTTTTCAGATTTTTAGTCTCCTCACTTTTTTTTTTGCTGAGAAACAACTCCCACATAATACTTCCGATTTGCATCCTTCAAATATCAACTTGCTTCAAAACTTCACGCCTTCCGGGGTACATATCGTCTGATTCCACATTACTTACACTACTCGCACAATTTAACGTTACATATCAACTTTTCTCCATTCATATGTTCAATATTCATGCTTTGCCCGCCCCTGATTTAGATGATCATAAATAGCTGACGACAGCCAAGATTAAACATGCGGGTCAAAGTGGCGTTTCTGTGCCTCGTTGCATAACGACGACACAATAAATTAGCGGCTCCTTGTGACGCACGCAAACACACTTATCAACTGCAAACACAAACACTGGCGGCTCGGTCATCTCCAAAGTGCGCCGCACCAAATGCCACTTTAGGGAAACCGCAGGCTCATTAAAGAGCGTCTTAAAGAAGAAATACGGCCTCGCGGAAGATCAAAATACACTCGGCGGTTAGCGGGGCCTTGTTGACGAATGCGATGCGTCGATATGGACGGGAGATTGTCTTCACGCAAACGAGACGCTCGCGATGGATTCCTTCAGCGTTACTTCATCCCCTATTAAAAGTTATGTTTACATAACTTCCTCCTTTTCTCCCAGCATGTGAGCAGCAGAGTTTGTCTTTCGAAATCCTCCCGAGTAACAGCTGAGTGTTCAACACCAAACAGGCTGATTTGACACATTTGGCAGTGATGAAATAAATTTGGTATCCACATAAGAACTCATTGGAAACATTTGGTTGTATATATATTTTAATCTATTCTCAACATTACAGGAATTGATTTTGTTTTGTTCATTTGGGGTTTGTTTTTGGTGGATTTCAAGTCTGCAAGTCTGGTAACAGAACGAATGCATTTTCTAAGGGTGTGCACGAGGGGAGAGGGAGTGCGCCAAATCTGTTGGAAAGTAGAAGAGTGTGCGTGACTTTAAAGTTTTGGGAAAGGCTGATCAAAATCCATCCTTCAAAAAAACGGATTGTCAAAGTTTGTTTCACAGTTTTTTTTTGTTTGTTTCTTTAAATTTTGGCAAGTAGAGGGGGAGCGCCAACACTTGGAGAAAGCTGATCTCATATCTTTCGACTAGTGTTGTCGCGATCAAATATTTTTAGAATCAATTAATATATCGATTATCAAATCGGTTAATCAACTAATCGGGTTCATTTTCATTTTTGCATGAAAGTGTATTATGAAAGCATTTTGATTACTATTTATTAACCACTGATTGATCTTTATTTCTTACTTTGTATTTGTATAGTGATAAAAAGAAAAAAAAAAAAGATGGGGGATTGATCTTGTACTATGTTACCAGTTCGGTCATAGTTTCCCAAAGTAAAAACAAAGTAAAAACTCGATTATTTAAATAGTTATCAATTCATTTAATAAGCGATTAATTGTCGATTAATCGATTTAATTTTGTCAGCATGACTTCAGCCCAGGGACTTGCAAAACCTTGTTTGCTGTGGTGATGGGTGCACCAACTCTGTGGGGATGTTGAAAGAGGTGTGTGATGGCAAAAATGTTCAAGATGAGGTGTGTTTTGGGGAGATGTGAGCAGTGAAGAGCAATACTTTTTTTTTTTTGCCAGGTACATCCATCATTGTCGAAAAAAGATGTGGCGATAACGTGGTCAGGGTTCTCCGGTCCATGTGTCCGACTCATGTTTAACTCAAATCCCAGAGTGACCACACAGGGCCGGTTGTGAGGTCTGGGAGAGTCGGAGACAGATGGACGGGGCCGGATTTCTTTGAGAATGCACTCCACTGTTCGGAGGTCGCACAAAGCCCATTGATGATCTCCCGTGTGGAGTCGGGGACTATCCCGTTTCAGCATCCGCCGCATGGTCCAGACACCTGGACCAACGCTCAGGTCTGGCCCGTTCCCAGCATATTTTCACGATCTTAGCTGCATTTCCATGACCCTTTTTTTTTTTTTTTTGCAAAAATAAAAGCAATATTGTACTCTTTCGATAAAGTACAATTTCGATTTGTCGGTGTTTCCATTGAAGAGCGTTTCTCTTCTGATGCGCAGTTCTCGTAATGTCTTGTCTCGCGAGACCTCGCTGTTCTGTCGGAGGTGCTCATGATGTTTACGGAAGACGGACGCCCCCGGTGTTGTTTACATTACTTTAAAAACACTTGCACCTCATCGGGAGGGTTCGGACATTTGGTGTTGTGAGCTTATAACTCGTGTTATTATGCAGACTTATAGAACGGATTTCAAGCCATGTCTGGGTTGTTGCTGGTGGTAACAGCCATTTCTCATCTAACGATATGGAACGTCCATTGAATGGCGGCATATAGCATATATAGAGTTATCCCCTCAGGAGGCAGTTCCGACACAAAAGCGAGTACTTCCTGTAATCCTAAAATGTTGTTGTTGTTGTTCCCGGAGGCTGGGTAAAAGAAAAGGCAGGTTACAAATAGTTTAAAGTTTCTCATGTTTTCTGGCGTCTTCCCTGCTAAATTAACCAGACATGGCAGGAAAGGATTTCAAGTTCCTCTGCTTTTATTCAACTTCTCGAGCGAGGCTCGCTCGGTTACACCTCTCTCTCTTTTGCGCTCATGACGTGCTTCAGTATGCAAAACGTGGACAAACGTGTTACATTGCTTTCCTCCATGAGGTGTCACATGACTACTAATGCGCAAAAAAGTGTTTCCATTACACTTTTAAGAAATATTTATATTTCGACACGTCTCAAAAACCACCTCATGAGAGCGCAAAAACGTTTTTGCGATATTTAAGAGTTTTTTTTCCTTTCCTTCGCGAATCCAGTGTTTCCAATTCCAGTTAGCTTTTGCGAAACGGACCTACAGAGACTAATCTGGAAGTCAATTCATGACTGACATTAGCCAATTGACGGGTTCTTTAACCAGCCTTCGTACAGTCTTTTCATTGACTGTCTTTTGGTACACAAAACCAACATGAAGTTTCATGTTTGACCAACTAAATCAGTGTGTTAAAAATTAGGATGTGCACCTAGCTTACCCGTTGAAGTCGAAGGCAATTGGAGTCTCCTGAAAAACAAGTCAAGTCTTAGTCAAGTTTAAGTTTCAACCGAGCAAGTCAAAAAGTCCTCAAATTAAGTCTGACTTGAGTCAAGTCATGTGACTCCAATCTCCCCCCAACTCTGTCGAACACCGACATAACCATGGTAGTGTTTATGGCATCTCGATGCCCACCCAGTAAGGACAGAGGAGGGGCTTCGAGGGGATCGGCAGGTTTGGAGAGCTTCGTGGGAACGCCGCCGGCAAGAACGCTCGGCGGTAGACCACTAACAACGTTGCGGCCGCCCCGTGTGGACAATTAATCGCTGCTGGATCGTTTACCCGCATTCTCTCCCTCACACAACCTCCCCCACGTCCTTCGAGGCTAACATGACACGATGACCACAAGCCTCCAGAAGGAGTACTGCGAAAGCACCGTGACAAAAAACAAAACGGAAAAATGCACAAATTCGAGACACTTCCGTCGGAGATTGTCGTCGGTTTTTCGTCTTTTTTTTCCCCTCCTAATTTTAAATGCAGGACAAACCCAGGACATTTTATCCGTGTTCAGCTGCCATGAAAAGCCCTCAGTTAGGGAATATCTGATCTCAAGGTTCCCTCGTCTGCTCCCAGGCAGCCGCGTGATCCGGGAAAGTGCACCAGTCTTCTGTTCAGCGAAGAACAATCAGGAAATGAGCACAAACTCTGGCTGGTGAATAGAGATCAAGGCGAACGGCTGAGTAATTTCCTTCCCCCCAAAAAAACGTGCTCGCACGATATTTTCCAGCACTGACTTCATCACAGGCTTCACTTTCTGGATTGTGTTTGTTCACCAAACGTCAACGGAGCGTGTCATAGAAGTAAATAATGCAACTGTGATATCATTGGGCTGGACTACTTGGCAGTGAGGAGGCACTTTTGGAATTGCGTGCTATTTTTTTTTCTTCTCATGGATGAACCGACACCAGCTCGGTACTGTTAGTTTCTGAAGCAGATGACCTAACCTTCTTGTCAGCGGATTTTCATGACTTTGGGTTTAAATCTAGAAAAGCCAAACACTTGAGACATGGGAGTCTTTATCTCATTTTCTCCCCAAAACGTATAAATACGTTCTATTTGAAATGTTTTAAGTGTCCCAAAAATGTATTTATACGTGTTTGTTTGTTTTTTTTTACATTTTTTTTATGCTAGTACATACAGAAGGCTTAGATGCAGCCTCTCAACCGCAAAAAACGGTTGAAGAAATGGTAGATATTACAAAAGTGGCCAGCAGGTGGCAGCAGAGTAAAGGAGATCAACCAGGACCATGTTGAAATAAAGCTCAATTACTCACAATACTAAATAGATTTGTCAATAATGATGAAACTTTGCTATGTTCTAATGCCAATTGCTGCAAAACGGAAACAGATCGAAATATACTTTTTTTTCCCCCGATGAATGTAGAGACTCTAATCATTGTTTTGGTAGGTTCCATGTTTTTATAAACAATCGAGCAATATTCTGTGGGCCTTGCAAAATCAGTCAAAATCCCGTTCAACAGGGAGTGAAGAAAATTGTTTCTGTGAAAATGGCTGCCAGTGAATGAGTTAAACAGTCGTAGTGAACCATAATAATAATAATTAAAAAATAAATGTGACAAAATGTCTGCATTGAAAGGAACTCTCGTCCTTTATGGACCTCCAAATTCCAACTTTTACAGGTGGGGCGCAACTTTCCTCAGCCCATGTTCTTAATGATGTTCTTCCGAGCCCTTAAAACGACAAGATCGGCATGTTACCAATGCACGACTAATAATCACTGCTGTCTTTGTTTTTTGTTTTTTTCCCAAAGCACCAAGCTGCTAAACAAAACAACTTTTAATTGAGAACAAGTGTTATGATCGGATAATCATATTTCAACCTTCAAGTGTTTTTGTGTTGTTTCTTTTTGGGGGGTTTTAAAGGGCAAAATTAGGACAAAGTCAATTGATAAATAGAAAATACTTTCTCAATGTTTCCCCCCAGAAACATTCCAACCATGACAAAATATTTTTTTAATGTTCTTAAAGTGCACAAAGTGATCACATAAAAAGAAATTCAAACAAATACTTTATCATATACTGTTGAGAAACCACAAATACAAAGATTAACTAAAAATGCTGCCTTCAACACTTCTTTTTCAACCTAAATAACCAACATGTTAAAGATTATCATGCAACAACAAATATAAACCATAAAACATACAAAAAAAACAAACAAACTCAAGTACAATACTGTATGTGTTCATGCAATCTATACTACAAAGATTAGATATGAAGTCATGTGACGGCACACAATTGAAACGCACTACTGTGTAGGGACATCACGATAAGGGCAATATTGTGATATCGTGATATTAAAACTGTCACAATATCGTCGTCGTCATGTTCACAATATTTAAAAGGAACACATTTGTTCAAAAAGTCAGGTTGATTTCCATTTGTGCAGTTCTAGCACCCTCTAGTGGCTAGTTTGTAAGTGCTATTTAATTTTCATTAGGGATGTTTTGGCCTTCTATGTTTAAAATCTATGCTAATTGTCAGATTTAGGGGAATGTAATTTGCTTGTGAAGCGATCAATGTGTGCTTGCATTAGCAAGTAAGTGCCTCAATATTGTTATTAGAGATTGTAGGTGGTTTATATGCATTGCTGTTATGTACAAAAGTACAATATTGTGCTTTTTTTTTAGTATGAGCTCTCTTTTTTACAATATTGTGATCTTTTTTAAATATCGCCAACGCCCCCACAATATCGTGATAATTATCGTATCGTGACCTTCATATCGTGATAATTATCGTATCGTGATGTTTGGATATCGTTACATCCATACTACTGTGACACGCCCGTTATCTGTTTGAACAAAAGCGCATAAAAGAGCCAAACTGAAACTAAACTACTAGATCGATATTTTAGAGCCAATATCGATACTGACTTGGTATTGATAATATTGACATCTGGATGGATCCGCCCACCTCTACTATTAATGTCACAAATCACACAGTGGCCAAATGCACGGTTTTGTGTGCACCACCACAATATGGAAACACTTCTTTACGCTTTTTAAACATTCTCTGGTTTGGCTTCCCACTCCTTATGCCACTTTTTTTTTTTTTTTACTTCTTTTAGGTTCTACAAAGGCCAAATCAATGGCTTTCCCAGAAATGTCAGTTTTTATTATCGCCGTTCAACCCAAACCCTGCTCGTAAACAATGGCACGCTTACCAACCAGCCCAAAGCCGCAAGGCCAAATTACTGCCAACCAATCCTGTCTTCCTCTGTTGCCCTCAACCCAATTGGAAGCAGCAGTTCCATCGTGTTTTTTTTTATGTGTCGCTTCCCTACATAATAATAATAATAACAATAATAATTCACATATCCCCTACAAATGCCTAAAAAATCTTCATGGTGCCCTTGCAGAATTATCAGACAGATCCCCTCCGCAATCAAATGCCAGCAAAAACAGGAAAAGACAAAGCCTCATCTTCAGCAAGAGCTACGTTTAAACCGCGGATGATTTACTAACATAAGAGCATTATTAAAGTGATATAACAAAACCCTGTGGGAAGGGTAAACACATGTTGTTGTTTTTTCTTCTTAAATCATGAGGTCCTTCAATATGACATTTGTTTGTGGTTTTGCAGCTGTAAAATCAATGACGAATCCCCAACGTGATCAATACGCGTTGACGTCATGCTCCCCAAATGAGCCCATCGGCAAAAAAAAAAGCGTCACAATTGAACGTCGCCCATGCAGCTTTCTTGGAAACCTCAGTTGGGCCTCATCTGGCTGACTTTCCCAGCAGGACGAATACAAATCTCTCCAAAATGGCTGCTCCAAAGCAAAATGGCAGACTGCTCAATTTCATGCCTGGGTCCTTGAGATTTTTTTTTCATTCGTCCTACATCATTGCTCTTGTCTTCTGCCCGTATTTCCAATTTGTTCTTTTCATAACTCCTCCCCTTTTTTCTTCCTTTCATCCTGCATCCAAGGTGTCCAACTACCTTCGTTTACAACATACAATATGTAATGCATTTCAAAATATAAGAGTAGTGTCCTGTATGTATCACTGAGTCAAAAACAAAGCAATACAATAGATAATAGGAAAGTAGTAATTTGGAATTTGACTTTGTTGATATTGAAGGGTTTGTGTATCATATGTTGTGGCGTGTTTAGGCTGAAACTCTTAAAATAAGCAATTGTCAGCATTATTATTCACAAATTTTTGCAACGTATCAGGACTTGTTCCATCACTTGACTCATTTGCTCCCAATAACGTGTAAATATGTTTTCTTTTAATGTTCTAAGTGTCCCAAAGACGTATTTATACTTTTTTTTATTTTTTTTTTATTTTTTTTTTTTTTTTTTAATGCTAGAGTATACAGAAGGCTTTGATGCAGCCTCTCAACTGCAAAGAACGGTTGCAGAAATAGTAGTTATTACACAAACGGCCAGCAGGTGGCAGCAGAGCAAAGGAGATCAACCAGGGCCATCTAGATAAAAAGCTAAATTACTTAGAATTTTGAATAGATTTGTGAAAACTGATGAAACTTAGCTCTATTCTAATGCTAATTTCTGCAAAACGGAAACAGATAGAAACACTTTTTTTTCCTGATGAAAGAAGAGACTTTAATCTTTCTTTTGATAGGTTCCATGCTTTTATAGCAATAGAACCCAATATTCTGTGGGCCTTGCAAAATCAGTCAAAATCCAGTAAAACAGCCGGGAGTGAACGGGACTGCTTTTGTGAAAATGGCTGGGAGTGAATGAGTTAATAACTAGGGATGTAACGATAAGCGCAATATCGTAATATCGTGATATTAAAACTGCCACAATATCGTCGTCGTCATGTTCACCATATTTAAATGCAGCACATCTGTTCAAAAAGTCAGGTTGATTTCCATTTGTGCAGTTATAGCACCCTCTGGTGGCTGTTTTTTTAGTGCAATTAAATTTTCATTAGGGATGTTTTGGCCTATGTTTAAAATCTACGCTAATTGTCAGATTCACGTAATATGCCAGTGAAGCAAGCCGTTATGTGGAGGAACTCAATGTGTGCGTGCATTAACAACATAACATAATAATAATAATAGCATAATAATAATAATAAAACATAACAATAATAATATAACATTGATGTAATGTACAAAAGCAAAATATTGTGCTTTTTTTTTTTTTTTTTTTGGATGAGCTCATTCTTTTTACAATATTGTGACCTTTTTTAAATATCACCAACTTCCCCAAAATATTGTGATAATTATCATATCGTGAGCTTCATATCGTGATATCGTATCGTGATGTTTGGATATCATTACACCCCTATTAATAACTCGTTTTTTTTCCGTTTTTTTTTCGATTAAATGTCAGCCAACCACCATCCTCACCTGGCGCTTTACATGCCCACTGGGAATTCACCTGCTTCAAAAACGTACTGCGCTATATATACACACACGAATCATGCCGACTGTTACGATGTGACCGGGTAACACAGCGGCGGGGTGACACAAAGCACTTGTATGTCGTGTAGGTGCGGAGCTTCCACCGTGGGCGGTTTTCACGCCGCATGACTCACTGCGTGGCAGCTCATTTCAATACAGACTACGACTGTATCTCCGTGTACGCATGCCCACGGGTGATGACACAGTACAGTACGCCTTTCGGTCCCATTATCACACGTTGCTCGAGGTGCCCTTTCTCTTTTTTGAGATTGCTTCTGTTGTAAGAAAGCCAAAGAAAAAGCAGAAGAGTTGATCGCAAGAGAAGTTTTATGGATGGAATGTTGCATGAAACTTTGGGCCATGTTTTCACAGACAATCGAGTTAGTTAGTTAGTTAGTTAGTTAGTTAGTTAGTTAGTAATCAAATTCAACAACCCATCAAACCCACTCTAGGCATATGATATATTCGAGGACCTGAGATGTATTATTTCAAAATCTTTGTAGAAAATCCTTCAAACAACCGATTGCACCCCAGTAGAAATGTTCAATTGAAAACAATTGTGTCATCGACAAGTTAGCTGATAAACACGGACTGTAGAGCTGTCAAAATGTATCGATTAATCGACGAGTAATCGATTATCAAATTACCGTATTTTGTGCATTATAAGGCGCACCTTCAAGGAATGACATATTTTAAAACTTTTTCTATATGTAAGGCGCTACAGTAGAGGCTGTGGTTACGTTATGCATCCATTAGATGGTGCTGCACTAAAGGGAATGTCAACAAAACAGTCCGATAGGTCAGTCAAACTTTATTAGATTACAAACCAGATTTCTGACAACTCCATTCACTCCCAAAATGAATAAACAGCTGTTTTAATACTTTCTCTGACGTAAAGTATCAGTATTAGCTAGCGATCCAAGATGTTGGGATCTTCTGCACATGCACATCACCGATCGTGCAGGGTCACCGATAGCGTTTTGACAGCGAGACCTGTTGCGGCTCAATATTGATCCATGTATAAGGCGCACTGGATTATAAGGCGCATGGTCAGCTTTTGGAAAAATTGAAGGCTTTCAGGTGCGCCTTATAGTGCGGAAAATACGGTAATCGACACCTATTATAATATTGAGTAATAGTAAGGAGCCATTTTTTTTAATGAAAAATTGTCCAAATCTTCTCATTTCAGCATATGAACAGTAATTGTTTACTGATTTGTTTATAGCTTCCTGAAAGAAGAGTGATTATCTTCTGTGTTTAATTAAAATCAGACATTTGCAAACATCTGCTTTATTTTGGATAACAATGACCGAACTGGTAACATTGCACAACATTCATTTCCCTTTTTTTTTTTTTTTTAAATCACCATACGAAATAAACACAATCACTAGTTGATAAACAGTAATGGGGGGCGGGGGGATGCTTTTGTAATACACTTGCATGCACAATTAAAAATGAATCCGATTAGTCGATGAATTAAATTGACTAATCGATAGGTTAATCGAATCTAAGAATATTCGATAGTGACAACACTAACTGAGTGCATAGAGAAAATTCATGCAAAAAGCACAAAAAAAAGTTGAATGCTGAACAGGAAGTTGTCAACCATAACAAACCCACGCCGCCGAACTACCTTGGAGACGGTAATAACCAGAAATACATAAATAAAACATTCCCAAGGGTGAAATTCTACGCTGGCATGCTCGTAGAGACACAGATGGAGCGCAGCCGTGCCTCATCTGCGCTGAGGTAACATCGAGGTCTGCGCGTCAACATGATGGATGATGAAAGGCTTCCATCTTGTTTATGCAACCCGACACCGGGCATCTGCTGCACCCCCCCCCCCCCCCGAAACTTCTCCACTCCCTGTTAGATGGCGGGATTAGCGCCGCCGTTTTGAATACGGCAGATAGGATCGAGAATGTCGGGAAATTATCGGCGGCCCTCAGGGGGCGGTATTTTTGGAAACAAGCTACGCAGTTATGCTCAAATTGGTTATCGGAGTTGAGGAGTGTAAAGTACATTCAATTGAATCTTTTAATTGACAGCTTTAGTGTGCATATAGCGACCTCCACCAAGGTCAGTCAACCGTCACTCAATTCCGTTACACACGTGACGTATATATTTGTTGGCTGCTGATTGGTCGAGGATTGGAATATGCGAGCGTACTCGAACACAGTCGACAGGTTCAATCAGCAACCAATCGCACATCTGCCCATGTTGACAAATTGAGGAGGGAACCAATCGCACCCATGAATAGAAAAATAATCGAACGTCTCGGGCAATTAATCGGAATTCAACTATAATTTCAATTATTACACTCCACAATTTCAGAATTGCATAACCGTTTACAGAAATAAAATATAATTAATACTAGGGGTGAGAATCTTTGACTGTCTTTAGATTTGATTCCGATTTTTGGCTCCCTACCAACAATGATTTCGGTTTCATTTTATAAATGACCCGCGACCCTTGTAAGGAATAAGAGGTCTACAAAATGGATGGATGGATTTTATAAATGAGCAAATAATTGTCACGATCTACTCCAATGTAACTCGCTAATGCTAATTAGTGTGCTAATATCCATCAAAAGAACAGCTATTCATACAAAACGTTTCAGGAATGTATACAGAGAAGCATCTTAACATTACTTACCGGCGAATGCTCTTCTTTTAGTGGCATAACTTGATCGTGACTTTTTCCTTCTACTCTCTAATGTGGCTAACAACTTAACTGTGTATCAGAACGCACGGAACCACACTGCCCCTAAGTGGCCAAATCGGGTACAACATAAACAGCGTTCCCAGTTACACAAACAAGGGCAAGACATTCTAAAATATTTAAATTGTACTAAATGAGAATTGTGATTCTTATTAGAATCGATTGTTTTTTCTTTTCTTTTTTTTGGCACACCACTAATTAATACATTTATAATATATTTGAACTTTTTTTTTGTTTTTTAATTACTAATTTAATAAGTCTTGTTTGGTCCATAAGAAACTTGCATAATTATGTTTTAACGAAATTTATGTCTTAATATTTTTTACAAAACAAATGATTGTCCTAATCGTGATTTCGATTATTACCAAATTAATCATGATTAATATTTTCTTCATAATCGAGCAACCCAACGAACACCCCACGAACAAAATCACCAAGCAACCAATCGCAGCCCCATTGACAAGTTCAACAAGGAATCAAAACTGTTTCTACAGTTTCCCACGGTATTTCCCGACCCAAACCAACCTAAGTGGTGAAAAAAAAACCTGCTGACAAAGGATTTAAATGTACATTTATTTTCACTGGATGTTATTGTTAGCTTTATAGTTCTCAAGCACCCGGTTTATTCATCCCTCACCCTCACTAGCGCTAATGAACAGCGCAAGTTTCCATCCAACTTGTGTTTTTATCTTGGCGGAATTCGTTTCATTTATGTTTTCTGGGCACGCTCGCCCCGTTTTCCAGAGATCGAGTCGGGGTGGGTGGGTATTGCGAGTGTGAGGAGAACCCAACGCCGTGTTCTTATAACTCATGCCGGCAAAACCTGCCAAAACATTGGCCGGTCGACGGACACAAGTATAAACTTGTGCTCTTGTTTTTCGAGGACGGGACAGCTGAGGAAAGACAGAGTGTTAGCGTGGGGGGGTCGGGGGGGCGGCGACGGGCCCATGCAGCACCAGTCGGGAGAAAGTGCGGAGTCATGCTGCAGGAATGCTGTGGAGTTGGAGAGAGGTGGGGGTGGAGGGGGAGGGGGGTATTGTTGGCGTGACTGCCCCATTTTTCACAGCCATAATCAGAGCCAGCTGTCAGCAAGAGGGCCCTGGAATATGAAGGCCTTCAGAGCCGTGTTTGGGGGGGTGATCGGGGTAGTATGGATGGATTGAGAGGGGAGGGTGAGAAATGGGAACGCTGGAATTTTCAAAGAAGAAGTCGTCGCAGGATATTCTGGCGGCGGATGAGACGAGGTCGGGCGTTTTGAGATGCTAATTTCATTCGGTCGCATGCGTATCCCAGAAATTTTTGCAAAAAAATGTCTCGGTAAGAAAAAGGGGGAGGCATGAAAAGTGTTCTCGTATGTGTGATGAGTGGAAAGATGTGAGCCAGGTTATAGGGAGGATGTTAGCGGAGGGTGCAGCTTCCTCTCTTTCCGATGCTCCTTAGACTGATGCAAAGATTGCACGGGGGAATTGGAATTTGTAAAGACAAAAAAAAAAAAAAAAGGTTCGAGACTCTTCTTTCATCAGGAAAAAAAATGTGTATTTGTATTTGTGTTGGTTTAGCAGCAATTAGCATTAGAATGTAGCTAAGATTCATCATTATTCACAATCCTGGTGAAAGCACTGACAAAAAGAACTTGTAGCAACATGGCCCTGGCTGATCTCTTATACTCTGCTGCCACCTACTCTCCATTTTTTCAATAACTACCATTGCTTTAAGCCACCTCTTCACAACAGAAGCTGTATCAAAGCCTTCTGTATGCTCTTGCATAAAAAAAAACAAAAAAAACAACAACAACACGTAAACACATTTTTGGGAGAGAATGACAAAGTATTAAAACCCATTTTTATGCGTTTTTGGAATTGAATGAGTTAATTGTACATGAAAAATAATGAAGTCATCAAATTCATTCTGGACAAAATATTAACTTTTCATTGCTGAAAATTGTTCAATGAGTCAAGTATCTCTTTAAAACAAGTCAAATGTCAACTTTTTAAAACTTATCATGATACATGTTTCTTAATTTACCAAATATTCTTAAAATATTTGATATTTATAAATATTTTGATTAAAGTGTAATTAAAGAGAGCTATTTATATTTACTCAAATATGACAAAATGGGACAGAAATATTAGCATAAATAATTTGATGACGTACTCACTATTGGAAATGGGGGGCAATAAAAATCCGTCATGGAGTGAATCCGCAATAAGTGAAGTAGCGAGGGACCGCATGAAGCTTCATTTACAGGAATGCCGGAACCGAGATTCGAATCCCAAACCTCAAACAAAAAGTGTGAGCCAGACATGCTAAAACCACCACAAGTTCATTAGAAATTTTTACATTTATTTTTATTTCATTTATTTATTTATTTTTTTTTATTTTTTTTTTTGTTTAAGTATTTTTTTTTATTTAAAAATAATGTATTGTTATTATAATTTTTCAAATTAAAAAATAATAATAAAATAAATAAAAGAAAAAGAAATGACTGGCAAATTGTTCCATTGTGTTGCTGTGAACCGCAAAATTTCTCAACAAACCGTCAACGCCTCGTCCTTAACTTTTCACAGTCGTCACGACAAAAGCCGTTTTGACAACCCAGCGTGGCTGACATCAGACTGCTCGAGTACCGCCGCAAGCCGCCGCCGCGTTTCCGCACATCTGCGAAGCGTAATGTTAACGTTGCCGCTAGCAGCCCCGCGGATCTTTCACACTTCCCCGAGCCGCGAATGTAAGCTCGGGTCGTGTTTATGTTTAGTCTGCCCGCGGCGTAGGCACGGGTCGGCCCCCGCGCAGTCAGCGAAGGTAACGTTAGGACGCGGGACCTCACCTTTTTCAACGCCGTCTTCAAAACATTGTCACTTGGCAGGGAGGTTTATATATATATATATATATATATATATATATATATATATATATATATATATATATATATATATATATATATATATATATATATATATATATATATATATATATATATATATCCATCCATCCATCCATCCATTTTCTTGACCGCTTATTCCTCACAAGGGTCGCGGGGGCTGCTGGCGCCTATCTCAGCTGGCTCTGGGCAGTAGGCGGGGGACACCCTGGACTGGTTGCCAACCAATCGCAGGGCACACAGAGACGGACAACCATCCACGCACACAAGCACACCTAGGGACAATTCCGAGCGCCCAATTAACCTGCCATGCATGTCTTTGGAATGTGGGAGGAGACCGGAGTACCCGGAGAAGACCCACGCGGGCACGGGGAGAACATGCAAACTCCACCTTCTATATATATATATATATATATATATATATATATAGCTGGGCCGTGTGTTTATGACCTATTTTCGAAAGCCGCTCCATGTCACCCGTGTGAGGATCATGGAAAAAAAGACTCCGGTGGGAGTGGGCCGTGCTTGTTGATTTTTGGGTGATTCATGGCGCGCTAAGGACTTGACCTCGTCCAAGTTGGAGTTCTGGTTTTCATGTCGACCCCCCCCACCACCACTTCTCTCGTAAACCTCCCCACGGCCAAGAGGCTTCCACAGAATTTGTGTCACCGGCTAATGAACTTTGCAGCCTCGACGTGCACATTTCTTCGAATAAATCACTCGTTCGGGCGAGTAAGGTTGTTGTCAGGTTGTAGCTTTTGGCCGCTTTGGAAGAAATGGATCATAGCGTTCAAACTTTTATTCTATTTTAATGCCGACGAGGAAGTGCAAGCAAGTGTTTTACCGTGAACCTTGAATGGGGAAGTTATAAAAGTCAATATTTAACAAACAATCGGACGTCTGTCGAACACCATTTAGTCTTCAATCGATGGAATTGATGAGGCAGCCTCGTCTCAAAATGATGGCGAAGAATTTGTGACAAAAGTCGACTTTACACCGATATGATTGGCTAGATCGGGATCGGGCGATATTTTGCATGATGCAAAATCGGTGATCGGCTGTATGCCTTAATTTGCCCAATCGGTCAATGATGTCATCGATTGGCTCCGTCAATAAGTTTATCTGTTAATTATTTGTACATCCCATCCATTTCAATTGCACGTGGCTTTTTGCGATTCGTGTCTCTATCCGCCGCGAATGTCGGCATTCGACTCAGGTAAGTGTAAAAGTCGTGTAAATAGATCTACGGCTCCATCTTCTGATTGGTGATTATATATTTTTTCAAACTCGGGTGAACGACCTTGATGTTGTAAAGACGTGATAAAAGTTACGAAAGGATGCAACATATGTAATCACGGCTGAATTTTGTTCCCAGTCCATCCCTGACAGTAGCATATAACCGCTGAAATCTTTTCTTTTTTGGAAAGTGCAACATCAATAGCTTCTAGTGTTGTTCCGATATAATTTTTTTAACCCCTGATACCGATTCCAATACCCAATTTTGCAGTATCGGCCGATGCCAATACCGTACCGATACATAGTTTTGTTTGTTTGTTTGATATCAGTGAATGTCGTGCACGAGCAAGACACAAGATGCTGCATCCAAAGTCCTATTATTAGCGTCGGAAATAACGGTATCGGCATGCTATGTGGTAGTAGTTCCCGATGCTGATACCACTGTTTTAATGCAGTATCGGTATCGGAACAACACGAATAGCTTCCGACATTTTTGTTAGAAAATATGCCATGATTTTTTCTTCTAATGAAACTTAAACTGCTGCCCAATGATTGGTCGACAGAAATGTTCGTTTTTGTGGGTAAGAAAGGAATGTTTGGTCAGGATTTATTCGATTTTGGTGAGCAACAGGTGGCTGGAGTATGGACTTGTGGGAGGAGCTAACTATCGGTTTCATCTTCCCCGTATAAGCAATTTATTAGCCAATACGTAGCGCCTCATTGCAGCATAGTTTTGTTTTTTTCTTTTCTATGAAAGCATCAATGAGTGTGACTGTTGGCCTCTTTCTCGCCCTCGCACGGAGGACTTGTTTACCGGGCCAGTGGCCTTTGTCACCTCTTTGAGCGCCGGCCGAGTCCAAAGTACATCAGGTTGAAACGGCGGACGTTCGTTTGTTGTCTGTAAGCCAGCTTTGTCCGTTATGGGAACGTCGAGTCGAGGGGCATGCTGACCTCGTGCCAATGATGGCATAAGTGGGTTTGTCGAAAGCGCTTTCTTGGTATCGCAGAGAGTCTCAGACACTTCCCGGGGCACTTTTCCTCCGCTTGTTAACGGCTGTTTGGTTGCCTGGCATGAACTTATGAGCTCAGCCGTGCAGTTTCGGTGTCGGCTTACAATCAATGTTGCTCAACTCCAAGGTTGCGAAGACCACTTCTTGTTGAGTCTTTGTGAAGTGACTCATCAATCTGACCCGGATGTTTCGATGTACTTGTTGGAATTACTGATTCATTTAAAAATGGTTTAAAAAAAAAGCGACTTCAATTTGGCTTTCTTCATTAAAGCTGCACAAAAACATGTTAGCAAGGATGTAACAATTAGGGATGCACAATAATACGATTTTCAACCGATGCCGATAAACCAATCATTTGGAAAGTGCCGTTGTCGATTACCGATAAGTAAGCCGAGAATTGTTGAATTTTATTGATATGCGCCACAACCACAACAGATGGACCAACGTGGCATGTCGATTATTATCGGCGGATTTCTTTATCATCTGGTTTATCTGCATGACACCAAATTGGTCGATAATTGCCGATAATTATCGGTGGATTTCTTTATGGAGGGGAGGTTGGCGATAAAAAGGTCACAATATTATTATTAAAAAAAAAGAAGCTCATCCTAAAAAAAGCACAATATTGTGCTTTTGTACATAACAGCAATTCTTTTTCCACCTACAATCTCAAATAACAATATTGAGGCACTTACTTGCTAATGCAAGCACACATTGATCGCTTCACAAGCAAATTAGGTTCATCTGACAATTAGCATAGATTTTAAACATAGAAGGCCAAAACATCCCTAATGAAAATTAAATTGCACTATTCAATAAACTAAGATAAAACCTCTAAACAGGCCAAATCTTATCTGACAAGGGGTGGCATGGCTCAGTGGTAGAGTGTTAGTCTCCCATCTGTGAGGTTGTGGGTTCGATCCTCACCCCTGGTACTTTACTTTCTAACTTCTGCCAACAGCTCAGACTTAATTTAGCTCCTCCCTGATCATGCAAACATATGAATTTAGTCGAAATGCTACAGCTTACTTCCTTGACACCAATAACTGTTTTTGTATCGGTTTGGAATATAGAAAAAGTCATAGAAATTGATCGTTTCACTGTTTTCATATAATTATCCAACAAAATCTAGAAAAAAAATTCCACCAAATGATTGATCAGCCATATTATAACAAGGATAAACATAGCTTCCGAATGACGATTGGCGAGTGGGCGTGGCTTTGCGAGGCCAGAATCTAGCGCAGTAGCACCTCTGCTTTAAATGGCAGCAGTGGACAATCATGTGCTCCCTCGAAATGCTCGGTGTGTACATATTTTCTGTCGAGCTCACCAGCAAGCAGGATGTGAGCTCATTTCCTGTCTTATCTTGCCCATGTGAAAAGAGGAAACTCGATTTGACTTTCACCGAGACCCGCTTATCTGGGGGCGGGGGGAGTATTTTTCACTTTTCCGACTTGTTCGCCTTCAAACAGAACTTTATGCACGTATTCCGTGTCTCCGTGGAGGCGTACCACGCAGCAGCAGGATTTTTTTTTCTTTTTTTTTCCGCATCTACTGTACGTTCTGCAGACTGTATGGAACATGCAGAGGAGGCGAGGAACGTGCCGTACTTTAACCATTCCTACTTATGACAGAATAACTTCCCCCTCCACTTGGGGGGGGGGACAATAAAATAAAAAATACCCTCATTGTTTTGTTTACTTGTTAATGTTTCAACTTAATTTCCATCATCTCTTGCATGCAAAAAAATCAAGTTTCTACATAGGAATTGGACAATGCAGGCAAATAAACATCATGTATACGAGCCTAAAACGTCTATTTTTTTTTTTTTAATAGAAAAGTGCAACAGTAACAGTTTGATCAGTAACATCCAATGTCTTAAATCTTTTCCTTTTAGGAACAGTGCTAGAGTACTTGTAATATTTTGAACAGTATATGACATCTTACATATTTGTTTGTCTTCTTTTTGGGAAACAATCAATGCAGACAAGTACAATTTATTTATTTATTTTATTTATTTATTTGCCCTGCGATTGGCTGGTAACCAGTCCAGTGTGTACCCTGCCTACTGCCCAGAGCCAGCTGAGATAGGCTCCAGCACCCCCTGCGACCCTTGTGAGGGATAAGCGGTAAAAAAATGGATGGATTTATTTATTTATTTATTCCCCCCCCCCCCCCCCCCCCCAAAAAAAAATAAATAAATAAATAATTAAAGAAAAATAAATTATGAACATAGACAAGTGCAGCAGTGGGCAGTTTTTAATATATGTATATGTAATATATGGCATATTTTTTTGGTCAAAGTGCCCCACCAGTAATCTTCTTCCCAAGTAACATTACTACTGTATTCTCGTAGTGAAATAATTTCCCCAATAATAGTTTTTTTCATATTTGAAATTCCCTTTTATTTGAGAAAAAAAATAAAAATAAATGAGGCAGCATTAAATTGGATTGTTTAATTTGACCTATTATTATTATTATTATTATTATTATTATTATAACTGTATTAATACGGTGTTTGCAAAATGTATATTATTAACTGCTATTTATCCTTATTTAAAAAAAAAGACGAAAAAAAAAAACTTTTGGGAGAGAACTGAACAGCTGAAATATTTTCTTTATTTTATGTTCGGCATATTGCCTGGCAAAAGACATTAATGTTGTTGCATATGGAATATTTTTCTATTGACTGGTGTGTGTATGTATGGGGGGGCGGGGGCCTTCAGGTCGATCATGCCTGTTGACCTCGCCATGATGACCCCAAACCCCCTTTGCACACCACTGCAAAAGGAGGGGAAGGGTTTGCAAAGTTGAGGGGAAAAAAAAAACGATCACGAGAATCTTTTGGTCTCTTGGACGCCTTCCCATGGCCTAATTGGGACATGGACACCGGCCCGGTACGACGTCAAAACATCTGGAACCGGGTGTCGGCGCCATCAGGGGGACCTTCGCTTCTTCCCAAAACACTCTTGTGTCTTTTTCTATAATACCCCTAAATCCCTGACGGATGTGAGAAAATAACTGTAGGTGCCGTTTTTTTTTTTTTTTTTTTTTTGGGTTGTAGGGAATTAAATGGAACTGGATGATGCAAGGTGTTTTTTTTTCTGTCTTGTAAAAGGCAGATGTTGCTGTAACATTGCAAAGTTCTTGTGCGAGAGCCAAGCGCCTCATTGGAGCGTGACTCATCCATCCAGCTTGTTTACCGCATGACACTAATATTGAAACTACGAGCTCCAAATCAACTATTTGGATGCAAATTTGGAGTCAAATCTCAAAAAAGGACTTCCTGGAGTGAGTCATAGGATTTCAATAACATCAAAGAACAGAATGTCGGACTTCTTGCGGATGGGTTATGCTGCATTCAAGGATGGTCGGATGTCGGACTTTTCCGAGTTCAAACCAGGAAGTGTGTACGGGAACGCCCCCTTGAACTCGGAAATTCCACTTGCGAAGTCCGGAAAAAAAAAAGGACCCCGACTTCACCAACGGACTACAAGTAACGTTACTCTACAATGGCAAAATGTAATTTACTCCTTCATAAATATTCGACATAACGTCACGTAACGCAACATATGGCGCTATCTCCCTCCATGAAATTATACGGTCAACTAATCATATGGAATGCTTATGAAATAAGATAAAAACAATAAATGAAGCAAAATTGCGAAAAGGTAAGTTTGCTGGAGGTCAAAATGAGTTTTGAGGACCAAAATACTGGGAATAATCAACTCGGATATATCGGACTTCCAAATCAAATCAAACTTTATTTATATAGTACCTTTCATACATTCAAATGCAACTCAAAGTGCTGAAGAATTAAAACATCCATAATACAACAAAAAGAAAAAGCCCCCCCCCTTGATCGTACCCACAGACACACACACAAACCACAATATGGCGGGGCACAGAAGAACCCCGTGAGGAAAGACACCCAGGAGGAGTTCATCCACACTGAGAGGGATGATGGCCAACCACCACAGGGCGGAAGTCCAACTTCCGACCATCCTCAAATGCAGCATTTTTAAGACTACTTTTTAGAAGCCTATCGAGTCAAATATTTTCATTCCAATAATATGTTCTATACGACCCCACTAGACTTAGCACAGCATTTTGATTAATATTGCGTTACGGGAAGATGAAATAAGCAGCAAAATCCTTTCGTTTTTATCCATGTCAGGGGGTGGCCATATGGGGTATATGCCACGGAAGAGGCGGGACTATTTTTGCACATGAGCTTTGGTTCATGTTCGGGTTGTGACGTGTGGGCTGTGTGCTTCCGACTTTGTGCCCCTCGGTTACGCATTCGCAACCCGGACCGGAATCAAAGCTCATGTGCAAAATCATGGAAGTCGGAAGTCCCGCCTCTTCCGTGGCATATACCCCATTGCCACTCGCTGTCGACTGAAAATGACATCACAGTTGCTCGGGACTCAGCTTGTGAACGTCACATGACAAAACTCCGAAAACAGGCCCCGATGTCATTTTCAGTCGACAACAAGTGGCAAAATGGCCGCCCCCAAAGATGGATGACAAACAGGCAGATTTTGCTGCGTAATTTATGTTCCACAAACATAATTTTGCCCTTATGTTGTTAAATACTCGGTTTATTGATTAGAAATAATAAAATTGAGCGACTACGAGTGAGTGGAGACTGAATAACGTATTAGCTAAAGACTCAAACTCCCTGTGTGGTTCCGATTTTCATTTGTTCCACCATAGCTAAACTGAAAGACGCTCAAACCTGAAGCGGCGCACGTATGGAGGAAAAACACAGCCCTTTGGAGAAATGGGATCCTTCCACGGGGGAATAGCCCAAAATAAACCCCCTCTGTTCTCCCATATCGGGGGCCTTGTCTAAATAAGATAGCACAGCGGGCCCAAGCGCGCCATGGGAATTGGCCAATCCAGTCGTGTAAACATCAGCCAATGACTTTTGGCAGGCCGGCCGGCCGCTCGGCTCTCTGGAGGCGAGCTTGTGCGCTGGAATTCATAAATAAATCACTTTTCTTTTCTTTTTTTTCTTCCCCCCATTCTGGGAGGATTATGTGTCCGCAAATCTCTCGTCCTGCCGGCCATCTTCCCCTCAAATAACAAACAGCAGAAATAGCCTCTAAGCGCCGCCATACAGGAAATTATCCCCACTTGGTAGGCTGCGTTATTTTTCCGAGCGTTTGCGACGGAGCTGCTCGTCCTTCGGGGTTAGCTAGCTCGCGTTACACAATGCCCCCTCGCCACGATCGCTGCTGCTGCTGTGTGACCGTGTCCGACTAGCGGCAATAATGGCACACAATGGGGCCTCAGTAACAAAGTTGGCAAAGGCGGCTTGATGGCAAACATGCACTCGCTGCCGTCAAAGCTGCATGCAGCACGGTGAGGTGGTGGTCAGCATGCTTGCCTCGCAGTTTTGACGGGTCGCCGTTCAAATCTGTGCCCTCCCTTGCTTACCCAAGTAGAGTTGGGACGGGATTGATAAGTCATGGTACGTTCTACCGGTTGTTATAGGCCACCGTTGCGTTCATTTTAGGTATGTGTTTTGTGCATAAAGAGATTTTTTTTTTCTCCCTTCAATTAAAATCATCTCTTTATTTTGCTTATCAGCAAAAACTTACTGAATACAGTAATATTTATTTCAAGTGAAGGCATTTAACTCTTTGACCGCCAAAAACGTTTAATAACGCTTAGTAAAATCACGATGTATGCCACCATAAACGTTAAATGACGTCAACTACGTTTTTTAAATTTATTTATTTTTTTAATGTACAGTGTAACGTCTAAGTGCAGCGTTGCCTGGTCAATGGATTGTGGAATCAAAAACACCTAACTATGGCCAGCAGATGGCAGCATTGTATCTATTTTTTCGTGTATGGAATTCCAATGAAACGTGGGTCATTCTTGGGTCAATGAGACTCAACTTTCTTTTGTGCACAACAAACCATTTTTTTTTCTATAAACTAACCACAAAGATGGGTTGTCTTGAAAAATTACGACACAAAGTTGGGTCAAATTGAGCCAAATAGTGGGTTGGTCCAAATTTTGATCGAAATTGGGTTAATTTTGACCCTGCAGTTTTAAGGATGTACACTCTAAAAACAGTTGGGTAATCCAAATAGGGTCAAAAATATGGAGGATGAAAACTGCCAAAATTCAAAATAAATAAATAACTAAATAAATAAATAAATGACTGAAAGTGACAATAAAAATGAATATAAAAAAATAAAATTCAAAAATTGTGTCCAAAAAATAAATATAAATGGAAATAAATCCGTTATAATTTTCACTTTATGTAATTTATTTATTTATTTAGTCATTTATTTATCTATTTGTTTAGTCATTTATTTATTTCGTCGTTTATTTAGTCATTTATTTATTTTGAATTTTGGCAGTTTGGGTCCGTACTCTCATGACAAAATGTTATTCAAATGAGGGGGCGGTCCTAAGCATGTCTTGGGATGCTTAGGTCTGCTCTCACTTGATGTCTAGCAACTCAAGTCGCAAGTTGAGGTGACAGTGGACACGATCGTCGTCCATTGCTGGAGCTCTCCATTGCAAGCCGGCGAGACTTTCTTGTTCGCCGAGCTGCTCACTCGACCAATGACAGGCAGTTTGCAAGGGCGGAGTCCGACCCAAGACACCCTGAGGACCGCCCCCTCATTTGAATAACATTTCCACTTGACAGTCCGGCACAAAACTGTTAAAATTCAAAGTAAATAAATGACTAAATAAATGACATTTAAATAAATGAGTAAATAATTAGATAAATAAATGACTAAATAAATAAATAAATAAATAAATAAATAAATGACTAAAAGTGAAAAAAAAGTATTTATTTCCATTTATATTTATTTTTTCGGATATAATTATTGAATTGTATTTTTTTTATATTCATTTTTTATTTTCACTTTTAGTCATTAATTAATTTATTTAGTCATTTATTTATTTTTTAATTTTGGCAGTTTTGGTCCTCCATACAAAAAGAGACCTACCCATTTTTTGGGGTAAAGTTGGGTCAAATGAATATTGAATAACCCACAAAACTCACAAATTTTGGGGGATTTTTGGTTCCTTTTTGACCCTGCGTTATTTTGCGTAATGTTTCCAATTGTGACTAGAAAAATACTTTATCTTCCTGGAAAAAAAAAATGCTTTTACAAAAAGAATTGTTTTTATTCTTTTTTTTTTCTTAAACAATTCTCTTTAAAAAAAAAAAAAAAAAGATTAGAATTTAGTCCCCAAAATACAACTCTATCGTTAAAAAAATACAAGTTTTTTTTCCTCAATAAAATTAAAATATCTTTGCAGCCACCCATCCATTTTCTTGACTGCTTACTCCTCACAAGGGTCGCGGGGGGTGCTGGAGCCTATCCCAGCTGGCTTCAGGCAGTAGGCGGGGAACACCCTGAACTGGTTGCCAGCCAATCGCAGCCATTCTTTGCATCTCATAAAAATTCCAACTTTTTCCCCCTCTCTTTCTCCTGATTTTTTTTTTCTTTTCAGTGTAGCCCATATTTCTTCCTTTTAATGTTGACGAGTTAGCCGAGGCAGCTGCTTTCACTTGCCATGCTAAGCTAACCTAAGCTAAGCAATGGTGTTAGATCACCGGAAAAACATGAAAGATATGTTAACAAATTTTGATGGCACTCAGCCTCCCTTTTTTCGTGGAAAAACGGGAATGTTTTTCAACTGAGGACACACGAAGTGCATTTTGGTTTTATACGTGTGTGACGTTGCGCTTTTGTTTGTACGCTAATTACCTGATGTCATGTTTTTGTTTGGTAGCACACACCCGTTTTTTGTTTTGTTTTTTTTGCCCTCAAACCACCTCCCTCTGTTTCTCCTTTTGCAGCAAATAAGTCACGGCCGTGAAGTGTTTAGTGCTGAGGAGGTGATTCACCACCGGGCTGACTCACTCAGCACCTCAAAATGGACCAAGAATTGATTGAAAAATATTATAAACACACTACGACTTTTCTGTTTTGAGTGGAAGTCAGATTTTTTATTTTATTTTTTTTTCATGAATGACTTCACAAATGCATTGCAGGTTGAAAAATTGTAACCCCCCCCCTTTCCTCCTCCGCATCTTTTTAGGTCTCTTTCGGGAAGCATAGTTGATGAATCACGCTTAAAAAAAAAAAAAGAAAGAAAGAAAAAGAAACACAAACGTATGACACGCTTGATCTTGGCCTTCTCTGGTTTTGATTTGTAGCCATTCAGGAGCCCCACCCCCCCTTTAAGCCCACCCTCAATGGCTTCCAGCTGGATGTTCTCCTGGGTGCGGAGGAGGAGGGGGAGGGGGAGGGGGGCGTCGGCTGGCAGCAAGCCTCGACTTGCTCAATACCAATATAAACCCTCCCACTCTCGTCTTTATTTGTTTAATTGGTGGAAAAAGCCATAAAGTTGAAATGTTTAATTTGTGGCTGATGTCCAGTATCCTTAATGACGACATGAGGTTCGGAGGTGAAGAACGCAAGCGCTCCCAAAAGGACGCTTATGAAGCCGAATAAGCTGTCCCGAAAATACGCCTCAATGTTTCCTGAAAGATTTCTTCAAATATTTCTTGGTTGCGCTAATAGATGCCGTGCCGTAACTTTTTACCCGCTCTAAACAACCCTGTCGAAATCAGCCTGTTCTGGGAAGCCTCGAGGGTGTCACGCAAAATGCTAAGCATCGGCTAACCAAAAGATAACAAAATACATTTTGCATGCTTCCACTGTAAATATAATTCAATAGCAGATCAGGGGTCAGCAACCTTTCTGAATGGGATTGCAACCTGTTGGGTCAAGATGAAAGTGAAGGGCTTCCAGTTTGATGCACAATTGTGAGGTTGCTTATTAATGTTTTTTTTTTTTAATTATTAATTATTTGTGAAGACTGATCATGACTTCTCACAATAAGGAAACTGATAAATATTTTATATATCATATTTAAATTTTCAAACGGCCACTTTTACAACATCCCAAGAAAATCACCATGTCCCATCAGTAGTGAGCTATTTTTAGAACAGCCCCACTGGGCTTCTCCTGTGGTCCTTGGGGGCTACATGTTGGGGACCCGCGTGTTAGACGATAAAAAGTAAAAATATTCAAGACAAAAAAAAGCCCCAAAAAAACCAAACAAACAATAAAATAAAAATAAAAAAAATAAAAAATAAAATAAAAACATAGATTAGATGGGAACCCCAAAATATATTTAAAAAGATACTAAAATGTATGTATCCATTTCACACATTTTATTCATTACAAAACTTCCACCATAAAAATACTTATCAGACCCAAAAAAATACACAAATATTAAAGGCAAAAATAAATGAATAAATAAATAAATAAATAAATAAATAAATAAATAAATAAATACATACATAAATAAATAAGAAAGCCAAATATAATAAAAAAATGTTGGGAAATAATACAAAACACAGAAAAAAATAGTTAATCCCAAAAATAAAATAAATACAGCATATACAAAAATATTTTAAGCTATGAAAATGTGTATATTATGCAAACATTAAAAAGTCAATATTACATAAGCCTAACATAATCCTTTAACTCTTTAAGTTGGCTGAATTATAGAAATATTTTACAACTTTCACTGGATAAATACTTTAAATATTATATAAATATTATTATATATGAATACAGATATACAAATATTAGAGACAAAATATTACTCTGAAAAAAAAAACAACACAATGAAAAATATGGGTAAAAAAAACAAAACGTGGCATTAGCCGCTATGGTGTACAGTGAACAGTGTCAGTTATGACTACCAGCATTATGTGCTAATTATTTGCTTTTGTTGACTGTATTTTGTAACTGTTTATTTAAAAAAAGCAATTGAAATGCGAGAAGTGTGGCCGTTTCCACCTGTTATGGATCGTAGTGCATTATAACTAGCAGTGGCAGGCTATATCCAATTAGCTATTACTTTCCTGATGTTAGCAAGTCGCTTGTTAGCTTGGAATATTTCTGTGATGACGTGGACGGCAGGATCTGTAATTTGTTCGCTTTGAACGACATATTTCATTCATGAACGCGCAACACTTTGCGTTCGGACGATGACGCATTGGAGGGGAATCACTTATAAACAAATCTTTAATCGCTAACGTGGTGGCTTTAAGTATCTTTATATTCCACGGAGCCACTGTCCTAAAAGCGAGATGCTCATTTTATGGCCGGCGACAGGCGGGATTTAATCTCGCCCATTGAGGAGTTCTTTCAAGTTATCTCATCAAGCGCAGCACTTTTTTTTTTTTTTTTTTTGCACTTGTGATGAGCGACTAAATATAGACGGCGGGGGCGCTTTTGGGTAAATATTTCTCTTCACGGTAACACTTGCCTGCCCACTTCTTTTTCCTGAACATTCAGCAGAAAAAGTGGAAGAGCGGCGGAGCATGTGACAGCTGACGAAGAAGCGGGATACAAAAGATTTCATGCGGGGGGGGGGGGGCTTTTTCCAAAGAGGGTCACACATGGGAGAATTTGAGACTGGTGAAGCTATATATGTTTTGTGCAGTAGTTTTATAGCTTTTCCAGGGTAAAAAAATCAAACGACAAGGTTCAATCAAGGTCAAACATGCACAAAACACATAATGGAAGACCTTTTCCGCAATTTCTCCAAACTTTGCGGAAAAACATAGATGCTGAGGTAATTCTCTGGTGCAGATTGACCTTGATGGTAAGGAGGTCACCCATGGTCAAAGTAGTCTTTAAAAATGAACTCATTCGCTCCCAGCCATTTTCACAGAAGCAATCCCGTTTTGTCTGATTTTGTTTCTCATATTTTTGTATTTTAACATATTGGTAACATATTGGTATTTTTTGTGTAATATTTTGATCGAATAGTTTTGAATTATGTGTCTTGTTTTTGTATTTACATCTAATGTGTGTATTTTTAATCTATTTGTAATTGCTGTTTATATTTAAATTAATAAAAAAATTACAGTATTTAAATCCAATTTAAATTAATTTAAATTAAATAGTTAGCAGCTATTTAGTGTTGTCAGATTATTGACGTGAACGCAAACAAGGTAACTCTTTGGAATCACCTCCTACTAAATGTGTGGCAAACCTCCTCTCGGTCCATTTTTAGAACTAATCTTTAAAAAAATTTTTTTTTATTATTTCTCTTTTGACTCAGCATGAGGCTTGGCATTGTATTACTGCTAATCGGTATCGCGTGTGCGTAACTTTTCATCCGAATAATCACCAAAGTCAAGCCGTCGATTAGACTCTTTTTCTTGCGCTGGTGTTTAAAATAACCACACACAAAAAAAAAAAGTGATTGAAGTGAGCCCACATTGACACAAAAAAATGCTCCTGCTGTTATTTTTCTTGATGTGTGTGCGTGTATGTGGGACAGAATGTTTACCTTGCAAGAGTGACAGCGATGACAGTGTGATGTCATCAAGGTCAGGGTTGAAAGCGGGAGGGGGGTGTCTGCACCCTGCCGACGTGAGGACGTGACGCTTTGTCACTCCTCATGAACACTGCGTGTGTGTGCGGGTGCGTGTTTGTGTGTGTGCAGGGAAATCAGCTGACGTCTGTTAAAGGCACGTTGTTTCTTTGTAATTAGAATGATGATGAAGAAACTTGTTACACGCCTTGCACAATTATGTGACTTCTGCGTTTAAGCCATTATGTTGACAACGTAAGACACGAAAGTGTTTAACCTACTTCCCCCCCATCCTCCTGTGCCATTTATACAGAACCTAAAAAAAAAAAAAAAAAAAAAAAAGAGGTGAAAGGTTGCTGTGCACTTTCATGCTGATGTATGGGGGGGGGGAAATAAAAAAATAAAAAAAGAGTTAAAAAAAAATGCAAAAGCAGACAACTCCATTTTTTTTTTTTTTTTTTTTGCTTGTTGAGCAAATGAGTGTTATTTCTGGGTGCAGGTTAACGCTAATATTTGTATTTAGTTACTATCTATTCAGCAATTAAGAAGTTAGTTTGGAAACAAGCTAACTTAAAATAAAAAGGCATTTTAACTCTTTGATCGCCAAAAACGTTTAATAACGATAAATTAAATCACGACGTATGCTGCCATAAACGTTAAATGACGTCAACTACGGGTTTTTTGGGGGGGGGGGGTTGTTTTGTTTTTTTAAATCAGTGGGAAGTGCAATGTCTAAGTGCAGCGCTGCTGGTCAATGGAGTTGTGAAATAAAAAACAGCCACTAACTATGGCCAGCAGATGGCAGCATTGTATCGCTTTTCAATGGTGCTGCTGGTGTATTATGAATTATGAAACGTTTTCAAGGATGACGTGAATGATCAAAGCCTTTGTCACATTAAACCAAATTCACAGAGCGTCACGAAACAAAAAATATTCATGTCAGAGTCGCTATTGTGGAGAAAATGTATATTCGCAAAAAGCTTGTTTTCTCATCTTTTCATTTTTTTTGCTCAATGTCACTCAAATGTCCTATTTTCTAATGGTGATTATTACTAAAGAACGAAATATGGTAGAAACATACTTTTTTTTTTTTTTCTAATAAAAGAATAGAATGCGATCTTTCATTTGGTACCCACATTGTATATGTAGTAAAAGTACACAATATTCTCTTTGCCTTGAAAGATGAATTAAAATGCTTGAAATTGGCTGCCACTGATTTTTTTTTTTTTTTTTGATGTATGTCAGTAAAAGAGTTAAAGATCATTTGGGTTTATTGAACATTTAAACATAAACACATCACAAGTATAAAATTGAAGTTAAAAAAGGAGAAAAATTAAAATAAAATAAATTGTCAGTAGTATCATAATTTTCATTACATTTCCATTTATGCCATATCTTTCCATCTTTTCCATTAATATGTTGTGATCTATCATATCAAAAAAAAAAAAATTAAATCTATAAAAAAAAAAAGAGGGGAAAAAAGTGGGTGTTGATGTCATTTAATTGCAAAACCAGGAACTACCAAGAAAATAATTTTGTTCAAAAACAGACAAGTCCAAAATCTGCAAAGGGGATAGATGGCCAAGGAAAGTGATTGAAAAGAAATTTAGGATTAAGTTGAAATAGCTTTACCATGTAAGATATATGAAAAAGTCCATTTTAAAAATAGGGTTCTATTTTTTATTTGTTTATTTCCTCTGATTGTAATTATTGGTGTAATTCTATTTTTTTTTAAATATGTAAAATTGTTTCTTTTTATTTTTTTTTACATTTTTCTTTTAAATTACATAATCAACCTAATTTTAATTTTATTTTGTATTAATATTTTCTTTTTATTTGTTACACTAGGGCAGGCAAAACCCCTAAAAGGCACATGAATATCCGAAACATGAATACTACACTATGTACAGTACTTAGGTATATAAAATCAATGTAGAGGTACAACTGAATATAAATAGGAACTTTAATATTACTGTAAGCAAAATTTTTAGGAGAGTTGTCCATTATTTTGTAAATGCCTGCTATTCATGTGCCTTGCTTCCTAACCTCTGCAATTGATTTTCAATAACAGAAAACCCCCGAAAATGTACACAATTTTTGTGCTTCACCCCCCCCCCCCCCCCCCCCCCCTCCTCCCCCATTTGTTCAGCCTGATGTAAGAAGGGATCAATGACACACATCTTTATCACCAAGTCACACAGTGCCATTGATTCAATCTTGTTGATTAGATAACGTTCATTGGCTTTTTGCGCTTGTGATGCAACATTTTAGCGCTCGTCACATGTGCAGTGCTCAAACGGCATGGAGTCAACTTGTCGCGCTTTTTACAAGTGTGTTTTTTTTGTTTTTGTTTTTTACAAGCATCATCCGTCTCCTCGTTAAACAAGAGAATCAGCAAATATGTAGGTTAGCCGCAACAATAGTCGGCGAACCGACTTGACCTGAGATTTATGAGCAAGATCTTGTGCATACGTGCAGCCGCGTTCTCACGTTCCCACTGGTGTCTTAACGAAGGCTTTCTGAGCTGAAGTAAACTCGTTGGGTGGTTACGGGGAGATCGGCCGACGGGCCAGTGGTTGGGATTCATTTTTAAGAAAAAAAAAAAAGTTTTGTTTTTGGTATTCAAGATTTCCTTTTTCTTTATCGTGGGTGTGAGTTTGTGCTCTTTATTTCACCTGAAACCCGTTAAAAATCTACCTCAGAGTCCCGCCAGAGTCGTGAAGTCGTCAGGAGACCAGAGGAAAGATCAAAGAAAAGAGAGATGAAACAAAGTGAAATCCAGCACCAACCAGACACCACTTACCACCCTTAGTTATAAAACCAGAATCATTCTTCAACCCCATAAACATCTCAATTCCGACAAATTAGGGAGACCTCAAGAGACCAGAGGAAAGACTAAAGGAAGGAAGGATGGGTGAAACAGAGTGAGATCCATAAACACCACCTAGAATGTACTTTCCAGTGGTCTTTGAACAGTTCCTGAGAGTTTGGGCTCAATCTCATTTCCCTCAGATACCCGTTACTATGGACCTTTGAAAGATGGCTGTGCCAAAATGTGGTTTCAACCTGGCAACATTAAAATTGCTGCGAGCTCGCCAATCTTTCAGGTACTTCAATGTATTATGTGTCATTTCAAGTGTAGAATTTGAAAATATGAATATTTTTTGGACCCATGAGGACCATTTAAGCCAGCGCCAGTGTTGGCAATCGGGTAAATTCCCGATAGGAGGACTTGGCTCGGGCATCAGTGACACCGGACAGGTGTCCCACCGGTTGCTCCGCTGTCATCCGTGAGCCTCGGCCCGGGTGCCGTGTGCCCAGAGGTCATAGGGTTAATGGAGCAGAGTGGCGCCGGGGCGGCCGTGCCCCACAAATCCTGGCTGGATTTGCTAAACAGCGAAGCTGTCACTGCAGATTAATACGCCGAGGAGCCAGAACAGGCCCCCCGAGCGCACTTTTGGGGGGGAGGGGCTAATGGCTCCCAAGTCAGCCATGAAAGTGGCTGTCTTCCCCATTCTCCTCTTTCCCTCATCCCCAAAGATAAAGGAAGAGAGGGGAGGAGGTGATAGAGGAAGGCGGAGCAACTTGAGTCACAGAGGATCACCAAAGCGACACCTGATTCTGATTGCATTGTGTTGCTCCCTTTGGTGGGCTGTGCTTTGGCTACCTGGGCCCATAATTGACCTCATCCACCTCTTAGTGCCAATACTATCATGTTGGAATTATACAAGCCATCAAGATTATACTAAAATGCAATAAAACAGCACAAATCTCTATTTTCATAGACAACTGTGAATTTCGGACTACGTCTAAATATTGCCGCAGGTAGACCGATTCTCTGATGTGATTTTGGGGAATTTGATCAGGCAGACATGATATTTTTCATGTCACCGGCGGCTATCACAAGCTCATTCGTTGACTTGCTCAATGTTGTCTGTTGCCGCACCATAGCTGGAGAAATGTTTGTCACGCATGAATCGCAGCGATCACGCATCGCCCTCTTCCGCGCCGTCTCCCGTCACTTGTAATTAAAAGGAATGAGAGGAGCTATGTTACTTTACAGCTTTAGTCAGTCGTAGACACTCCCACAGCAGCGGGGCTGGCTGCGCTCGTCCGCAATATTACCAACACCGGTCTAACCTGCCCCTGACACGCAGTGAGGTCACCCGTTGTGCCCGATTTATGTGGATTACAAATGTAGGGCCCTAAATGCCTCAATGGAGTACTCATCAGAAATGTTACGTCTTTACGTGTGCAAGTTTTGCTCGTTGAAGTTGGGTGCAGTCAGTTTTGCGGACTAACCCGCACATGGGACAGAAAAATGTTCAACCTGTGAGGACGATTTTGAATTGTGATAAAGAGTTAAACAGTTCCATTGCTAATATAGGTTACGTAAGTGAAATGCGAAATGCGGATAAAAACAAAACAAAGAGGAAAGTATAATGGGTTAAATCAAGTAAAATAAAATTGTGTTTTTTTTTTTAACAAAATATACATGAAAATTTAAGACAGACAAAATTGAAAAATTTAAAAGCATTTCCTTCCTTATTCATGGAAAATAATTGCTTAATTGCAGATAAATGAACGAAAAATGCATAGTAAAAACAAAGCAAATATGAATAAATACAATGAATAAATAAATAAATAAATAATGAATAAATAAATAATACAATGTAATGAATAATATAAAAATAAATATTAAATATCACTAAAATATAATTTATATAATATATAATAATAAAATAGATTATTGGAAAAAGAATTGATTCATTTCAAATAAATGAATAAAAAATACATAGTCAAAACAAAGAAGATATGAATAAATAAAATGAATGAATAAATAAATAATATAATACAATGTAATGAATAATATTATATAAATAAATATTAAATATAAATAAAATATATACAGTATTCAATAAATATGCTGCATATTATATAAAATGTAAAAATGAATAGTAGTAAAAAGTTACCACCTTTTTATGTATTTTTTTTAACCCACCTTTGTGCATGTTAATTACCAGTAGTTTGTGTACAGCCCTACGAACAATATTTATTTATTATGGTGCAAATTGTGGATACGCACATTTAATGGTGATTGCGAAATTTGAATTTCCATTGTGTGACGTTCGTTGAGGCTTTTGGGGGGGTTGGGGAGGGGCCATCTTTGGTGTTTTATCAAGCGCCAGAGAAGCCCAACCGTCGGCTCTCCTCTGCGGGGGATCTTTTGGGACTTTTTTCATGTCTCCATAGAGGCCTGACAGTGTGCTGGTTGCACGGCGGATGCGCGGGGCTGGGGCGGCGGGGGTTGACGGAGGGGATGTCCCCTCTCGCTCCGCGTTTTGTTTTTTGTGTACGCAGGATGTTGCGCGTCCACCAACTGCTCTGCCGCACAACAATGTGCGAATAAAACTGTGCCCCCCCCCCCCCCCCCCCCCCCCCCCACATTTCAAAGCAATGCGTGACCTTGAATTCTATTTACCGTGCATCCGGAAAGTATTTGACAGTGCTTCACTTTTTCCACATTTTGTTATGCTGCACAATTGGGAGCTTTAGATACTTGCAAGGTCAGATTGTGGTCAAACTTGGTGAAGCTTTTAATTAATTGTAAAATCTGCTTGGCATACCACTCTGTTCATTGAGACATTGAAAGTAGCAGAACATTTGGTGTAGCCTTGCCCAGATCCGTGCCACCAGACTGTCCCCGTCTCCAAGGATATCATAGTTTTGGAATTTTTCATTTTAGTTAGTTTTTATTTCTTTTTGAGTTTTGTTGTTTAAATTTAGTTTTAATTAGTATTCATGGTGTTTCTGTTAGTTTTTATTCATTTTAGTTATTTAATAAATGCTTAGGTTTAGTTTATATTAGTTTCAGTATTAGTTTTTTGTTTTTTTTTGTTTTTTTTAATTACTTTTGCACAATATAAAAAAAAAAAAAAAAAAAACGCCATGGGAGCGAAGTCATCTTAAGGTGCTTTTCTATTGGCTGCTGCTAGATGACGTCGCTTTTGTGTGGCACACTTTCACACGTCCTTTTTCCGGCGGTTAAAATAAAAAATACATCTACTTAAAATCACAGTTAAAATCATCCCCAAGGGCTCATGTATTAAATTAATTACCAAAGACTAAAACGAAGGACATTTTTGCTATCATTATAGTTAGTTTCAGTTAGTTTGGAAACATAAAATGCAGTTTCAGTTAGTTTTCGTTTTTTTAAAAGGCATTTTTATTTTATTTCGTTAACAAAATTGTTTTTTGAATTTTTGTTTTTGTTAACTAAAATAACCTTGCCCGCCTCAAAGGTCTTCCTTTTGACTTCATGCTTGGTTTGTGCTCTGTCAACTGCATGTATAAGGACAGGTGCGTGCAACTGAACTCAATTTTGAGCTTTGTAACAAAGGCAAAAAAAATAAAAATAAATAAATGAATAAATAAATAAATAAAAGGGTTGTGTGTGTTGAATGTTGAGGAAAAAAACGTTTTTAATCCAGTTTGTCTGTAACGCAATAAAATGTGTAAAGAAGTGAAGCACTGTGAATAATTTTTGGATCTCCTTCATGGCGTGATTTGAAAGCAGGCAGACAAACAGACAAAGTGTGAGTCAAAATTGCTCAGGCCTCTGGTTTCACTTCCTTTCCTCTTGCAACACCGCCGAGTGTCCTTTGGTAACCTCTGCTTACCGCAACAATGCACTCACATCAAGGGCTGGCCGATATTGGCCTTCAAATAAATTCTCACTTTTTTCCCCCTATTTTAATTGATTTTGCCCGTTTTGCATAAAGAAAAAAAAACACACACACTTGACAACCACACTTCAAAACAAATTTTGCTCCTTATTTTTTCTACTGGTGCGATTTGCTTCATTTGCCATGTTTTCTTTTTGCTGGAATGAACTTGCTTCAATCTACCTAGAAATAAAAGAAGCACGGTGAGCTAACAGTTAGCCTTAGTTATGAGGTTCAGGGTTCGAATCTGACCTCCAGCAAGTTCTCACTGATTTTGTGCATTTTTTGGGGGAGTAATGTGGGTGAAGCAAAAAAAATGGAGCGTTGTGATAAAGTGGAGACTGAGGGCAAAAAAAATAAAAATTGCTGCAGCAAATGAGAATGAAAGTTGCTAACAAACGGAACACAACAATCATTTACTTGTATTTCCTTCTGAGGTGATTCATTTGATCCAAGATGAGACTAAGGGTAGCAAGAATGCCCCCCCCTCTACCAACCCCGTTGCCTGACTGTTCTGGTGCGTACGGCCATTGTAGCGTACTCAGAATCGGAACTTTGATATTTGGACAGAGCAGGAAATGAAAGCTAACCAAATGAAGGAGGGGGGTAAAAATCCCTTCTTTGTTTTCTTATTAAAAAGCCTCAGGGATGATCCGAGATGAGAGGCCTTTAAAAGATTTTTTTTTTCCTACAATGCCCTCAGTCTCCACATTATTGTATCCCTACGTTTTTTTTGTTTTTTTGTTTTGTTTTTGTTGCTTGTTGTTGAACGAAATCCATATTTGATCAAATTGATTTCCCTTGCCATTAATGCAAAAGGACATTTTTCCCTTGTCCGTAGTCTCCACTTTGTTGCAGTGCCCCATTTTCCCTATTTTTCATGCTGCTCTCAGTTTGAACTTAATCATCTTAGAAAGAAATACATGAAGCTATTTTGTCTTACGTTGGTGGCGTTTGATAACAAGTCCTTTTTTTTTCTTTTGCAGTCTCACCCCATTTGCTGACCTCAGTCTCCACTTTACTGCATCACTCCGTTTTTTGTTGCCCTCAGTGTCACCTTTAATCAAATTAATCTACTTAAAATTAGACCATTGTTCTCTTCTGTTTTTTATCGAAACTTATTCTCCTTTGCTTAATTCTCAATTTTTTGTTGCCCACAGTCTCCACTTTACTGCAGTGTTCCTTTTTCCTTGTTGCCTTCAGTGTCATCTTGAATTCAATTAATTTTGTTAGAACCAAACTGGAGAGATCCTCGTTCTGTTCTTTTCATTAGTCTCCATTTTACGGAGGTAGTGAAAATTTTACCCTCAGTCTCCACTTTGCTGTAGTGCTCCTTTTTCCTTGTTGCCTTCAGTCTCATCTTGGATGCAATTAATCTTGTTAGAACAAAATCGCTGAGATCCTCCATCTGTTCTTGTCAATAGTCTTCATTTTGCTGAATCACTGTGAAAATGTTGCCCTCAGTCTCCACTTTGCTGCAGTGCTCCTTTTTCCTTGTTAACCTCAGTCTTATCTGGGATAAAAGTGATTCCCTTCGAAAGTAAATTCATGAGACCATTGTGTCCCTTCTGTTGTTTAGCGAGTCTTGTCCTTAGTTGCTTATTTACATTCTCTTGTTGCCCTTAGTCTCCACTTCACGGCAGTACACCTTTTTTTCTTACTGCTGTCAGTCTCCACTTTTCATCAGCACTGTTTTTTTTTTTTTTTCCGGTAGTTTCTCAAGTGGACAGGAAGGCTAAGCGAGATACATTATGTTACACGAGACAGGCCTTTGACTGATTTATTTTTTGGGGGGGGAAATGGGGGGATATTGTCCCACTCCCTTCTTGGAGCAGGTGCCATCAAGATTCTTGAGGCTCATTGGTGGAATCCTGAATGATGAGAACCATTGGGAGGTGGGTGGGCAGCAGGACGCTGAAGGAGCCTGTACATCCCTTTATGGAGTCTGTCAGATCAATATTTTCTATAGCATGTGACTGATCTCCCCTGCCATCCTACTTTTTTTTGGTGAAAAGGCAGTGCTTAACCCCGCCTCCTTCCATTTCTCTCTCTCTCTCTGGACCTTCCCTCCCAATAGGCCGACGCTCCAGCGAGCGTCTATACAAGTCTGGATCCTCACAGGGTTTCCATTGTCTCCCGATCTGGCCCTCTGCCAAGAACACAGCCAGAAAACTTGAGCACGGTCTCATCTTTTCTTCTGCACTGCGCATCCCCCTCACCCCTCCTTCCTTCCCTTCTTCTTCGTTACGCCTTGCGGTTATTTACTTGCCGTTGAGAGGGTGTGCAGGGGTTGCAGTGTGTGCTTGCTGAATCACTGATGTTGTGCGGGGATATTTTTATCGTTGAGTGACAAGCATTCACACAGAACACAGCACATTCTGGGCTCCACCTTTCAATTGTCAAAACAATTCCACAATAGGAAATAAAAGGGGAGGGGGGTTGTCTTGGGAATCCCACTCTGGGTCAGTGCTGTGCTTTGTTCGCTGCCCTCAGTCTCTGCTTTGCTGCACTGCTGTTTTCTTGCGAGCCCTCAATCTCTGCTTTGTGTTTTCTTATTGCCCCCAGTCTCTGTTTGGCTGCAGTGCTCCATCTTCTTGCCTTGGTCTGCATGTCACTGAAGCTCCCTCCATTTTCTTGTTGCCCTCAGTCTCCATTTGGCTGCAGTGCTCCGTTTTCCTTGATGACACGCCAGCGCTCTGTTGGTCTTGTCAAGTCTCCAGTATGCTGCAGCACTTGGTTTTCTTGTTGTCCCCAGTCTCCACTTTGCGGCAGCAATTCATTTTCTGGGTGCCCACAGTCTCCACTTTGCAGCCGAACAATGTCTTGCTGCTCTCAGTCGCCATTTTCATGGATTATCTACTTTTGAGTCCATTCCATTCTTTGTCACTTTCAGAGTCCGCTTTGCCTCAGCGCTTCCATTTTCTGCTGCCCTCAGTCTCCCGTTTGCTGCAGCACTCCGCGTTCTCATTGCACTCACGTTTTGTTGTTTGTTAGTGTGTCCCCCTGAATCCATTTTTACTGCAGCAATCTGTTAGCCAAAAGGACAAATTTTCATTGGTTCACTCCCAAAACTAACTTTTAACCTGCCCTTCATCCCTTCTATCTTCCATCCCGCCGTCAGCTCCGCTTCCCAGCTGCGCGGGGTGAGGCGTGTAAATCCGGGCCCCTCCGAGCGAACAGCGGGCCCCGGAGAAAATAAATCTGTCCGGGGTTCATGGTGAGTTCAGCCAAGCCGCAACTCTCCTGCGCTCTCTCTCCTGTTCTCGCCAATCTCCGAGCCGTCACTCGTCAGATCGCAAAAAATTGACGCCGGTAATGTCTTCAGCGACGCTCGCTCGGGTGATGTCATCGATAGCGAGCGTGGGAAGCGAGTGGGATGGTCGCCTCGAGCATGTGTTGTGACTCTTCTGAGACCCATCCACTTTCTCGGGGTTTTACTTTCTTTGTTTCAAGACATAATACACAAACCAGAAAGTTCCGCTTCAATTTTAAGAGACGTTAAAAAATACACAATTAGGTCTGTGGTGTAAATGCAAAAGATGTTGCTTAAGGAAGTTAGCATCAACAGGTTAATGGCTCATCCCATTTGAACGCTGTTGCTAACCAAAACAGCATCACTTGTCACTGCAAGTGGAAAGTCGTGTGGTTCATTTTAAGTGTGTCGTAATTAAAGTTGATCTTGGGCCATGCGGAAATTTTTTCGTAATGGCTAGCATCCATTAGCGGTGTGAATTGCCTAGTACCTCGCGAGTTGATCTGTATCACGATTCATAGGCCAATTAATCCCGATACAAATCTATAAGTCGATTATTGTGATTTTTTTTTTTTTACTCAAATTTAGAAAATACTATTCAATAAACTTGTACACTGTAAAAATTTGTATGAAAATGTTTATTTATCTGAAACTTCATACTTATATAACTGTGAGCCACTGTATTTAACAAACAGGTTGCAATCTGTTTCATGTTTGAACAGCATTGAAAGAAAATTATGTTCCATTAATGCAGTGCTTCTCAAATAGTGGGGCGCCCCCACCCCCCGAGGGTCCATCAAAGGGGGCGCGTTTGACCTTGGGGAACATGCTTTTTAATTTTTTAATTTTTATTTTTTTTTAACTGTCCTAGAATAAAGTGCAATTGCACCTCCACTACATTAGGGGGCAGTGGCACTCTCATTATTGGCAGAGTGTGCACAGGGAGCATTCGCTCTGTGGTGTAGGGGTTTTGTTTGCACTGAGAATGCGCGGTTTGCATACAGCAAAAAAAAATCAGCACAAATTATTTTATATATTTTTGTTTTGCAGGTTAAAGTTTTTTTTTTAATATTGTGGTCCTAAGTTAATGTTGGTGATCAGTTTGAATGCATTATTATTTATTGAGTTTATGTAATTTTATTTTTCCGTATCATATGGTTTGACATTGTCAGTCAAAAAATGTTTATAGTTGAATTAAGGATTTAATTTTATTTTTGAATTTCCAGATGCACTTTAAATCTAACAGAAAATAATTGAGAAGCACTGCGTTAATATAACATTCTTCCCTGCGTAAATGCGTTTTGCTGAATATTTCCATCAATACGAGAATTGTGCACTGTAACATCACGATATATCGCCGAATCGATTTATTTTGAACACCCCTAGCATCCATGATTGCAACTTTTATTAGTTCTCCATTCTTTGAAAGAAAACTAAAATGCCTCCCTCAAATAAACATTTAGTTACATCCCTTTGCTTTGTACCTTTGCTAATCAGAACAGCAGAACCTGCGATGGTATCTGGTCTGCCTGATGAAGAATTAACGCCTCCCTCATCATGAGAATTTTTTTTGGACCAATTAAGTGAAATTGGATCATTCCCATCAGCAATATGGAAGCACTGTTTTAATTTGACACTTCATGGCTGGGCAGACACGCCAGACACCAAACTACACATTTAAGAATTCAATTTTCCAGAATTTTCTTTCTTTAAAACAAATCTGATTCACGTTTCAATATCTAAGCGAGGAAGAATGGGCGTGCGGACATTTGACCGCCCCACTTCAGCTCTAGGGAGACCTTGTCATCGCTGGTCATTCGCAATGATGCAAGTGACGCTGGGGGGGAAAAAAATTATACACACTTATCAAAATGGCCCGCCTCCGATGAATCCGATCTGGACGGAGCGTGAGACGGGTGGATGGTGTCTCTTTGAGTGTGTGTTGACATAGCTAAATCCTCGCCTCTGATCTGGCTGTTTATCACCAATGGACAGATAATTTTGACAAAAAAAAAAAAAAAGAGGAGGAGGAGGAGGATGGACCCTCACTGAGTACTTCCAGACGTTTAAATAAAGATTTGCTGTGAGGAGGCCAGGTTCGAAAGATAAACCCTCAACACCTTTGACTTGAGACATGACATCTCAAAAGCAACAATTGGGTAGGGATGTAACGATACCAGCAATATCGTGATATTGTGATATTAAAACTGCCACAATATATCGTTGTCGTCATGTCATGATATTAAAATCAGCACATATGTTAAAAAAGTCAATTGTGCAGTTTTAGCACCCTCTGGTGGCTACTTTTTTTTTTAGTGCAGTTTAATTTTTACAAGGCATGGTTTGGCCCTTCTATGTTTAAAATCCATGCAACGATATCAGCATTATCATGATATTGTGATATTAAAACTGCCACAATATATCTTCGTCGTCATGTCACGATATTAAAAGCAGCACATATGTTAAAAAAGTCAATTGTGCGGTTCTAGCACCCTCTGGTGGCTACTTTTTTAGTGCAGTTTAATTTTCACAAGGCATGTTTTGGCCCGTCTATGTTTAAAATCCATGCTAATGGTCAGATGAAGGGGAACATAATATTCTTGTGAAGTGAGTCAATATGTGGAGGAACTGAATGTGCCTCAATATAAATCTTATATTTATATATTTTTCTATATAATATTTAAAAGATTTTTATATTTTTCATTGCTGTACAAAAGCATAATATTGTGGGGGTTTTTTTAGTTTTTTTTTTAGTATGAGCTCCTTTTTTTACAATATTGTGATCGTTTTTGTATCGCCAACCTCCCCACAATATCGTGATAATTATCATATCGTGGCCTTCATATCGTGATATCGTATGATGATGTTTGGATATCGTTACATCCCTACAATCGGGTGCCTCACCGTGAACTTTTGGCTGCTTCACAGTTGTAAAGTTTGGGGTTGAAATGAACAGATAAATTCAGACTCAATTGGCAGTCTGCATAGTTGGACGAATCCAAATCATAAACAAAAGTTAACACCGATAAATGCATCGATAAGCTAACACCGCTAACAGTTTATTGCTTTAACAGTGTTGCTCCTTGTCCTCTGTTTTCATTGTCAGACGGCCCGTATGCTACGTTAGCTTAGCATCTGCATTTGCATCCAGAACAAGTAAACTCTTATCGCCATCTTATCGCTGGCCTGTAGACACTCAAACCATTTCTCTAAAAAATTATTGATGGCTGGTAGACAAGCGTTGAATGCCTTGCGTGTTATTTACAGCCCGTTGAGCATCTTAATCCCTGGCATAGCAGCGGGAGGACTCTCCGTGTATACAGGGTTGGGTATGGGGAGTCTTTAGATTACACCCAGTCTGCAATTATAAGGTTGGTGTGACACATGCTTCTACTACTAGGTTGTTCAAAATGGCGCCACAATAAGCTTTTCTCTCGTATTAGAGATAGCATTAGATGTTGTTGATGCCGCTAAATAGCATATACTTTTACTTACTATTTGGATTTGAGACTGCAGCCCATTTAGGGGTCAAACTAAACAGGCTGCTCAAAATGGTTCCTCGCCAAACCTGAGTTTCCTTAGTTTGAGTTGGCACCACATATTGTTAGGAAACATACTTTTATATTTGCTGTTTGAGTTTTATTCCACAGACTGTTTTGTGAGTAAACTAGACTTTGCTTTGAGTTAGCATTACATGCTGCTATTCCTGCTATGAACTTACTGATTGTGTTTTATTCTGCCGCCTGTTTAAGTAGCAAACCCGGAAATTGTTCAAAATGGTCGCACACCAAACAGTGTTCCTGTATTTGTGAAACTTAAATGCTGTTGGTACAATCAAACGTACTTTTATTTGTTGTTTGGATTTTAATCTGCAGCTCATTTAGGCACTGAAACTACATAACTTTTGCTGACCTTTAATAGGTGTTATCAGTTTCTGCTTTTTTGGCTGTGCATATTGTAGGAATTTCACTGTTTATACCTTATAAACTTCCATTTGCATTTATCTTGCAGCCCGTTTAAGTGGCTAATTAGTGAATTATCTTTTCATGGTTGAACTTAAGTCTCATCCTTTTTATAGTACATATTGCAGTAATTTGACTGTTTAAACTGCCTATTTTCATTTATTCCATGGCCCATTTAGGCAAACTTTTATCTGGTTGTCACAACACTAAATACAGTCTTAGTTGATGTGAATTCTAGTCTTTGTAAACAGTTTCCTCTTTATTTATCAGTATATGACGTTGGACTTGTACTGTTTATACTCCCCGTTTGGATCAATCCTGCAGCCTGTTGAGGCGGCCAATAAGTAAATGACTTGCCTCTGGTAGTCAATACACAACATAACCTGTGTTGATATAAACTTTAATCAGTTCCTCTTCTTTAACAGTACAAATTGTAGGAATTTTATTGGTTAGACTACACATTTTCTTTTCATCTGTCGTCTGTTTAGGCAGCCATTTGGATCATTTATTTGCCTCTGGTTTTTACAGCCTTTCTTAATACAAACAAACAAAATTCTCAACCATCAAAACTCAACTCAACTCCATTCCCCGAATCCAACCAGCGCGAATTTCATGTCGCATCCTCCAGTGGTGAATGCCCGACTGTGTTTGGCCCGGCGTGGCCCCTCGACCTGCCGTCCTTCATCCCAAATCGGCCCCCTCCTCGTCATGCCGAGCTAAGCCCCCCTCAGCGCGCAACAGGACGAACTGCAGCCCCCCCCCTAATCAGCTCATTTGGAGCAGATCAATGGCACTGATGACAAGGGCTTGAGCCCAGACTGTGGCACAAATGAGACCCGAACAAAACACCCTTCTTAAACGAAGGCCTTGGAGCAAATAACCCCGCCCACCCTCCCATACCCCCAGGTGAAAAGGTCAGGAGGTCGATGACCCGAGATGGGGGCGATTTGGCGAAAGAGGTGTCCGAGGTGGAGAGGGTTGGCGAGGTTGTGTGTGTGTGTGTGGGGGGGTGGGGGGGGGGGGGGGGGGGGGCATCTCTGGTGTCCCTGCTGGTGGGCCAGCTGAACAAACAGGCGAGGGGGGGGAAACAAGGCCGGACTTGAGAACGGCGAGGCCGTGCGGGCCGACTTTCAGAAGAACGCGGGCAGCGCTGGCCGCGACACTGAGCCATATTCTTCTGACACGGACACACATACCAGAGTGCCACTGAACCCACGCACGCACGCACACGCACGCAGTTGTAAACAAGTCTGCGGAGGGGTCGCATACACACACACACACACACACACACACACACAAAGTCTTGTGTCACAATGTTCTCACGGGGTCATCTAATGACATCCAATTCACTGTCAGAAAGGAATTAACAGAACAATGCGTCGATTATTACAGTTGACCATGTCTAATATGGTGACATTATGACGCTTTAGAAGCAGTTCTGCACCCATGCATGACTAGGAAAGTACAACTAGTTGCCGCTTTCATGGAGATCCTGCAAAATGACCACATCCAAAACTGATAACAAAATTTTCAACGTGAAAGTTGAAGCCTAAGGCAGCAATAAAACAGAAGCAAAGTGGAGATTTGGGGGGGGGCTGACATAAACTGACATTTGCGGAAAAGTGGATTTGGATGCAAGGGTTATTATAGTTTTGGAATGTTTCATTTTAGTTAGTTTTTATTTGTTTTGAGTTTGGTTTTTTAAATTTAGTTAGTTTTGATTAGTTTTCAGGGTGGTTCTGTTAGTTTTTAGTAGTTTTAGTTATTTAATAAATGTCTAGTTTGAGTTTTTTTTTTGTTTTTTTTTGTTTTTTTACCGTGTATTACTTGTGCGCCATATTTGAAAAACACCATGGGAGCGATGTAATCTGAAGGTGCTTTTCTATTGGCTGCTGCGAGATGATGTCACTTCTGTGTGACACACTTTCAAACGTCCTTATTCCGGTTCATATCAAAATAAATCTACGTAAAAATCACATTTAAAATCATCCCCAAAGGCTCATGCATTAAATTAATTACCAAAGACTAAAACAAAGGACATTTTTGCGATAATGTATATAGTTTTGTAAACATAAAATGTTTCAGTTAGTTTTTGTTTTTTAATAATTCTAATTTTGCTTATTTGAAGTACCGTATTTTCCGCACTACAAGGCGCACCGCATTCTGAATCATCATCATCATCAGCACCTTCAATGAATTACAATTTTAAAACTTTTTCCATATATAAGGCGCTACAGTAGAGGCTGGGGTTACATTATGCATCCATTAGATGGTGCTGCGTTACAGGGAATGTCAACAAAACAGTCAGATAGGTCAGTCAAACTTTATTAAAAGATTACACACCAGATTTCTGACAACTCCATTCACTCCCAAAATGAATAAACAGCTGTTTTATTATTTTCTCGGAGGTAAAGTATTAGTATTAGCTAGCGATCCAAGATGACGGGATCTTCGCCGCATGCGCGTTACCGATCGTGCAGGGTCACCGATAGCGTCTTGACAACAATATTGGTCCATGTATAAGGCGCACTGGATTATAAGGCGCATGGTCAGCTTTTGAAAAAATTTAAGGCTTTTAGGTGCGCCTTATAGTCGTGAAAATACGGTAATTAATTTTCTTATTTTACTATATATTTTTTTATTTTATTTTCGACTGTACACAGACTGCGCAGTCTACCGCAGCAAAGTGGAGACTAAGGGCAAGTAAAACAACAACTGGCGAAAAGGTGGTCAACGCAATCCTTCTTTCGATCTGCCCATAAAGTTAAATGTACTTCTTGGCAGTGGTCACAATTTCAATGTGTATAGCCCAGTGAGGCATGTGTGAATGTGTGAATGAAGGGGAAGTACTTTGCTGCTTGCTTCTTCCTTCTAGATCCCCACCGCCGATCTCCACCACACCTCCAATGGCAGCGACAAGAAGAAGAAGAAGAAGAACTCTTGTGGACGTCTGTCTTCAATCAGCCCCACCAAACACGCCCACTCACACACATCACGCCACCACCCACCACCCTTTCTAATCCGCACCACATTGATGACAAAACCGGGAGGAATTAACGGGAAATGATTCGTACTGGAACTAAAGCTGCGCAGGAATATGCGCTCCAAGCTCCCCCCCCCCCCAAATCCTCCACCACACCCCATCCATTGTTTGTCCACTTTATAAATCATCCATGCCGACACCTGATACCTGATCCCATTTGTCACCCGTGTTTACGTCTCTGAGACGGGACGCTAACCCCCAAGGGGGTGGGACGGGAGGGGGGGGCCGCCCTCAGGAAACGCAAGTTTCATCATGTCCCTCAGAGAGAGAGACGGAAGACTCAAGGAATGAATCCATTTCATTTTCAAGATGGACAATAACAACATAGTTGTGAACTTACACGATGAGCTTGTCTGTGGCGTTCTTGAACCGTCTCACATTATTAAATGCCTAATAAGAAGACTCTTGTTGGACAATATGAAGTGTTTGAAGAAGCTCACATGTTGCAAGGTCTCATGTGAGACGTTATCAATTTTTTTTCCAAAACGTGACCTGTGGGGCATAATTAAATCATGGCGGGAAATTATTAAAAAGAGTTCATGTAGAGCAGTGGTGGTCCTTGAGAGCCCCTATCCAGTCTGTTTTCTATGTTTCTTTCCAACAACACACCTGATTCATGATCAGGATCGTTAGCAGGCTTCTGTAATGCTTGCTGATGAGCTGATTATTAGATTCAGCTGCGTTGAAGGAAGGAGAGATGGAAAACAGTCTGGAGAAGCTCTCGAGGACAGAACTTGGCCACCACTGATGTAGAGCATTAATAACTGTTTTTAACATTTTGGTGGCCATTATAAAAGCTAACCTGGCAATAGCCAGATGGATATTACATATCCATCAGGCTATTGGATGGATATCCATCTGGTACATCTCCACAATAATTTCGTCGGGAATAGGCAGGATATTCTGTACAATAATTCGAGCTGATTGGACGATGCAACATTCTACACGTTTGTTTTAACCAATCACGGCCACGTTCTTGCTGAAGGGGCAAAAGCACGAACATCTTACCAGCTCGAAATGCACGATGTGCCTCTCGCTGTTCAACATTCAACAAGGAAACGGTGAGTAATTCTGCGAGAACAGAATTAATTGCAGCGTCCATTCGTCCATGTTAGGTTTGTTTGTTTGTTTGTTCGCTCCGGCTTTGGCGCTGGCTTCCTGGTGTCATCACAGCTGCATATCCCGCCCCCAAACACAATGTCGCTCTGTGATTGGCCCGAACCACTGGTGGTTATCGGCGGGAGCGGTACAAGATGTATTCTCCGGAGTTTGTGAACTCACAAATACCGCAAGAATCCATCTTGCGAGAGCAAGGTTATATAAAAGCTGTCATGACATTATTCCGTATTTTAAAAAGCTATTTTATTGGGACATTTTTAAATGTTTGAAGCTCTTATGAGACATTATTGAAAATGCAATTTGTTGTGAATCACAATGTGGATTTAATACATGAACAATACTGATAATTAGGGACATCACGATAAGGGCAATATTGTGATATCGTGATATTAAAACTGTCACAATATCGTCGTCGTCATGTTCACAATATTTAAAAGGAACACATCTGTTAAAAAAGTCAGGTTGATTTCCATTTGTCAAGTTCTAGCACCTTCTAGTGGCTATTTTATTAGTGCAATTTAATTTTCATTAGGGATGTTTTGGCCTTCCATGTTTAAAATCTATGCTAATTGTCAGATGAAGGGGAATCTAATTTGCTTGTGAAGCGATCAATGTGTGCTTGAATAAGCAAGTAAGTGCCTCAATATTGTTATTAGCGATTGTAGGTGGTTTACATGCATTGTTGTTATGTACAAAAACACAATATTGAGATTTTTTTTAGTATGAGCTCTTTTTTTTTTTTTTTTTTTTTTACAATATTGTGATCTTTTTATCGCCAACACCCCCACATGATAATTATCGTATCGTGACCTTCATATTGTGATAATATCGTATCGTGATGTTTGGATATCGTTACATCCCTACTGATAATATTATAATTTTAAAAAAAATCATTATTTATCATTCATTATTTTGTAATAAAACCTTTGCTTCAGGTCACTGGGATTATCCTGCAAAAAAATACTGCTCAAAATCACAAAGTTGCTCCTCAAAGATTAAAAAAACTGTTCCTCAAAGGAAAAAAAAAGCCTTAAATATTACAGGACTGTTGATCATGCAGCTTTGGTAAACCCAGATGAACAGCAGCGCATGTAATTAAGATGAAATATATTTCACCTTACACCCAAACCCACTGACAACAGATAATCCACATTTGGACTCAACTCTCGGTGAACTTGCCTGACTGAGTTCAGAGACGCTGGGTCTCGAGCCGTGAGGGGTGGCGGCGGCGGTGGTGGTGTTCCAGGGTTTGACGAGACTTGCTGGGTCTGACACGGAAAGCTCAACAAGGGAGCGGCCCAGCTGTGAACCCGATGGCCCGGAGGTGGGAGGGTCAAACGCCAGATAGCAGGTAGAACTGCAGGACTTGTTTACCTAACATCGTTAATCAATCCACAGCACTCGGGCTGAAAGACCCTTTCGGAATCTGGTCGGGAATGCAGTTGTTTTACTTGTACAATTAAAGGATAATGTGAGAATGCAAATTGTTGTTAAATTGCGTGTGAATGCTGAAAATACTGAACAGGAATGCTATGGAATTATTTGAGCTGAATGTCAGACTTGGAATGATTTTGAGTTGGTTGAGAAATACGGCCTGAGGAGGTCGAGATGTGAAGTATGTATTCATTTGAGAGTTTTGTTGTGAAAATTTAAACACGTGAAGATGGAATGGTTTGAATTGATGGTGAAATGTGAAATTGGAAGGTAATGTGTAAATTACTACCTCATTTGGAACATTTATTGTGGAAATTTGGAATGGTTGCGAATGGAAATCATTCCCAAGATATCTTGAATGTGTTTAAATGTGTGAAGTTGGAATGGCTTGACGGTGCAGGTAAATATGGAGAATTATTGCATATTTTACTGTGAAAACTGTGGAAGGTGGGAATGTTGGAGAACTGTAGACTGAGGATTTTCTAATTTTATTGATCAATTTTGGGAATGGCAATTGAATCAGTGAAGAAATGCTAAAGGAGGATATACATTTCTCTTTCTTTGGTGATTTTTATTGTGAAAATTTTGGATTTTTTATTTTTTTTTTGTAATGGGAATACAGTAGCTCCCAAGATGTTCCAAAAGACGGGAAACTGTTTTTGTTTTTACTGATTTTTAACATCTGATTCACTTAAAGTTTTTTCCTTTTTTTTTTGTGCGTCTGTGTGTGAATAATGCGGATTTTTTGCACAGCTATGAACTGTTTGAATATGGAAAGTAATTCCCAACATTGTATGAATTTTATGAATCTTTTAAAGTTTGGATGGTTTGGATGAGTTGAGAACTGTGGAAGGAGAAGTGTGGCAAATAAACTTTTTTTTTGTGCAGAATAACGTGCTCTTCAATACTTATACGACTCGAGTTTGTTTTCCTTTTTTCGTGGACCAGATTTTTTTTTTCTTAAATAGTAGTTTAGGCACACTCGTGCAGTAGTTCTTACTCAATTTTGAAATCATGGCTGCTTTCAGGTGAACACCCTTTCAGTTCGTCACTCGTTTTGATCAAACACTAGTTCCTCTTTTGTGTCGAGTTTGATTGGATTGAGTGATGTCTTGGCACGCTCGCACATCAATTAATGTCATGGGTGCTTTGACTTTAGTTTTAGTTCAGCTACTGTGCAATTAGTTTTCCCTTTGGGTGTGTATTGTTTATTTGGGTCAAGTTAAGTAGTCTAGGCACGCTCAAGCAGTACTTACTACTCATTGTCGCCAGCACCGTTTAGTGAGGTACTTAAGTTAGTTTTCCTTCTTGTGTGAATCGTTTGGTCAGGTCTGAACGGAGCATCTTGTGTTACAGTTACTGCTCAACTTTAATGTCAAGAGTGCTTTCAGGTGCACACACTTGAGTTATTTTAATCTTAAGTAGTCTAGGCATGCTCAAGCAGAAGTCCCTACTCAATGTGGTACCTTTAAATTTGAATCAAATTCTAGTTAGGTTCATCCTTTGTCGTGGATCATTTGTCTGAGTAGAGTTATCGTAGTCAACCCCGAACCGAACCAATTGGGTTTAAGCAAACACGAGTAATCTCGGCACGCTCAAGCAGAACTTTCTGAGGAAATGTTCCTTCTTTCTGTTAAGCAAAACAACCAAAAAAAATGCCAAATGTGTAGTTTCACTTCCAGTTCTCCAGTTCAGACTAAGTGAAAAGGAAGTCAAATGCGGGCCTTCGTCGCCATGGTTACGTGCTTATTGACAGCAGTTGCTGGTAAGAAAAGCCAGCGTTGCTTGTCTTGGAGAGATGAGCCACCAAAGACCGCAAAAGCGTCATGAGCTGTGCAAGCATAACAAAAGTGGCGCCTGGAAGACATTAACCCAGAAATTCGCAGTTGAGTCGCAACAATGCTAATCATGACTCTTGATTGCCTTTCACACAGAGCAACCACCGTGGATAGCCAGGATAACAAGCAGGGTGAAAGGGGCCATGAACGCTAAATGTATTCATTTCCAGGTCAACTTTGTGAACCATTTCTGTGGTAGTGCCTTTCACGCTAAACAGTGATACTGCATTTGACAGACAGCGTGGAAGGGGGTGTAAATGGTAAATGTTTAGGGCTCACAAATTCCATCACAGTGGCTACCTACAATGCCTGAAAATTGTCAGGTGGAGTTTGTTCCACTTAGTCGATGTTGGTGCCTTTCACACAATAAAGTCAATGCCAGGTTTAACAGGCAGCGTGAAAGGGGCCGCGAACGGTAAAGCTTAAGGCTCACATATTTCTGCACATCTTTCTGGACATTTTTAGTACACCTTCGTCCCGTCCCAATCCATGTTGGTGCCTTTCACACTGAACAAAGATGCCGGTTTGACAAGCACTGTGAAAGGGGCTACAAATGTTGAAGCTTAAAACTCATATTACTGCATATTCGCTGCCTCAGAAACCTGGAATTTCTCAGGTCACCTTTGTCCCCTGTCCCTGTCTGGTGCTTTTCACACAGAGCAGGGATTTGATAAGCAGTCTGAAAGGGGCTACGAATGCTTTAAGCTTAAGTCTTGCACATTTCCGCATAGAGACTCCCACTACAGCCTTGAAATTGCTGTGTCAACTTCATCCTTGGCCCCTCTGGGAAATTTACAGGGCCATCACGGCCCCCTCATTCTTCTCTGTGCCTTTCACACAAAACAGCAACACCACGTTTGACAGACAGCGTTAAAGGCATGACAAATGCTAATGTCCAATCCTCATAAATCTGCTCAGTGGCTATGCCGAAGCTCGGAAATTGTTCACTTTGCGGCCCCTGAAACCCCCTGTGCCTTTCACACAAGAACACAGACAGGACACGAAGCCAGTATAACAGGCAGTGCCAAAGGGGTTATGATAGCTAAATCTGAAGCTTGGAAATTTGCAGGTAGACTTTAGCCCTCTCATTCCCTAAAGGTGCCTTTCACACAAAACAACCACACCGGCTTTGGTAGACAGTGTGAAATGCTGATGTTTAAGGCTCACACACTTGTACATGCATTCCAGCACACTGGAGAAGCGGATCAAAACCTGTGGAGGGTTCGAGGGAGGGCGGGGGAATCCACCTCCACGCAAACACGGGGATCTCCTTACCCAAAACAAGGAGGCTGCGGCGGAACAGGGGGCCACAAGGGGGGTGTATTTGTAGGGGGCGTGCACACTGAAAAACATGTAACCTGGGCGGAAAAGGTAGAGGCAAAAACATCCATTAACTCTTAATTACACCCGGTGCTCACTTTTTATAATTCAAAACAAGCGACGCACACACGCACACACACTTACCGCAGGAGTGCGTCAGTTGCTTCACGTGCCCTTGCATGACGTCATGGTCTTAATTTAGCCCACCTGCAAGATAAAAATTGCTGTCTGAATCTGTGTGCTGTTCACAGTTGCTCTCCAGGCTACCTGCTAAGCTAATAACTCATTAGCCATTAGTAAGCTAACACTTTGACATGAGCTGAACCCCCATCAAGCCAAAGAAAAAGCAAATCATTGAAGTTATGTGTGACTTATCGACAGCACAGTTGGCACATTTTGTATTGTGCTGTGATTTCAGGTGTTGGCATTCAGCAGCTGCCCTCGTTTGCGGCACTCACCTGACCAGGCCAACACAGAGCACAAGTGACTCCTAGTGGAGGTAAGGAGAATTACACCACAACTTTAAAGCTTGGATATATATATATACATACAATATATATATATATATATATATATGTGTATATATATATATATATATATATATATATATATATATATATATATATATATATATATATATATATATATATATATATATATATATATATATATATATATATATATATATAATTATTATTATTATTATTATTTCTGGTAAATTGAGAATTTACAATGTACTTAAAAAAACATTATGGAATTGTCATTTATTTTCCTTAAATTAGCCTATATATATATATATATATATATATATATATATATATATATATATATATATATATATATATATATATATATATATAATTATTATTATTAGTATTATTATTTTTTTTTTATTTTTTTCCAAAACTTTAGGACTACTCATTAATTTGTTAAAGGTTTCCATGCCATGTTCTTTAAATTACATGAAATATTTCATTTAGATAAATTTAGGGACTAACATGAAAGAAAACATAATAGGCTATCAACATTTGATAAAAGTGCATTCCGTATATCAAAAGAAAGTGGGTGTATTTTATGGACTTAAAAAAACAAAATTGTTATTGCTTTTTTTTTTTTTTTTCTTGATAAGCAATGGTGATGTTATGGAAGCATCCTGGCCTTTAAAGCGTTAAAATCTCACAAATATGATCAATTTTTGATGTGAATAAATCAGACTTGTGTGGGAAACCATATTTATTTTTTTGCAGTAGTTTTGCAGGGAGGTGTTGCAATTTTTGTCACATTTAAAGGTTGGAAACTCTGTCCAAAAAAAAATGTCATTAGTTTTATGTTGCATGTGTTTCATCAACGATTGTACCTAAGGTTGTGTCTAATTAGCAATAAGTGTACATCCTACTATTCATCATTTATTTGGGACCAGATAAATGATGTCACTCCTTTAAGTCATGTGTTTTATATTGATCTTTTTCTACATTTCCAGTGATGAATATCCAGATTTTCCAGTTTATGCTGCATGTAGGCCACAAGACTGCAGAAAACAAGCAACTAATGCTCTACTCTAACTTTGTATTCTACGGATATCCAACTTGGGTTACGGCATTAAAACGCTACTTGCATAACATTCATGATGTGGACATCCAATAGCCCGATTAAATGCACCGAAACCAATCAAAATCTATTTTCCCCCATGAACGGGAAGATAATTTCAGCTAGATGACGTGATTCCAAGAAGAAGACTTTGTGCTATTGCTATGTGAATGTCATCCTAGACGAGATTATGGGCTGATTATTGGCCCTCGGACAATGGATCCAGAGACCAGAGCACTGAACCTGATAACAAAGGTTAACATAGACCTGCACCCAAAGTATGGACCTGGGCATGGATCTGGACCTGTTTAAATCTGTGGGGAAAACAGCTTGTTGCAACATGGCCCTGGTTGATCTCTTATACTCTTCTGAAACCTGCTGGCCGTTTTTGTCATAACTACCATTGTTTCAACCGTTCTCTTCAGTTCAGAGGCGGCATCAAAGCCTTCTGTATGCTCTAGTCTAAAAACATTTTAAAAAACAAACAAAAAAACGTATAAATATGTCTTTGGGACACTGGCAATATTTAAAATATAACATAGTTATACGTTTTTTGGAGCAAATAAGTTCAGGACCAAGGCATGGAACCAGACCACAAAGATTAGTATGAGGTCCAAGACTCCAGAAATGGATCTGGACCTCAAATACATAGTCCTTGAACACACAGACTAGAGTTTTGATCAGGGCGTGGACCCTCAAGACTAGATTGTGGATCAAGTTTATGAACCTGAATCTGAAAGACAAGATTATGGTCAAGAACCTCTCCTCAAAAAGTTTGGATTACAATATGGACTAGGACTAGGTCATGAACCTGGTCACAGAGGCTTGTGATAGCTAGGACAAGGACCTGAAACTGAAAGACAAGAATCCACACATGGACTTGCACCACAAAGACTATAATATGGAAATAAAACTCATTGATTACAAATCTCTTATACCAAAGTGTCAAACTGTAAATAATCAAATAAATCCTGTTTATGGTTGCTACTTCACAGATTTTCATCTATTGCGGAGCTTTCTGGAACATAAACCCCCACGATAAACGAGGGCCCGACTGTATTATGTTTTTAAACAATACAGCACTATTTTTCTTTCATAAAAACACATCACGAAAAAAATGTTGGCGCACATCTGTGATCCAGATGTTCTACGTGCTACCCTGCTCAGGATGTTTTGGATTCCCATGCGTGGAACATGTGGGCCGGGCCGGAGCGGCCTCCGTTGGGACCCTGAGCTGCGTCTGGCCTGCGTGGAGATGTGTTTTACCTCCCACGGCTGTTTCAGTCTCGGCCTGGCCGCACGGGGCTGTTCGGGCACGTTCGCTGGCATCCAAACTCGGGCCAGATGTGAGGGAGCTGAATCAGGTGCTGGGAGATTTAAAAAAATTAAAAATTAAAAAAGTGACGTTGCAGGAGTGGAGAGACTGGTGCCAGAACGAGGTGAAGGTCTAGATTTGAGTTTAAGTCTGAGACCTGATGAGCTGCAGCTCTAAAACTAGGGCAATGAAAAAGACCTTGACATGGACCTGGCGCTAGATCTTAATGACTTACAGCATGAACCAGGACCGTATTGACTGGTTCATGGCATGGTTCAGACGTGGACGCAGACCTTGACCAAGAGGATTTAAGTATCTTGACCCACACCTCAAAAACCAGGTTATTAAATCCCTTACATGTCTTTCTTGACTTGGATCTCAAAGATTAGAGTACTGACTTGGACCTGGACCTCAATGGCCCGAACAGTTTTACAGAACTAGACATGAACCCAAGATCCTGAATCCTGGCATGGGCACGCACCTGAACCTGAAGCTTTTAAGTATTGATCTAGACCTCAAATATTCGAAGAATGACATGGTCCTGAACTTCAGTCACTATAGAACTGATGTGGACAAGGGCATGGTTTTGGACTTTACTGTCTCGATCAGGGGCAAGTCCTGCAGGTTTTCGAGGTTTCCCTCTTCCAACACAAGCTGATTCCAACCAGCAGGATCGTTATCAGGTTTATGAAGAGCTTGCTGATGAGCTGATCATATATCAGCTTGTGTTGGAGAAGGGAAACACGCAAAACCTGCAGGACTTCGGCCCTCGAGGACCGAGATTGTCCAGCCCTGGTTTTCAGACCCGGTCCATGAGTACCCCTACCCAGCCTGTTTTCCATGTCTCCCTCAGCCAACACAGGCGTTTCAAACAATCAGCTAATCTGCAAGCTCTGCATGAAGCCTGATAACAATCCTCAGCTGTGTTGGCTGAAGGAGACATGGAAAGCAGGCTGGATAAGAGTACTCGAGGACTGGTCTAGAGTTCTGACGCAAGTATGGACTTGAGCCTGAAGTCACTAGGAGACTGACACGGATTTTGACCTCAAAGACCATGACATTGACTTGTGCCTCTGAAACATGATTATGGACTGGATCATTTGTACCCCCCAGGTTTTCGTTGTGGTTTTGGAGCTTTTTATGTAAAGATCCCAAGAAGCTGAATAGTAATGTAATTGGGTGACGAAAGATAATTCAGTTTCAGAGGCAATAATCGTTTGCTCCACTTTCTGCTCCGTTTCAAAGTCCAATAGTACCTTGCTTGAAGGATTGGTTTTAGTGACTTAAAAAGGGGAAGAATGTCAAAAGGGCCCTTGCACCCTTTGGTTTTTATATACGTGTTTGGACACGCCTGCTGGCCTAAGGACTTGATTTGATGGACTGCAAACGCACAAAAGACCTCAAGACCTCAAAGTCTTTTTGGTGACAGAGCCTCTGGTCCGAGTTCTCATGAGAACCGTTCTACCGTTGGCCCATGTTGTCCACAGCTGGCCAAGAAAAAAATGATTTCAAGTGGACACAATCTGCCACCTGCTCCCTGCGGGTTCGTGGACCCTCCCAGGATGGTTTTATGTGCGTGCGGGATGCTTTAACACACACGTAACTGACACAGCACGGGGGCTTCATTGTCTTCCAATCAGTCTTGAGAACCAGGACGCCCTCCGATCTTTCAGTCCAGTTGACCGGGCAGCGAGGAGATAGCGACCGTGGGGGGGTGGAGGGGGCTTTGATCACGCCGTCCGTTGATCAATGGGACGTGGCAGGCGAGGGTCCGGGCGGGGGTCCTATGCTGGAGAGAGTGTTGGATTGTCCTTTCTGCCACTCCCCCCTCGACCCCCCCACCAAGAAGCTGATGGCGAGGTTGCAACCTTTTGCTGGCTTGGTCCATGGGGGGCCGTCCTGGAAGCATGTGCCGTTGACCTTTCCAACAACGGCCTTCTCGCTTTTAATCCAAACCATCAAAGAGCCTCGCAAAGAATTTGGGCTGTTAACACAGGGGTGGGAAGAGTATGGCCTGGGGGACACATACAACAGCCAAATCATTCTTTAATTCGGCCCATTTAATATTTGTTCTATGCAGAGGATAACAAATACATATTATAATTGTACTTTGTTTTGTGCCACTGTTTGTGTTCGCATTTCTGCTGCTTCCAGGATGATAACACTGTCACATAGGTGCTTTATGTTAGCATTTTGTTATATGGCGTTACCATTATGTGTTAGCGTTAAATCAGGGGACATGCTTACCGGTAAATACTGTTTTCATTCAGCTGAAATTGAGGCCTTAGACATGGTGGAAAGAATTCCGAACAGTTCCAAATAGTACAAAACCTTCAGGCTTCTGCTCATCATACAAAAAAATAGATCAGGAAAAGCCTACTAACATCTGAACTTTATTTGGGATTACACATGGGCACTTTAAAAGGTGGCAGTGGTGTGCGGACACTCATTTAACATGAGTTTGCTATAGTGTGAGCGGGTGTGCACACTTATGCAACCACATTATCTCCATTGTCTTCCATTTTTCAAAAGATTTTTCAAAATCATTAAAGTTGTACTGGACACAAGTTACATTAAAAAGAGCTTTGTTTTGAAACAAATTATCTTGTTCTCATTTTTCTATATCACAAAAACCTGGCATTTAAACAGGGGTGTGTAGACTTTGTATATCCACTAGTAATAATAAGTATTATAATGAAGAGTGATCTTTTTTTTCCTGGTAACTTTTTATCAGCTGGTTGAATTGTGAAAAACATGATTCATTTGACTTTGTTGCATACTCTGGTGGCCTCTGGTGGTCATATTAGGAAAGACAAATCTTTCCTAAATTGTCCAGCAGAGGGCAGCATGGGACTGAATTTGTGTGCTGCCGACCCCAATGAAGACTCACCAAACCTTTAATAACAATGATTAATGTATATAGCTCTGCTCACGACTTGTATGAAAATGGTCAAATTTGAGCAGTTTTACTTAATTTTTTTCAAGTACAGTATTTTGCTTTCTTTGTACTTCGCTTTAAAGAAACACAACTAATGACTTTGGGGACTTGACCTTGTTTGGGGACTACAAAAACAAATATATATCTTTAACTATTCTACAACTTCAGCATTTTAAAAATGATGATAATAATAATAATAATAGTAATAATAATAATAATAATAATAATAATTTTAAGAACAGTGTGACTTTTTTCTATTCTGTTTGTTGCTACATCTACTAAGTTACAAAATCAATAAAACATTTTATTTTATTTTTTTTACCAAAAGTAAGACTCTTTCCTTTCATTTTTAAACTTTACTAAAAAGAAAAAGAGTGTAAAAATCACAAGATGTATTTTTTTTATTATTATTATTATTGATTAACTCACATTGGCTGCTTTTTGGATAAAAAGTGTAAAAAAAATGTTTTATATATTTTTAAATATTTTTTGCTAAAGGAAATCTATTTAAAATCACAAAATGTATTTTTTTCTGCTTCTACTTAGATAAATATTATGAAAAAAATTATATGTATATATATATATATATATATATACATATATATAAATTATATTATTATATTATATTATTATATTATATTATATATAAATTATTAATATAATATATTATTAATATAAATTATATATATATATATATATATATATATATATATATATATATATATATATATATATGTATACATATATATATATGTATGTATACATATATATATATGTATGTATACATACATATATATGTATACACATATATATATATATATATATATATATATATATATATGTATATATATATATATATATATAGATATATATGTATATATAGATATATATGTATATATATATATATATATATATATATATATATATATATATATATATATATATATATATATATATATATATATATATATATATATGTATACATACATATATATATATGTGTGTGTGTGTTAGTGTCAACTATCAAGGAAGAAGACATTTGACAAGCATGACAAATGAATGTTTTGTTATGAGTGTTTTATGGTGGAAAAAGGCCTGCTTGTGTTTCTTTCAAACCAACCCCCTTCTAACAAGTCTTGTTAAGTCCCTTTTTGCTTTTCCTTTCCCTTTTGGCTCCCTTCACATGCTCCGTGTGTGGTCCACTTTGACGAGCAGCGCCACAACGAAGCACCACAACCAAGGTCAGGCCACTTCCTCTTCTCCTCCTCACCATCTTCATACAAAAAACTTGGTCAAAGTGCGCCTCTGGTGGTGGCAGAGAGTTCTGCATCCCCCCAATGGAGGGGTGCATGTGTAAACGACATTATTGGAGGTGTGTGTGAGTGTATAACTCAAGGTGAATTGTGTTAGCGCCCGGGTGTAAATCAGATTGCTGACAGGAGCGGTGACTGTTGAGCCGCTAGCGAGCCAGAAAAACAATCGAGGCAGAATGTGCAAAAATAAATAAATAAAAAATCCACTATGAGCATGGTGAGTATCGATACAATATATTGGTCTGAAATTTAAGGTATTGGATAAAGAAAGCCAATACCTGCCCTTGATACTTAACTCATTCACTCCCAGCCATTTTGACTGAAGCAACCCCCTTCACTCCCGGCTGTTTTAATGGATTGTTGACTGATTTTGCAAGTTCTACTGCTAAAGAAACATGGAAACTAGCAAAAGAAAGAGAGTCTCTTCTTTCATCAGGGAAAAAAATAATAATTGTTTCTGTTTCTGTTTTGCAGCAGTTACCGTTAGAATATAGATAAGTTTCATCATTATTCACAAATTTGTTGAAATACTTGAAAGAGAAAATATGTGGTAAATATACATACATTAATCCTAACAAGAACACTGGGGAAAATTGCGACAGTATTTGCAACATGGCCCTGGTTGATCTCCTTTACTCTGCTGCCACCGACTGGCCGTTTTTAAAGCCATCTTTAAGCGACCTCTTCAGGTCAGAGGTTGCATCAAAGCCTTCTGCATGCTTTAGCATAAAAAAAAAAAAAACATAAAAAAATGTATAAATATGTTTTTGGGACCATGGCAATATTTAAAATAGAGCGTTTTTATACGTTTTTGGGAGCAAATGAGTTAAAGGAGAAAATAATGTAGCAGTGGCTACGTCCTTCTAATTAGTAGTTGGTGCTATACTGCTGCTTTTCGTTCATGTTTAGCGGACATTGTGTTCATTTAAATTGTATTTAGTTTTTATTGCTAGTGATATCAGTATTGCTATCGGTGAGTACTGAAGAGTGAATATTGGTCTGACAGTCTGACAAAAGTGGTAGAGAATATCCTTAGTGCACAGTGAAGTCAAGATCGCTATCATAATGATCCAATACTGCGGCGACAAAATATTGCAAGGATAGTGAGGAGTGAAATATCGATTCGTGACACAACAATCTGAGATACGAGTGACCCGACGTGCAAGAATTTCGAGATACGAGCCAGCTTCAAGGCTGTCTAGTGCCACTTCCAGTTGAATTTTAACTGTCAGGTAAAACATAAACCAATTTTACACAATATTGTATTTTAAAACTAACGCATAGCTTAGCCTTTAGTCCGTTAGCTTAATGCTAATGCTAGCACATAATGGGAAACGCATATATTACACAGTGGGCAGTAGCATAATGGTAAGTCAGTTGATGCAAACGGTGACAAAAACTAATTAATTCAATTATTCAAAATTAATTCATTACATTATTTTTCGTTTAACAACACAGTGATATAGTTATGCATTGAAATGACACAAATTAGTCGTGATCAAGCAAATGCAGAAGACTGATTGAATGATGCAATAATGCGTTGACATCATGAATGAAATGATACCAAACGATCCGAGTGGAAAAAAAAGAGTGACGATCTGGTGAATTGATGCGACGACAGTGTGGACAGAATGATCCAAAACGATATGGAGCTAAATTGATGTGGTCGACCGGAGTGTTTAAGAATATCCCGGAGCGAAAAAGTGCCGCCAACCCTGAAAACCGCCCGACCGCCATTGTTGGCCGTTGCCTGCTTGTGGTTTTTAGCTGTGAAAATGAAATTAAAACGTCCAACATTCACCGACTCGTAACAGATAAGGTTTAAAAAGAGAATAAGAAAAAAAAACACTGCTTACAATGTGTGGAGTGCAGTTTTTATTTGGAAAAAAGCCACAAAATGGTTTACATTTTCTATTTACTTTTATGACTTGAAAATGAATAATTTGCTAAAAGAGGGAAAAAAAACCTCAGCATTTGTAATGTAACCAAAGAAAAACATATTTAGATGTACTTTTTATATCACTTAATAATTAGAAGGGAAAAACTTCCAAAATTGTTTACATATCTAAAAAAAAAAAAAAAAAAAGCATGTGTATTTTTTGACTTCTTTTTGAAGTCAAGTTGGTCTCACTCGATGTTTAACAGCTTTGCCAGCAGCCAGACATTTTGTGATTATGGGAACTTCATCTCCAAAATGTCATATTTCATTTCATTACGATTTGCTGACATAAGTGCAGCGTTTGAGCTTGACGAGCAGGCAGCATGATTCATGCGTTAGTTTGACACCAGACATCTGTTTTTACATTCACGTGGAAATCAACATCAAACGAAAAAAATAAAAGATAAACGTTCCGACGTGTTGCATTGTGGGAGAGCAAATATGGGGAAAATGAGGACAAGCAAAGTGTGGTGTTTTTCGTTATCGTATGGAAAATGTGTTTCCCTGTCGTTGTTCATTTGAATACATTCACTGACTTGCAGTGTACGCTAAACTCCACGAAGTTTTATGGCCTGAATAACAAGTGGCGGATTTGCATTTTTCAGAACAGTACTGAAGCATACTAAGTTCCCACGTAGAAGCGTCAACACCTGCGGTCTGATGAGACCAAGATTGCATTGCTTCCTCTCGACATCGCAGTTTTCTTATTTGGTTCAGATTTTTATTTGGGTTGGAAACTCCATCCATTGTGGGGTTTACCTCGGGTTGTACCTCGATATTTGAGCCAATCAACCGTCTCAAAATCAGTTTCCCTCTTCCAGCACGTGCAAATCAAATGCTCGGGCTCTTTATCGATCGTTATTGGATCCCATGGCGCAGACAAAAACAAGAGTTTTAAAACTTTATTCGCATAACATCAAAAGGCGTGGAACTAACTTGACTTGACCAGAAACAACGAGAATACATCGAGAATCGCGAGATGCCGAGATCCCTTGGGCTGTGGAGATGCACAGAGGAACAGAGGTAATAATCTGACAAAACACACATTTCTCAGACAGTTTAAATAGACAGTGAAATGATCGGATTGGCTGTGGCTAGACATGTGTGTAACAGGACTGACATGGAATTATCTAATTGGCTGTTGACAAGGAAAAGAGATTAAAGATTCTTGACATCACATAGCTCAAAACCAGTTGAAACTAGATGTCGATTACATCAGTTCAAAACAGACACTTGACCTCACGGTCATGACCCAAACTTAACCCTGGTGTGACCCAGTCATGAAAAACATGGTTTTTTTTTTCTAAATGTCAAGATACTCGCTTCTTACCTTTTGGAGTAGAAAGAAAGCCAGTTGTGCATCACTTTTTTAATCCAAGTCCGATCTCAACTCTCTCCACCGCTGAAATGTGAAACCAATGTTCACTCTCGTTCTTGCCCGGCGTCGATTTTAGATTTTTTCGTGGCACTTGACATTTTTTTTGTTTGTTTTTGTTTTGTTTTTTTTGTTTGTGTGTTTAGCCTTCCACGGAGTAACTGCGGGTGTCTGGGGCACGTTTGATGTAGATGGTGGTCACGCGCCTGACGTCACATCTGCAGACAGCGGACGGGAAATTCGAACCCGAGTACTTCCTGAAAAATATTGGCCAGAGGCTTGTAGGACTACCCATTGTGAACATATATACATATATATATATATATATATATATATATATATATATATATATACATATATATATATATATATATATATATATATATATATATATATATATATATATATATATATATATATATATATATATATATATATACATAAATTATATAAATTGTGAGTGAAACAAAGTGTGTGTTTACATCCCGCGGGAGTAGCCAGCCTCTAATGCAATATCCTGCACAGCAGCGGGAGAGTGGGAGGGCCCAAGACGAAGAAGAAGAGGGTGAGGGGTGACTCCTTGCAGAAACCTGATCCCGCTTTGGGCCCTTTAAAGGAAGATGGTCCGCTCAATGAAGGTCGGGAGGAGCATGTGTGTGCGTGTGTGTGTGGCTGCTGTGAAGTGTGCGTGCATGCGGCGGGCTCACACAGCGAGGCGAGCACGGCCAGGCAAGAGCGGTGGCTGCTGGGAGCTCCATCAAGAAGAAGAAGAAGAATGAATGAATGAGCGGACGGAGGTGACGCTTGTGGACGTTGCGAGCGTGCGACTGTGAGTGGAGTCAACTGGGAGGAAAAAAGGTAAAAGAACACAAAATGGAAACAAATACTTTGCCGCATGTCTGTTTGCACCCGTTGTCATGCACGTGCACACTGTTTATTTATACTCACTTGCTTGACTGCAACTTTCACAAAAGAAAGAAATGTTTCTGAACTTAACTAAAAGGATTTTTTTTCTTCTTTTTTTTTTACGTAAAAGAACAATTAAAATGTATTCATACTTTCCGAAAACAGATTTCGCTTTTTCCTCATAACATTAATGAGAAGGGGAAAAAAAATGACAAAAAAGGAAAAATATTTTTTTGTCTTTTTGTTTAAAAAAAATCACAAAACTGTTTCCTAGTATTGTAGCCAAATGACTCAAATGAAAATAAATGTGTGTGTACTAAAAACAGTATTTTTAATTACTTTTCGATAAAAAAATAATTGACTTACTTACTTAAAAACAAAGTAAATACTAAACTGTACTTTCTATTTACTTACTTAAGAGAAAAACTGTTTTATTTTAAATGAAAGCACTTTACAGTATTTTTTCAAATTACTTTTAAATTAAATAAATAATTATTTACCTTCTTACTATTTTACTAAAAAAATAATTACAAAACTGTACTTTCTATTTAGTTAAAGGGATACTTCACTTATTTAGCCCATTATAGCAATACAAATGTAATATTTTGTCTATAAATATTTAACTTGATACGTTCATTATTTTGCACATACAATTAGTACCTTTAAAAACACTTTTCTCAGTTTGGTCATGTGACATTAACAAGCTGAGCTGTGATTGGTTACCTGAGCCCTTGTGATGTCATTTTCAGTCGACAGCAAGTTGCAAAATGTGTTTTTAAAGGTACTAATTGTACATGAAAAATAATGAAAATATCAAATTTATTTTAGGCAAAATAATGTTTGACTGCCAAAAATGGCTAAATAAGTAAAATATCCCTTTAAGAGAAAAAAAACACATTTTTATTATTTTACTCAAAGTAAAATGACTTTATTTTTGACAGTTTTCCTTAAAATGCAAGACTTTACTAAAAAGAAAAGACAATGCTTAATTTATGAAAATGAAAAAGTCACAAATTGTTGTTTTGTTTTTTTAAAGGAAGAAAGTAAATTGAATTAAAATAAATTTAAAAAAATTACAGTACTCCACCTCGCAAAGAAATCTTTAATTTTATTTATTGACATTGATATTTTATTTATTTATTTATTTATTTTACCAAGAATGGCTTTTGCAGTGGCTGCCAAATATTGTTCCTCCACCAAACACCTGTTGCTTGTCGACCTGCCTTGGGACAAAATGGCAACACTCTATTACACTTAAAGTTACACCACTTTGAGACATCGTTATTACATTTGAATAGGAGTTCAGAACATTCAGCACCAAGTCGTATTGGGCTAGCTCCGTGCTATCTCCACGCTACGCTAATGCAGCATTAGGACGCTCAATTCGAAACAGAAATTGGAGTTTCAGAACCTGACAGATTCGTCTTTGGCGCGCCATCTTGTGCTGCCACCTCGTTTATTGTGACATTTTATTGCACGTGTTTTTCAACGTGGCATGCCCCAATAAAATGAGATTCCTGCCTTCAAAAAAACAACAACAAAAAAACAGAAAAGAAGAACGTGTGTTGGGTGGTCCGAAGTTTGTGTTTACACCTCACAAGAGAGGAATGTAAGGGGGTCAGTAGTTTTTTTGTTTTTTTTGTTTTGTTTTTGCCAAAGCCTATCATTAGTCACCTGGAAAGCAATGCATGCTGGGAAATTTGTGATGACAGAGAGGTCAGGAAGGTGAAAAAAACAGATCAAAAGATGAGAAACGTGAATTAATCCATTTCAAGGCTTATGGGAAAGTTTTTTTTATGGTTTGTATGCAAATTGTGAAATTAATTAAACATGCTGTTGTGCCTTGAGATAAGTTGAATTCATTCCATTTCCATGCTTGTAACTGAAATCATCTTTCTCCACTAAAACAAGAATGGAAATTCCATTAATCTATTCCGGCTCCACAAAAAGTGGCCTTTTTTTTTTTGTAAGCAGTTATTAACAAGAGAATTTGCTCGCTACACTTTCATAATTAAGCTTAAAGGGATACTTGACTCATTGAGCCATTTTCAGCAATAAAAAGTTAATATTTTGTCTATAATTAATGTGGTAACTTAATTATTTTTCATGTAAATTAATACCTTTAGAAAGTCATTTTTCTACTTGCTGTCGACTGATGATGACATCACCTGTGCTGAGGAAGTAGGCAACGACCAATCATGGCTCAGTTTACTGAAAAACCGCAGAAAACAGGTGAACCATGATCGGTCGTTATCTACTTCCTCAGCACAGGTGATGTCATTGTCAGTTGACAGCAACAGGGAAAAAAATAGTTTTTAAAAGTATTAATTGTACATGAAAAATAATGAAGTTATCAAATTAATTCTGAAAAAAATATGAACTTTTCACTGCTAAAAATGGTTCAATGAGTCAAGTATCCCTTTAATGTATCTTGTGTAAGTGTGCATTAGTTCATTTGATGTGTCTTATGGTGACTTGGTGATGAAGTGCTGCCTCCATGAGTGAAAATACAATACTAGTAGAATGCTTTTTGGGTCTTTGTTTTGTGGCAGAGACTCACAGAACAACTTGCAATTTATTTATTTTGCAATTTGTTGGTTTTTGGGAAAAAAAAAATATAAATAAATAATCGTAAAAAAAATCTATGTCACCCGGAAACTTAACTTTTTACACATTTTATGTTACAGCCTTATCCAAAATTTATTCAATTCATTTTGTCCCTCAACCTTCTACACACAACCACCCAAAAACCGAAACAACTTTGTTTGTTTTTTTAAGATATTTTTCAAAAGTTTGAGAAATGTAGTTAATGCACCTTGGGCATCAGTTCCAGCCTGGAGTCTTTTTGAACACGAGCTTGGCACGCCTACCTTTAGCCACTTTTGCACGTGTGCAGCCGTGACCCACATCTGGAGCCGGCGAGGCGTCGGGGGCGGGCGGGGGGGTTGGTGCGGCGCGAGGCGGGATGTGGGAACGTCTGCTGGGGATGATGTCACCCCGAGCGACTAATCACTGACATCAGCGCAGCTGCAAGCTCAGCAGCGTGTCGTCGCCTGCATGTGTGTGTGCACACGTGTCTGTTTGGAATAAGTGTCTGTGCATTGCACATTTTTTTTCCCGCCTTTTTCTGTGTAGTTCAGAAAAAACAGTTTTATCAAGTAATGGGGGTTGGAGGTCAAAGTCAACCTGGCTTTTTGCCTTTGGAGGATTTGCATCAGAGCAGTAATAGAGGCGAGATAGCCCCGGTGCGTAATGAAGCATGCACTGGTGGAACACTGAAAAATGTCTGTGAAAGATTGTTACTAAAAATGGGAGAAAGGGGGGACAAATTCAACCCAGGAATTATCTGGCATCTGTGGTATTATCAGCACCATGGCGGAGGTGGAACATTCACTTGATACTGCCCTTAAAAACTCATTCACTGCCAGCCATTTCAGAAAATTTCAACATTTTTAATACCAATGTGATATTACGTTCAATAATTATATATGAACCGAATCTACCAAATAACAGAATGGACTCCCTACATTTTGTCCCGTCCCTTTCTTTTATAATTGACAGTAGAAAAATGTAGGTTTGCCAAAATACAGCCATTTCTCCCATGGACTCTGAAACTGTGTTTATTTGGTATAAAATGAGGCAATGATGTAATCTACCGGTGATTGGGCATCAGTAAAGTTGTTTCCAAGTTTGATATTTACAGTGGAGCATAGTCAGATTAGCCCCCATTTATCCCCGCTATAAAAAATACAATTGACAAGTATACTTGTCAATGGCAATGAATGAGTTAAAATACAAATGAAAGTGTCCTGACCCAGAATAGGAGATCAAAGTCAACCCCCAAATCTTCCAGTTTCTGAGGTCGTTTCAGTAACAGGTAAAAAAATATTTTACCACCTTTGCGCTGGTCTTTTCTATAAACACCACCAACATAAAGTTGACCCGGCAAAATTCCGCCTTCAGAGGTAGTATCGGAGCCATAACAGAGGTGCGATATCGTCACTTGAAATTTCCTGTAAAAGATGAATTTTGCCACCCTTCTGTTGATACTGTATAAACATTAAACAACACTGACAACTTCAAAGTTGAGCCGGAAATATTCCCACTTTGGAGGTAATATCTGAGCCATCACAGAGGACTTGACACTGCCTTTAAAAAAAACTGCCTTGTTTTCGTGTTGCTGCTGAGCAGAAAGTGCCCATACACAGAATGGGGTAACAAAAGTCAACACAGCAATTTTCCACCCTCTGAGATAGCATCAGAGCCGTGACAGAGGTGGGGCAAAAAAAATAAAAAAATACCACCTTTACGCTGGTCTTTTGTATAAACACTACCAACATAAAGTTGACATGACAATATTCCACCATTAGAGGTAGTATCAGAGCCACAGGCTAGGTGGGATGCCATCACTTGACACTGCCAGTAAAAGACTCTCTGCCTTCCGTAATTTTTTCGTTGCTGTTCTGTATAACCAATAGCAACCTTAAGTTGACCTGACAGTATTACAAATTTGGTGATAGTTTCAGATCTGAGGTGGGAGAGTACCTGCAGTGCCTGTAAAAGCCATAATTTTACCGCCTTTTTTTTTCATGTTGCCGTTCGGTAGTAATTGTCCTGACACGGAATGAGGGAACTAGGTCAACCCAACAATTTTCCACCGGCGGAGGTAGCATCAGAAGCAGGATGACACGTGCCTCCCATAATACCTGACATTTTTTCTCCACTTTTTGTCTGTTTTGTCTCTCAAAGTTGACCCTGCATTTTTCTGCCCTTGGGGTTATATTCAGGGCTGTAGCAGCATTAGGACAACACTCTGTCAAAATTGATCTACATAATTCCACCCTGTTGTAGTACCAGATATCGGACGCCACACTTTCTGTAAAGGCCGTCATTTTCCTACCTTTTCTTTATGTCGCCGCTCTCTGTTACCAGCACTGACCTGCCATAGGTAAACCTGAAACATTCCACCTTTTGGAGGTGCCAAAGCTGAACCAGAAATATTCCACATTTGGAGGTAGTATCAGAGATCTAACACTGCCTGTCATTTCTCTGCCTTCTTCCCATGTCGCTGCACTGGCCGTGTTAACATCGCAGTACCAAATCACAGCCTGGCGGAAATGGAGCGAGGTTCCTCTAGGTGGGCCAAGTTAGCGCCTCAATACATGGATGGAATTAGCTGTTAATTATTGGTCCGTATTTTTGACCTGCTTTCTGGAAGTCCAATCGGTTCCTCTGAGGTTGTCGGCAAAGATGACCGCCATTTCCTCTGCAGTGTTTGTTCTGGCCCCCAAGCCGCTTAATGCTAGTGGAAGAAGCTCTTCCTGTGTGTGTGTCTGCAGGCTTCCCCTGTGGATCCTCCCAACCTCTCTGGGTGGCCCACCACGAATCCAGCAGCAAGCAGATCCTCGAATGCTCTAATCTGAAGTGTACACAACTCGGGTGTTGTACCGTGCCCAAGTGTCAAATGTTTGTTGATACAGGACACTGGAGGCGAAACGGTCTCTCCTCGCTTCAGTTCCGAGGTGGCCTTTTGGTAAACCCCAGCTTGCCTTCTTCTGGTCAGTATAAAGTTTACATTGACGTCGGGCTCGAGCTACGACACCCTGGAACATTTGATTTCCTGGGGGAACTTAGCACGTCGCCGTCGAGGACGTAGAAGTGCGGCAAATGGGGCCATGTTTGCACCCAGCAAGATGGAAAACGTCTGTAATCTAAGATGTGTTAAAAGCGGTGTTGTTTTTGTTGTTGTTGGCACATTTAAACGAAAAAAGATCAGCTCAGTAACATGATATTAGGTAGACATGTCTATCATGAGTGGGTCAACAAAAAAAGTTGTTGTGAAATGGCAGCATACTAAAAATCAAATTCAGCCATTTATTAGTAGTATTTTAGTAATCTTGTAGACGATACCGTGTTTTGGGGTCTTAATTAGTGGTATACAATATTTGGGGTGTAAATGATGAATATGTTCAATAATAGGGGTGGCGTCCATTATTGGCCAATTTTCCTAAACTTCTTCACTCCAGTATACGCTCAGTATGATTAGTTTTCCGTTCCTCCCAAACTGCACAGATTTGCGCCAAAGCCGCCAGCCAGTCGAGCACCAAGTGGTCATCCCAGGTCCAAAAGCCTCCGCATGCAGGACTTCTGTAATTTGTATGGCTAAAGCCTGTATTTACGAGCGGGCTAATTGCAGGGAAGCGCTGGCACGCAGTTTCAACCGCTGGACTTTGAATGTCTCGTCTGCCGCTGGGCTGACGACGCCCCTGTCTTTTCTGTCTCTTACTGCTTAACTTTGCTTTCGTTTTCGCCAGGGTTGGCGTTGTCATGCTTTGTTTTATCTCAAGGCAGTTTACACCCTTGAAGTCGGTTTTACACAGCAACTGGAAATTTGGTGGCCGTGTCTATCATGAGTAGACCCACAGCTGTCTGTCTGTCTGTCTGTCTGTCTATCTATCTATCTATCTATCTATCTATCTATCTATCTATCTATCTATCTAGTTAGCTAGCTAGCTAGCTAGCTAATGTAGCTTGCTATGTAGCTAATCTACCTAGATGCGCCAACCAAACTTTATGTTGCTCAGTGAACCTGTTCCTGGTCTGGACCCCCCACCCCCCAAAAAACGTCCTTATCCTTGTGTCATTAAAGGCTTCGCATTTTCTCAACAAGCTTACTCCACGTAGCTTCCATTCGCTTCTCTTTCAGGTAAATCAATCCCAAGTGGTGCACCCCAGCAGTTTCCTGCATTCAGCGCTTTGTCTATTCATCCTCACAAATTCTTAACTCCTTTCTCTGTGCCTGCGAGAGCTGAAGAACTCCCCCACCCTCCACCCCCTTCTTATGGGACTGTCATGCAGAAAGACACCATTGTGCCAGACCGGACCAGCATCCAGTTTCAGCCCTGCCTTGTAATTAAGAAGGGATTGCATGGCGCAGGGAGGGAGGAAAGAGGTTTGGGGTTTGTAGGCAGAGCTGACCTGCTTTGGCCGGCCGGCCTGGGAGCGAATGAACCCGGTTCCCCCCGCTGACACAACCTCCCTGCTGAGGTTTTGTGTGTGGGCATGCGAGGGGATGGAAAGAAAGTTTCAAGCTTTACTCGATCCAGCTGTTTAGATCGTTTGCGCTCGTCTCCGGCGTATGTCACAGGGAGGAAGTTTTTCAAGTTTATGTGCCACACTTTTTGCTCTCTGAATCACCAGGATGCACGTGAAATGACTCTTGCCTTGTAAATGAAAACAGACGCCACGCTTGCTCGAGGAAACGGCATCGATTGTCGTTTATCTCCACCCAAGGAGGTCAATGAAAAACAGCACCCTGCGCAATAGAAATGGCAGAACCATCTGAAACTGTCCAGCCACAAAAAAATAAAAAATAAAAAAAATAAAGTCAACTGCATACTTGGTCACCTAAATCATGTACATGTCATATACTGTAATGAATGCAGTTATTCATCATAAGTACCAATTGCATAATAGAAATCAACATAACTTTCACTCTCATTTCAGTCGGAGGAAATCGTGGCCATGGCCGACGTGCTGGAGAGCGGCGGGGGTGCAGGAGGCGTGGGCGCCTCCAGCGTGGATTGGCAGAAGCGCTGCGTAGCTCTGGAGATGCAGCTGCTGAGGTTCCGACTCCAAGCGGGGAAAATCCGGGAGCTGCTGGCCGAGAAGGTAATCGAGACAGAAAGACTTGTTGGGTATCCGGCACAAGTGAGTGTCAAGTGTTTTACATCCCATCATTGGTAAACCTTGATACTATCTCCAAATTCACACAATTCCTGGGTCAACTTTGTATACCAAACCCATGTTTATGTTGTTCTAAAAATAATTGGGCTGGCCGGACAAGTGAGACGACCCAGTCCCGGAACTTTGGAAACTTTTTGGTGGCTCAAGGCTTATTCTTTTTCCATGACTAGGCAAGTAAAAACGGTGCACAGACCGCAGTAGCACTGTTAATAAGTGCTTGCGCACGAGAAAATGGTTAAAACGCGTGAGTCAGTGTTTGGGCAAAGGTGTGATAAACTCCGGTAAACACGCGGTGTCCAGTCATTATGTCTCACCGGAGGTTGGCCGCACGTTTCAAATATTCAACATGTAAGTCATTGTGGTGCTTCCCCTTGGGAGTTAGGCGGGGAATACCACCAAGGAAACCGCTAAGTAAGATGTGAACTTGGCCCAGCTTGTATACTTAGTTACTATGCGCTCTTCTTTGTCTCGTCAGACCACGGTACAGTGTCTGGTCTCAGGGTTGTCTGGACATCCAGTCTTCCCCTCAGGTCTATGTTGGGGGTGAACAAGGGGCAGACTGGTGTAGCGAAAATGGGCTGTCGTTATGACGAATTATTAATTTGGATGGTACTGAGGGAAGTTGTATTTACTTCAGTAAACTCTAGGGGCACCATGTTGACTTTGCTTTACTTTGTAGGAGCAAACAACAACAAAATCCTTTATCAGTCATTCATAATCTCAAGGTCTTGAGTTCTTGCCTCACACGGGGCACCATTATGTAGAGAAAATGGGTCGTCATTTTGAGAAATTAATAATTTAGAGGTAATTACAACTTCCCTCAATACCATCCAAATTATTAATTCATCAAAACAACGACCTATTGTCGCTACACTGGCAACAAGAAGTACTATATATTGGACCTAATTAATGTTCGACATTAACGATGGCCACCATCATTAGGGGGGTTTCTATCCACCCATTTTTATTCAAATTTTCAAGAACTGCGAAAATAAAACTAAATGGAAACGCTAGCAATTCGAAAAAAGGCCCAAAATTCACAAACAAGTTTTTTACGCTTGGAAGGATTTTTGAAGCCTATCGAAAAAAAGAAAATGTGAATTTTGGCTATGGAAACAGGTTTTGCGAATAAACGCTAAAAAGACCGGATACACGTACGTTTGTATTCACAAAGCAATGGCGGACGATAACGTAAGGCATGTTTGAGGGGACGACGAAACAGAAATCTTTTTGGAATTAATTAAAGAAGCAAATATTAATGCAATTTTAGATGGAAAACAGCAAATAAACGCTATGATTTATCAAGAATTACAAAAACCAAACTTATAAGATGTCATCGCACGGCGCAGTCGCTTCCTGTTCTTCTTCTTTTAAATTACTGGTGGATCACATCTCTTTTGTGTATGAGTCCCCTCTCAATATTCACAAAAGAAGAACAGATGGAAACGGGCATACGTCGCATGTCTGTTTTGCTCCTTTTCAGTAAATTCGCTTAAATAAATAAATAAATAAATTGGATGGAAACCCCACTATTGTTGAGGGACGTCAAATTTCTCGAGCGGCGTTCTAATGGTCGAAGGTGTAAAATTTCTGACTTCCGAGTTTTCTTGCATGTGCCATGATTCCCCGTTTTCTGCTCTTTTCACTTCCTCTGTTATAGATGATGTGATGCAAAAAGCAGCGAAGCAACTTAACACGCAATGTGTTTAAATGAAGGGTTTAAATGAAGGCCAGCGTTTCAGTGTGTGCGTGTGTGTGTGTGCGTGCGGCGTGGGGTGGTCTGCTGAGTGACGACCATTCCGTCATGTTATTGCTCTTTTGGAAAGGCTGCTTTTCATGGCCTTCATCTTGTCTCTATTGCCAAGTTAGGAGTGTTTTACACATTGACCCACTTTGGTGTGGAAAAAAAAAAAGAAGCAAGCTTAGAGCGAGAGTGAAAAAAGAAAGTGACATGGCGTTTATCTCCCCAGCGAGCGAGGCAGAAGGCCTTGTGAGGAGTTCGCTGAAGGTGAATTGGATAGAGGAAAAATAAAATAAATTGATAACGTTCACACACACTTGCGCTAATTTGACTTTTCATAAAATTTCACATGGAAGATACAGGATACATATTTTGTCATTTTTGTATAAAAAAAAAAAAACAGACTTCAGCAATAACCAATCAATGATCATTTGGGTGACTTAGTAATATTAATACTGTAGTATAGTACAGTATGCTAGCTTTAGCATAGTCAAGTATACTTTCGTACAATGGTTCTTAACCCAGTTGGAGGTACTGAACCCGACCAGTTTCCTATGCGCATTCACCCATTTTTGAAAATAAAACATGATTTTCATTTTCAAATTCTAGACGTAGGTATAGGGTTTACTGAAAGTGTGATTAATTATTGATTAGAATGTTTTCACGTCTGTTGGTCCTGTTGAACTTTCCCACACACACTTCCCAGTGGAAGGGGTGGGGGAGTCGTGCTGGCTTTCCACCCCCGACGCGGGATACCATGGTAACCAGGACGCCTTTTTGTCTTTGACTCAGATGCAGGAGCTGGAGCAGCGGGTGATCGAGGCCGACCAGCGTGCAGAGAGCGCGGAGAAGCAGGTGAAAAGGGCAGCTTTTGTTCTGATTTTCAACACGGCTCGCTAATTGATCAGCGGCAACGATTTCGTGCGTTTCAGATCCACACCATGGAGGAAAAGCTCAAGTCGGCAAACGTCCAAAGCAGCGAGTCGGAAAGTTTATTGTACAGGAAGTACCAAGACCTGACCGTCTGGGTACAAGAAAGAGATGCCACCATCAAGAGATTGGAAATTCAGCTTGAAAAACAGGTGTGAGAGGGGTGGAGCTTTCCCATAGGACAGTGGTTCAGGAGCTCTCGATTGTGGTCCACAAAATAGTTTCCAGTAAATCGTCCTTTTTGTGTGTGTAGCTACTGTATGTTTAATTGGCATTAGCATTATGAGGGGGTCCTTGAAAAAAATTCTCCCTGGGCCCAAAAAGTTTGAGAACCCATGCCATAGAAAGACGGTTCAGATAAGCCACATGTAATGTCACCTTTTCTCTTATTCCAGATCTTAGTCAGAGCCCAGGAAGCCAAAATAATTGAGGAGAAGGCGGCCAAGATTAAAGACTGGGTGACGATAAAGCTCCGAGAGGTAAGTTTGATCGGTTCCTTCCCGTTCTGGACATGAGATCTGAGCTACTAAGGTCCTAAATACGGGTGCTAATTTGGCATCAGCATAAAATCAGTTTTTCAAACAGGGTTTTGCACGTAAGTTATCTCTTTTGGTTTCTACCATGGCCAATTTGTGAGCGCACTGCAAATCAAAGCAAAGTTCTAAGTGATAGAATTGGAAGTGTTAGTGGAAGGCAAAACAAACATTACTCAGTTACAGAGAATGAGCGTCCACATTTGTTTACATGAGTACTTTGTGCCAGTTTTTGCACATGCAAATCAGGCCTTATGCCTTATATCTGTAGATGGAACAAGAGAACCAGCAGCTTAAACAGGCCAACTTAAAGCAGACGGAGCAGATCATGATGCTGCAGGACAAACTACAAGGTTGGCAAAGAGATTTCATCCCTCACCTTGTTTTATGTGCAAAGTTGACAAATATCACACCATCCCTCAGCTCTTTTAGAGAAACCACCCTCCTATCAGGCTGGATCCCCCGTCAACTCCCCCAAAGCGGACATCCACCTGGTACCTGGCAGTCCCTGGTTTCCTCCCAGCTGCCCCAGCACACCACTCTCATCGGATGACAGTAGGAGACCGGCAGTTACACGTGGGACTACCAAGAACTCGCCAACGGGTGAGTGGTCATCTGTGTTAATATGCGCCTTGTGATTGGCTAGATTAGAACCAGGGTTCCAGTTATAACTTTTGTTTTATGGTCAGCTTGGGTGCTGCAATCGGTTTTTCGCCAAACCAGTCAACAAGTGTGTGGGAAGCGTGGATGCAATCAGTTCCATAAAGTTTTTGACCAAGCAGTCGCTCTGTATCCTCTTCTTGCCCTCAGATTTGAAAAGATTTCCAGAACTGACCCCTAAAGGGATTTGCAAAAGTGGCCACCCGACCCATGATCCTCCATCACAAAGCAGGGGTGACCCTGGACCTGAACCCCGAGGCTGCTCCGAGGGTAGAGACAACTCGTCGGACGAACTCAACAGCAAGTTCCGCTCCCAGTGCCTTCACTCGTCCTCGTCGTCTTCGTCTTCTTCCTCAGCGTACGAGATGGCCCAAGGACCCCCCAACTCCCCAAAGTCTCCGCTCAGACTTGCACACAAAAGCCCACTTGTGCCGCGCTCGCCCTCGACCAACAACCCCTTTCCCAATCCCGCGCAGACGTCGGCGCCCGCCAGCATGACCTTACCCAAGATCCGGACTCCCCTCACCCCCAGGGACAGCATCCAGCTGGTGAAGAAGCACTTCAGCCAGCCCCAGCCCGGCCTGGACCGACTCCACCATCTGGTCAGCATCGACATCATGACGCCCTCGTCCACTTGTTCCACCCTCACCGCCAGCACGTCGCCTTTCTCCCAGCCCGTAGAGGAAACGGACATCGACGACACGCCCCCGGACAGCATGGACGGCGTGGTGGAAGGGTCCGGATCGGAGGAGCCCGTCCAGCGGGATGGACTGCCCCTTGGGGGTCTGGCAGAGGACTTGCGGAAACTGGTTCCTGACGCTGTGAAACCACCGACACCTCCTTTACATCGCTTCCCTTCGTGGGTACGCAAACTTCACAGAAACTAGTCAGCATGTTCCAGCTTGGGGCGGGCGTGATAATGGAACTGTTTGACTTTCTACAGGAGAGTCGAATCTATGCCGTGGCCAAAGCTGGGATGAGAGTATCTGAGGCATCTCCTGGAGCCAGGTGCCCTGGTCGAGGTGAGTCCTAACCCCTCATCCCCAACTCCCAAACATTTTGGCAACCAACATCCCCCTTGCATTCCCTAACCTTGCCATTTTGGAAAATTTTGTAGAACCACTTGCAACTATAGTCCCCGAACCTCCGTCAAATGTTTAACCAGCCAACTGGTAGCAACAAGTGGTGGGCATTCCATCAATATTGACGGAATATCCATCAATCCGCCAATGACGGACGCCTATTATATTTCCGATTGATGAGAAACTTTGAAAAATTGACAAACTAAGCATTGACGGAAGGTGGTTTCCACTTCGAATGACGGAAACATTGACGAATGACGGATGATGGTTCAGCTTGAAATATTGACGGATTGACGATGACGGAATGGTGTCTCGACTGTTGACGATTGCCGAATGACGGGTGTTCAAAACCCATCAACTGTTGCACTCCCAGCCCCAGCCCCTGTTTTAGAAAAACTGGTTTCAATCACAGTCCTACTACTCGTCAAGTAGACCAACGGTTAGTTGCGCCCAACTGGTCGGGACCACATCACATCCCGCTGCCCACCGTCGAGAACTTTGTCGATCATCGAAACCATCTTCTCCCAAACCAAGCTACAGCTAACGAGCAACCAAACTCCTCAAAGTGAGTTCATTCACTCCAGCCGATTGTCGCACTTGAACGCTAACTTGCTGTGATTCCTGATCCCTGGGTGGCCAGTCACGCGTCATTCAGCAGCCACTCCAGCGCTGCGGGGTGGTCGCTTGGGATCCATCGTCACGGCATTTAATGTCACTTCCTGCGGCCCGGGGCCTGGCGCACCTGTGCAGGTGTGGGCCCATCTTGGGCTGAAGACACGCCCTCCCTCTTTAGCGTGATGGCGGGGAGATGGCTGCTTTTTAATCACTCGCGATGAAAGGAAAGGAGTCCTGGGTGTAATTATGCTCTCCATCTCGACGTCGGTCCTTGTATTTAGTGGCTTGCGTGATCCTACGGCGAGGCTTAGCAACGCTGCCAAAGAGCTGTTGCGAATTATGCGGATGCTGACTCGCCGCATTTGTTTTTTATTTTGACTCAACGTCAGTTCCAAAACACACGTGCTAGATATTAAATTGATGTCTGCTTTGTTCTGTCAACTTCTGTCCCATTTGGGAGTTATGGACGCTTTCTGGTCCTCATTCGCATTAGAATGCTTCTCCTAAGGGATAGACGGTCTTATATAAAGGCATCGGGAAGGTTGAGCAGCTTCATTAAAATAAAGATTTATTTTGCAAAGATGTAAGACCAGTTTTTCTTTGATTTTTAACTCTTTGACTGCCAAATGTTTTCCAAAAAAAATAAAAAAATGACGGTGCCAGCCGATTTGGAGCATTTTCACTCATATTTCAAAGCAAACAGAATATTGTGCAGTATGACGACATAAATATGGTGGATACCATATGAAAGATTGGATTCCATTCTTTCATGAGAAAAAAAAGTATGTTTCTACCTTATTCAGTTCTTTAGTAATCACCATTTCAAATTAGGTCATTGGAGTGACATAAGCGAAAATACAAAAATATTAAGAGAAAAACAAGCTTTTTTGTGAAAAGATACATTTTTTGCACAACAGTGACTTTGACACTAATATTTTTTGTTTAGTGAGAAGGCAGCGCTGTACAAGACGCTGTGCTGCCCATTGAGAGAAAAAACAACAACGTAATATTAACGTAAATTAACGTTTTTGGCGGCATTCGTTAGGATTTTAGAATACGTCATTAAACGTTTTTGGCAGTCAAAGAGTTAATTCTGATGTTTAAAAAGGACAACAGAAAACTCTCTAAAATTGGATGTAGAAAATTTACGTTGAAAGTAGTTGTCGGCCGTCTGATTCATCCATTCATTTTCTCTTCCCTTACCCTCGCTAGCTAGGGTTGGATACATTTAGCAAAACATTTGAGTGGGTAATGCGGCGTTGCTGCGTGAAAGCACACTCAGTCACGGCATTATTCCACCTTAGCAAGGTTATCTGTATTCGAGGCACAGGTGGTGTCAGCTGTCCGGATTAAGCGTTATTTTCTCTACCAGACGCACCAGACTAGAGTATCCCTGCCAAGGGTGTTTACGGTGTTGCTTTTTGTAAACCACAGGCAGCTGCAATGTGTCACATTTAAACCAAAGATACTTTGGAGCCGCTGTTGTTGTTGTTGTTTTTTTTGTTTTTGTTTTTTTTTAAATCAGTGTCTAATCAAGGAAATGAATGTGAAATAAAATTTATTTCAAATGTTTAAATATTTTAAATAAAGACAAAAATAATATTATATGAATTAAAAATGAATATAAATTATACAATTTAAAATAATATTAACATAATGAAATAGAAATAAATGAATGCAAATGGTGCCACGTCTAAAATAATATTCAAATATAAATACAAATACAAGAATAAAACTTGTACATTTAAAAAAAATAAAAAAAATATATGAATAAATAAATGAGCACAATATTAAAATAAACAGTAAATAAAATGAAAATAAAAGAATATGAAAATCTCACATTTCTATCCACCTTTGAGTTGGCGCCGAGAAGTCAGAAATGAATCAGATAGAATGTTCAATCACTAAACATTATTTTTCTAATCAGGAAGACAAATAAATTTACATCTTAATTAAAAAAATATATCATTTATGTATTTTATTATTTTAAATTAACTTTTAAAAATATTGGTCATTTGAAACTTCAAGGCTAACAACAAGAATGAGATTTTAGCATTAAATGTATACCACAATAACTGCATATCACAAATTAATCCATTGGGTCTGCTGCAACCAATTAACCAGCATTAATTTGTCTTTAGGGTCAATCTTGCCCCAGTGCCCAGCGGCCAGTCCATTTGCACAGTTGATTTACAAGAACATCAGCGTTCCGGTGTACACCACGTTGAAAGGGGTGAGTCATGCATTGTTATTTTTCACCTATATTGCCCTAAAGCATATATTTTACATCACAAAGATCTCATGGCACACCACCAATTTTTAAAAAAAGTAAATAACTAACTAAATGACACAAGCTCTTAGTAGCTGCATTGGGAGAGAAGCAGCAACATATTTTCACTTTTGACTGAGCACAAAGTGCACTCAAGTACCACCAGTGCATATGGGGAAAAAATAAATAACTAAAACTAACACCACAGATGACACCAAAAAATAAATAAATAAAAATATCTGTGTTGGCATAAAAGGCAGGATTGAAGAGGATTTCACTTTCGATAATTGTTAGCAAAAACGAGACTGAGCTTGAAATACTTCCCGTTTTCTCTCTAATTTCAAATATAGTGTAATATTGTAGTGTGCCTCCATCTAGTGACCGAAAGTGGAATTACACACACTAAATGGCCTTTATGTCACTGGCATCGAAAGATAAACACCTGATTTGTTATAAAAACAACCATTTTTTTGAATGAATCAAATAAAATGGTCACATTTCCGTGTTCTCAGAAAGCCACTCAGATCAGCGCGGTGCCTCTGCGGGATAACGAGGACTCAGGTTCCGAGGACGACAGCGGCTCCCTGGCTAGCTTGCGGGCCTCCGTGCCGAGTCCGGACAAGCGGGGCGGCATCCCCGGGAGCCCCCGTGCTGTCAAGAGAGGTACGAGGATTATCACCCCATCATCATCGCGTTGAACGATGCAATTTCATCGGACGTTCCTCGCAGGCGTGTCCATGTCGTCCATCAGCTCAGAGAGCGACTACGCCATCCCGCCAGACGCTTGCTCCCTGGACAGCGACTACTCGGAACCAGAACATAAAGTCCAGAGGACCTCGTCTTACTCCTGTGAGAGCACCGGTGGGCCTGTGAGTATTCATGAGAATAAAAAAAAAAAAACACAGATTCTCATCAAAAGTCGTACTTGGATTACGTTACGTACGGTGTTGTTAACGTTTAGGAGACGCTGGAGAAGTGCGGCTACCTGCTGAAGATGAGCAGTCAGGTGAAGGCGTGGAAGCGTCGCTGGTTCATCCTGAGAAACGGAGAGATCATCTACTACAAATCTCCCGTGAGTCGGCCCGTCCGTGTACGAGTAAAAGAACTGTTGTTGTACGTAATACATCTGCGCTTGTTTGACGCTTTCAGAGCGACGTCATCAGGAAACCTCAAGGTCAGATTGAGCTCAACTCGTCTTGCCGAATCGTGCGTGGAGAAGGAGCGCAAACCTTTCAAGTGAGTTTTCACGTGCTGCTTCAGTTCACTTCAGGATATGATTAACGTTATGGTTTATATGGTATACGTTTTCTTGCATTTCCGTCGTAAGGTGTTCCAAAATATCCAATCTCCGTCAACCCTTTTGTTGTAATAAACGAGCACAATATTTTGTACGTTTTTTTTTTTTTTTTTTTTTTTTTTAAGTTCACTTTATTGGCAGTGGATTTTTAATGGAACTGGGAAAAAAAGTTGAAAAAAAATGCAAAAATTCACAGAATTTGTTGATTTTCATTGGGCACAAAGGTAAAATAAAAAAAAATAAAAAAATAAACCACTCATTAGTAAGCACTCTTTTTTTTCATGCTAAAATACATCAAACAAATTTCCGAGTATGTTTTCCCTCACTTTTTTCCAGTTGATAACGGAGAAGAAGACTTTCTACCTGACGGCGGATTCGCCCAACATCCTGGAGGAGTGGATCCGGGTCTTGCAGAATATCTTGAAAGTTCAGGCCAGCAGCCCGGTCAGTGTGGAGCCCACCTCCGCCAAGCCCACTGTGACAGGCTGGCTCACGAAGGTACCGCCACCGCTGGAGAGAGAAATGTTTCTTGGGTATTTAAAAAAAAAATTGGGGAGAAGAACGGGGTATAAGCCCTTGGTTCGTGCGCATATATAGAAATTTGGAAAAAAATACACAGACAGCAGAAAATATTTAGCTGTGAACAACCGATAAACGACTCCTATATTCTATGTGTGATCAGTGGCTTGTTGCTCTTTTTTATTTTTTATTTTTTATCTAGAAATGATTTTTTTTTCTTTTTCTTTTTCTTTTTTTTTTCCTTTTTTTTTTTTTTTTTTTTAAAGATTTATATGAAATATCTGTGATTGGCTGGCAACCAGTCCAGGGTGTACCCCGCCTACTACCCGAAGCCAGCTGGGATAGGCTCCAGCACCCTCATGACCCCTATATAAATAAAGTTGAGTTGAATTGAGTTGTGAGGAAGAAGCGGTTGAGAAAATGGATATATGAAATATTCCCCCTTTCTCTGCAGGTCAAACACGGGCATTCCAAGCTCGTGTGGTGCTGTTTGGTCGGAAAAGTCTTCTACTACCATCGCAACCAGGAAGACAAGGTACTAAATGATGAACACTATTTATTTACAGTTGCGCTAGTTAGCAACTAGCACACTAAGAGTCCTCAGTGGTGGCGAGAAATGGCAAAATTAACATTAACAAGTTGTTTTTTGGGGTTTTTTTTTTTACTTGTACGGGCCGAGCTTGATATATCTAGCATGCTAACAGTCTTAAGGCTAATAAACCTTTGCATTCAGAGGCGAGAACAAGCTTCATTTGAACAGACTTTTAGTTTCATAGACATCTGTAGTTAGCTGCAATCATGCTACTAAGAGTTGTAAATGGCTAGAGAAGGCTAAGTTACAAGTTAGCTAGAAGGCTAAGTTAGCATTATGGAGCAAAGAAACTTTGATAAATTGAAAGGGCTGAGCTATTTAACTGTTAGCACGCTAACAGTTTTCACTGTCTAGAGTAGGGGGTCACCAACCTTTATGAAACTGAAAGCTACTTAATGGATTCTGGTTAATGTGAAGAGCTAACCGTTGACACACTTCTGAAAAAAAAATCTTCAAATGACTACTTATTTAAAAAAATATGATTTTATTTATATAAAGATAATAGTAAGTTAATAGTTTCTCAAAAATATAATGACAACTCTGCTGGCGTTTACATTTTCAAATGATCATTTTGGTCCTAGAAAATCACAATGCCCCATCACTGATGAGTTATTTTTAAAACAGTCCACTCATGGGGTCCTTCTTGGCTATCTGGTTCCCATCCGCGCACCATGTTGTTTACCCCTGATAAAGAAAATGCTAAACTAGCTAGGAGCTAACGTGCTAGCAATCTTATTTTAGTTAACTAAAACTAACGAAAAAAACAAAACAAAAATTCAAATAACAATTTCGCTAACAAAATAAAGTAAAAACGAAAATGCTTTTTAAAAAACAAAAACTAATTGAAACTTCATTTTATGTTTACAAAACTAATTAAAAATATAATTAAAGCAAAAATGTCCGTTGTTATAGTCTTTGGTAATTAATTTGATGCATGAGCCTTTGAGGATGATTTTAAATGTTATTTTAAGTACATTTATTTTTAATATGAACCGCAATAAGGACGTTTAAAAGTATGTCACACAGAAATGATGTCATCTAACAGCAGCCAATAGAAAAGCACCTTCAGATGACGGCACTCCTATTTTTTAAATATTGCGCACAGGTCATACACATTTTAAAAAAAAACTAAAACTAAGCTAAAACTAAGCATTTATTTAAAAACTAACAGAGCCACCCTGAAAACTAATTACAACTAACTAAATTTAAAAAACAAAACTCAAAACGAAATAAAAACTAACAAAAATGAAAAATTCCAAAACTATAATAACCCTGCATGCTAGTAAGTGTCATTTGTTGAGTTAAATATTGAAATAGCGTCCACTTTGCAGCTGCCCCTGGGCCAGTTGCCGCTGCGCTCAGCGTCCGTCCAGGAAGTGGACCGCTCGTGCGACTCGGACGAGGACTACGAGGCGGGCGTCCGCGGTGGCTTCCTGTCGTCGCATTGCACCCTGGTGGTCAAGCCCGTCGACCAGAGCCCCTCGTACCTCCTCATCGGCACCAAACAGGAAAAGGTCAGAGGTTCGCTGCGGCAAGTTTCCGTGAACCTTCCGGATGTTAACGCCGATTTCGCGGACAGGACGCGTGGCTGTACCACCTGTGCGTGGCGGCGGGAAGCAGCGCCGACCTGAAGGTGGGCACCGAGTGCGAGCAGCTCATCGGTCGACTGCTGGACGCAGATGGAGACGCAGGTGACTGGCGTGCAAATTGTTCACGTTAGGGATTCCTTTTTCAGACCACGACCTCAAGTCTGTTAGCCCTCTTGTTATGATGCAGGTCAAATTGACCCTTTGCTTTTTAATTTTCCTTTTTTAAATATTAAAAACATTGCACTGAGGTATATGATATTTGTTGATGATTAAAGATTAGAAAAAACACAACCAGGAGGGCTACAGTCGGTTAACTCATTCACTGCCAGCAATTTTCATGTTTTGATTTTTCAGCAGTGAGCATGATAATACAGCTAAGTTTCATCAATATTCACATTCCTGGTGAAAACACTGTCAAAAAGAGCTCGTTGCAACATGGCCCTGGCTGATCTCTAATAAATACTCTGCTGCCACTTTTTTGTAATAACTACCATTGCTTTTAGCCACCTCTTCATGTCAGAAGCCTCATCAAAGCCTTCTGTATACTCTTGCATTAAAAAAAAAAAAAAAAAAAGGCCAAAATGCGTTTTTGGGAGTGAAGGACAAACTATTAAAAATCGGGTTTACATGTTTTTGGGTTTGAGTTAAAAAGAAAAAAGGGGTGGGGGCAAGGCGAGGATAAAGTCATAATGTTTGGACAAAAAAGTGTTCATTTTGTAAGATTTAAGATTGAGAAAATTGAAATTTTTTTAGAAACAAGAGTAATTTTTCCCAATATTTTTTGTAATTTGCTTAAAATAATGTTAACATTTTTAAGAGTAATGTTATATTTCTTTTTTTTTTTTTTTTTTTAGAATATTGTCAGAATTTTGCAATATTAATGTTTAATTTTATGACACTAAAGAAAAAAGGCATGGTTCTTATTTTATTTTTATTTATTTTTTCAAAATTTTTCATGTTTGATTTTATTTTGTATTATTGAATGATTCATTTCAAATTAATCCTCCAGAATAAAAGGGTATTTTATTATGAAAAAAAAGTTGGAATGTCACGACAGTTGTATACTTCAAGAACTAAAATTTTCATCAAAAAAAATAATCTTATGGATATAATATTAGCATTTTTTTTAAATAAAATGTTAATCTTACATGATTGTTTTTTTTTTCAAAAATTAAATATCTAATCTTTGAAAATAATCTTCCTTGTTACTATTTTATCAAGAATCTATTCTTAATCTTATGAGAATGTCATGTTTTTGGGGTAAAAAGTTGTTTAATTTCATATTTAAAAAAATAAATTGTAATTTTTGTTCAAGAAAAAGCTTCTTGACCTTGGGAGAATAACATATTTGCATTTATTTTATTATTTTAAAAGAAATAAAATCTGTTAATTTACTGATTTTGCCTTCGTTACTTCTTTTTTTTAAAAGCCCACTTATATATTCCAGCTGATTTTTTTTCTATCTTAGTATACTGTGTATTTTTTTCATAGTGTAATATGGCCGTAAAACTCCTCTGTTTATATTTGACCTTGTTCCGTCCAAACTTTTTTAAGCTAAGCAGGTTGTACTGTGCGAAATTGTTGCCTCTGTACCACAAAAGAGTTTGACTGACTGCACAATTCTCAGTCGTTCCTATAAATGGAGAGACGTTAAGTCAGCGCTAAGTTATTCTGATGCCTGCGTCTAAAGGCGGCAGACGGTGTTTACAACCGTCACTCGCTCACTCACTCCGCTCGCTCGCTCGGCGTGTCAGCTGCTGAGTGTTGACGGCCAATCTTTGTTTGTTTTTCCTAGAATGCAACCTGTGGCAGAGCGACGCCTTGAGCTTCTCCAAGGAAGGTCTGCGCTCGCCGCTCACCACGTTGCCCTCGGACGCGCTGCAGACGGAAGCTCTCAAGCTCTTCAAGGTCCATCTCGACGCACATTTTTATATGGAATTGTTTTACTGTTATCTCACTTCCAGTATCTACGGGGCGTATATGTAATATTAATTAGCTAAGAATATCACAATATTGCAATATTCAACTATATCGCATGTTTTCCCAATATCATGCAGCCCGATTATACATTCGTGTACATGAGAATAGGAACGATTAACAATAAATAAAAAAAAAAAAAAAAAAAAAAAAAAAAAAAAAAAAATAATAATAATAATAATAATAATAATAATAATAATAATAATAATACAAGCTGAAGGTAAACTAAATTTGCATTGACTGCTAGCAATCATGAATTCAATCTCAACATTAAAATTATACTTTCAATTTCAAAACAGTTCCTCAATTATGGGGGGAAATAACATTTTATAAAAATGTATATTAATTAGCTAAGAATATTGCAATATTCAACCATATCGCATGTTTTCCCAATATCGTGCAGCCCGATTATACATTCATGTACACATTCATGTACATGAGAATAGGAAATGTCAACGATTAACTATTTAAAAAATATATAATAATAATAATAATAATAATAATAATAATAATCCATCCATCCATCCATATTCTTGACCGCTTATTCCTCACAAGGGTCGCGGGGGGTGCTGGCGCCTATCTCAGCTGGCTCTGGGCAGTAGGCAGGGGACACCCTGGACTGGTTGCCAGCCAATCGCAGAATAATAATAATAATAATAATGATAATAATAATAATAATCATAATAATAATAATACAAGCTGAAGGTAAATTAAATTTGCATTGACTGCGAGCAATCATGAATTCAATCTCAACATTAAAATAATACTTTCAATTTCAAAACAGTTCCTCAATTATGGGGGGAAATAACATTTTATAAAAATGTATATTAATTAGCTAAGAATATTGCAATATTCAACCATATCGCATGTTTTCCCAATATCGTGCAGCCCGATTATACATTCATGTACATGAGAATAGGAAATGTCAACGATTAACTATTTAAAAAATATATAATAATAATAATAATAATAATCCATCCATCCATCCATATTCTTGACCGCTTATTCCTCACAAGGGTCGCGGGGGGTGCTGGCGCCTATCTCAGCTGGCTCTGGGCAGTAGGCAGGGGACACCCTGGACTGGTTGCCAGCCAATCGCAGAATAATAATAATAATAATCATAATAATAATAATACAAGCTGAAGGTAAATTAAATTTGCATTGACTGATAGCAATCATGAATTCAATCTAAACATTACAATTATACTTTCAATTTCAAAACAGTTCCTCAATTATGGGGGGAAATAACATTTTATAAAAATGTATATTAATTAGCTAAGAATATTGCAATGTTCAACCTGGCCATATCGCATCTTTTCCCAATATCGTGCAGCCCAATTATACATTCATGTACGTGAGAATAGGAAAATATGTCAATGATTAACAATTAAAAGAAAAAAAAGAAAAAATAATAATAATACAATCTGAAAGTAAATTACATTTCCATTGACTGATAGCAATCATGAATTCACTCAACATCATCAAAATTAAAATTATACTTTCAATTTCAAAACAGTTTCTCGATTATTGGGGGAAATAAAATTATATAAAAAAAATTATAATACCACAAAATTATGTAAATTATTATTTTAAGCCATGTAAAAAAACAAACAAAATCAATGCATGAATGCATACAATGCAATTGCTAATATTTATTTATTTTAGGTGTACTAGAGTCCTGTATCTAGAAAAGCGCTGCTGTTATTATTAAATAATATTTTAAATTAATTGAATAATTAAATTATTTCAACAAAATAAAAAAATACATCAAAAGTATGTCCTGTATATTTTATAAGACAATTAGTATTATCGTATCTACTATCTAGTGTTTATAAATGTACACAAAATAAATAAATAAAAATATATATATTATTGTAATTTGTTACTACACTCATACCTTTATTTATGTGTGTACTTTGTCCGTTGCTCTACATTATATGAGCAATGCAAGTACATGAGTGAATACTGCTGTTGTGACAACTGAATTTATCTCACAGTTAGAATAAAGTATCAGTATTTAGCCATTATCATCAATATATAATTTAAAAAAAAAGAACATGTATTTGCACATTTCTAGCTGCGCTTTGCTGCTCCCTGCTGGTGGTTCTATGCGACAACACTTATTTCAAGGTGTGTGCGTGTTTGGCGTGCAGTCGTGCCAGCTGTTCATCAACGTGCTGGTGGAGTCTCCGAGCGTGGACTACCATACGTCGCTGGCGCAGAACGCCCTGCAAGTGTGCCTGTCGCACCCGGAGTTGCACAACGAGATGTACTGTCAGCTCATCAAGCAGACCAACCGCCGCACGCCGCACAACTACTCCGTCACGCAGGTTCATCACGCCGTTTTAACGCCAGGAGGACGGCCGCCGTCTTCTCAGGCGTTCATTATTTTTTGGTTTGTTTTTTTGCAGTGCTGGCAGCTGCTGTCGTTGTGTGTGGCGCTCTTCCTTCCTCAGCAGCACTTCCTCTGGTACCTCAGGCAGCACCTGCACCGAAACGCCGACCCCAGGTGAGATGCATCAACACCCTGCAAATCATTTTGTGCATTTTTTTTCCCAACTCACTCAAAATGTTTGTAAAAAAATAAATAAATAAATAAATAAATAAATAAATAAATAAATAAATAAAATAAATAAAATAAATAAATAAAAATAAATAAATAAAGGCATGGTCAAGTTGTAGTATAGGGCAGTAAAATAGTCTGTGTAACTAAGCCACGTCTGCCATCTAGTGGTGATTGCTAATATTACAACTTTAAAACTACACTTGACTCCTGCATATTTGAGATTTTCTTTCTTTTCTGTTTTTTCAATATTTTTCACGTTTTATTTTTTCTCATTCTTTATGGACAATTTTAGATTTAATGTTTATCAGCAGTTATCAAAGAGTTTTTGTTTGTTTGTTGTGAGCTTGTATGACTGGGGGGGAAAAAAATTCTAAAAAAATAAAAATTAAAAAAAAATAATTAATTGCCAATCCCTGAACTAATGGCATATCATTCCATATTATCCATACTTATGCATATCCATATTCTCATCATATTATATTATGCTGTAGGCAGCATGGTGGATGATTGGTTAGCACGTCCGCCCCCCAGTACTGAGGACGCAGGATCGAGTCCAGGCTCCGGCCTTCGTTGGTGGAGTTTGCATGTTCTCTCCGTGCTTGTGTGGGTCTTCTCCGGGTACTCCGGTCTCCTCCCACATTCCAAAGACATGCATGGCAGACTGATTGGGCGCTCTGAATCGTCCCTTAGATGTGCTTGAGTGTGAGTGGTTGTTCGTCTCTGTGTCCCCTGCAATTGGCTGGCAACCAGTTCAGGGTATTACCCTGCCTCCTGCCCAAAGCCAGATGGGATAGGCTCCAGCACCCCCGCGACTCTTATGAGGAGTGAAATCCACATGACGTAAGTTCCGGAGGCCAATGTCCAAATTCACAAGTCTTCAAATTTCACCTTCGTTGCTATGGCGACAGACCTGAAGCGAAAGCTGCTCTTCTTCTACACTTGAATGTCTCTTCCACCAGCTGAGCACGGTGCCGGTTGCCGCCATCTTGCAGCGGAATTTGCAGGCTACATGAGGACGGAGCCTTCAAATTTGTACATAGCTATAAAAAAAATAAAAATAAAATAAAATAAAATACAATAAAATAAAATAAAATAAAATAAAAACAACTCTCAATCTCCTGGCCCACCAACCAGGGAGCAAGGTTATTTTACATAACTAAAACTAATGAAAAAGCTAAAACTAAAATTCAGAAAACAACTTAGTTAAGAAATAAAGTAGAAACAAAAATGCTTTATTAAAAAAAAAAGAAGAAGAAAAAAAACTAAATTTTATGCTTACAAAACTAACTAAAACTAACTATAATTCTAGCAAAAATATCCTTTGTTTTGGTCTTTGGTAATTAATTTCATGCATGAGCCTTTGGGGATATTTTAAATGTGATTTTAAGTAGATTTATTTTGATATTAACCAGAATAAAGACGTTTGAAGGTATGTCACACAGAAGCGACGTTGCACCTTCAGATGAAAAAACAAAACTAAAACTAATACTAAACTAACTACAACTAAACAAATTAAGCATTTATGAAATAACTAAAACTAATAAAAACTAACAGAAAGAACCACCATGAAAACTAATTAAAACTAACTCAATTTAAAAAACAAAACTCAAAACGAACTAAGATGAAAAATTCCAAAACTATAATAATAACCCTGCCAGAGAGTCAGTCCCTTGAAGTTACGCCACCCGCCAACTTCACGCGCTACCCGGTCCCGTTTTTTCGCCGCTTGCAGTAGCGACGTGGGCAAGTACGCGGTGTACTGCCAGCGCTCGGTGGAGCGAACGCTGCGCAACGGCGAGCGGGAAGCCAAACCGTCGCGCATGGAGATCGTCTCCATCCTGCTGAGAAACCCGTACCACCATTCGCTGCCCTTCAGCATCCCGGTGCACTTCATGAACAACACTTACCAGGTAAGAGCAACGTTGAAAGTCCAAACGGATTCTTGTCGCTCGTCGAAGGCAGTCGACGTCCGATCCAAAAGGCGTCTTCAGTTCTCGATTTCAGTCCTTTTCCTCCCCTCCGCAGGTTGTGGGTTTTGACGGCTCCACCACTGTGGAGGAGTTCCTCGACACGTTGAACCAGAGGATCGGCATGCGGAGTCCTCAGCTGTCCGGTTTTGCGCTCTTTACCGATGACCCATCCGGCAAAGACCTGGAGCACTGCCTGCTGCCCGCCGCCAAGGTGGGCCAAATGAAATCATCTTAACTTCCTGTGAAGACAACAGATGCTCTCTATTGTATAATATCCATATATTGTATGACCAGAATAACTTTCGGACCTTTCCCCAGATTTGCGATGTGATTTCCAAGTGGGAGCAGGCCCTCAAGGAGCAGCACCCGGGGAAGAATGAGGGGACGCGGATTGTGCGATTAACTTACAAGAACAGGTAGGACGTTTCCACCATGGAGGCAAAATGGAGTCCAACCAAGAGGACAATGTGACTTTATTCACTGCTCAGTATAACCATTCAAATATGTATTAGACATTTAAAAAAAAAAAAAAAAAAAAAAGTCAAATTTATACATGATTGTCTATCTACTTTAAGTACAGTCTTCCCTCGCTATAAGCTGAGTATCACTTTAATTTTGAATATAATTGAAAATAAAATGAATGCAATAAAATACTAATTTATTTCATTTAATTTAATACTCATCATTATTACTATTATTATTGCAGTTCAATGTAGGTAGGTACAAATAAAAATATAACTGGGATGGAAACAGGAGTTAAAAAAGATTGAGTTTTCTTTCCCATTAAAAACATTATGTAAAATGTCACATTATTTGAAAACAGATTTATATATTATTAACATTGTTAATTGCATTGAATAATTCCGAAAAAAATCTCATTATGGCAGATATTTTTTGCATAATTAATAATTAATAAATTAATCAAATACAATCAAAAATAATTATTTCATTAATCAAGCTCAATGAAATATTTATTTATTTTTAAATATTTGTTGAAGTTAATATATGTGTAAATATGCATCCAAATGTGGGTTGGAAACAAAAGTTCAGAACCTTCCATTTTTGTGCCCGCCCCTCCACCGCAGGCTTTGCTTCCGCTCTCAGGTCAAAGGTGAGACGGAGCGTGAGCGCCTCCTGCTGGCCCACCAGGTGAATGACAATGTGCAGCAGGGTCACTTCCCCGTTAACAAGGAGCTGGCGCTGGAGGTGGCCGCCCTCATGGCACAGGTATCGACAAAAAAAAAAAAATTAAAAAATAAATAAATGAATAAATAATAATCCACACCACACAGAGGCTTTCCTGGCTCAAACCGAGGTGCAAGCATTCTGCATTGTATTTTTAAGGTGGAGCATGGCGATCTGGAGCGAACGGCCGCCACCGGCCCCACGTCGCCTCAACCCAAGTCCCAGCTGATGCTCCTGCAGGCATTGGAGCGCTTCTACCCCAAACGCTACAAGCACAACTGCAGCGCCGAGCAACTCAGGTCAGTCCCAAGTTTGGGGGTTTTCTTGTCATTGGACACTTCATTCGGTACACCAACGTGAAAACTGCAGCAGAAATAAAATAGTTTTTATTTTATTTTATTTTTATTTTTTTATTAATGTGCTTGTAGTTTACATCATGCCAAGAATTGTTCTTAATATTTTAGGTCTCAGTATCATAAATTGCAAAGTACAATAATAAAAATAATATTGCAATAAAAACTAAAAACTTTTTGTACAGATATATTTTTTTTAGGAATTAAAATCTAATTATTTTACATTAAATTGCAAAAAATATACAAAAACACATTAATTATTTCTTCATATTATTGATATACATTTTTAAAAAGAAAATAGCGATTTTTTTTTTGCTTTTATTGGTAAATAAATTATCGATAAAATAAAATAATGTAATTTTAAAAATAACATTGTATCTAATTATTGATAATTATTGTTTATACAATGTTATTTTTAAAATTACATTATTTTATTTTATTGATGATCAATTTAATTACCAATAAAATCCGAATGAAAAAAAATCGCTGTTATTTTCTTTTTAAAATGTATTATCAATATGAAAAAAAAATAATGAATGTGTTTTGTATATTTTTGCAATATAATATAAAATAGATTTGAATCTAAAAATATGTCTTTATGAAAAAATCAATTTTTATTACAATATTTTTATTATTGTACTTTGCAATTTATTATACTGAGAGCTCAGTAATTAGATTAAATAACATGAAATAATACAATTTCAAAATGAAATAAAATAATTTAATTCAATGTTTTGCATTATTGCTCATGAAAAAGTTAAAATAATTACATCTTGTCCAACGATGAAAAATAAAAGATGTCATAAAAGCTTTAGTAGTGAAATTTAAATACTAAAAAAAAAATTAAATACTGCACACATTATATTGGCATATTACCAAACTAATGAATTTTACCATTGATACAACACTCATAACTAAATGAATTCAAAGCATTATTTTATTTCATCAAAAATATTTATATGTTGAATTAAAAATATATATATTTTTTTAAGTTCTCAGTGATGTATGTACACCATTCCTCTCAATGCCGGTATAAATAAATAAATGAGTCCTAATTTGTGCAGTGAGTGTGCATATTGCTTATTTGCATCCTTCTCAGGGAGCTGAGCGAGCGTTTGGCGGCCAAGTGGTCGACGCTATGCGGCTGCAGCGCGGCCGACTGTGTGAGAATTTATTTGACGGTGGCACGCAGGTGGCCCCTGTTTGGCGCCAAACTCTTCAGCGTCAAGGTACGACCATTTTGCACCTCTCATGTCGCTTTGGCAGAGAGACGAAACCCACCTTTTTTATTTTTTTTTGCAAGAATACGTTGTATGTGCCAGAAAATTTGGTTATGTTGCAATTTCTTGTGTTCAGACACATTTTTTATTTTTTTTGTTTTGTTTAATTGATGACTGTTTCCCTGTTCCTTGCCCTGACATGATTCGGGACAAATCAATGTGTGAGAGGCGGTCTCCATTGTCGTCCACCAGATGGCGACACACTGTTGTGTTTAACATTGTGCAACTTTGAAAGAAGAAGAAGAAGAAACGTGAAGACAGGAAGTATTTCAAGATCAGACTTGTTTTTGCCAAAGGTTATTGAATATGAAATCCTCCTCAGTCCTGATTTTTTTCACCTAACAGGAAGGTGAATTTTCATTTGTACATCCTTGGGCTTGATCGTTGATATAGATTGTCAGATGATAACCAAGTTAGTTAACGAGTTTACTGCAAACACAAAATGAACACACTTTTCGTCCACTATTTTTGCTGTACCCATTGCTCTTGTTCAATATATGAAATGATTCTAAATGTGTTTGTATTGCATAAAAGTGCGAAATAAAATCCAATATGTTCTAGAAGAAAAAATTTGGGGGTTTAGCTCCCTCTTAACTAATATTTTACATGTGTTTGCAGGCCATGCCGCCCACCCCTCACGAGCAGGGCCCGGCCTGGGTGGCGGTCAACGAGGACGGGCTGTGCGTGCTGGACTACGCCATGGTCGCTTTTCGAACATCAGCAAAATGGTCAGTCAGACTCAGGAGCAAACAAATTAACGCCGGTTTGTTTTTGTTGCTGTTTTTTAGCATACGCTGGCCTCATACGCCTACCAGTCGGTGGTCACCTTTGGCGGCTGCTGCGACGACTTCATGCTGGTCGCCAGCCAGCAGAAGGAGCCGGGAGGCGGGAAGAAGAGTGCGGAGAAGCTGCTGTTCGCCATGGCCAAACCAAAGGTAACCGGAAAACTCAACTTTTTCCATTGAAATGAATGGAAATGCAACGTGTGCTATGTGTTCAAATATCAGTCTTAAGGCTGAAATATGTTTCACATGTTGTGTTAGCATTAGACATTAAGCTAACGGACTCAAGTCTGTTTGTTTCAAATACACGTCATTCTCCTAATTTTAGTTTAGTTTGACAGTAAATTTCAAAAAGTGGGAGTGGCGTTAAACTACAACAGCGTATTAGGGCCACATATAAATATTTTTGTAGAGGGCTGGGGCAATATCCAAGAGATTTTGTAAATATGCGACTTTCTAAAGTGGCAAATTACAGAGAAAAAAAAAACTCGTACATTTGCGAGATTATAAAGTGGCAAATTTGCGAATTTATAAAGTGGCAAATTTGCGAGATTATAAAGTGGCAAATTTGCGAATTAAAAAGGGGCAAATTTGCCACTTTCTAAAGTGGCAAATTTCTGAGAAAAAAAAACTCGTACATTTGCGAGATTATAAAGTGGCAAATTTGCGAATTTATAAAGTGGCAAATTTGCGAGATTATGAAGTGGCAAATTTGCGAATTAAAAAGGGGCAAATTTGCGACTTTATAAAGTGGCAAATTTGCGAATTTAAAAAGTGACAAATTTGTGAATTTATAAAGTGGCAAATTTGCGAATTTAAAAAGTGACAAATTTGTGAATTTATAAAGTGGCAAATTTGCGAGATTATAAAGTGGCAAATATGCGAATTAAAAAGGGGCAAATTTGCGACTTTCTGAGAAAAAAAAAACTCGTACATTTGCGAGATTATAAAGTGGCAAATTTGCGAATTTATAAAGTGGCAAATTTGCGAGATTATGAAGTGGCAAATTTGCGAATTAAAAAGGGGCAAATTTGCGACTTTATAAAGTGGCAAATTTGCGAATTTAAAAAGTGACAAATTTGTGAATTTATAAAGTGGTAAATTTGCGAGATTATAAAGTGGCAAATTTGCGAATTAAAAAGGGGCAAATTTGCGACTTTCTAAAGTGGCAAATTTCTGAGAAAAAAAAAACTCGTACATTTGCGAGATTATAAAGTGGCAAATTTGCGAATTTATAAAGTGGCAAATTTGCGAGATTATGAAGTGGCAAATTTGCGAATTAAAAAGGGGCAAATTTGGGACTTTATAAAGTGGCAAATTTGCGAATTTAAAAAGTGACAAATTTGTGAATTTATAAAGTGGCAAATTTGCGAATTTAAAAAGTGACAAATTTGTGAATTTATAAAGTGGCAAATTTGAAAATTTATAAAGTGACAAATTTGCGAATATATAAAGTGACAATTTTGCAAATTTATAAAGTGGCAAATTTGCGACTTTATAAAGTGGCAAATTTGCAAGTTTACAAAGTGGCAGATTTGCAACAAAAAAAAATCAGAAACTTACAAGAAATACACATATCGTACAACTTGAATATTTGCGCCAATACTTTTCGGTGGTGTTTTCAAATAAAGGAGATAGGAGAGATGAACCATATGATGTTAAGCATTCGCTCTTTGAAGTATCGGGTATGGCCAGCGACAAAGACGCCTCGCTTTGTGAAGGTCCACACCCTGAGGATCAAGCATTTAAATTTGTTAAAATGTATATTAATTTGTACATTGATGTTTCCAGAATTACAATTTACAAAAAAAACACACAAAAAAAAAAACAATGCATGGGCATTGTTTTTTTTTGTGTGTTTTTTTTTTTTTTTTTTACAAGTATCTAAGTTGATGTATCGAATCTGCTGCTCTCCGTCATTCACTTGCATTTACCTAAAGTATGCTCGCTTCTGATTGGTTAGTGCTAGTCAGCTGATCAGGAAGTGTTGGCGTTCTAGCTACTGTGTTTGTTGAGTAAAGTTTAAATTAAGAATGAATCCGTCTCCATCCTACCATTTCATTTTATAAACAGAACCATTAGCCACCAATGAATCCTCAAATGATTAGACTATAGCTATGCTATGTGTATTTCTCGTAACTTTTTTTTTCTCGCAAATATGCCACTTTATAAATTCTCAAATTTGCCACTTTAGAAAGAAGTAAATTTACAACTTTCTAAAGTAGCAAATTTGCAAGTTTTTTTCTCTGAATATTACCCCCGCCCCTCTAAAAAAAAAAAAAATAATATATAAATATATATATATATATATATATATATATATATATATATATATATATATATATATATATATATATATATATATATAAATTAATAAATAAAAGCCAGTTTTTCTTGGCCGTCAGATCGTGCAGTTGACTCTGCTGATGGCCAGCTACATGAACCACTGGACCCCGGCCGCCCCGCCCAACGCCTCCCAGCAGCCCCAAGCGCACTGGGACGCCGACGCCCGCCATTTCCCCACCATGAACTACACCACCAAGGTCCCCACGCTACTCTGACCTCGGCCGCTTGAAGTGCCCAGCTTGAGTTTCTTTTGTTTGTTTTGAACCTCAGCTACCAAATGGAAATGTGGTTACGCAATCATTCGGTAAGCAGATCCTACTAGCTTGAATTACAGTAAATAACATCTTTCACACTGAACGGTATCGACTTAGCTTGAAACTGTTACACTAAAAGTACATTCTATGAGGTGACCTTGTTTTCCCGCGAGATAAAATTCATTCTCCATCGTCGATTTTAGCTGAACTGGTGCCTAATCTACTCTGTTGCAAAAGTAGCTAAAAGTATGCGTGTGCTGTCATGCTAGTCCACCTTTAGCATCCTGTCGGATCAAGTTAGTTAGTTAATTCTTCTAATTAGTACATTTTATTTGCTCAAAAAGTGAATCATTTTTTTATGGTACCTGTGATGGCCATGGTTCTATTTCGACCCTCCCAACCACCAGGTGGCGGTGCTTAACAGCACGGAAATCCCTCACATACTTAAGAGTCGTAACTGTCGATTTACAAGGTGTCTGACTCAATGCTGCCACCAACTGGAAATGGAGGATACATGGTTACACTTTTTTTTTTCTTTCTTTTTTTTAATGGTGTTTGCCTTAAGATGAGACAGAACCACTAACAGTGTATTTAGTGGCTAATATGTTAAAACAAAAAAACGAACTATTTTGGATGGAACCACTGTCTTTTTTTTTTGTGTGGAAAACGTTAATTTATTATTAGTACAAGCCTTTTTTGGGGGGCGTGGGGGCTTACAGACAATATGTCTGCCATGCTCAAAACATTGTTCTAGATGGCAAGTCACAAATGTTTGTCTCATGAAAATAAATTGGACTCTCGAATTTTGTGTTCATTTTTAACTCAGTCATTTACAGATGTCCTTGTGACGTCATCCACCTGACATATTATCATGTTTGTAATTGTATAAGTGTTGTACAATGTACAATTTCAAATACAGTAATGTAGAAATTAAAACGCATTCAAAATCTTGATTTTTTTTTTTTTTCAATTTACATTCCCAGTTTATGTCTTCCTTTTCCGTGACAGTTATTTTTTTCCCAGTATTTCAACATCCTGTTTCTCACATTCAGTTGGTCTGTTTTTACTTTCAATTTCATGTCAGGCCTGCCTTGGCTTACCATAGTTTAGAATACTGCTCCAAGTGGCCATTTAAAAAAAAAAAGGAGAAAAAAAAAGTGCATTTCAAGTGACACGTATCGATCGAGCAAGGCTGTGTTTACACTGAATACATGAAACAGCATGTGATCTTCCCAAACATGTTCTACAGAACTGCACAATTGTTTACAGGCAATACAGCATGGATTAAAAACATAAATAATAAACGGCCCGCTCGAGCGCCTCCTACTTGCATCAAATGTTGCGTGTTTCATCCAAGAGAAAAGAAAAGGAGCGCTGCAACCAAGTGGAGACTATGGAATATTTGCAATATTTTTTTTAATCAGAAACTTTTTTGCTCTGATTCCAAATCAGCCCTCGTTTTATTTATTTATTTATTTTGTCAAGCGCGTTAGGTGTTTATAATAATAAAAAAAACAATAAGATGATAACATATTTATTCATGAAATAAGTGTTAGGTAAGTAAGTGGATTAAAACGTGATAGCTATAAATTACAATGTACGCTAAAATCCATATTGCACATTTTTATCACCCATCCATCCATTTTCTTAATCGCTTATTCCTCACAAGGGTCGTCTGGGGGTGGGGATGCTGGAGCCTATCCCACCTGTCTTCGGGCAGTACACCTTGAAATGGTTGCCAGCCAATTGCAGGGCACACAGCGACGAACAACCACTCCCACTCACAATCACACCTAGGGACAATTAGAGCATTCAACCTGCCAAGCATGTCTTTGGAATGTCGGAGGAAACCGGAGAACCTGGAGAAAACCCACTCGAGCACGGGGAAGAACATGCAAACTCCGCAAACTCCACCCAAGAAGGCTGAAGCCTGGACTTGATCTCGATCGTCCATCTGCACTGGGAGATGGACGTGCTAACCAGTCATCCAACAACAAACAAACAAACAAACAAACAAACAAACAAATCCAACATGCCAACCGAATTTTTACAGGTCAAATTTAAAACAAAAAAAAGAGAAAATATCAAAAAAATAAAAAAAAGATGTGCTAGAAAAAAATAAAATAAAAACACATTCTTGAAATCAGCGTCAAAAATAAGGGACACTTAAAGCCATCTATGATTAAAATGTTCTATTTAAAAGTGTTGTTGGTAGGTTGTTGTGACTTTAGGTTTGTCCCAGGCCATCAAAGGTATAATTATTACAAAATATACATTCTTCTTTATTTTATTTATTTATTATTATTAATTCAATCTCTGGTGTAATAACCTTATTTATTGATTGATTGAATTATTTTTTTATTTAATTATCTGTTCTTATTGCTGCTGGAAATGTAAATTTCCCACAGGGCGCCAACGCATCCCAAAGGGATCAATAAAGTCAAGTCAAGTCTAAGTATTAGTCTATATATGCTTTATTGATATTTTTTATTTTTGCAATTAGTGGGGAAAAGTATTTTTGGAATTGAAAGTATCATCTTGTGGTCATGTTTGTCTTGCATTGATCACTGTGGGGCGGGGGGTGGGGGCTAGTGGGTCTGGGGGGGGGGGGGGGGGGGGGGCTTCCAAAGTTAAACTGCAAACTTGCAGCACAAGTAGGTCCAACAGTACACCAGAGGCGTTCTGCTCCAAATCCAAATAGTCCCGCAGCACGCCCTCTTTTTGTGTGCGAGGCAGAGCTGAGAGAAGATCGAGGCGACGCGACGCATCCACGAGTCACGACTCTCAGGTTCGTGTGTGACGCCCTAAAAAGTAACGGCTATGACGTCACAGCGGGGGAGCAGAGCGACCTGAACCTAGCTTGATGCTCGCTTGCTAGCTAGCTAGTTACTAACTACGCGCGTGTTTGCCTCGGCAGAGCAACCGGAGGAGAAAGCGGCTACAATGACAACCACAGTCCCCAAACCGCGCGGCATAGTCCGAGAAGCAACCCACCAGATTATCGCCGGAGGCTCCGCAGGTAGGAGCGTTTAAAAACAACAGCAAAAAAAAAAAAAAAAAAGTTTTATTACTATCGTTATTACTATTATTATTACATCGTAATAGTTCTTTCCTTTGCTCGTTGTCGCGACCTGTTGTGCCTGGAGTGACGTAACGTATCCGCTTTGACGCAAAAGTGGTCATACTTTAAAAGTACACAATTTGAAGTACATTTTGTCCGGGTCGCCATGCCGAAGATGAAGTGTTCAAGCCGTGATAGTTCTTGCTGGTCGGATTCAGCCTCTCTTTCCCAGGGACTTTACTGTCACTGATCTGTATATATTACTGGATAGCCGATAGGCCAAGACTTTTGAAGCCGCGAGGCCGCCATATTACTACTCCCAAGAAACGTGTCTCGGCATATGATCCTATTTACAGTATCAAAATTGGAGAACATTTGAGACAGTACTTAGTAGAAACAGCATGATTTATGATGTTTTAAATTTGTTAAACATTAAAAAGAGGACTTCAGACATTTTACAACTTTCCTTAAATACACATAAATTATATGCTTAATGACGTTTACAGGCTGAAACTTGTATATTTGTTTGTTGTTTGTTTGTTTGTTTGTTTTAATTAAAGAATTGTAACTAATTCAACAAAAGATGCCACCAAGTCTAATATTGGGGTCTAAGGAACTGAACAATAAAAGAAAAAGGGGGTCTTCAAAGCAGCACATACTGTACACTTATTATTGTTATTATTATATTATTTGTATTTTTAACTTGTTAAAAAAAATAGTGAGCACCCCGCCCACACCGGCCGTAATCTGATCGCAAAATGGGAGGAGTAAAATGGTCGCCCTGTTGCATGAACAGTTTCCACGGGCGTTTATGGGCTAACGGCTATCCAGTAATATATTCAGATTAGTGTTTACTGTCACCGCGCATGCGTGAGGCCAACACTTAGGGGGGGAAAAAGAAACGTTATTGGTTGGCATGCGTAATGTCACTGCTGAAGCGTAGAGGACATTTGAAACAAATAAAATACTAGGGGTGTTAAAAAAAAATCGATTCGGCGATATATCGCGATACTACATCGCGCGATTCTCGAATCGATTCAATAAAAAAAAATCGATTTTTTTTTTTTTTTTTTTTAAGAGCTCAGAATTGTTCATTCGATAGTCTTACCGATTCAACGTCTTATCATCATTGCCTTTTTTTTGTTTAGTTTTTTTGTTTTTTTTGTGTGTGTGTGAATCGATTTTTAAACTTCCATTTTTAATGGAAAAATATTCAACAAAACGTCTGACTTCGGGTTAGGATTCACACATTGAGCATGGAAGAATGTTATATGAACGGAACTTAAGCCTTAATATTTTATTTTAATGCTGTTCAAACATGAAACAGATTACAACCTCTATAAGACTGAAATTTCAGATAAATAAATAATACATTTGCATATAAATCTTACACTCTACAAGCTTACTGATTAGTATTTTCTAAATTTGAATGAAAAAAAATCGCAACAATCGACTTATAAATTCGTATCGGGATTAATCGGTATCGAATCGAATCGTGACCTGTGAATCGTGATACGAATCGAATCGTCAGGTACTAGGCAATTCACACCCCTATAAAATACTGTTAACTATAAAAAACAAAACACAACTTTATTATAACAGCCATGCTTACACATTTATTTTTCTAAAGTGGTTATCCTCATTAGGTTGATTTAGTTAATAAAAGAAACAAATTTCTCTCCATACAATAGACCAGTTGCCATCCTCATATTTTTATGTATGTCAAAACAGAGGCGATTTTAGGATCAGAGGTTTAGGGACGCAAGGGAGTAAACCAAATCTAGTAATGGTTAATAATTAATCAAATTTATTATTATTATTATTATTATTATTATTATTATTATTATTATTATTATTATTATTATTATTATCTTCTCCTCATACAGTGAAATTAGGCAAATCACGTAGTGAACATTGATTCCATTCATTGATTCAGCTTACAACACTGATAGAATATTTGATCTAATACCCTTTCCTGAACTCAGCTCGTTTGCCGAAAAACATCCATTAGGCTACTTGTCTGTCTGTACACATGCACAAACGTCAGCTAGCTCGACCAGTGTTTGCGAAACCTTTACTGAGCCAAGGCACATATTTGACATGGGAAAAAAAAATCTCAGTACACCACTTGGCAAGACAAATCACAAAAAGTGGATATACAGGTTAATTATGTACCAGCTGTCTTCTAGTCGAAGAGAATTTGATTGGTTAGCCTGATACTATATGTGTTTGTCAAAGATAAATGAACAGAAACAATTTTATATACTTTTTTGGGGGGGTAAAAATAATTGATATGCATGATTTCCTGCGGTACACCGGATGATCTCTCACTGTCACTGCATACTGGTTGAGAATCACTGAGCTAACTCCTACTTATATCCTGGTAATGATAAAAAAGAAAGATCTTTTTTTTTTTTTTTAACTCATCTACATGCGTGCGTTCATCAATCATAATTAGGAGTGTGATGATATATCAACATCGTGATAAATCGTGATACTTTGTCTCCCGATAGATTATCAATACGTCCACGCAAGTATCGCAATATTTGTAGTTAATATACAGCCACTATAACGGCTCCATTGTTCATGACTTATTGAGCAATTTACTTGGTGGGCCACCAGGGGGAGCGCCTCGTAAGAGTGGCGGGGAAACGTACGGAAGTCTTCAGCCGAAGAAGACTCATGACCTTACTTTATCGTGTATTTATTACCTGACCCATATAATCGATAATTGCGGTATCATCGTATCGTGAGATAATCGTTATCGTGTGCTAGGGCTGCTCGGTTATGGAAAAAATAATAATCACGATTATGCTGGCAATAATTGAAATCACGATTATTCAAACTATTTTTATTTTATTTTTTGGTACAAAACAAGAAAATGTTTAAAGGGATACTTGACTCATTGAGCCATTTTCAGCAAGTGGAAAAATGTATTTTTTTTTAAAGGTATTAATTGTATGTGAAAAATAATGATGTTATCACATTAATTCTGCACGTAATATTAACTTTTTATTGCTGAAAATGGTTCAATGAGTCGAGTTTAAACATTTAAAAATATTAAGACTTTAAAAATAAAAAAAGAAAGAAACACTAGAATTATGTAAGTTCATTTTGGACCAAACAGAATGTATAATAATATACATTTATAATATATATTATTTATTTATGTTGGCAAAAACCTGTTGGAGTGCAGCATTTGCACTCTGCAGTACGATGATCATTTATTTTTTGATACAAAATAAGACTATGTAAAAACAAAAAACAAAAAATATTAATTTAAGACAAATTAAATTCTTTGAAACAATATAATTATGCAAGTTCCTTTTGTATGAAAAAAATATTAAATTAGTTATTTTAAAATTTTAAAAAGATGCAAATGTATAAATATAAAAAGTCAAAAATTAGTAGAATCATTTTTTTTACGATTAAACTGATTTTGTAATTGTGGAGTACAATAATTAAAATTGTAATTGAATTTCGATTAATTGCACAGCCCTGTCTTGAGCCTTGTATCACATATTGCATCGTATCGTATCGTACCAAAGGTTCCCACCCATAATCATAATTAATCAATAGCTCCTTGACAAATCTAGCGCTGCAATGTGTTATGGCTGCAGGACAAATAGAACTAGAGTAGTCACAAGTTTGCACATGTTTTCGAAACGCAGAAAAAAATAAAATAAAATAAAAAACATCACCACGTCAAACCAACCAGGAAGTGAGCACAAGTGTATCATCTTGCATTTCTTTTGCTGTCTTTTTGGACCCAGCGCACAAAAATTCCTTTTGTGTTCCTCCCAGAAGGCCTGTAACAAAATGATATTGCGTAACGTGGTCTGCATATTGAAAACATGTGCTCGCGCTGAACTGGAGCAAACACAAGGAAGCAGGGTGGGGGGATGGTTGGGTCATCTGGCGTGGAGATAACATACTGTACATAGATGCACTCTTGACGTTGACCTGGCGGGCACAATCACAAAGACGACTGAAGGTGAAACGTCCATGAGTTCATGTTTTTGTTTTGTTTTTTTCCTAGTAAATCTTAGAACTTTAGTTTTGGATTTTCCCATGATAGTTTTTATTTAATAATTCAGTTTTAATTAGTTGTTTTTTTACAGCAGATTTTTTTTTTTTAATACTTCATTTGAGTTTTTATTAGTTTTAGTATTAGTTTTAGTATTTTTGTAACTATATGGAGTATTTGTCAAGTTACATATTTTGCAATAAATTAAACTACCATTCTGAAACAACTGTTTGATCTAAACCAGGGGTGTCAAACATAAGGCCCGCGGGCCGGATCCGGCCCGCAAAGTGGTTTAATCCGGCCCACGCGACGATTTTATAAAAAAAAAAAAAAGTTAAAAGTAAAAAAAAAAAAAAATTGTAATGTCTAATTAATCAGTCAGCCACAATCAACATACAGAAAATTTGTAACTTCACAAGCAGTCCTCAGATGAGCAATGCAACTTGTTGTCCTGGATGTCATTATTTTACACACAACTTAAAGTTATGGTTTGTTTAATTATTATTATTTTAATCATAGACCGAAAAACGTGTTAAATACGACACAAATTCAATTACTGGTAACACAAATAGATATGATAAGGATTAGCGTCCTTATAACGTCATTAACTGCGCCACGCAATGCATTCTGGGAACAATATATATGCAATACAGGTAGATTTAACACGTCTAGGACTCAGTGTTGCCGCGTTCCATTTGCAATTGTATTATTTTTTTGGAACAATATGATTACAGTTGAGCTCTGTAATTTAGGACTGGTACACAAATAGCGAAAATCTGCATATAATTGACGTTAACGTATAACGTTTTTAAGTTATATACCGTTATTTTACCGATGCGGCCCACTTGGTAGTATATTTTCCTTCATGCGGCCCCTGAGCTAATATGAGTTTGACACCCCTGATCTAAACGTTGGCCTACAGTTAATGCAATGTATGGCGAAGACATGTAAAAGTTCGTGGAAGGTCAGGTCAGGGTTTTTTTTAGCACATTGCATAGCATTAGCTTTGGCTTTAGAAAGTGTATGAGAATGTGCCATGTTTGCATACCACAGATAATGCACCATTGATCAGCCAAGCCTTGTTGTCCCTTCTTGACTGTTTCATTCTTTTTTTTGTTTTTTTAAATTAACGCTGTCATGTCAAAGAAGCTAACTGAGACGAAAAAAGAAGAGAAATACACTTGTCACTTAAACGGAGGCATATCGAGCTTTATCGGGTGTCATTTTAAGATGAACCTAAAATATACAGAAAGTATTTGATGCCCCACCCCTACAAAAATGTTTCTACTGTGCTGCAATTGCCTGTAGATGCCACAAGATGGTGTCAAAGAACGAAAGGAAAAATGAAGTTCATCTGGAAAGGTTAGATTGCATTTTAGCTTCATCCTGAAATGTCACCCCAAAGACCAATTTTTCAAGTTTTAAGTGGATATGCATGAATGCCGCCTTGAGTGCCAAGTAGTACAGCGATGTCGCTGCCATATTGGATGTGACAAAATGGAGGTGTCAGTGCAGATGCTTCATACGTTGACTGCTTGGAGACGTCACAACCTTTTTTCACTCATAGCCAGATAGCACCGGATTACGTTTTAAGATTGGATTTAGCCACTCTAACCTTTCTTTATTATTATTATTATTATTATTATTATTATTATTATTATTATTATTATTATTATTATTATTATTATTATTATTATTATTATTTCTTGCACAGTATGCTTTCTTGAAAATCAGAGCAACAAATTACATTTTAAAGTTAGGGTGCTTTAGTTTTTTGTTTTTTAACCTCCTGACTACCAGGAAAAAAAAATATTGTCCAATCTTGTATATTTTGATATTCCCCAATCATTGTGAAGTAACTGGAATACTGCAAAAGAATTTTTTGAAAAAAAAAAAAAAGAAAAAAAAAAAGAGAAGTTTTTATTTTTAAGCTATGACGTGTCCACTAGAGAGGACATTTTTTAAAACTTAAATGCTATGCTCAAATATAGTTAAAATAATTCAAACAATACTTTTATGTGTTTTTAAGAGTCTTATAGGAAACATGCTAACAACATTTAAAGCCTAAATTTGTTCAATAAAAGTGCTTGCACTGAGGGAAGCCATTTTCTTTTATGGTGCAACCAAAGGTAGCAAAGCCCCACCCCTACACATTTGACCACAATTTCAATACCACATGAAGGCAGCATTTGTCATGGATGAAGCTTTTAATACCTGGCTAAGTGGGGTTCTTTTGTTACCGCCTCCACCCAGCACCAGGAAGTGGTAAGTGTTTCCGGTTTAGGTTTAGCTGTTTAGCTTTGGGAAATTTGACTCTGTTGATTTGCCTAAGAGGCAAATTTTATTTGGAAAAGGTACATTGGTTAATATCTGTTACTAGGACAAATTGAGCAAATGTGTCAACGATCTTTGATGACCGTTAGCAATGCTAACATGTTTTTACCATATTTGGTACCGGTGTCTTTATAAGAATAGAATCACAAAGATGCTAACTGCTAAGTCTACATATCTTACTGTTTTACTTTCTAACTGCTGGTACTACAACAGCAAAGATGATTTTGGTGTAGGTGTCACCCTTAGACAGGTTAGCTAGCCCGTGGCGTCCATTTTGAGGCCTGTTTTGAAGTGGTTGTTTCCTTACCTATACAGAAATTGTTGTTGCATTCTTCTGCCTCATTTTGTTCCCATATTAAGTAAATGTTTACTGTTTTTATTAACCTTGTTCAATTTTACTGCCCTCCCAGCCACATATGTAGCCCATTTTCTTTAGTTTTTTGCTATTTTTACTTCAGAAAATGTCACATCAGTTCTTGTTAGTGTTTGTTAGGTTTTTTTTTTAACCTTTCAAATTCCAGTTTGTCAGTACAATGGACAAGTTGTCGGGTAATTTGGAAAATTATTTTTTTGGCTGGTGTGCTGTGAGATTTTGCTAAGAACGCTTTGGCTCAATGTATTGGCTGGGAAGTAAAAAGCAGATGCAGTGTGGCATCAAGTTATGATCATTTTCTCGGATTCACCATGAAAAAAAAGAGAATGCGTGCGACGGCCCTTCCTTCGTTTTTTGTTTTGTTTTTTGCAGCTGTAACCTCCAATTACTACCGAGGAGCATTACAGCATTTTACACAAAGCTTTTAGTTGAATAAATATCATCAAAAGAGGAAGAATGGTGCATTCTGTGGAGTAATTTCGGTTTCTTTGGCTTCCTCTTTGTGGACTTCACCTTTTTAGTTTGAAGTCTATTTTTCCTCTGTCGGCTGTAATGTAGCATGAAATGTATTCAAACATTTGTTTGCACGTGCTGTGCTGTTCTTTGGCATATTGATAACGGACTCGTGTCATGTAGGCCAACCCTTAATTTGTTTCGGGTGATCTGCATCCTTTTTAAACATCAGATTGTTGATAGTTACATGATCAGAGTTTATTTTTTTGTAGAGACAAAGCAATTATGGTTTGTCACTTCAAAAATGTACGTGTATTTTGTAGATACTGTAGTTAGTTTCTAATACATTTGTCATGACGTAATTCCAAAGATGTCCACAAGATGGTGATAGCTTCACACGCGATGTCTTTTTAGTGCATTTTTTTTTTTTTTTTTTTAAATAGTGGTTATGCTTTGGGACAGACTCATAAACCCCTCATGATTTGACAGTCATGTGCTTGGAAGAAACAAAACAAGTGCTCTTAATTGTCACATGGTCTTCAAAAGCTGATGATGCTAAAGCTAGTATGGAATGTTTTTGAAGGCTGGAGCAAAACAACATGCTCCAGGAACTAACTAAATCGGTTTTAACCCACCATAATCTTACCAAATCAAAATCTTGGATTATTATTTTTTTTTTTAATCCACCCCCCCACAAAATCTTTTTATCAAGTTTTTTTTTTTTTTTTTTTTAACTGTAGCATTTGCTTGCATTAATTCCCATATAAATTATGGGAATAAATATTTGATTGCCCCTTAAATCACAACATGTAATATACTGTTCATATAATATACTATTCTCTCGAAATAGGTTAACATTTAAAAAGGAAAAATACAGAGGAAAAAAAATTAGCCAGGAAAAAAAATTAGCCTGTGTGGTGAATCCTTGGTGCAGGGGTGGGCTGTAGTTTGAAGTTGTAATACCACTATTCACCACTAGATGGCAGACACGGCTTACTTGAGCTCACGCCTGGTCCTATACTGCCCTTTACTACAACATGAGTAAGCCTTTTGCAGATTTGGAATGATATGCAGGACAATAATAGTGCCTCAAAAATAGTAAAATTTTGAATGAGTTAGTGTTTTTTTTTTGTTTTTTTTTTTTTGTTTTTTTTTGTTTTTTTGTTTTGTTTTGTTTTTTAGGAGTTTGTCTTGCTGTTTGACAGTAGTGTGCTGTCCTTGAGTGGTCATTTATATGCAATAGAGCCCATTCTTCCCTAATTGCCTTCTTATCAAATGGAAAATAATGCATTAGAAATTAAATTTGCTCATCACTTTTTTTGGGGGCAAAATAGTCTAAAAACAGACACCAAAGGTGTCCGAAAAGTCTCTATATATAAAGACCAAATTGCTTAATTAGCCATACAGCCATCCTCTTTGTTTGAGGTTTGAACTACAGAAACCCCGAAAGAAAAGAAATCGACCGAATTGTCCTGACAAATAAATGAGAAATAATTGATAAAAGTGGCTATGTGTGTGTGTGCGTGTTTTTGTGTGTGTTTTCCCCCAACAGACAGGAAGCGTCCATCGGCAATCACAGGGCGAATTAGGCCTAATATTTATTTCCAGAAACAATCGTGTGCGTGTTTGGCCGGGCCGTGATTGAACCCCCGGCGGGCATGTTGGAGACAGATGTGCTCCGTGATGACATCATACATTGGAAGTCATGTTGATTTTTGTTTTTTTTAAATCTGGACGGGGGACCACTTTCTCTTCTTCCTCCCTCTATCATGATAACGATGCCTGTCGTACATGTACATGCAATATATGTCATCCATCTTTTGTGAGACGCACGTCGAGGCCTGGCTCAAAATGGCCGTGTTTTTTTCTCCCCCCCTCCTCCTCCTTTCATCAGTCTGCCTCATCACAAGCACCGCTTGTTATTGGAGTAACCGCTCATTTCATGTGCAATAATAAACCGGCAAGATTTATCATCTCATTACGAGTTCCCGGCCGGGGAAATGTGAACAATCGCTGTCGTTGGAAATTAGCGGAGAATGTTAAACAAATGAACACGCATGACTTCATTAAAAAAGAAAGCCTAAAAAAGGATAAAATATGTTGCGTGTTTGTTCAGTCCTCCGTGCGAAGCTGGTTTCATTGAAGTTATTTTGAGCTTTAGCCGCTAGATTCTTGTTTACTATTACTAACATGATATTAACAAACAACTTTTATTTATTTAAAAAAATCATAACTATGAAAAAATATATATTAATGTAGTTTTTATTGTTTACAAACCATTATTTTTTTTAAACAAAAACATTTTTAATAGGTGTGTCAAAAATAGTCGATTAATTTTTAGTTAATTTAAAGTTAACGCCACTATTTATTTATTTTTTATTTTTTTTAACGTGTGTGACAGCCCTTTACTTGGAAAGCCTGTACTGTGGGAATTCAAGTGGCACGTCCACGTCAAAATTTAGCAGTAATATATTTAATAAAAAAAATAAAATAAAAAATGCATATACAGGACTGTCTCAAAAAATTAGAATATTGTGATAAAGTCCTTTATTTTCTGTCATGCAATTAAATAAGCAAAAATGTCATACATTCTGGATTCATTTCAAATCAACTGAAATATTGCAAGCCTTTTATTGTTTTAATATAGCTGATAATGGCTTTTTTTTTTTTTTTTTTTACTTGGTCTGAGGAAATATTTTAATATTTTGAGATAAGATATTTGAGTTTTCTTAAGCTGTAAGCCATAATCATCCATCCATCCATTTTCTTGACCGCTTATTCCTCACAAGGGTCGCGGGGGGTTGCTGGCGCCTATCTCAGCTGGCTTTGGGCAGTAGGTGAGGGACACCCTGGACTGGTTGCCAGCCAATCGCAGGGCACACACAGACGAACAACCATCCACACTCACAAGCACACCTAGTGACAATTCGGAGTGCCCAATTAACCTGCCATGTATGTCTTTGGAATGTGGGAGGAGACCGGAGTACCCGGAGAAGACCTACGCGGGCACGGGGAGAACATGCAAACTCCACCCAGGAAGGCCGGAGCCTGGACTTGAACCTGAGTCCACAGAACTGGGAGGCAGCTGTGCTAACCACTCAACTACCGTGCCGCCACAAGCCATAATCAGCAATATTAAAAATAGTAAAAGGCTTGCAATATTTCACTTGTAATGAATCCAGAATGTATGGCATTTTTGCTTATTTAATTGCATTACAGAAAATAATGGACTTTATCATAATATTCAAATTTTCTGAGACAGTCCTGTATCTGTGGAGACTGGGGTCAAATTGTATTTGAGATTTTTTTAAATGTGCATAATTTTACAAGTTACTTCATGTTAAAGATTAAATAGCTCTTAATACGAAAAGAAAAATGCACTGAGCTGTCTCCAACATCTTACAAATGCAATTATGCCATCTAGTGGCAGATAAATGACCAACACAAATCAATATCACACTCACTTTTTAATTTTAACTCAATTTTATGATTATGAAATTGCTGTATCAACGACTAAAAGATGCAGACATATTTCTGTTAGTTTAACATTTGCCCCACTTTTGTGTTAAGAGTATGAAAACTTAGAAAAAAAAATGTTATTGTGCATTTAGAACAGATACAAGATTTGCGATCAATCATGAGTTAACTATGAAGTCACGCGATTAATTACGATTGCAAATTTAAATTGCCTGACACCACTAATTTTTAAAAAATTTAATAAACAAAAAACTCTAGCTACTTCCATATGCATACCACCTCCATATTACAGAAATGTGAGCCCCCTGACGCTCTTCACGCAAGTTCATCAGTGCCTCAGGGTTCCTCCTCAATCCCACTTGAGATTAGTGTGAGCTAAATGTAAAACATACACTACCAGGGCCTATCTTTCGTTTTTCTTTTTTTTTTTTTTTTATGGACAGACTTTCAGTCCAATGGGCCTCCGCACTGACAGAAAACGCCCCCCACCCCTTGTCTCGGTCCGCTTGCTTTTAAAAGTGAATTTGCTACAGGCGGATCCGGCGATGATAAAGTACAGTAAGTTACGATAAGGACGTTGACTCTTTGAATGAAACCTGCTCCATAAGGGTGTGCGGATCGCTAACATCTGCTTCTTCACATTCTGAGAACATTACACGGACCACTAGTGGCTCTTCTTGCTTGTCACGCCGGACATGATGGAAACATCTCAGTTTAGCGAGACAGGTTCTGTGTGTGCGCGAGTGTGTGTAATCTTTTTAAAAAAAATATCTATATGATTCATGACAGCAGCGAGGAGGCGTCATGGAGCTCAGTCCGGTGAATGTTTATTTGCAGGTGAATGCTTGGCCTCGTTTTAGCACTGATCCAAAAAAGACCCAGTAGAGTGTTCCAACCTGACACTGTCATTCATCCTTCCTGATGCAACACACCATTTTTTTTTATCCGGGCTCATCAGGTGCACTGACCGGGAATCGAACCCACACCGTCTGCCTAAATGTAAATACAGGAAAACCGAAATGAAGCCTTTTTTGGGAGCCAAATTCAAATTGTAGTGGCCCTGTCAAAACCGCCATTGGTCTGATTTAAAACAATACTTAACGAAATTACATAGTTACATATGTAGGCCTACCTGTGGATGAAATCGTGACGCGTGTCATCTCAGTGGCCAAAATGCATGAAAATAGGGCGAGCAAGGCAGTCGCCTGAAAAAAAAAAATATCTACACTTTGCACTCCCCAGTACATAGATTTTGTGATTTAAAAAACAATATTTAACTTTTTTTTTTTTTTTTATTGTAACATTCCCACATGTTACTGTGATTTTTATTCTCCACACTTCTTTGCTGCGTAACAATTCCCATATAATACTTCCAATTTATACTGTTCAAATTTCAACAAGCTTCAAAAATTCATGCCTCCCGTGGTATATATTGTCTGATCCCACATTACAGTATTTGCACAATTTAACATTTAATATCAACCTTTCCCCATTCATTTTCAATGGGACAGACATTGAACTTTTTCTAAGTAGCAATTTCCACGCACACTTCCATACATATAACTTATCATCATTACCAGGAGTCTGATACTGCTCAGTGGCACAGTTGGTAAAGCGCATTGTTCAGTAACCAGGAGGTTATAATTTATAATAATTTATCTCTCAATTTACTTCATAAGCATTCCATATGCATTCAAATCTTAGCATTCAGTTTTCAGCATTCCCGCGCAATTTCTCCAGAAATTGCACTTAGTCTAGTTATGTTTAAAAAATACGTTTTCATTTCCAACTCTTTATTCAAAAATAGGACATTTTTGAATTGACAGTTCAGTTCAGTTCAGTTCAGACCTCTGGTTTAGTTTGTATCATGTAAAAAAAAATGGGCAAGAAAGTTAATTGTTTTACAAAGTAAAAGCAAATGTTTTTTTGTTTTTTTTTAATGTTTTTTTTTAATTCAAGTTAAACATAAATCAGTTTGTTTTCATGGAAAATTACAGAAATCTGAGATTATTTACGGTTGAGAAAATGAATTTATGAGAAGGATTTGGACAATTCCAAATTTCAGGTATTAAACGATGATAAAAAATATTCTCGATTAATTTGGTAATTGATTAGTTCCCTCATTCATAATATATTTAATTTGTAATGCTCTTTCCATTTCAAAGAAATCTCAGTGCTTTAAAACAAAATTACAGTGACTAAAACAGTTATAAACCATAAAATCTAACTACAAAAAGTCTAGAAAAAGTTCAATGAATGAAATATAATGAAAAATGGGTATGGGTGAGTACCGATACCACAGTGCTGATACCAGCCTTATTTTAAATGTTGGTACTCGCAACGGTGGGTGATACCAGTATCTTGCGGCCGTTTAACGATCAGGAATTATAGAAATTAGAAATCAGAGAAATAGAAAATTGGCATAAATTTCATGCAATTTTAAGAAAAAATGCTGTATTGGGACACGTAGGTCTTTCTTTAAAAGTATATGGCACTTTTGTTGTGGAGGGTCTTATGTACTAGTGGTATCAGTAATTGGTAAAATATATATGTTCTTTTATGCATTTTAATTGAGCAATTTTAGTGGATCAGAATGAAGCAGACTTTATGTAATATGTGTCAATGATTCCTTGAGCGTGAGCGTTTCTAAAGCTTCCATCCTATAATTGCCTGTGATATGCTTGTGGATTATGTTTACAACTTTTTGTTTTATTGTCGCCAAGGACATGCATAGAAAGAAAACATTACTCTTTTCCTTTTTTCATTTTTTTTCATTTTTTTTCTTTCTTTTTTTTGCATTGAGGCATCAAGCCGAGGAATCGGTGTCTGCTCTTTCTCCGGCAGCTTGTTCCTCACGAGCCCTGACGTGCCTGTTGAAAAGTCCTGAATTGGCCGTTTAACCCCGCGGCCCCTCATGTGGTGGCCAGGCCGCGGACGCCGCCGGCCCGTTTTCTCTCTCTCGGGCCTCGCCGCGGAGGAAACGTTCGACGCAACTCGATACGGCGTCGGCTAAGAGTTCAGATACGCTAATTACAAAGGCGGCGTGCTGCGCTGCGCGCCGACGTATAAATAAACATAATAAGTAGTGTCAATAAGGCGAAGGGACAAGCGAAAACCCCGGAATGACATGGCGCTTTCCTTGTCCATGTGTGTGTTCCGCCGGGGCTCTGGTGGAGATGTTTGGTGGATGTATGTATGCATAACGTACACAAACGCACACTCGAACGCTCCCCTTGTTAGCTGCGCCCGCTCTGGACGCGTGCCCGCCCACTTTTGGGATAACTCTATCAAGATGAACGTCATAAAGTCATTTGTCTTGCGCTGTCTCCGGGAGAATCTTTTCGCTCTCTCTCTCTCTCTCTCTCGCCCGGTGGCCGTGCTCAAGGCTTCAATTAGGGAGGCTCAAATTTATAGACACTTTGGATTATTTCGGATCTCCCGCGGTAAAGTGGATGACATACTGGAGAACACGCTGGCAGGGCACCAAGGGGGAAAAAAAGAGTGGCTCGTGAGAAACTCAATGAAAGGTCGCCTTAGGGGAATGTTGTCATGTTAAATCCAGTGGCGGGTGGTCAATTTCGGACTTGGGCCTTCACTGCCGACTGTAGGAAGTCAGGCTAAGGTTAGCTTAGCGGTTAGCATGGCTTTCATGTCTTTCCTCATTATCCTTTCGTGAGAACGATATTTGTGTAGCTTATTCACCGCCATTGAGGTGATGATTACTGACTCAGGAGCGAGTCCGCAACGTGTTTAGCCACACTAATAGCCAGCGAAGATTGGCGCAAGCTAGCTGGTTGTAGCATAAGTAAGCACCAAGCTTGCCCTGACGGTGGGCTGCCGATGTCCCTTGCGCAGGTGATGTAAGCGTGTTGCGGCAACCTTAACATGCGTGCGTCCAGTCCAGCGATGCTTTTTGGGAAACGGTAATTCTCAGTTTTGCTGTTGATGCAGTTTGCTGCATCTTTTGTGTTTTCATGGGGCCAAAAATCCTAAATTTGACCCACTAACTGCAATACAAACACGTGCCTTGTGCTATTACTAAAGCAAAAAAACTGTTATCTTCTAATAAATCACTTCTGAACAACTCCAAACCTTTTACATTGCAATATAACAATAACATGATAAAAACATCCAAACTGTGAAATATACGGTCGGCACCAGAGATTCAAATGCAGACCTCCTTTGTTCGTTCCTGCTTGTCTGTGTATGCTAGCTAAAGCTCTCTTTTGTCCCCAAAAAATAATTTTCCGGGTTGAAACAAGGCAGTCAGCTGAGGTGTTGCTTCTTGAAAAGTCAGTCCAACATATGAGTAGAATTTCTCATTTGTAAATGTTCTCATTCTTTAAAAAATAAGTGGTAACGCAATCACGATCACAGAACCAGCCAAAAAACAGTGATGTGGTTTAAGTCGGGTCTTGTGTCTTTTATGGACTCGAGCAATTTTTGACATGGGACACTGGGAATATTGTGACATTGGTCTTAAATTTCATTTCAAATGTGATAAAAATTCTTGAATTTAACTTGCCTTAAGCTGTAGGAACCCTGATATAAGGCTATATGTGCCATTTCCTCCCAAATGAATGTGAAAATGTGTTTCTGTCACACGGATAGAAAGATTTGTTCCATTCATAAAAGCTTTGACTTGAAAAGTTCACTTGAAGGATAAAAAAAAAAGAACGCGCCTGATGGATTCTTCTCCCATGCGTTAAATACATAAACTCAAGCACCAATGATAATTTTGGTTGTAATTTCTCTGGTTGAGGTTCGAAACATCTGCGACTTGTCGTTACAAAGTCCAGCCAACACCCCCCCCCACTCCCCATCGAATATTGGCAGCCATTTTCTGCATAGCTATTTAATGAGGATTCAAATGCGTTTGCCCTCAGAGGCGCATGCGATCCAAATATGTCACGAATATAATTACGGGAGCGCTGATATATCGCGCTAAGCGTTTCCTCTGGTCCCAGCAGCGCCCGGAGCGGTAAATTCGATGATGATGATGTTGGGTTTTAGGGTAACTGGGAGATGGATAACTTTGCTGATGCGCCACACGGCTTCTTTCAACACTCCCGACGTGCCGTTGAAAATGCGAGGAGCCTCTCCAACATCTGTTTGCCACAAATGTCAATGGAAATGTAAAAAAAAAGAAAAAAAGGAATAAATATTAGCCCCGTTGTAGACATTTATTCTGAGAGACTTCCAACCCCCCTCACCCCGAACCTTTCCAGAACGCCGCTTCTTTCAAACTCCTCACAGCGACGTCCAAGCGGTGACTCAACGGGTGCTCGCTCGCTCGCTCGCCGCGTTTTCGACCAAGCGTTGACGCCGAGTGGAACCGAGACCACACACGGGGCCCCCCCGTTCTGCGGCCTTTGAAGCTGGTCCAGTGCGAGCGGGTCGGACCAAGGTTAAGTTGTAAGCGGTGTGTAATCACCGACTTTTACGATAAGAAAAGCCGCCATTGTTCCCATGGCAACATCCACAAACAGGATCCGTGGCATAATGTCATTTTTTTTTTTTTTTTTTTTTTGTGATGTCTTTGCTCTCGCCACACAAGACGAAACCCTCGGAGGGCCCGCGTTGGTGTTCCGGTCTTTGCCGGACCCTCGGGTGGCTTTCATAACGCTGCATGAAGCGTTACGGTCTGATGTACGTCACCTGAGGGGGAAAGTCTGAAGTCTGCGCAGATTCATTCTGAAAACAGATGAAAAATGACACGCTTGGATTTAAATGCAACTTGCCGATACAGTGAATAGTGTTGGGCCGAGACTGACATAGATTAAGTCCTCCTTGTCAGTAGTTGGCGCTATAATGTGGCAGTTTGACACGTCAACAAATCATATGCTTAAAAAAGAAACGGCTTTGCTCACAATTTGTTGTCGTGTTCATGAAATTGAATATCGTTCTGGTATAAGTCTGGAAAAAAATTGGAATCAAATGTGAGTTGATGCGTTTCTAGATCATACATTTGTGGTTTAGTTTAGGACCGCGAATATCAAATATATTTAGAATCGTGATTTTAGAATCACAACCCATCAAAGTAGGGGTGTTAAAAAAAAATCGATTCGGCAATAAATCGCGATATTACAGCACACAATTCTCGAATCGATTCAATAAGCGGCCGAATCGATTTTTAAACATTCATTTTTAATGGAAAAATATTCAACAAAACGTCTTATTTAGGGTTAGACTTCACACCTTAAAGGAATACTTGATTCATTAAGCAATGTTCAGCAGTGAAAGTTAATATTTTGTCTAGAATAAATTTGATAACTTCATTAACTCATTCACTCCCGGTGACAAGTATACTTGTCAATTATAATTTTTCAGAGTGGGGAAAGATGGGAAGAATCTGATTATGCTCCATTGTAAATGTCAAACTTGGCAACAACTTTACAAATGCCCAACCACCGGTAGATGACATCATTGCCCCATTTTATACGAAATAAACACAGTTTCAGAGTCCATGGGAGAAATGGCTGTATTTTGGCAAACCTACATTTTCTACTGTCAATTATAAAAGAATAGGACTGATAATGACATACTTCCATTTCCAGGTTCCATTTTTTCAAAATCCAGTTGCTTCAGTGAAAATAGCTGAGAGTGAATGAGTTAATATCTGTGACTTTAAGTGTGTGTGGCTTTAACAAAAGGTCCTGATCTGGTGAGTGACATGAGAGCAAGCAAATGAAAGTCTAGTGTTGGTTGATAAATGAAATTTCTTTGTTGTATCTCCCCCAGGGACGTTGTGTCTTCACGATTAGTAGGTTTACTAAAACTACTCAAACTAGTTAATTGTTGTGCTGGGTTCAACAATATGTGTGATTTCCTTGAATTTTTCATTATGGTGTATAATTCGCCGCTCTTCTAGGTATTCCCGTGTTGGTCGTGACTATTAGTCATGCGAATTTTTTGGCCCACCCGATACAATAACACTGCAGCTCCTATTTGTACTTAAGTGGAGAGGAGACAAGGTAATTACCCTCGGGCCAATTAGCGAAAGAGGGCCAAGGGAGTAGCAGCAGCAGCAGCAGTCATTTTCTAACCCAAACATCCTGGTCGGATCCGAAATGGGGGAGGCGGCGTCCATGCAAAGTGGGGGGGGGGGACTTTTTTGTTTTGTTTCTCTTGACGATTCGGGCCTGTGAAACTTGTGCCAGATGAGCAGCACCACTTTTTTTTCTTTTTTCTTTCAGTTATTTCAGTCAGTCAGCAGAGGGAGTGATTTACTGGACTTTACTGGACCACTGGAAGGATTCCACTGCAGTCATAATGCGGAAGATAGAAAATGTTCATTATGAAAAGCTGGTTAATTGTGCATACGTTAAATGTGGACATTAAAACTTTTCATCACAAACACTGATTCAATCTAGATGACGTTTAATTTTAATAATAAAAAAATGATTGAAATATTAAAAACAAAAAGTCCTGTGGTAGTCTTCCTGCTAATTTTTCTTATTAGATTTATCCTAATTAGATTATATAATGGAAATAAAATATATTTCTAGCATTTTCTGAAAAACACACCAGTATAAATGTATATTTTAAATGTATTTGTTTTTTTTGTTTTTTTTTACCAATTAATTTAATTTTAACGCGTGTTATAGTATATTAAAAAAAAAGTTATGTTTAATTAATTACGTTAAATTTGCTTCTGCATATTAAGCATAAATGTAGTTTTAAAAATTGGATTCTAGAAGTTGATTGACAGTTTTAACATTTCATACTGTAGGCAAGAACTGTAAAATAATATGCAAAAAATATCTTTAGAAAAATCTAGTTTAGTGCAGGCACAATTTATTTTCATATATTCATTATTATTCTTAATTGAATAAATGCTGGACCTAGCAATTATTAATTTTAATATGTTGGAGTTACAGCAAGACATCCTGCACCGAAACATACAAGACTTGACAAAACCTTGAAAAATTTAAATTGAACAAAAAAAATGTGTTGTTCATGTTTAGTTTTAAGAACTTACACACACAAAAAAAAACAATTATAAAATGTAATACTTTGCTCCTTTAAGACCATGAGAGGATTTCAAAAGCCACGTTTGTGTTGATATGTGTGCATTTTGTGATTGCGTGCCGTTGGGTGAGTGTACGTTTTTGAGTGACAGTTTGGTGCGTTCGGGAGCTTAACGGTTTGTGAATGAAACCAATCGGCTGAGAAACGGGCTGGAAAAAGAGCTTGCTCAAATCTTCCTATGTAACCAACTGAGCTTTGTGGGAACGTTGGGGGAGGAACTTTTTTTTTTTTTTGCATGAAAGTGAATCAAATGTTGGCCTCCTGACAAGACTCCATAATGAACAAACACTGTGACATCATTGTTAATTTTGGGGGGGGGAATTCTCTTGATTGGAATAACGCCTCCTCCTGACTCTTGGTCAAAACCGCCTGCCGTAATCGCCGGAGGATTTTTGGATGTTTAAGACAGTAATTCGTACACAAACCCAGACATGATATGACATAAGGGGTGGGCATTCAATTGTAGCCTCAGATTATATATAACAAGCACATAAAATGCTAATTTTCTGCAACAAATTTGTTATAAAGTATGTACAAAATTACAAATGAATAATACTATCATTCCTGGACGGGTGGGTCAACAAATGAAGCGCACCTTTTCTTTCAGGAATTGAATATTTTTATGATGAAGTATTATACTAATTATCCCATCAATGAATCAAGCAATCGAATGAAAATTGAACATATAAATGCATTGTTTGTCTTTGTACTGTAGTATCTGTGACTTTTGAGCGTGTATGGCTTTAAAGGCCTGGTGAGTGACGTGGGTGTCAGCCAAGGAGTGTTGAGTAACTCACCGTTTGTGCATCCGGCTGCTGTGCCATCAGTCAGTGTGGGGAAAATGACGCTTGTGAAGTTTTGAGGCAGAAATTTTCCATTGACTTTTGTGATGAAATCAGTTTAGTTATTCAATTAATCGTTGCAGCTTTAGAGGTAGATGACATCACGTATTACAGTTTCTAAGGTGTGCTCCATTTCCTTATCCAGATGTACCATATCAGCAATGCATCATATTTATTTGCCAAAAATGTTGAAACACTAATGGAGTTTGTCTCAGGTAGTCGATGTCACACTTCTGTTTTTTTTATATATATATATTTTTTGAGTGTACGTTAGCGTTGTTAATTTTGTACACACATGGTTTTCCTAGTGATTTTCCACAGTTGTTTGAGGTGTGTGACTTTGGCCGTCTGCGTTCTAACAACAAACTTGGCCCGATAATTAGTGAAAAATTTCACACTGCATATCATCAAGGATACCCTGACAAATTCTGCCTAGTAACAGCATTTTTTTTCTCTCTCTCTCTCTCTCTCTCTCTCTCTCTCTTTTTCTCTTTCATTCATTCATTCTTTCTCTTTCTCTTTCTCTCTCTCTCTCTCTCTTTATATCTGTCTCTCTCTCTCTCTCTCGCTCTCTTCTCTTCTCTATATCTCTTTCTTTCCATCACATGATTTTTAATGAACTCTTTCTGAATGAACTTGTTAAGGCCCGTCTTACAGAAATGGTCACAATCAACAACCTCGCGATTGGTTCTGTTATATCCAAATTTGTGCAGTTTTTGATTACAGAGTGATTACAGAGTGATATATGTATGTGTGTATATATATATATATATATATATATATATATATATATATATATATATATATATATATATGAGCACCTTCAATATTATGTCTTCATATAAGGCCTTTAACGCAAAAAAATTACATGAAAAATGAGAATAAAGTAATATTTGCTTGAGTTATTTTCATCATAATTTTGGAGGTTCATTTTTGCAACCAACACACAATCGGGCATCGTTTTTTTGTTTTTTTTTTGTCCATATTTAATGTCAAATTTCTGTAGCGCTCACGCAATCCAATCGCAATAACCGCAAATCCCGACGTCAACTGTCACCATGTCCACTGCGATACTCTGGAGACTTCAACATATGTCTTCAATTTCATTTGGTACTCCATTCCCCCAGATGGCCTGCAGGGGGAAGCGGGGTGGGGGAGAGTGGTGGTCTTTTTTTTTTTTTGGAGGGGAGGGGGGTCTGTGTTTTGCTTGAGGACCTGCTTGAGTTTTTATGTAAGAATAATTTGCACTAAGTAGCCGGGCGACCTGTTTGTTACGCTAGAGCTGACACTTTGTTTATGTTTCTTGAGGAGCATGATGGATGTGCCCGGAGTTGATGCTAATTAGAGCAAATTGTTGCAAAGAATGCCGAGAGTCTGCGCCGCCACACCGTTCAGACCGTTGTCGTGCAAACCTCCGTCCTCTCAGCTCGGCCCTCGGCGAATGGCCAGCGCGCCGGGAAGATGTCCCTGCGACCGATTACGAGCCGACACAACCTGGGTCCAAGTGGCCGTGAAATTGTTGTTTACTTAGCGAGTCGTCGCCAGAAAAGATTAGCTGCTGTCAAAATCCGCAGAGGATGACCAGTAGAGAACGTTCGGAATGTATGGGAATTAGTGCTGCCACGATCTAATATTTTTAGAATCAATTAATGTATTGATTATTAAAGCGATTAATCGACTAATCAGATTAACTCATTCACTGCCAGTCATTATAGAAAATTTGTACATTTCCAATACTCACGTGATATTACATTCAATAATTATATATAAACCGAATCTACCAAATAACAGAATAGACTCCCTACTTTTTGTCCCGTCCCGTTCTTTTATAATTGACAGCAGAAAAATGTAGGTTTGCCAAAATACAGCCATTTCTCCCATGGACTCTGAAACTGTGTTTATTTCCTATAAAATGGGGCAATGATGTCATCTACCGGTGGTTGGGCATCAGTAAAGTTGTTTCCAAGTTTGATATTTACAGTGGAGCATGCTCAGATTCGCCCCCATTTAGCACCGCTCTAAAAAATACAATTGACAAGTATACTTGTCAAAGGCAGTGAATGAGTTAATTTGAATTTTGTATTAAAATCAATTACAAAAGCATTTTTTTTCCCCCCCTGATTACTTTTTATTAACCAGTGACTCCTGGGTATAGTGTTTTTCTTTTTTGTTTGTATTTTTTTTAAAGGGGGGGGATTGATGTTGTATTGTGTGACCGGTTCAGTCATTGTTTTCCAAAGTAAAAACAGATGTTTGCAAATGTCTGATTTTGATTAAACACAGAAGATAACCAATCTCTTTTTAATGAAGGACGACAGGAATCAGTGAACTATTACTGTTGATATGCTGAAATCAGAGGATTTGGACAATATTAAATAAAAAAAAAAAGAAATGGCTCCAAACATGTACTAGATTTTCGATTATTAAAGTAGTTGTCAATTAATTTGATTATCGATTGCTTGTCGATTAATCGAGTAATTTTGGCAGCTCTAATAGGAATCCAGTTATCCTTCACAAGATCTTTTTTTTTATATTTCTGACTATAATTGTATTTTTTTTAAGTAAAATAGTAAATAATCACATTGAGTGAAAAATAAATCTTTTTAATCCCAAAATTTGTAGAATATGTAGGGATGAACCATAAATACACATTTTCCACAAAAGATGGGTGCTGGCTCCCAAAAAACAGCATCAGGGTTTCCCCCAGTGTTTTATAAGCCTGGCAAGCTGTTCTTAGGTTATATTATATAAATATTCTGATTAATATTGTGTTTGTAGAATTAATATGAAAAATCCAGTCTTTTATTTATTTATGTATTTATTTATTTTAATTCATCTCAGTTTTGGCAAAATGGTCGTCCATGAGATGGACTAAAAAAAAATTAAAAAAAATGGGTGGATTTTTCTGCTTAATTCATATTCCACAAAAGCAATATTAATCAGAATACTGTGTTTAGACTAGTGGCGACGCACAGGATATATTATTGTAAAGAAAATGTTTGACTTGACTTCCCGTTTAAATAACAAAACATATTTATTTAAACCCAATCTGTAATATTGAGTGAAGTCAAGAAAAAGTGATTTCCATCCTAAGATTTTTACATTGCGTGTAACCTGACAGATTAACTGTAACCGTTTTTAAATGCTGGCCTTGTTTTCAGTCATTACGCTCAACGTTTGGCCAATATTGTTATGTGTTATTACTGTAAAATCAATGGAATCATTTAGCCACTTCCTCCTGGTCTTATGTTCACGATGGCCCTAATTTGTTTCCATCCCACCACCCCCTTTCACATATATTTGTCCTCATCTGCTGTTTCTCCCGCACTAATCTTTTGGGAAGGAGCGGGGAAATGAGCTTAGTCAAGCCCGCCAGCTCTGCTTTGGCACCCACCGACAAACACAGGATGACCGAAACCGACCCGATTACGACAAGCCGGGAAGAAGGCAGTCGATGCATCCGAATGAATCATTGACCTTCGCTCGTTGGCTTAGATTGTTTGACGAAAACGACCCAGAACGAGGCGCACGGTTACATTGTCACAATGGATCTAGTCAAGTTGGGAACCTAAAACATTTTTTTTTTTTTCATTAGATTCTGACTTTATATCAACAAACAAATTAAACTTTTAGTATTGTATTATTTTTTAAACTACATTTTGTATAAATATTTTTAAAGGGATACTTGACTCATTGAGCCATTTTCAGCAGTAAAAAGTTGATAATATTTTGTCTATAATTAATGTGGTAACTTCATTATCTTTCATGTACAATTAGTACCTTTAAAAAGTAATTTTTCTACTTTCTGTCGACTGATGATGACATCACCTGTGCATAGGAAGTAGGTAACGACCAATCATGGCTCAGTTTGCTGACCAAACCCAGAAAACAGGTGAGCCATGATTGGTCGTTACCTACTTCCTCAGCACAGGTGATGTCATCATCAGTCGGCAGCAAGTAGAAACATTTACTTTATAAAGGTATTAATTGTACATTCAAAACAATGAAGTTATCAAATTAATTCTGGACAAAATATGAACTTTTCACTGCTGAAAATTGTTCAATGTGTCAAGTATCTCTTTAAAAACATTCCACTTAATACTACTTCCAAAAAAAAAAAAAATCTCAGTTACAGTGCAACTTTGTGTCACAAAAAAATCTCTAAATGTTACTTTTTCCCTGAAATTGCAAATCTATTCTTTCTCTTAAAATATTTTCTCATCAACACAATAATACCTTTTTAAAAAATTTATTAAAAATAAAATAACTTACCAGTAATTCTCAAATATATTCCACTTTTTGGGTATTGTTTTTTTTTTTTCCAGAGAAAAATACTCAAACTATTTCTCACTCTTTTTTTTTTTTTTTTTTTTTTTTTTTTTACTGTAACTTACTTTGTTTTATTGTAACTTGAGTATCTAACACGAAGATACTAATTTTTTCACATTGTGATTTTTTTTTTCTTTTTTTGTTGAAATTTCCCGACTATTCTCACGAGAAAAAAAATTCTTGCCGTATAGATATTTTTTTATTCTCTAACTTGTGATTCCCGCCCTACTGTGATATGATGCTTTTCAATTTTAGTTTTTATTGTAACATTACAAACTTAATCTAAACAAAATATATATACAGTTTTAAGTTCTATTATTGTAATAAAACAATACTAATAATACGATTTTATTCTTCTTAACTTGTTTCATTTAATAACTATTTTGGTTCTCGTCCTACAGCACGACTTGTTGTTATTGTGATATTGTGACTGTTTTGAATTCCAACCTTATTCTCCAAAACACTACCATTAATGCTATTTGTTCCTGTACCACGAAGACTTTATTCTTGGAAAATGATTATTTTATTTTCCAAAAACTATGACTTTAATTCCTTGTAAAAATGATTATTTTATTTTCCAAAAACCATGACTTTAATTCCTTGTAAAATAACAAATACATATTTTTTTGTGATATTATGGCGTTGGTCATCAAACCTTTGTTTTTTTTCCTTATTTGTTACGGCTATTCTCATAAATTAAGACTATTGTGGGATTTTTTTTTTTTTTCAATCAGCATGGCCAAACGTTTCCCTCTGCATGAAACAGTTGGTGTACAGGTTTAAATATTCCAAGTGGGAATCCCTTTTCCCTGCTGTGGAATAACCCTCGCTATAGTTTCAGGCACAATTACTAACCAAACATTTTATTACACGACCGAAACCAAACATACAAAGGCCTCCGAATTTTCAACAAGAATCTTGCAAAGCCAGTTTTTTTTTTTGCTACTTTTTTGGTACGTTTCTGTTCAGGTCTGTTGCTAAGCCATCTGCAAGAACCTTTTCACTCTTACAGACGTCGTCAAATATCTGCAAGCGTTTCTTCATAAACTTGGCAGACATCTTTTCTTTTTTTATTGCGGCGCTGGATGGAAGATGTTCAGCGGGACCTGACTTGTGTGATATTTTGGCCGGGCCGCTGGAACACGGGGAAAATATACAACCAAACAATGAAACAGAGAAAAAAAGCGCAAGGTACTTTTTGCCAAGGCTTGTTTTTCTTTTCGCAGCCTCAACATGATTTAGGGTGGATTTTTCCTTTCGCTGTTTTCACGGAGGATTAAATGTTTAGGGCTTCTGTCTGTAAAGCCACTTTTGTGTCTTTGTTGGCTTTGGACTGATTTCTTCCAGAATGTTTCCCTCCCTTGTCAATCTGTCTGAAACAATACAAGGAATTGCAGCGTAGACACTGTGTTCCAATTTACTTTGCATGTAGGGGTTAAGCGAAATAAACATTTTATTTTTATTTTATTTTTTTCATCTCTATCGATTTTTAAATTTGAATATAGCAGATGTAACAGCTGATCAAAAATCCCATCTTGTAGCTCATGATCTTGCGCTTTCCAGCAATGCTCCATTCCGTAGTCCCTGCCCCTCACCACTTAGAATGTGAATGGGTCATAAGTGCAGTGTGAAAAGGGCTTGCCACTGATGCTATTCATTTTCTATGATGTTTTGCATTTAGCATTAAGCTAAACTCAGTTTACTACAACTAGGAGTTGAAATCAACAGCTGATTCAATGACTGCTCATATCTTGGAAGACCTCATGTCTATTCACTCGTAACTCAAGGCCCCGCAGTAAAAACGAAGCTTCGGTATCACCTTTATTGGCCGTGTCAGATCCCAGAGGCGAGGATGAATCAGACAGGAAAGGTCAAGCGTTGCCTGCCAAGACCTCATTTCCAACCATGTTTGTATAACCTTCATCTTGGGGAGAATACGGAGGATGCAGTGAGTACATTTCCACCAAAAAGGAACCAGTGGAAGGGTCCCAAAAGGCCAGTGAGTAATGTCGCTGGCACCGCGCAAGCATACACACAGACTAATGCTGGCTGCTCTTGTGTATACAACAAGATGACAAGGCCTTTTCAGGCACGGGCCAGATAACTCCATCACGATCGCGCCACGCTAACAGGGCGGCATGACAAGAGGCGGACGTGTATACACAAATTCGCCATCCGACTGGCAGGCCCGGGGGGCTCCCGTCTCCTTTCCCACAACTAACTCAATCATGCTCGGGTTTCACTCTCGCCCATCCGAGGCTAACTCGCTTCCTCGATCCGTCCCCTTACAATCCCCTCCACCCTCTTCTATCCCTAAATCCTTAACCCACATCCCACCCATATAGTAGTTTTTCAAAATGATATTCCAATGTATTTACTATTCTTGGGACTTAGGGACCAAGACCCACCGCAAATAGCAAAAAAAGATAGCTACAGTTTTTTAAATTATATTTCTGCGGACCTGTGCCCGAATGACCCGGATACCAGACCAGAGACCGGCCATTTGTGGACTAGTCTTAAACAGTGGATATGTACAGTATGACTTCAACATACTTCCCCGACACTAATTACTACTTTCCTGCACGTCAGAGCTTTGGTCTGATTTGGTGAGACTACACTGTTTTCTCAAACGTATTCTGATTTAATTCCCAAACATTCCTCAATGCTCAATTCAAATGAATGAACATTTTAGTTTTGTTTTTTTTAAGGTTGCACTTTTCTTGTAAGATGGTTACAGAAACACGAATTGGAGTTTAACTGTTTGATTCATCCATATATATATTCTGACAACGCGAATGAAACTGATGGCAAAGCTTCTTTTATATTGTTTTTGTACTCATTAAGAACATGTCTCTCGAGCAAAGTCCCGACTGAGCAACCCCCCTTTCCTGACGCCGCACCGGCGCTAAGCAGAAGCAGATGTCGTAAAGTTTACAGAAATCGGAACATTATTTTCCTGTTTCCATTGCATTCTTCTAAACACTTAGCCCAACGCGCTTTGAAGTCACCCAAGAAATCTTAAGTCTGCCGGAGAAACGATACCATCTCCTTGAGCAACGGAGCCAGGAAAAGGCAGGGCGGGAGTGGGGGTCCTGGGCTAAGTGAGGGAGGGGAGGGGCTTGGAGAGGAAGAGTGCTCGTCTGATATTGTCGGTGGCGCACCTTCAGCCGTACCTGGGATGGTTGTGATCTTGGTTTGTAAGGCTTAGCCGGAGCTCTGCTGTGGGTCTGATCACAAGAGCAGATAAAGCCCACATTAGGCCCATGAAATGCACGGCCAATTTTATAACCAGCCTCCCATGTACATAATACCCAGCAGGCATGGCCATTGGATGCCCCCCTCGCCTCGGCCCCTCCTATCTGACGCCCCTATCTTGCACCTTTCCTTTATCCATTAGCACCGCCTCAACCCCCCCCCCCCCCCCCCCCCCGGTTTACAAAATGACTAACAATTCTCGTAATGTAAACCGCCTGCGTCTTGATCAAAGTGTTTGGCGACGCGTTTCCCTATAGTCCAAGATAAACAGATACAGTTCTCTCTGTCTGTAAACATCTCCCCCACCCCATGGAGCCCAGAGAGAGGTAAGAAAGCAGAAGCGCGCACTGTACAAGTGCAACTTCTAAAACAGGGGCGACATCTGCACCACATTAGGCCGGAGCACGCTCTCTGCAGGTTAACCAAGCCTTTTTGATGCCTACAAATGGATTGTTGTGGCTTGTGAATCTTAGGTTGGGTACACACTTGATTGAAGCCAGTTGGGCTGTTTTATCCTGATTTTGCCCCTTCCCAACCAAGGACGTCAAACGACCGACTACTTTATGTTTTACAAGATTATCTTCCAAGATAATCCCTCTGTTTGAGGTGTGTCGAGTGGAATTCTCCAGATAATTGGGTCAGAATCAATCTTAAATATATGTATTCTATATTTACCAAAAATCGTCATGTGTGTAGGAAAAGCCGACATCGGCCTATGATGCTGACAATTCTGACATGGAACAGAATTTACTCTATCAAGAAAGTGCACTGACTGAGGAATAAGAAAGCGGCGGTAAATAAAAACACACATCCCGCCCAATGGGAGTTCTATAGAGAAGATTTTCCAAAGGAAGCTTGTTTTATTCTTCTTTCTTCTCAGTTTTACAACACTTGTCATTATGAACCATCCATCCATCCATCCATTTTCTACCACCATTCCGAGGTTGGGTCACTTGGGCAGCAGCTTTAGCAGGGAAAGCCCAGACTTCTCTCTCCCCAACCACATTGCCCAGCTCTTCCGGAGATATACTCACTCCACCATTTCCCGACTCCTCCCTGTTGTCTCTTGCTGGTGGGACATGCCCTTCCAGGAAGCATCCTAACCAGATACCCGAGTCACCTCATCCATCTTATCTCAACGTGGAAGAGCAGTGGCTTGACTCCGAGTCCCTCCTGGATGGCCGAGCTTCTCACCTTAGGTCTAAGCAAGAGACGGCAAACACCCTGAGGAAGAAACTTATTTCGGGATCTTGCTCTTTACTTACGACCTACAGCTAGCTCATAGCCATAGGTGAGGGCAGGAACATAAATTGACTGGTAAATGGAGAGCTTCACCTTTGGAAACATCAGTGCAACATATCCAGTAGTGAAAGTTCTTTTTGTAAGATCACGTGTGATGTGATCATGCGAGATTTCTGTCTTGGAGGCCTTGTTTGGCGATAGGTGGTGGAACAGAATCTTTAGGATCATTGCTAATGAAGTATATCAACAGTGCGTGAATAGCAAAAATCTGCATATGATTGGCGTCCATTTTAAATGAGTGTCTGTTCTGTCATCTGTATCCTGTGGCAGGGAGTAGCTGACGTGATTGTCCAGTTGAGCTGCTCGGTGTGTGGCGGACCAAACTCTGACTAAAATCAAGTCATGTGAAGATGCATTTTGTTTTGATTTAGGACGCTCTCGTCCTGGTCGTCCCGAGTGGTAGACCTGCCTCCTCTCAGCCCTTGTTGTCTGCTAATGCGATGTGGCACGCGCAATGTCTTCATCGGACCTCACAGGACCAGCTAGCCTGGTGTTTCCTTGCACTCTCATCTCTATCCTGCACCCCCCACCCCCAAGGCCCCCCACCTTCGCCTCTTCCCTTGCTCTTTAACATAATCCAATAGAGAGGTTGACAATCACAATTAAGGGGAAAGGCAGGCGAGCCTGCCTGCCTTCCTGCCATAATATGGAATTACAAAACCGTGCCCACTTACCCAACCACGTGCGGTGGGTCCCACGCAATGATGCATCTTTTGTTGGGCGGCATCCAACGCGCCCCCCACCCCCCTCCTCTCTGCAAAACAAAGTGCCTGAGGACGACTTTGGGAGATTGCCAGGTTGGATTGCCTCGCGAGAACCCCTCCTGGCTGGTGGGTCTTAAAGACTGGCTCATGGGAAACGGGTCTACCTCGGATGATGTATATGTATAAAGTAGAGCCGCAGGTATTTCCGTTCCTTTTTTTTCTTCTTCTTCTTCTTCTTCTTCTTCTTTGCGTGCTTTCGTTCTTCTGCACACACTCCATTGTTGTGATTGGCCGGCGTAGGCCGATGATGCTGTAACGTTGGAAGGCGGCCCGTGTGATTTTTACAGGAGGACGGGGAACATGGACCATAAAACTCACCGCCATTTTCCACAGCCAGGAACAAAAAATAACCCCCCCCCCCCCCTACTTTTGAGAATCCTGCTTGGGCTTCCCTGTCAAAGCAGAAGTCGTCTGCGGGGAGGTCTGTCTTAAATGGGTCGTTTGTGGGGATGACACACATTCTGTCACGGAGGACAGACCCACAAAATTCCTCCGTATGCTCGGAAGCTGTCCATCTTTTACCTCTCCTAATCTTGGATCGTTTGTTGGCTTGTGACATCTTAATGGGTTGACAATTGTGCCAAATTTTAGCCTTTGATTCTCTTGCAAGCAGTCAGCCAAAATCTAATTGTTGAAGATCTCTGAAGAATTAGCTTGAGCGATTGTTATGTGGTGTGGGGTATGTTGTTTTTCTTTCCTGATTTGGTCAGAAAACAATTAACCCTGTTCAGTTTCTTTTAAAAATTGGTTACGATATTAGAAATCAGCCTCTCCATGTACCCGGATTTTTCTTTCTAATGTGCACTTTGTTGATCATGGGAAAAACCAAAGATACTTGGTGCAAAAATGACAGGTCACCCTGTCGAGACGAATGAATTTGTGATGCACCGGCAGAAGGAATGTTTCTTTTGTTTTTGTTTTTGTTTTTCTGCCGAGAAACTTTGTAGGGGGAAATAAAATGTTGACTATTTATGACTCGTGGATTATTGGCTCTCGTGGCGGTTGCCCGTCCAGGTCTTTAACCTGCTCAAGATCTCAAATGTCTTCAATTCTCATCGAGATTCACCTCTCACGCTTCTCCGTGTTCCGTGTTTGTAGGTTAGCATGCCACTGGATAAACGGTCATCTCCAAAACAAAAATACAATGTTTTGCTTCAGCAAATTATTATTTTTTCTTGTAAAAGCAAAACCAAAATTAAAAAAAAAATCCAGAAGAAAATAAACTTCTCAAACCTTTTTCCGAATATTTTTTTCTTAAAATTACGTCTCGCCTCAAATAAATTTCTCTCAGATTTTTTTTTCTTTTTTTTTTTTTACCCTCAAAGAAATATTTTTGTTTGGAGAGAATTTCTGTTCATCATAGAAACACATTTGTTGTTCTCTGGAAAACATATAAGACTTTTTTCGGAGAAACGTTTTGTTTTTTTTTGTTTTGTTTTGTTTTGTTTTGTTTTTCAGAAACACTTTTTGCAAAGGAAGGCACATTTGTTTTTCTTCAGAAAATTTGTCTTTTTTCTTTTTTCGTAGAAAATAAAAGAAATTTCCCAATTAAAAAAAAAAAATTCCTCATAACTTGCCTTGTTTTTTTGTTTGTTTTTTTTTTGTTTTTTTTGGAAAGAATAATAATGAATGAAATTATTTTTTTATTTGCAATAAAGCTACACTTTAATCCTCTTTTTTTTTCTTTTTCTTTTTTCTTTTTTTTTTAAATGACACATTTTTTTATGTGGTGTAGAAGTATTAAAGTATTTTCTTTTCCAGATTAAAATGGACATTGAATTAAAAATGCCCCTTTTTTTTTCTAAGGAAGAAGGCTGGAACAACAAAAATTAGTTTTTCCTTTGTCGGTCTTTTTTTCTTTTCTTTTCTTTTTTCTGCTTTGCAATCCAACCACTCACTCTCATCTGGATTTGTATCTGAAGCAGGCGCGAATGTTGTTGCCACTCGGTGACCCCACCTTGGTGGGTTATTCCGCCATGATGTGCGCTACTTCCGCTACATGTTGTCTTTTGGGTGCGAAGGAGGAAAAACATGAGGTGAACGATGGTCCTGGAGGACCTGAGCCAGACCGTGAAAGTTTAGACAAACAGAAACGGGGGGATAACCCTGGTGGTCTGAGCCTCGACACCCCCCCTAAGTTGATGTTTTCTCTGCCCTTTCGCCTTCTTTGGACAACTGTGCTCATTGACGCGTGACCCGGTCTTGTAATTTTCTTTGCATGGACGACGTTCGTTTGTAACTACCGAGCATAAATGAAGAACAGCTCAACAAACGATTAAATTTGAGCGGAGCTCCTAGCCAGGAATCGTCGTGGTATCGTCGTCAAAACTAACTTGAGGACGTCGCCGCCACCTACAAGGACGCAAATGTTTGGCCTCGGTGAAGGTCCGCGTTCAGAGAACTGATTTAAGTTGTCGAGATAATTCTTTGAGGGGAAAATAATTTGGTTTCTGCGAGGACCAAAAGGATCTGTTTATTTGAGGGAGATTTTTTTTTTTCCAAGGAAGTAATTTTCAGGAAAATCAATCTTTGTTCGAGGAAAGGTGTTGTAAAACTTGATTGAGAAAAGGTGTTTATTTGAGGGGAATTTTGTATTTTTCAAAGGAAAACAATATTTTTCATTTCACCCCATTTTTTTCTTCTTTTTTTTTTTTTTTGAACCCAAGAAGGACTTTAAGAAAGAAAAATAAATAAATAAAATAGGTTGCTGTGATGGAAAATGTATAGGTGAAAAAGTCTTCTATATCTTTAGAAAAAAAAAGTTTTTTTTTTTTCTTTTTCTATTTTTTTCTTTTCAGGCAAATGGTCAGTTTTTGTTTTTGTTTTTTTTTCCATGGAAGTCAGAGTATTTTTTATGAGAAAAAAAGGCAATATACATTTTTTTTAAAGTTGTAGGTTTAGAAAAAGTGTCATTTTGGGGCGGTGGGAGGGGGAAATTAAAGAAGAAAAATCTTTAAAAATATATATCTTTCTAAAATCTTATCTTCAAGTCATTTGTTAAAAAAAAGTTTTATATTTTTAAGGTAAAATTAATTTATCCTCTGTTGTTTTTTTTTTGTGAAATATTTTTTTCAAGGACAGTGATCATACATGTTTTTTCTTCTTTTTTTAGCTGATTGTGTAACAAGGCTAACATAACGTTACAGCAACGTTTTGAATTGCTCTTGTCCATATTCCTTTCGGCCGGATTGAGCGCTTCGCAACTTTTTAAAGGCTCTCATGCGTGGCGAACATCTGCCATTGGTTGCTACTGAAGAATCTTTGCGCTCACCGCATTCCAGGAGAAGTGTCCAACTGGCGTGCTGCATAATTAGAAGCAGAGCAATTTGCGTCCCCGAGAAGTTCACACCATGTTCTTTGGTCTGCGTAATTGGGCCTGGGGAGCTTCTTTTTTTTTGCGTGTACGCGGCCCATCTCGTCTGTCAGTGAATCCGACACGCTTCTCCACGTCTTGTCTGCTTGTTTGGATAAACACTGCAACAGCAACCGGAATCATCTTGCACGTGTCTCAAAACTTTTTTCCTTGCAAGAATAGGAGGATTGTGTTTCTCCACAAATACTTTTTTTTTTCTCTCTTAAGGAAAGTGACTTTCTTTTCTAGGAAAAATACAACTTTCTTCAAAGGACGGTGATCTTCTCCAATTTTCTTAAATATGTAATTTCTTAAGTATATATATTTTTTTACAACTCTTATGTTTTACTCACCCAATGTCATGTCATGTATGATGTCAGCTGAGGCTCAAGAGTAGGAGGGAGCTCGTCAAAAACGGCAACCTGTTCTTCTGGTTGTTGGAGTTGAAGCAGGCAACTGAAATGTATAAATTTTAACTCACAATGTTAGTCATGGTGCCAATTAAGACTCGATGCCCGATTCTATATGCTTTATGAAAAACGATTATATTTTTGCAACTAGGCTGTGTGTCTTCTTTTGTTTCATCATCAAATCTGCCTGTTGTATGTTTGTATTATACTGCCCCCTGTGCCAAGGTACATACCGATTTGATTTTACTTTTTTTTTTTTTTTTAAGTCACTGTATGTATTTCTATAGTACACAAAATATATTTCTCTATTTAAAAAAAAAAAAAAAGTTACGCAAGTTTTTAAAGCTGTCTTTTGGGATGTTGGAATGGATTAATACTATTTCCATTCATTTCAATGGGAAAAGATAATTTGAGAAACAAGTGTGGTTAGGTGTGGTTAGGTCAGGTTACAAGTTAAGGTGTCAAAAAGAATCATTATTAATCGATTGTGTAATTGACAATATGGCTGCACGATATTGGAAAAACATACGGTATGCGATATAGTTGCTGAACATAGCGATATCTATATTATTGCATAAAAAGAGAGACTGAGGAGGGGATTTTTTTTTCCAAATAGTGCAGTAGTGAATTGTATCAGTCAGGCTCTCCTTGTGAGCTTTGAAGTGAGTGTCTTTTCTCCTTTTTTGTCATGTTTAATAAATGTCTAACAGGTAAACCTGACAGTCTGACTGGTCAAATTTAGATAAAAGCTTACAATTCCATATCAAACTTATTGCATGTCTTTGTGATATGTATATTACATACACCAATATGATGTGGTGCTCGTGTACGTTGTTGTTTTTTAAAGGGGGGAAACTGAGGCCTAAAATAGATGTCTGGACTTCAGATGCGAAATTTGATTTGAAGAATTGTTTTGGGGGGGGTATAGAATCGTAAAAAATTAAGAGCTAAAAGTGTTGCATTATAATTTGTAGTTCATTACATGTGGGTCACAAGTTTATTATTATTGTCAAGTAGAGGTGTCACAATTGATCAATTTTATCGACAAGTAATAATTTATCAAATTAATCGACAACTATTTTAATAATTGAATAATCGTTTAGAGACATTGTTTAAAACTCTAAATGGTCCAAATCCTCAGATTTTAGCCTTTGTAATCTTCAGTTGTGTGGTTCTCGAATCTTCATCTAGTTCTCAGAATCGTCTCATGTGAGTTTGTCATTGACCCTCACTTCAAACCGAGCGTGTTTTTTTCAAGCGGTCTCCCCTCCCGTGTAGTTTCCAGCCCGTGAAAGCATCCCTGCCGAAACCGCAGCGGGGCAATAATCACTTAACCCAAATCAGGCGCAATCAGGACTGGCCTGGATGCAGCTGGGAGGCACCCGGTCCACAAGGCTGTCGGGTGGCAGCGAGTGAACGGGAAGGGGGATTGCGGGGGTGATTGGTTCTATTTCGTGATGTTCAGGAAGGATGATCAAGACATCCGCCTTTTTCGTCTTGCTTAGTTATTATCAAGCCATTTTGTAGTTTTGTTTCCATTTCGCTGTTGCTCCGCAGTCCACTGCCGAGTCACTCACTTTGTCGTCATGGTTACGTTGGGATGTAGCTTCATGTCATAACCACTGGCGTCATGAATCGTTAGCCTAATAACATAATTGATGACGTTAATTTTAACTTGCTGTTGCAAAATCAATAAAAATATCAAATGTGCTGAAAATGTTCAAGAATGACTTGGCCAAACATGCTACGATGCTAACGAGACAGTTCAGCTTATTAAAAAACACTTTTTAACTCTTTGACCGGCAATAACATTTAATAACGATTAGTAAAATCACGATGTATGCCGCCATAAACGTTAAATGACGTCAATTACGTTTTTTTAAATCAATGGAAAGTGCAACGTCTAAGTGGAGCGCTGCCTGGTCAATGGGTTGTGGAATCAAAATACCCACTAACTATGGCCAGCAGATGGCAGCATTGTATCTCTTTTCAATGGGTTGCCGGTATATGGAATTACAATGAAACATGATGGAATCTGATGAAATCTGATGAAAACGTTTTCAAGGATGATGTGAATGATCAGAGCCTTTGTCACATTAAACCTAATTCACAGAGTGTTACTAAACAAAAATATTAGTGTCAGAGTCACTGTTGTGGAGAAGATGTGTCTTCACAAAAAGCTTGTTTTCAACTTATCTTTTCAATTTTCGCTAAATGTCAATCAAATGACCTATTTTCAAACGGTGATTACTAAAGAACGGAATAAGGTAGACATGGAATGTGATTTTTCATTTAGTATCCACAATATATATGTAGTAAAAAGCAAACAATATTATTTTTGCCTTGAAAGATGATTTAAAATGCTTGAAATCGGGTGGCACTGTTTTTTTTTTTTTTGTTTTGTTTTGTTTTGTTTTGTTTTTAACGTTAAACAAGTTTTGAATGTATTAAACACACACAAAATTGCAACTCCGTGTGCCTGGGACGCTAAAAGTCCATCTTGACATTCAGCGCGTGTGAACCATGGCTTCAGGCTGATGTGGCAGCTTAGAGTGCCTCGTTGTCCTCGAGTGCCTCGTTGTCCTCAATGAGTGTACACACATCACAGAGAGAAGGTAGTCAAGTGAGAGCAAAGGGGAAAAAATGAATAAAGCCAGGCTTGATAGGCAGTGTTTGGACCGGGGTTGGCATGACCGCTGTAGAGCGGCTCGTTGTTGGCCCCGAGTGTGCGCTTGTCATGAAGAGAAGGCAGAAGACTAAGTCCAGCTTGTGGACCAGGACTTTGCGAGCGTCTCATTGTTGGCCATGAGTGTGCGCATAAAAATGGGAAAGAATAAAGCCCATCTTATGGACTGGGGCTTTGCTGACATGGTCGCTTTAGAAAGTGCCTCGTTGTCGCGTCATACAAAAATCCTGCAGCAACTATAGACTTTAAGCCTGGCTCATACATGAAGTTATGTAGAGGCAGAAGAAGATGGTTGATGAAGTAGCATCCAATTTTCCAGGTCGTTGTTCTGGTATTTTATTGACAGTTGAGTGGGGCATGGTATCATCGCATTCAGCGGACACGCCTACAGTGACTTCAAGTCCCGCCCGGTGACTTCAATATGTCACCCGGGGAGACTCATCAACTCTCCCAAGATGCTCAGAAATTCCAGAGCCTGACACCTCGCCTCTTGCCTGAATTCTTTGATGACATGATTGAGGGGAAGATGGGTCGAGAGTTTAGTCCGAAGGTGTTGAAGCGGATACACCCCCCCCCCCAAAAACCTCGTCAACCCACCGGATCACCTGTGCCTGGAAGCGAATTACCCAGATAGCCCTCCCCACCTCCCGTCCATCAAACCACAAGAACAGTTTGGACTTCTGGGCCAGCTTCTTCTGTTTTGCTTCCTTGTTTCCCATTTTAGTTTTGATAGGATAATTGAAGAAAAGTGAAAAGTGAAGTTGACCCACCCCCGCCTTTTTTTTTTTTTTTAAATAGGTACTGAGTGGAGGGTTCGAGGCGTGCTCCTGCTCTGTTGATTTAAGCGCTAGGAACGAACCATCAATCATCTCGCCGTGACGGCTCAGGTCGCCCCCACGCCACCCTTCCACCAAACGACCCCCTCGATGTATTTTATCTACCAGGAAGTAGACGTATATTTGACTGGTCTATGTACCTTTTTAATTTACTTACTTCTGCCTCATTTCTTTTGAGAAGAAAAGTCCAGGAATCACTTTTAAATTCTTCCGTTTCTTCTTCTTCTTCTTCTTCTTCTTCTTCTTCTTCTTCTTCTTCTTCTTCTTCTTCTTCTAATTCTTCTTCTTCTAATTCTTCTTCTTGTAATTCTTCTTCTTCTTCTAATTCTTCTTCTTCTCCTTCTAATTCTTCTTCTCCTTCTCGTTCTTCTTCTTCTTCTTCTCGTTCTTCTTCTCCTTCTCCTTCTTCTTCTTCTTCTTCTTCTTCCTCTTCTTCTTCTTCTTCTTCTTCTTCTTCCTCTTCTTCTTCTTCCTCTTCTTCTTCTTCCTCTTCTTCTTCCTCTTCTTCTTCTTCTCGTTTTTCTTCTTCTTCCTCTTCTTCTTCTTCTCGTTTTTCTTCTTCTTCCTCTCCTTCTTCTGCTTCTTCTTTTTTTTTATTTGCTGTAAGACATACAAACATGGTAACAATCAGATTTTTCTTCTTCTTCTTCTTCTTCTTCTTCACGTCTCCGTCTTCTTTTTCTTCTTCTTCCTCTCGTTCTTTTTCTTCCTCTCCTTCTTCTTCTTCTTCCTCTCCTTCTTCTCCAACAACAACAAATTTGAAGAAATTCTAAGCATAATGATGGTATTGATCAAAGCTAGCTCAGGGCCTAAACAATACACAATTTTCACAAAACTTTCTAGAATTGTACAGTATGGGCAAAGGAAGATCTTGCTAAAATTTGTGGACGTCCTGAACATGTCGCTGGGAGGATGTAGGTTTAGTTGTGTGAATGAATTTGAAGTGCTATAGTTCAGGTAATGGTAACGAAAGATTGGTATAAAATGCTGGTACTCATAAAAGGTAGTGCATTTATGCTAATACGATATATTTTTTTTTCGCAATGGGCAAAGGAAGATCCTGCTAAATTTTGTTAACCTGATGAATTTGTCACAGAGCCAGTGTAGCTTCTGTCATGTTAAATATAATAAATTAGTTCTAATAGTAACGAAAGATCGGAATAAAATACTGGTACAGGTTGGTATCTTTTTTTTTAATGCAAAAACTGCTTCACTAATTCTCACAAAAATTTTCACAGAGGCGTAGCATGGGCAAATGAAATAGAAGCTAAAATTTCTGAGCATCCTGAACTAGTCACTCGTAATTCACTTGTTTCTGCCTCTGGTTTTTTGGGGGGGAAAAAGCCTGGGAATCGGTTTTCAATCCTTCCGTTGAACTCATCCCCCACCCCCCTCTTCCAAAACCGCCGCAGCATTTGGAAAGCGGTCCTTTGCAATTATCTTTAATCATATGCGGCCATCCCAATCAAGGCCGGCTCTTGTGATCACATTTGCACGGTTTCAGGTTCTGCCCCCTTACGGCACTGCTGGCAAAGCCAGGAATGGGTGGCGGTACTTGGGGTGGTTGTAGGGTTGGTAAGGACCACCTGGACCTATTGTGACTGTTTCTGTCTTTTTACTGAAAACATGGCATAAAACTTTCTCCAAGATTGGGCATGTTGTGAGGAGAAAGTGTGCGTTTCCGGGTGAGTTGCAAAGCGTTTAAGCAGAATTCCCCGTCCAGCTGAAGCGGCCCACCCAGCCTGTGTGAGAGTGGGCTTCCATTTGTCTTTTCTGTGCTCTGTGGAGGTCTTGTCACGTTTGCTTCTGTTGTTCTGTGTGCGCATGCACGTGCAGACAGGTGATAAATCTCAACGCAAAACAGCAAAATAAAGAATCTGCTTGATGTATTTTGACATTGCTGTTCCTCAGAACAGCCTTTGTAGAGTTTATAGAATCCCCTAGAAGTGCCCTAGTGGGGGCGGAACGGAAGACATTTGTCGGTTTTAGTGCATCTAACCCTTCAGTCTCCCACATAGCCCAAAACGCAACTTCTGGAGTCCCTTTTCTCAACTGCAAATGCAACTGTTAGCCACAATGTCATAACAATCCTAAGGTAGAAGCCGCAAAAATGCCTTCCTGGCTCATTAAGGACAGGACTACACTTCCCACAAACCACCGCAAATCATGAGCAGTTGTTGGCTTGTAGAGTGTTCAGATTAGTCATCATTTGCGTTGCTTCTTTGGAATTGTAGTTTTACCTACCTTGTTTATGACCGCAGGCTCTCTCGGGCTGTACAGACTTCATATGAGGATCTTAAAAAAAAACAGCTTAACCAATTTTCACAAGACTTTGTAGAGGGGTATGGCATGGTTAAAGGAAAAAAAAATTCATAAAAAATTACCTAAAAGCTGCATAAATTTTCCACAAAACTCTTGATGGGTGTAATATAGGCTAAGGAAGATCCCAGTAAAATTTGTAAGACTCCTGAAGTTGTTGCAACTCATTTGAAGCAGCTTTAACAGTCAGTCACGGATGAATGATTTCAATAAAATACTGTTTCTTGTGCAAGCTAGCTAGCTTGATTTCACAACAGCGAGTTAACCAATTTTCACAAAACATTTTTGAGGAATCCAGCATTGTCAAAGGAACAGCTATGTAAAGATTTTGCACCTCCTGAATTTGTAGCAAAGATGAAGCCAGCTCCATAAGTGTTGATGAATTGGAAGTAATTCTTACTGGAATATTGAAGATTGGAATAAAACCCTGGTACTCTAGCTAGCTTAGTTCGGCAAAAACGGCTTAACAAACTTTTGCTAAACTTCCTAGCGTGGTCCAGCATGGTTAAAGGAAGAACCCACTTAAAATTGCTAACCGAATTTGTTGCGGAGACAACGTATAACTACTACTTGTAATTGTCAAAATTAGCTGTAGAGGGATTCGGTATGGGAAAAGCAAGAACCGGCTAAAGTTTCAAAAACTGCTGAACTTAAGAAATCTTCATAAAACTCGTTTAAAGATTGCCGTCCTTTGACAGTCTGATGTCTTATTTGTCGCCCCGTTGCGGTATCACAGGAGTGAACCTTCCGTCTGTTGTCCCGACTTTTTCTTTCACCAGGCTTGAAAGGCGGCTTTATAACTGTTTTCCATGACCTCAAGCCAGCACCTTCACTCCCTTGTGTGTCTCTTACATACATTTTGTGTGCACGTGCTTTCCATGACCTCCAGCCAGGACCCTCCTCGGCGTCCCGCCTGGCTTTCGCGGCGCTTGTTTAGACAACAGTGGCGCACATGTTGGCTGAAATATGGCCGGCGCGCTCGCTTTGCTCGGGTGAATTAAGCTACGGCATGTGTGCTTTAGAAGCGGCTCGCTGATTCATCCATATATTTAAATGATTGATTTAAGGCTCGACCGGCCAACACTTGTCGAAGAGGCGTGAGTGGGAGGAGAGCTGGGTGAAGAAGGGGCAGAATTCATATCTACACAACGCCATATTTGCGCCATCCATCCCGCCTGGGCCCGAAATGAATTATTCACGAGCCGGGCATAAGATGGATGCCTTTAACGACATACTGATTGCTTTTTAACATGCTCACTTTTCAAATGAGCTATGAAATGTTGTTTATTATCGTCGCAAGCAATCTGTTTTTTTGTGTGTGTCGGCAAAAGGCTGGAAGAGAAGGCGGTAAAACGATACAGTTGGGCCGTCGTGCTTCTGCGGTGGGCGTGTTTGGATATGTGATGTGATGTGATTGTCATAGTGGAAAAAGTCAAATGAAACGGGTAGATAACGTAAATGTCGAAAAACGACAACCATTTTTCGCAAAACTCAAAAAAAAAAAATCGCCATACGCTAATGGCATTCATGCTATTGGAAACATTGAAACTTGTTCAAATTGGTCAATTTTTCACAAAGCTGAACATTTTTGACAGGTACCGATTATTTCTTTTGCTTTCCTTGTTACTAAAATAATTAACATTTCTTGATGATTTGATGAAATTGTAATTGGAACAGAAATAGTCCTCGTAAAAGCTAGTGCTCAAAAAATGGTTTAACCAATTTTTTTAGGAAATCACATGGGCACAAACTTTTCCAACAGGTGCTGATTAACTTTGTTGTTCATGTTACGAGAAAAAGTTTTTTATTTTATTTTTTTTGAAAATGTGAGCAAAGCTAAGTTGATTGTCCAAAAACTACATAACCATTTTTTGCGAAAATCCTCCTAAGAATTTTCCACAGATGCTAATGGCTTTCACACTACGAGAAAAGTTAGTGTTTAAATTGGTCAATTTTCACAAAGCTGAAATGAGAAATGAGAATATTTTTGATGATTTGTTGAAATGGTAATTGGAACGGCAATAGTCCTCATAAAAGCTATCTCTCAAAAACTGGTTTAATAAATTTTCATGACATCGCACACGTTAAGGATGATCACAACATTTTTCCACAGGTTCAGATAACTTTTATTCTGTTCATGTTACTAGAAAAAGTAGATTTTAAAAAATATATTGACAAATTGAAACATGGATACCTAAACAATTTTCGCAAAAATTTGCGAAAGTTTACAAAATCTAAAATTTTCCACAGATACTCATGACATTCAGATGACTAGAAAACTAGAATTGTTTTGAATGAGCCTTTTTTAAACCTCAACACTCCAAAACGGCAGTTTGTGATTCATTTTAACTTGTTGACTTGTGCGAATTGCTTCCCGAGGGTACCTGGGAAATTATTTTCGTCTATTTGCCGTAATCATTTCCTGTTTCGCTTTCCCTACTCCGCCTGCTTGTCTTTTGCGTGCCTCGGCCGGCAGCGCCGACATCTCTCGCGGGCTCCACTTTTTAGGCATAAGCGAATAATTAGGTAATTGCCTCTCTTGATTGAGCTCAATAGGAAACATTTCAATTAGGGCTAAAAGTGCGCGAGGAGGAAGTAGGCTCTTACAAAGGGAAACATTCCTTGTCATGCAACTGTCAGGCCACACCGGCAGCCGGGATTAACTGGATACTCGCGGAGGAAACGGCGAGGAAGAGGGAGCTTGTGTTGAGGGGTTGGGGTGGGGGTGAATGTTGGACCGTTGGGAATGGCGAGGGCGGGCTGGGGGGTACTGCGAGAAACGATTGCTGCAATTACAGCTATATTTAAACACGCTAATATGATTTTTCCTGATGATTCCCTGTCCAGATAAGACGGAGCCTTAGCTCGACTGCCCCGGCGGCTGCCTGTTACAAATTACAGCCTGAGATCATGCTTAGTGTTGATCAAATGTGTGCTTTATTTTGAGAAGTTTTTTTCCATCATGGCCACGATGGTTTGTTTCGAGTGAGTACAAGTACAAACGGAGTACTCTAATAAAATGCTACTGCTCTGCTCTTCTCTGGTTTGTCAAGTAGCGGGCACGAGCTGATGTTAGCCATGCTAGTTAGCTTGTTAGCTGGCTAGATAGCTGTTGTAGCCTATTGTATTTTACCAATCACAGTCACTCGCGCAGGTGGTTAACGAATGCTCAACTCAACTCAACTTTATTTATAAAGCACTTTAAAACAAGCATTGCTGTATATAAAGTGCTGTACCTGAAACAGAAATTGGTTGTACAGTAAAAAATAAGATAAGAAAATCAACAGCAAAGCAAACATTTTAAGTGATTATACAAGTAATTTTTTTTGTATACAAGTAAATACATTTTACATCAGTAAATTAATCACAAGTAGGAGGCGAGTGAATAAAGAAAGAAAGAAAGAAATAGATAAATTAATAGAATAAACATCACATTCATAACACAAAACAGCACACACCACAAAACACCAAAAAACAAAGTTAAGTCTCATGGTGCACCAAAAGCCAAAGAATGCAGTTGGGTTTTAAGACTTTTAAAAGTAGACAAAGAGGGGGATTGCCTAATATTTTGTGGAAGGCCCTCCAAAGGGAGGGACCGGCAACTGCAAAGGCTCGATCGGTGTACGATAATTCAATACGGGTTCACAGACTCGCCATTTTGCGGATTTTTGTTTGTTTGTTTGTTTGGGTCCAGCCATAACCTAATCATGTTCTTTATTTTGGGGTGTAATTCCACTTTCCGCTACTTAGATGGCGGTACTGTATCGTGTTTAACACTGTAAATTTGAAAGAAGATGACGAGAATTATCAGCCTTATTTGTGCTGAAGAGATTAGAAAGAGATTTTTGAATGCTAAATGCTATAAAAACCTGCCTCTGGAATATTTAAAGGAACACAAGACTTATGAAAACCTAGCCAGCTATTCTGTGAAATGGTTAACTTCAACTCTTCCCTGAAAAAAATGCCAGTTTATGTTGAGCAATTATAATTTTAAAGCACTTTTTATGAATATTTTTGCATTAAGTACTGTATCAGGCATCTTGGACAGTCACGTGATCATCGTGACGTATCGCGTGCGTAAAATACACATTGAATGACATTGAATGTAAAACAACATGAGACTCATGAGGAATTATCGCATCCAACGGCGGAAATCAAAGGTGGAATTACGCCATACAACAAAGAAGCACTTCTTCAAAAGCAGTACAGCCACGGAGGACACGCCAAATATTTGTTTCCAACCGAATAAAACTGGCAGATCCAGTCTAAGTGGACGGTAAACATCCGGTTGACTTGTACTCTGCTAGGCTAAACTACATGTTGCTAAGCACGCTTTAGCCCACATTAGGAGCGGCCGCCAACCACCCCCACACGGAATGACATGAAACCGGACATGTTGAGGACATTACTCTGAACGGAATTGGTGCAATATTTGGGATCGAAGACGTCTTTTTCTTGCACCTTATGTCAGCAAATTCCCATTGAAATGAGCAAAGACGGCTTCCGGTTACGCACGGGATAAGTCATCATGATCACGTGACCAGGAACATGGTGTTCCACACGATACGTTCAAATTCTGATGCTTAATTGGTTTAAAATAATATTCAGGGAGTAAGATGCCAGAGATATTTACACTTTTATTCTTTGTACACAATGCCTAATCCAATACTGGAAAATGATTAATAAGTATTGTATCGTTTTAAATTGGATGGTGTAAATGTGATATTAGATTGGAAGTACTCCCTTTTCAAACAGCCACTCTTCATAAGCACATTTTACATATCATTCTTTTAGCAAGATAAAAGTATCCGAATCCCCAAAAATTCTGAAGGTGGGTGACTTTTTAAATAAAGACACAGAAGTGGGAAAAGAAACAGCCCAAACTGCTGATGTAAGGTTGAAGCAGTTTTGAAACTGGCTTTTCAAAATCGCAGGATACCTTGAAAACGGCCCATGCCTAGTAGAAGGTCACCGCAATTTTGGGCATGACAAAACATTGTCTTTGTTCCACGGACCCCAGCAGAAGTGGAGCCACCATGCATGCATGCACCCTCTGTTGGCCACGCTAGCCGCCAGACCTGTTATGACAGCTCCCAGCGCTGACTTGATTTAGCCAAGGCAGGACGCACACATCCGCTCTTCTAATTCAGTAATTTGTGTTTGTGCATTGGGTGACAATTGTGACAAATGACCGGCCTGGAGTGAAATGCCAAACTCGAGCCCCCGCCGCCACCCCCACCCCACCTACCTCCCTTGTTTCCTGCTGGAGTCGGTCCTCTAGCTCAGGTATGCGCCGCAGAGAAGGGTGTGCATGCTAAATGAGCAGACGGGGGAGAACAAATGTTTGTTTAAACTTGGATTTTTATTGATGGTAGCTTGTGTGATCATCAAGTGGACGGCGAGTTGGCTTACAAACCCCCCCCCCCCCCCCCCCCCCCCGTCCCGCCTCGATAGGTCTGTTCCGTCCGGGGGATTTTTCATCTTAAGCATATTCTGGCATTGATTCGCGAGTAGAGAAGCCAGGTAGCAGCTTGAGGAACACTGCTAATTTAGTTCCAATCTATTCCAATTCAGGATTTTAATCTGGTATAGTTCAGCCTCCTTCCACACCCCGTCTAAGCACCTCTCAACCACCCCAGGAAATGTGCAAATACAGTATTTCTACTTGCCAAGAAGTTTGTTCCCCTCTCTGATAACAGTGTAGAAAGTAGGATGGAATTCTTATATGATGCGATTTAGCTTCCTGTCGCATCCCGTCCAAGCAGCTCCAAACCACCCGTAGAATGCTACTAATGTTCTAGGTTCTACTTGGACAACGGTATAGAATTCAGGATGTAATTCTCATCTGGACCAGATTAGCTTCCAGCGCGTCCCATCTACGCAACTCAGCCACCAAAGATAGCCTACGAATGATTCCATTCCATTCTTCGACAACAGGACAGAATTTATGATGCATCTTCATCAAGCAGTTGAGACTCCAGCCCATCCTGTCTAAGCATCTCCCGGCCACCTATGCAAGCCTTCTAATGTCTCTCCTTGGGAATGAGTTTCACTCAATTGTACGGGAACAGCATAGAATTTAGGATGTAATTCCCATGTGGAGCATCCCATCTAAGCAGTTCCTTCCTGCCCACCCAATAAAGCTTGCTAATATTTCTCCATTCCTTTATGCAACACCGGCGTAGAAGATGGAACCCCTCACATGGAGCAGTTTGACCTCCTGCCGCAACCCATCTAAGCATCTCATAGCCACCTGAGGAAGCCTACTAATGGTTCTACTTGGAAATGAGTTCCGCTTCATTCTATGAGAACACCGTATAACTTAGGACGCAATTCCCATATGGAGCAGTTTATTTGGATTAAGCAGCCTCCAGCCGCATCCCGTCTAAGCAATTCCTGCCCATCCAAGAAAGATCGCGAATGTATGTTTAGAAATGACTCCCATTCCCTTATGCAAGGCCGGCATAGAAGATGGAACCCCTCACATGGAGCAGTTTGACCTCCTGCCGCAACCCATCTAAGCATCTCACAGCCACCTTAGGAACCCTACTTTTGGTTCTACTTGGAAATGAGTTCCGCTTCATTCTTTGAGAACACCGTATAACTTAGGACGCAATTCCCATATGGAGCAGTTTATTTGGATTAAGCAGCCTCCAGCCGCATCCCGTCTAAGCAATTCCTGCCCATCCAAGAAAGATCGCGAATGTATGTTTAGAAATGACTCCCATTCCCTTATGCAAGGCCGGCATAGAAGATGGAACCCCTCACATGGAGCAGTTTTACCTCCTGCCGCAACCCATCTAAGCATCTCACAGCCACCTGAGGAACCCTACTTTTGGTTCTACTTGGAAATGAGTTCCATTCCCTTCTGTAACAACCTGCGTAGAATTTAGGATGTAACGCTCATATGGAGCAGCTTAACCTCCTGCCACATCCCATCTAAGCAACTCGCAGTTCAAAAGCTCTCGCATCTGTGGCAGGTGTTACCTCCATTTCAGTTTTTAGGGGCATCCTCCGCAAGGTTGCTAAGCGTGCATCGGCCAAAGTCGTTCTTTTGTTGTCCTTTGGCCTCTTTCAAAGTATTTCCACGTGGGTCCTGCGCTGGCCGGTCCGTGTACGTGTGTGGCTTTTTTCTTCCGTCCTCCACTCGGGGAAAGGAAAAGGGGCTCATGTTCGCTCTCTAACTCGTCCCGCTACGAGGTCAATTGCAACCAGTTGGCCGCCAGTCTGCTCCAAAGTAAACATTTGCGGAGAGGCGACTGTACAGGCAGGTAGCTGGGGGGGGGGTTCCCCACCCCGCCACATGTATCCCTGTTTCGTGTGGTCCGGCGGGCCGAGCGAGCTCTTGACATATTGCTCCGTGAGATGGGGCTCTGATTCTGGTGTCTGCAATGGATCGTTTAAAATTACCCGACGGTTGGACAAAAAACAGCTCAGTGCAGTAAATACAGTAATCCCCCTTCTATAGCGCAGATTTTTCTGTTCAATAGATTTTAATTTTCCAGCCATTTTTTTTAGTGCTTGCAATTCAGTTTACAGTGTGTTTAAAAAGTTTGTTTAAATAAGTTTCAGTGTGATTCGAACATGTGGGAGGGGTATTTTAAGGCTTAAAGCAGGACTGTCCAACCAAAATGGAAGAAGGTGGAGAGGGCTGCTTCATCATTTTGGGGAAACATCCTTAGAATCAAACTAATATGTTTGGGAAAAGTCAAATAAACAGTTTACGTCTGAGCATTTAGCTTTATTTTATAGGCAAAAAAGCAAAAACTTATTACTGTAAAATTAAATTAATTTTTTTAAATGTCATGTAAAATTTGACTTTTCCATTTTATTTTTTTTTGTTTTTAAAAAATAAAAATATCCATTTTGTAACATTCAGCATAAATGTGCATAAAAAGTAGTTTGATGTCTTTTTTTTTTAATTTTGAATAAAACTTTTGATGTTTTATATAATTGAAATAATTAAAAAAAATGGAATATAAAGTATCTTGCATAATATCTTTTAAAGTGCAATTATTTAATTTTTATTTTGATTCAGTTTAGCCAAATAGCATAATTGCCAAGTCGTTTTAAACTTTTTTTTGTCCCAATTAAAGAAATATTAATGTGCTTGCTAAATTTTTGTTTTTTGTTTTTGTTTGCGTAGATAGTCAGTTATTCCCAAAGGTTGAATCAAAACAAACTGTTCTTGTTTGTTGAATTTGTTGTGTTTTCTCTTGCTTTCTGAAAACGTTAAAAAAAAAAATGACTTGGGCAATTGTACTGCTAATGAGATATTCAGTATTTTCAAAAATACCGATAACCAATCTTATGTCAAGGTATTGGTCCTTGCGATGGCCTCTTGTGGCTGTTTTACAATCAGGAACTCGAAATGAGAAGGACAGAAAATTAATTCAAAAGTATTTTAAAGAAAAATACTATTTTCAGATCCATTCAGTTCAATTCTTCCCTGTTCAAAAGTATTTCAAAAGTGTGTTTGGGGGGGGAAAAAATATATATAATTAAAAAAAACTTAAGCTGTTTAAATCCTGTGGTGGGGGTAGTGATTTTTTTTTTAATGCTTTCTCTATCGTGAACTTTCACATGAATCTAAAGTGTATCTCCCGCGATCAACAAGGAATCACACGTTGTCCCTCGTAGTGTAAGCTGGTTGCTAATATGGTTTTCATTTGCTCCAGATTGTTTGCAGCAGCGTCGGGGGTGTGCCGGGGCGGGGGCCGGAGAGCCCTTTGAGGCTGATGGCAGGCGACTCGTTTAACTCGGGGAGCCCGCTGTCTGCGCAGCTCGCGTTTGTCTGCATTAATCAAAGGCGCATTTCCTCGCGACGGCTATCAGCGAGGCTAGCTCGTTAGCATAATGAATGCAGATGGGGGGGGGGTTGGCACTCCGGAAAGGAGTTTGTTGTGTCTGAGGAAGAGTAGACTGTAGTGCTTCCTTGATGTTCAAACAATTCCAGTATGTTTGAAAGTATGCAAATTAAATGTTAATACATTTTTTTGGCTAGAGACAAAAATTTGCACAATAGAGATTTGAATGTGTTTTTCTTATTCCAAATGCAGACTTCGTTTTAGTGTTTGAAACTTCAAGATTAAGATGCAAAACGATGTCTCCAACTGTCATTGCCTTTGCCCAAAACTGTCTTCTAAAAACAACAAAAAAGTTCATCGGGGCAAGAAATGGAATTGTGGACAGTCTTTGAAGTGACCGCAAAGTTTCGGTCATTGGCTACATCCATGTCACATGATTTATGGATGTTGTAATGCAACGTCTCCATTGCGCCATGTTTATAGTACAGGCCTGCGGTCGCCTTGGTCACTTTTTGGCCTTTGGTAAATGGGCTTTTGGTAAAATGGTTTGTTGTAAGGCCGGTGCACCCGTTCCGGACAAGACATGTGGATGTATCGTGTACTGAAAACCCCCAAAAGACAACACAATGCGATAGGCCATAGATGAAATATTAATTCAATAGAATCTACCATCATTACTTTAGTAATTTTACTTTACAGATGAATAATGCTTATTTATTTATTTATGTATTTATTTATTTATTTATTTATTATTTATTTATTTATTTTTAAAGGAGGGTACAACCACCTTCATGCCTGAGTCAAAATAGAAAATAAATCTTTAATCCTTACCTATTTCTCTTATACCAATAAAATTCTGTGAATAACAAGTAATACAAAAATAAATAAACAAACATCACCCTTAAAAAAGTATTTCTTATACTTGTGTATAATATGGTCCCCTGATTTGCTGGCGTCGTTTATTATCAGATTAATGCATAAAGATTCAAAACATACCATAATAAAGCATTTTTCTGTTTAACCAATGAAGAAGAAAATATTTTTGCGCTATACTATAAATAATATTTTGTCAATAAAATTGTTTTAGTATTTGCAGAGGAGCTAATACTCTTTGCACACACTATCAGTGAGAGCGCCACTGCCATCTACTGTAGTGGATGTGCAATTACACTTTATTCTAATACGGGGGGGGGGGAGATAATGTCAGATGAATATGAAATATCAGTATTGTGAAGTTTGTATGATACAGTATCCCGATACATTTTGGGAATAGGCTCACTTGTTTTCAGATTTAGAACAATTGAGATCAAGATTTGGACCCAGGACCCCCAGAAGTGAGATGCGGACATGCTAACCGCTAGCCACCATGCTGCAGTCAATTCCCCAATTCCGAGTCCGAACACAGAAAAACAGACATTTTCTCAAATGTGTAGGAGACATTCACTTTTAAACCAGACTTCCTCTTATTTCACCCTGAGGGGGGGGGGGGGGGGGGCTAGTTTTTTTGTTTTTTTTTTGCGTAGGGTGGGCTGCTTGTCTAATAGAGTGAAAGCATGCAGTCAGCCAGTCAGTGGGCGTGTTCATCCCTACAGGTGCTTATAATTTGCAGCGTGTGATTAATCATTGTTGTGTTTGGCGGTGACATCTTGTTTAACGGATCTGTCCATCTCCCTGCGCTATTGTGGGGGGGTGGACTGGACACCCGGAGCCCCCCCCCTCCATATTACGTCTTACACGCACACATCCCGACGTACCGCACGCCCTCATAGACGTCGCTGTGATTTAAAGCCTCGAAGAAAACAACATAAGGCGGCCTCGTAAGACGCTCGTGTCCATTCCAAAACCTATCAAAGTAGCCGACATGTGTGCGAGCCCGCCGCACAGAGGCAGCCGTGTTTTCGCCCTGCGTGCGTACGTGCGTGTGCGTGCGTGTTTGCTTTGGGTGGAGGGCAACAGGCTGGTCAGTGCGGCTGTAAATCAGAGTCTTCCCTGATGGACGTCCGGCTAATCTGTCCCCAGTGTGTCATTACGCTCAACCTCCCAGATAGTCACGGGATTCTCTCATCTCATCTCAACTCTCGCTCGCTCTCTTTCACACACGCACACACAGGTCCGCGGTGAGGGCAGCCTTTGTGGAAAGACAGTAACACAGACACACATGTTGAACATAAACCGGTCGAACCGGTGTCAAGAGTTCACAGTCGGCATCTGTCTTAGCCAAAAAAAAAAAAAAAGCCCAAAAAGCCAGCCTGAAGCAAGTATAGTGCATGTACATGCCACGCAGCTACTCGGGCACAAAGTGGGCTTTTTATTTATTCATTTTGTTTGTTTTTTTTACGGCGTGTCTCGACCCATCTTCCACCGTCTGAGGCCTCACACGTCGCGGCAAAATCGCCAAGAAGGTGTCGTCTGCCGTTTATGAGCCCTGACCAATGATTTTTAAATAACGTTTGACCAGTTTTAAATTCGAGTTGGCATCCTTTGCTTTACTTACAGCTGACATAAAATAAAATAATAATAATAATGATCCAGCCAGCGAAATGTCAACAACTTTAGGGCGTTTTTTTAGTACTGGTGTGTGATTGGCAAGATTTAGTAATATTCTCCACTTTTTATCATAAGGTCAGATCACAAACAAGTTAGCTATGCTAGTTAGCATGTTATCTGCCTCAATAACGAGTCTATAGTATTTATTTCGCTAATTGTACACATGCTAACTCTCATAGCTGGTTGCAGACGATCATTTAAAAACAGCACTGAAGTATTAACAGATGTTAGCCATGCTAGTTAGCTTGTTATATGCCTCCATATTGAGTGTATAGTATTTCCTTCTCAGATTGTCGACAGGCTAACTCTCGTAGCTAGTTGCAGACGATCATTTAAAAACAGCACTGAAGTATAGGTCGCTTGCACATCGTAATGCATCATGGGAGTTTTTCCTTCGGGCGCCATATTGGGTGTCCGCCGGTTCACAAGGTACACTCGCGAGTTACACGGTAGAGCTTATCAACCTGATGTAATTTTCTCAGTATTTTCACGATTTACCGGAAGATCAAAAACAACGATACAGGCAGAAGGTGTCTCTGTGTGGCGGGATTGATCCTAATTACGTCCTGACCAAGGGTGATTTTTTTTTTGACGGAGAAAGCTTGCTGGCCAAATATGACATCTCTGGACATCTTTCCCTACCTCGTGTTGACAACATGCTCCATAACACGCCAACAAATCCCTGGAGGCTTACAATTATTTTGTAAGCGGGTGGATACAGAGTGTAAACTTTAACATCGCATCAGAAGAAACGGTTGCTGTTGCACGTAAGTAAACCACATGGTGTTGGTAATTCTGCACACAAAAATGTTGATTTGTTCTCAGGCTTCCTGTTATCATTGTGTTTACATGCACAGCTAGGTTTACCTGATGTGGTTTTTCTAACAATTTTATAACAGGCAAATATGGCAGAGCGTATAAGAATAAAAAGTAACTATGCACAGCCTCCCCGTGGCTTAATTAAATTTAATGCTACCCTTTCACTAGTTACATGTTACTTAATCAACTTATTCTAAATGGTTAAGGTTAACCACTCTCAGAGGACGTATTTTTAGTTTCAGTTTCCAGTACAATAAAACGTGTTCATGGTAACTACTGAGCATACTGACAGCTTTTCTTATGATCTCACGGTTAAGGAGGCTGTCACAACACCCAATTTCTGTCTGGTGCCAGATGGCAACAATTCCCATCACTTGTCACGACAACACCAATATTATTACCAGGTATGTATGGCTTTACTTTTTGTAGTTTCTTATTTAATTCTATGTTTCATATTTTCATTACAATGTTTGTAATATTTTCAGATTCAGGCACAGATGAGTTTAACTGGACGGACTTCTGCGACTTTGTGGTGTGGACAAAGTGTGATTGAGCGAGTCCACCCAGATCGCTCGTTTTGGCCAGTTGGAAAAGCCAGAGTTTTTTTTCCCTCAAATCCCCTCCTTACCTGAACTGCTCGGGAGAGCATTTACTAGATCAGCAGTGGACTTCCAGTGTTCCTGCTCAGCCGCTGTCACCTACCACTTGCTCATGTACTTCAAAGATGCGGAATAAAGTAGTTTTTTGTGCTGCAGCAGATTGTAAAATCAAATGATATCACTTGAAGTGTGCCAATCTAGACTGCCAAAAGGACAGTGGTTTTGTGACAAGTGTGAAACAAGGATTATTGGGAAAACTGTAACACAGTACTGGTACTTGTCTTACATTAAACAAATTTAAAAGAGAGCAACTTTTTCCTCTGTACATAGCATAATGAAGGTCATTGCGTACCCCATCAACATTACATCATACCGTCATCTCAGGATGGTAGGCACCTGTGCTAAAATAAATACATTAATTAACAGTTCAATTTTATCCCTGAAATTACTACATCTAATCATTATTCACTTCATTTTTTGTGCTTTTAGAAATAATAGAGATTTATGCCATTACTTTAAGAGGGACCATATTGCACATTGAGTCAAATCCTGTCATTTGTCTTATGTATAGCTTTGTAAACAAACCCAACAATAGAATTTGTATAAACGCTGCCTTTATTAGCGCCAAACAAACAGTCGCATGTTGTCCTCCTCCAATGCTTTGATGCTCGCCTTCGTTTCCATCATGTCATTGGCAATCAAGTCGGTGTGGCATGAGATCCCTAAAGAAAAAAAATAAATAAAAAATCACAAAAAAATACGGTACCAGTAATAGGTTTAATATAGTACAGTAGTATCGTTTTTTTGTCAGTGTAAAAGAAATGTACACATTTTGTTGCATTTTTTAATGTATGAACATTGCTACAGGCAAATACTTATTTCTATTAAACACTTCCAAATGTCTCTAAAATATAAGGTGCGTGTACACACACAAACAAACACATACATTCACTCATGCATACAATATATCATGTAATGAATTCTGAGTGGCATACCAGAGTCAATGATGTCAGCAGTACTTGAGGGTACAGGTTACTGGAGCCATCTGGCTGCATAACTGCAACAATCTCTGCCACTTCGAGTCGTCTTTTCTTTGCTTGTCTCTCCTGTGCACGTTCATATCTTGGCACCGACTGGGCTGAGACATAGATGTTGTAACTTGGGACCCAACTTTAATGTTGGAGCCCAGTCGGGATGATTGGACAGAAAAACGGGCGCAGGGCGACCTGTTAAAATAAACAAATATATAAACAAATAAAATATGGAAAGACTGGTTATTTTGCCGCAGTAGGGTGGCCGTGAATAAGTTCTTTAGCATGATGTGTAGGCTACCGGGGGTCTGTTTTCTTGCATCACCCCCTTCTGTCTCTTTTTTCCAAGTTTACATTTTGCCACCAAAAAACATGTTATCGGCATTAAGAGCCCAAGACTAATCAATCCAATTTCAGCAGTAAACACTTTGCACTGGCACTACTTGGGTGAAAATGTTCGATGTTAGCTTTCGGCTAACGTCCGCTAGCCAGCTTGTACTACCGAACTTGCTTGCTCATGAATCCAAAACATAAGCAACTTGCCCATATATGGGCGGTCGAAACGTTATTAATCCTCATGCATTAAATAAAGGTAAACAAGCTTACCGCTCACAAAGTGATCGCTGCACACACGAGCCCAAAGTAACGACTTCCCTCCGGAGTCAGCACTCCTCTGTCTCCAGGCCCTGGTTCCTAATTATTTTCGGAATTCGGAAAAAAGACCGACCATTTTCCCCCTTGGCTTTGTTCGAACAGCCAACGATGCAGCAACAATGTACCATTTTAAACGCAGAAAACAAACGTGATAGATACGTGTTAGACCGAATCGCTACGTAAATGGAGGCCACCCAGCATGGCGACTACGAGAAATCCGAGGCGGAAGTGACGACATGTGCAAGCGACCTATTAACAGATGTTAGCCATGCTAGTTAGTAGGGGTGTGAATTGCCTAGTACCTGACGATTCGATCCGTATCACGATTCACAGGTCACGATTCGATTCGATACCGATTAATCCCGATGTGAATTTACAAGTCGATTGTTGCGATTTTTTTTTTTTTTACTCAAATTTAGAAAATACCATTCAGTAAACTTGTACATGTACACTAAGATTTGTATGAAAAGGTATTATTTATTTATCTGAAACTTCAGTCTTATAACTGTAAGCCACTGTATTTAACAAACAGGTTGTAACATTTTTCATGTTTGAACAGCGTTGAAATAAAATATAAAGGCTTAATGTTCTGTTAATGTAATATTCTTCCATGCTTAAGGTGTGAAAGTTAGACGTTTTGTTGAATATTTTTCCATCAAAAATGGATGTTAAAAAATCGATTCGGCTGCCTATTGAATCGATTCGAGAATTGCGTGCTGTAGTATCTCGATATATTGCCGAATCGATTTTTTTTAACACCCCTACTAGTTAGCTTGTTATATGCCTCCATATTGAATTATATTTACTTCTCCGATTGTAGACAGGCTAATTGTCGTAGCTGGTTGCAGACTATCATTTAATGCTACGTTAGCAATGCTCGGCAGCTTGCTACCTGCCTCCATATTGAGTCTATAGTATTTCCTTCACCAATAATAGACCGGTTGTAGAACACAACTAAGACTGTTAACTGAAGTTTATGGCCGATTATGCAGCTCTTGACCTTTTCCTTCAGTTGCACTCAACAAATGTTTTGGTGCCAAGAAAGTTTCAACAGTTTGAAAAATTAAATAAAGAAAGAAATAAGACATGTTTATCTAAATTAGCTCTAATTTTTCAGATATTCCTTTTTTTTTTTTTATGTGTTAATAATTTATGACTTTGGTATTCTGTTTGCTACAACTTTGAGGCTGTATCTATCTTTGCCATCATGATTATGGAGTAGTCTTTCATTTTTTGAAGCTGTATATCGCAAAAGATGATTATATGCAAATCACATTTCATGTGAAAATGAAGCAATAATGCAGAAAATTAGGTAACACTAAACAGGTGGCGTCAAAGCACAAATTACTTTTAGTTACGATCAAAGTACATTTTGTCAAATGTTAAATCACATTAATCATCAATCAATTAAAATATATATATATATGTGTATATCGGACTCGCCAGCCCCCAAAATAAAATGGCCAGTGTTATCATTGTTGTGCCTTTTCCTGAAATGATCATCTTCCGATTTGTGATTGGCTTGAATGGCCTTCCGGTTTTGTGTTGCGTTCTGTCCAGGACAGGCTATCGACACAAGTTTTACATATGTTTTATTCTGGTGGGTAAAAATGATGAGGTTTAGGTAGTTTGGGCGTCCTAGCTAAACTGGGAATGTCTCTTTGACCCCAGATCCACTTCGATTCAAAAATAAAATAAAACTGATCGCCGACAATTTTTTTCAAAAGCTTGTAATGTATGCATTTCAAAACGTTACTACGAAGTCGAAGGCCTTTTTTATAGTTTTATCAGCCATAGTGTCTGTCCGTCATGAGTGATTTCAACTTTTTTCCGTAACGCAACACCGGGATAAAAGCGAATGCGGCAAACCGCGCACAGTTCACTTGGAGTTTGTCCAACGCGGTCATCTTGACCCCTTCAATTACAGGACGAACGAGCCGTTACTTTTCCGTGCCGCTGAATTCCATTAAAGGCTTCACAATCGACGCCGACTCGCCGACGCTTTTGATTCTTCTGATTTCCCTCGCGTGCGCCGACAAAAACGTACCAGGCTGTGCCGTGACAAGTCTTTTTAAGGCCTGCACATCCGATCATCATCCTCCTCGGAAACGCTGCGACGCCAGAAACCCGAGAAGCCATAATCCCATGCCACCGGAAGACTTTGAAAAAAAAATAAAAATGCGGATTTACTCCTCCGTTGGCGGTGAATCCGAGCCCGGCGAACTCCGGGGAATGTTTTCTTGACCTCTTCAGTGTCACCTCGGACCTTGAAAGTGGAGCTGTCATTCATTGCCAGTGGAGCGGTTCCAGCTCAAGTCTTTTTAATGGCCGCAAACGTTGACTTAACACTACAAAACTGCCGCAATAATGACTTGTGTAAGCAAGTTTTTTTTTTTTTTTTTTTGGGGGGGGCAGGGAATATTATACTAACCCTAACCCTAACACCCCCCCGCGAGGGAAACAGGACAAAATATACAGGAATTTAACACCAAAACAGTAGAACTACTGTATTGTATTTTAGAGGACACTGACATAAATATTTTCAATGATTTTATTTTGAAGAGGTCGGGCAAGCGCTGCCTAATAACTTACTAGGACGAAACACCACTGGTGAAAATGAAAATTTAAGGAAATATACACAAAAATCAATTCGTCAGTTAGGATTGTTGAACCTTGGTAGTTTTATTTTATTTTTTTTTCCCTCTTCAGTGCTATTCTTTTGGCATTTTGCTTTTATTTTGTTTTTTGATCGTTACACGATGAACCGGTTTCCCCGGGCGGCTCTCTTATCTGCGCAGCCATCTTGTGTTTGCGTAAAGCACCTAAAAGACATGCCGGAAAGTGTTGACGTGGACAGGTCATTCTTAACTGGTGGGTTGGGACCTAAAAGTGGGTCTTGACAGGGTCCCCACATACAGTATGACGTGATTTCGATGTAAATGCATGACAGCAATTTGAGTTATATAGAACCTGTACAAACCTGTGTCTACAAAGTGCTTACATACATAAAAGCATACATAAAACAAAATAACAGTTAAAAAATAAATAATTGAGAAACTTAAAAAAAAATAAAAAAAAATACAAGAACCCAACTGAAACCTGCAGGGGACTGATGTGGGATGGTAAAAAAAATAATTAAGTATGTAAAAAATATAGTAAGAAGATATAATGAAAAAAATCAATAAAATAAAGGGCATCACATAATGAACTAGTTTGACATATAGTTCAGTTTAACGGCTTTTTTTGTACATTTAAAAAAATATGAAATGTTTTAAAATGTTTCCCACTTTTGGAGTTTAATTTTATGGCTAATTTATTGTACATAATTGTAAAGTAAGTGATTTAAGGTAACATTTAAGTTTGTTTTTTTGTTTTTTTTAATTGTATTAAATATTGGTGGTTGCTCTTTATTCTAAATATGAAATTACATCAGTAAAATAAGCCGTTTTGAATTTTATTGTTATTTTTAATTTAATTAGCATTTTTTTCAAATGAAATTGAGTGAACACATTTTATGTATAGATCTACACTTTTTTTGTATTTTATTGTAAATAAAAAAAGACGTGAATTTAACTTTTTTTTTTATAATTCTAATTTATTAATTAATCATATATATATATATATATATGTATGTATGTATGTATGTGTATATATATATATATATATATATATATATATATATATATATATATATATATATATATATATACCTGAGCTACAATTAACCAAAAAAAAATGTGGCCCTCAAGTACGTTTCTCCAGGTCTGACATATAAAGTGCAATGGAAGCCTCTCATAAAGTTAAATAAAAAAATTAAAATAAAAGGTTGAAAAAAATGTAATGTTTAAAATGTTTAACTTTTGAAGTCAATTTTATGCCATGGCTAATTGATTTTACATAATTGTAAAGTAAGTTAACATTTAAGATTGTTTTAAATTGTATTAATTATTGGTGATTGCTTTTTATTCAAAATATTAAATACATCAGTAAAATAAGCTGTTTAATAAGCTGTAAAATTGTATTATTTTTTTTATTAATTTGCATTTTTTTGTAATTGAAATTGAGTAAACACATTTTATGTATAGATTTACACTTTTTTTAAATTGCTTAATTTATTGTAAATAAAGTAAAAAAAAAGCATTTGTGTGAAAAATTTACAATTTAAATTTTTATTGGATATGCTTTTTTTTTATATATATATATATATATATACCTCATTTACAATTAGCCCCCCCCTGAAAAACAAAAAAGTGTCCCTGAAGCACAAACGTTTCCCCAGGCCTGACATCTAAAGCGCAATGGCAGCCTCTCAAAAAGTTCTCAAACCGCCATGTAGTCTCTTGTAGGCCTTCAATTTTCAACTTCAAGACCTGTCGCATATGCACGTCTTGCTGCATGTTGTCAAAGCCCCCCAAAGCCACACCCCCTCCTTCCCCCCCTCCCATTTATTCAAGCGTACCTTCAAGTGGTGGAGCGTATTTCAAGCGTGCTGTACGCGTTCACTCAGGCGCTCTTCATGGCTTCATAAAGAGAGAGCGAGGAAAAAAAAAAAAAAAAAAAAACAGCCCACGCTCACTTTCTGGTCGCGCCACCACGACTTGAACGTCACGCCTACCCGCCAACTCCCACAACAAGGCCGGACCACCATGTCGGATTGTGAAATGCGTCACTGGAGGATTCTCCCCGCTGTTATTTTCATTTGCATTGATCTTTTCTTTTTTTTTGTATGTGCGCCCCAACCGTGACGCATCCCGACATCACTTTTGAAATCGGGACCCAAAGTCCATCTAAGCCTGGGGACTTCGCGGATCCAGACTCAGTTCAAACTTGGGTCTAGCCACCTTATCCACAAACTGGGACGGGGGGGGGGGACATGAGACAGAAGGCGCTAACAACTAATTAAACAATTTACAGGCTCACTAAAACAATTATTGCTGCACCCTCACGATTATTGCCTCTTAATATCCACTTTTATGGTCCGTCATGGTGCTCAAAGACTCAAATCCTTTTTTTTTTTTTTTAATGGGGGCCCTCGACGTGCTCCAAAAGTCACCAGTTTGTGCAACCGCGTCTGACGTGGCGAATAATTTTACAGTAGGGCTTGACAAGGCGGGGTCAAGTAGGACTCAGACGCAGGCGTAAGGTAGGCCACCAAGGCAGCAGGTTTATTTCCGGCCAACAGTGGTCTCCTCTCAAACTGAGAGGAGAACAGGGAGGGGAAAAAGTGGAGAACAAAAAGCGCTCCACTAGGGAGGAAAAAACAGGCAAAAGGTACTGGGGACAACAGAAAGCGCTCCGCTAGGGAGGAAAAAGGGCACAAGGCAAAAGGGGTAACTAAAGGCGCTCCAAAAGGGAGGAAAAGGCACAAAAACAAGGCAACAACGCTAGGCAACATGAACGAGGACATAAGGACTGTGGACGCTTCCATGCACTGACGGTGACACTTCGGCACTGAGGGGAGAATGCAGGTGGCTTTTATTGCAGTAGGTGATTGGTGGCAGGTGGTGATAATCAAGGGCGGGGACCGGTAATTATGGAGCGGCAGGAAGGGCAAGTGACCTGGGGTGAGAGGAGAGTTGGGATTTCAACGTAAAACAGGAAACAGAAACACAAAAATAAAAGCATGAACCGCCACGCCTGGTGGCGGCGTGACAGTACCCCCCCCCTCAACGGCCGGCTCTTGACGGCCCAGGAATGTCAGGGTGCTCTGCGTAAAAATCATCAATCAATGAGGGGTCAACAATGAACCGGGAGGGGACCCATTGTCTCTCCTCCGGGCCGTAACCCTCCCAGTCTACTAGGTATTGTCTTCCGCGGCCCCGATTACGAACATCCAAAAGTTTTCTGACCTTGTAAACGGGGCCGCCTTCAATCATCTCCGGGGGGGGTGGGTCGGGTACGGAGGGCACCAGCGGGCTTTCTTGAACAGGCTTGACTTGGCTGACGTGGAATGTAGGATGAACTCTGAGGGATCGTGGCAGACTGAGTCGAACGGCGGCAGGTCCTATGGACTTGGTTACTGGGAAAGGCCCCACAAACCGCGGGGCCAGCTTTGGACACGGTACCTTGAGCCGGAGGTGTTTGGCCGATAGCCACACCCGCTGGCCTGGGCGGTATTCGGGTGCCGGTCTCCTTTTCCGGTCGGCGGCCCTCTTCACCCGGTCTCCCTGGCGTTGAAGCGCCGTCCGGGCCGCCGACCAGACTTTGTGGCACCGACGGATCATGGCCTGGACCGAGGGGACCGTTGCCTCCTCCTCCAGTTCAGCGAAAAATGGTGGATCGTAGCCGTGGACGCATTTAAACGGGGTAAGACCTGTGGCAGATGTGGGCAATGAGTTGTGCGCAAGTTCGACCCATACCAGATACTTGCTCCAGGCGGTCGGGTTCTGGGAGACAAGGCATCGGAGACCGGTTTCAAGCTGTTGGTTCAGTCGTTCTGCCTGTCCATTGGCCTCAGGGTGGTATCCAGAAGTAAGATTGGCTTTGGCTCCTAGGGCTTTGCAGAACTGTGTCCAGAATCGGGAGACGAACTGTGGTCCACGGTCGGAGACGATGTGCAAGGGAAAACCATAAAATCGGAATATGTGGTGGATCATGACGTCGGCTGTAGCTTTGGCGGATGGGAGCTTGGATAGTGGAATAAAGTGAACCATCTTGGAGAATCTGTCGACAACTGTGAGAATTGTGGTTTTACCATGGGATGAGGGTAGTCCGGTTACGAAGTCCAATGAGATTTCTGCCCATGGTCTGGATGGGATTGGCAGTGGTTGAAGAAGGCCCATCCGGGACTGAGTTGAGGACTTGTTGCGGGCACAAGTTGGACAGGCAGCGACGTACTCTTTTACGGTGGTTTCCATTGCCGGCCACCAGAATCTCCTGGCAACAGCATACATGGTCCTGCGGACTCCAGGATGACAAAACAGTTGTGAAGTGTGAGCCCAGTGTATCACCTGAGAACGTAGTTCCTCAGGCACGAAGAGTCGACGTGGTGGACAAGACGTGGGAGGAGTGACGTTGCGCAATGCCTCCTTGACATCGTCCTCAATTTGCCATCTCATGGCTCCCACAATGCAATCCCGGGGCAGGATGGTCTCAGGCTCGGCTTCCAATAGCTCGGATTCGTGGATTCTTGACAATGCGTCCGCCTTGACGTTCTTGCTGCCTGGTCTGTAAGTTAACGAGAATACAAAGCGGTTAAAAAACAAGGACCACCTGGCCTGTCGGGGATTGAGTCTTTTGGCCTGGCGTAGGTACTCCAAATTTCGGTGATCGGTCCAGATCACAAAAGGCATTTCAGCGCCTTCCAGCCAGTGCCTCCATTCTTCTAGGGCCACTTTTACAGCGAGAAGCTCCCGATCTCCGACTGAGTAATTGCATTCAGCCTTGGATAATTTACGTGAAAGAAATGCGCAGGGATGTGTCTTGCCGTCCTCTTGACAACGCTGGGACAGCACCGCCCCAATTCCAACACTGGAGGCGTCTACTTCCACCACGAACTGGCGTTTGGGGTCTGGGACTCTGAGAATTGGGGCATTGGTGAAGCGTGCTTTTAGGTCTTTGAATGCCTTTTCGGCTTCCGGGTTCCATGAAAAACGGACTTGTGGGGAGGTCAAGGCGTGTAGGGGAGCGGCAATGGTGCTGAAGCTTCTTATGAATCTGCGGTAGAAGTTGGCGAATCCGAGGAACTGTTGCACTTTCTTCCGGGAGTCTGGCGTGGGCCACTCTCGTACGGCGCGGACCTTGTCCGCGTCCATTTCCACCTTTCCTGGCGACACGATGAATCCCAGGAAGGAGATGGTATTAACATGAAATAGGCTCTTCTCAGCTTTCACGTACAGATGGTGATCCAAAAGACGTTGGAGTACTCGGTTTACGTGGTCTCGATGGCTCATTAGGTCAGGTGAGTAGATCAGAATGTCATCCAAGTAAACGTACACGAAGTGATCTATGAAGTCCTTGAGTACCTCATTTATCATTGCCTGGAAGACGGCGGGAGCATTCGTGAGGCCAAATGGCATGACCAGGTATTCATAATGTCCCCGAGGAGTGTTGAAGCCTGTCTTCCATTCGTCTCCCTCACGGATCCGAATGAGGTGGTAGGCGTTCCGCAGATCGAGCTTCGTGAAGATCTTGGCTTGTTGCAGCTGGTCGAACACCGAGGACATCAAGGGCAATGGGTACCGGTTCTTGACAGTGATGTCGTTCAAAGGACTGTAATCAATGCAGGGGCGTAGGGATCCATCCTTTTTACTCACGAAGAAAAAGCCTGCTCCTGCAGGCGAGGAAGACGGTCGGATGAGGCCGGCTTTCAAGGAGTCATCAATGTAGTTATTCATGGCCTGGCGTTCGGGTCCTGAGACTGAGTACAGTCTCCCCTTGGGAATGGTTGAACCGGGAATCAAATCGATCGGGCAGTCATATGGGCGGTGTGGAGGGAGAGTCATGGCTTTGGTCTTGCTGAAGACCTCCCGCAGATGGTGGTAGCAGGAGGGAACAGTGTGCAAGTTCGGGTACTCTTCTTGAGCCGGTGGGACGAGAGTCACCTGGTGAACCTGGGCTGTGGAGTTTCGGAGTGCGGGTTGTTCCGACCCGTGAGAGCTGCAGTCCTTTCCCCACTCCAGAACAACTCCAGTGTTCCAGTCGATTCTGGGATTATGTAGACACAGCCAAGGGTGTCCCAGCACCAAAGTGGGGGAAGCAGCGTGGAAAACGTGGAAACGGAGAGTCTCGAAGTGAGGTCCGATTCGGACTTCCAGAGGTTCAGTAATATGGGTGATTTTGAAGAGCTCCTTGCCATTCAGCGCTTTAGCCAGGATGGTCGCGGAAAGGGGTTCGGTGGAGCATCGTATTTGCCTTACGAGCTCCCAGTCCATGAGACTTTCGTCGGATCCGGAGTCGATAAGGGCTGACAGAACTGTGGTGACATTGTGGTGAGTTATCTGGATTTGCGTGAGTCTGTGGTTCTTGGCTGATCGGGGTGACGGAGAACTCACCGGAGGGTTGCCCTTCGTGGTGCAGGCTTCCACCAAGTGTCCAAGACCACCACAATAATAGCAACGGCCCTCTCGGCGTCGGCGCTGTCTCTCCTCCGGCGAAAGCCGAGCCCTTCCCAGTTGCATGGGTTCGTCGCGAGCGAGGTCCACCTCTCCTGGTTCCGGTCGGGAAGGAGCGATGAATCGCGGCCTTCTGACCTCCGGTGTCGGCGTCCAGGGGGTGGGTTCCTCCCTCCTTCGTGGTCCGCCGATCTTGGCCAGCTCCTGGCGACGATGATCGGTCCGGATGGCGAGGGAAATCAAGGCGTCCAAGTCCGCGGGGAGATCTACGGGAACCAGAAGCTCTTGAATAGCGGGTGAGAGTCCTTTTAAAAAATGGTCGTGAAGTGCGATGGCGTTCCAGCCACTGCTCATTGCCAACGTTCGAAAGCGAACTGCATAGTCGCTGACAGATTCGTTGCCTTGCTGAAGTCGGCTCAGTGCTCGTGCCTTCTCTCGGTCATTGTTTTCTGGATCAAAGACTTGGCGCAAAGCGATTTGAAAGTCCTGTACGCTTTGGCAGACCGAGGAACCCCTGGCCCATTCTGCGGTCGCCCAGGTTTTGGCCCGTCCCGTCAGGTGAGACACCATGAAGGCCACTCGGGACCGGGCTGTGGAAAATGCCTGTGGTAAATGTTCAAAATGAATATCACATTCCGTGAGGAAAGTCTGACAGCGTCCGGGTTCACCGGAGTATCGTTCTGGGGAGGCCAGTCTCAATCCTACCCCGGTGAATGGCGTGGTCGGTACAGAGAACTCAGGGTGAGGAATCTGTCCAGTGGGAGCTGGCGCTCGACGCCGTGAAAGGCCTACCAGCTCGTGGACCTGGCTGGTCAATTCCTCCATCCGGGACAGCATGGTCTGTTGGATCCGGTCCTGGTTGTTGAGCCGGGCCTCCTGGCTCTGCAGTGCGGCCTCGACCGTGCCTGCTGGGTCCATGCTGGCCGAAGTGTACTGACAAGGCGGGGTCAAGTAGGACTCAGACGCAGGCGTAAGGTAGGCCACCAAGGCAGCAGGTTTATTTCCGGCCAACAGTGGTCTCCTCTCAAACTGAGAGGAGAACAGGGAGGGGAAAAAGTGGAGAACAAAAAGCGCTCCACTAGGGAGGAAAAAACAGGCAAAAGGTACTGGGGACAACAGAAAGCGCTCCGCTAGGGAGGAAAAAGGGCACAAGGCAAAAGGGGTAACTAAAGGCGCTCCAAAAGGGAGGAAAAGGCACAAAAACAAGGCAACAACGCTAGGCAACATGAACGAGGACATAAGGACTGTGGACGCTTCCATGCACTGACGGTGACACTTCGGCACTGAGGGGAGAATGCAGGTGGCTTTTATTGCAGTAGGTGATTGGTGGCAGGTGGTGATAATCAAGGGCGGGGACCGGTAATTATGGAGCGGCAGGAAGGGCAAGTGACCTGGGGTGAGAGGAGAGTTGGGATTTCAACGTAAAACAGGAAACAGAAACACAAAAATAAAAGCATGAACCGCCACGCCTGGTGGCGGCGTGACAGGGCTGAACAATTAATCGAATCCAGTTGAGTGCAAATTCTGGTGTGTAGATAAGTTCAGATGTGATTTTGTTTTCTTTGTAATCCAAATGACCCTCTTTTTTTTTTTCTGCTGCAGTTAGTAGGGATGTAACGATATCCCAACATTACGATACGATATTATCACGATATGAAGGTCACGATACGATAATTATTATGATATTTGGGGGTTGGCGATATTTAAAAAAGATCACAATATTGTATAAAAAAAAAAAAAAAAAAGGGCTCGGACTAAAAAAACAGCAATGCGTATTAACTACCTACAATCTCTAATAACAATATTGAGGCACTTATTTGCTAATGCAAGCACACATTTATTGCTTCACACGCAAATTAGATTTCCCTTCATCTGACAATTAGCACAGATTTTAAACATAGAAGGCCAAAACATCCCTAATGAAAATTAAATTGTGCTAATAAACTAGCCACTAGAGGGTGCTAGAACTGCACAAATGCAAATCAACCTGACTTTTTTTTTTCTTAACAGATGTGTTTCTTTTAAATATTGTGAACATGACGATGCCGATATTGTGGCAGCTTTAATATCACGATATTGCCCTTATCATTACATCCCTAGGAGTTAGGTTCCAAAAAATACCCAAAGTAAATGAAATCCGCCAAGTAGTTAGCTTTGTGTTTTACGTTAATTATAAATGTTTTATATTTTCTCACATTTCTCTCTTGTTTTTAAACATTCTCAATGTTCAAACATTTATAATTTTTTATAAAAGACATAGATTAATGTAAAAAAATAAATAAAAAATGCATGCAAAATTGCACTAAAAAAAATCCACGATACAGCGAGACCACAAAAAGTGAACCGCGTTATAGAGAGGGAACACTGTAGTTTGTTTGTGTTTCTTCAGACATACATGTTAAGAGTACCTTGACAAGAATATTAAATTGCAATATTGAGGAGTAAAAAAAAAATAATATATATAAATTGGACCATTTTTCCAAATCGTTTCGTGTACTTCACAGAGTCTAGAACCCAACATCGGTATTAGGAAAAATCATCCCACAACACCAGACTGACCAGTCAGCAAGTTGAAAAGACACATGCCTGACAGTCAACAGCAAGTCGGACGTTTGGGTAGGAAGCGGCCATTTTGGACATTTCACAATTTACCCATCAACATCAAATTGGGTAGACATGAACGATAAAAAAAAAAAAAAAAAAAAAAAAAAAAAAAAAAAAAGTCTGACGGAGCCAAGCCTATACTTGAACAGGAAGTCAGCCATGTGGGTTTAAAGACGATTTTTGGAGCGATTCCAGGGCTTGTATTTCCTACTTGAGAATTTGTCCCATCGGGATTCTTGTGTCGCTAAATTGCGCAACTTTTTTTCTTCCTTACTCCATCTGACGCAGGTGAAGCATGGCGTCAAAAGTTGAGCGATCTTTTTGAGCCCTCGCTGTGTTGATGGTTATTGTTCCAACGAATGTTTGGAGCGGGCCTCGACATGCTGAAAACGCCCCAGTTGCTGCGAGCACGTGTATAAATAAATGGAGAAATTTTGGGAGAAACACAACCGCATGACTTGCGCAGTAGCCACTCCGTGGAACGTCAACGCCAGTTTCGCCGATTAACTCGAATTTGGGTGGGGTGGACATAACAAACCAAGATTCGTGAAAAATTCTCACGCTCGCACCCAAAATGGAACAGGAAGTCAGCCATTTTGGACCAGTTCATATTTTTGACGAGCGTACACATCCTTTGAACCTACCACCATCATTCATCGTCTCTTTAAGGATTTACTGTGAGCCTTCTTGGAATGACGTGCGCCCGCCGTGGTGAAATTTTTGGTGTATGACATGAACGTCCCATGATTCGATTCAATGCAGTTGTTTATTCCAAAATCCCCATTCATACAAAATGCACATTTAAAGTTCTAAACAAAAGAAATAAAGCTAGTTAGCGAGTTAGCTAGCGAGTTACGTTCCTACACGGGCGATATACAGTGTTCCCTTGTTTTCCTCTGGGGTTCCGACTTCCAACCATCCTCGACTGCAGCATTAAAAGCGGTCAAGGGGAAAACACTGCGGGCTATATGGGCGGACGAGGAGCTAAAATGGCGGACGGGGCCAAAATGGTGGCGTGGACGTAACCGTTGTAAAGTCTTAGTCTGAGTGTGTCTTAACTCAAGGACTCGCTGTATACGCTAACGTAGCATAGACACTTTTATGTAAAAATTTGACCAAGACAAGGTGCTACAAAAGCTTTGTCAAGTTAAAAAAAAAAAGTAAACAATTTTTATGATAAATGTTCTCATGTTATGAACCTAATAGCGTAGCTGCCTAAGTCATTTTTAACATTTTGTTACAATATCTATTAAAAAAATAAATAAATACAATAAGCTAGCTAAAAGGCTAAAACTTAGTTTTTCTTTGTGCCCGTGTCAAGTGTGTCATCCAGGTGCTACTGGACTCTTCTTGTTTGTTGTTTTCTAAAAAACGGTAAAACGAGACTTAGCCAACTACGCTATAATGCTAATGATACGTAGCTTTCCTCAAACGTAACCGCAGATGAGAAGAATTCAGTTGTGTGTAAAAAGTGTATATGTACTAATTCAGCTGTAATGGACTTGTTAAAATGAGACTTAGCCAACTATGCTATCATGCTAACGATACAGTAGCTTTCCTCAACCACAACCGCAGATGAGAAGAATTCAGTTGTGTGTAAAAAAAAAAAAAAAAAAGCGTTAACTAATTCAACTGCAATGGACCCGAAGCAGCATTTCAAGTTATGCGCTTGACTTTTTTTTTTTTTTGTCCAATTTCCTACTAAATACCATTTGAGCTCTGCTTTCCCGACTCCGGGGTGGACTTGGCTGAAGACGACAAACTGCAGGCCGCGTGTGTGGGTCGTGTTGCAGTGATGTGGTCACGCGGCGGTAAACATAATGACGGTTGGAAAGCTCATCACTCGGCAGCATAGACGGACGGGCATAATGACTTAAAGATGACACTTGTTTTGTAGCGGAAAATCAATAGTGTGTTATTATTGCAGCCTTTCGAGCCCGTGTTTTTTTTTTTTTTTTTTTTTCTCGACTGGGTTGGACTCGCATGCGGTCGTTTGACGGAAGGGTGATGACGGCTCAAAGTACACGCAGCTTTTGACGGCGGCGTCCCCATATATATACATTTGCCTTACTTTCTAGCTCATTTGCATATTTGTGTTTTAGAAGCAGGCGAAATTACAAAATGAAGCTTGCTGATGGATCCCGCATGGATTTCGTTCCACGTCATTTTTGCATGTTCCTACTTCCTCGGCAACCATTTTGTTTTGGTGGATGGCTCAGTTTGAGTTCGATATTTCAATGTTGTTGTCGTTACGGGCCTTTTTTTGTGTGCTTTATCCCTTAAAATTTGTAGTTCAAAAGCACTGAAACACTAAAATTCTGATTTAAAAAAAATTCTGATTTAGGCCTAAATTCTTTATTTGCCCTGATTTGCATGTCCGTATTTAATTAGTCCGCATGACTCATTCTCAAGTAAGCTAAATCATGTATGTGTGTGTATATATATACAGTGATACCTTGGCTGACGAACGCTTTAGCTCACGAACTTTTCGCCTCACGAACATTAAATTCGCGAGAATTTAGTCTCTGATGACAAACTACTTTTCGGCGGACGAACCAAACCACGCGGTCGAACAGCACCACGGTGGCGGCCACGAGAAGCTGACGCACGCTCACGGCGTCCCAGTTCGTCACCCGCTTTCTTTTAGTGCGGACGCGGTTTGTGTTTGATAGCCATTTTGAGTGTACTTTTGCTATTATGGGACCGAAAAAGACCCCACCACAGGCTAGTGTTAAGCCTAATGCTTACCAGCGAGGGACGGCGATTCGGCGGCGCGTTTGCATTGTAGTCAATGGAGTTCGCGCCACTAAAAAAAAGCGAAACTGCCATCACGTACCTAAAAAAAGGAGAAAATCGTGCCACGGCTGTTTAGTCCCAGGAAAGAGGTGAAAGTAGTTGGCGGTGCTCACTTTTTGTTGACTCGCTAAAGTGCTCCACTTCCTTGTCACCAAGGGACACACCTCCTCCGCTCCGGTGAGCACGAAAGTGCGAATGAGCCGCAACCGTTCCATAAACACTCGACGCGGTGAAACGTTCGCGAATGAAGTAAGTCTACCATTGCTACTATCCTTAAGAACTACCATCACAAAGTAAAATAAAACGACTTTATTATACAGTACAATTTATTTCTTTAATTACAATACAATAGCACATTTATTATACATAAAATAAGGTATATTTTTGTGTAGTTTTAAGGCTTATTTAGTAGAAAATTATGTTTTATAGGGACCTGGGAACGGATTATTCTCATTTTAATGGTTTCTTATGGGAAATAAATGTTCGGAAGAAGAACTTTTCGGCTTACACACACTCTCTGGGAACCAATTAAGTTCGTGAGCCGAGGTATCACTGTATATACATTTTTTTTTTTTTTTTTGTGAAAATAAACACCGGCTCCAAATATCGGTTATCGGCATCCTTGACTACTATACAAGCAAAAATGTTGCCTCTGTATTTTTTATTTATTTATTCTGAATGATCATGTGTGAAGTCTCTCACAAGATGAGCAATCTTAAAAATGTGAAAAATCCTGGCGTGTACAAGGCACCCGCGGCGGCGTGACAGGTGTCCCACAGGGGTTGTTGGAATCAATTTGTTTACAACTGCATCCTGTTGAAAGAATGGGGCCGAGGCGACACGCCGCACTTCCTCCCAAACATCAGTTGGCGTCGTGTTTTGCATCCATTTTGTCCCCTCGGCCTCCCGCTTCTGTCACCACTTCCGCAACCGCCACCGCGCACTCGTTTGCATGCTGTGTTAAAAAAAAAAAAAATAAATTGACCACAGGTGTTAAGAAAAGAAAACAGTGACAGTAATGGAGGGAGGTACAGGCTGCCTGTCAATCTGTCGTTGAAGTGTCGTTAGCGTTGTCAGGATGACCCGGTCGGTCGGGAGCACCTCGCACACGCCTTCTTTGCGCCCGCGCGCACGCACACACCTTTTTGTCAGTAATCAGAGTTCATCTGCAGTTTGACAGACGGGGGACATACCCGAGCTGTCTCAGCACGCAGCCGGCGGGCACAAATGGACCGTGACGCGTAACGATAAATCACAACAGCAGAGACAAACGCACGCCCGATGAAGACGACTCAATTTATCATTGGCAGTGGAAAAGTACAATTTAGAGTTCCACCAGCAAGGGTTGACACCATTATTATTATTTATTTATTTATTTTACGGTGAAACAGGCATGCTAATGGTATGGAAGTACTGTGTGTGGGGGTGGAGGTATGGGTGGGTGGGGGGTTGGGTGCTGGGGGTCGGGGTGTGTTCGGGGGTTTGGGGGTCGGGGGTGGTGGGGCCTGGGTCGTGGTGGATGGCGGGTTTGGGTGGGGTGCGGGGGGGTCGTGGGGGGATGGGGGCTGGGGACCGGTGGGGCGCTGTGGGGGCCCGCTGGGCCTCGTTCTGCGGCCTTGGGCTCGGGAGTGTGGGCCGGGGCTGGGGCGGGGGTGTTCCGGGTGTCTGGGTCGGCTCGCCGACCGGTGTCCGCTCGGGTGGCTTGGGGGGTGGCCTTGGTGCTGCCGCGGCCTGGGGATTCCGGGGGGGGGGGGGGGGGGGTGCTCGCTTTGCTGGACCGCGGTTGACGGCTTCTTTCTTTGGTGGTGGTCCTTATGCATGCCAGATCCGTCGCACCAGCATCTACTGAAACTCAACAGAAGTACCCTCTCCCTCCCACAGCCCCTTGAATCAGTTGGTGCTGGTGTCTGTGGTTCTCACTTTGCTTTATCTATCCTTCCCTCCTTCCTCTCTTTAGTTTTTCCTCTGGTCACTTGAGATCTTAATTTATTAGAAGTATGAGGTTTCTGGGGTTGGCATAAGACTCCGGTTTTGTAACCACGCAGGAGGGGTCTTGTTGGTGCTGGACTTCACTTTGATGGATTGGATGTACTGGCTTCTATTGATCTCACTCTGCCTTATCGATCCTTCCCTCCTTCCTCTCTTTAGTTTTTCCTCTGGGCTCTTGAGATCTCGCTAAATTTGCTGGAATTTAGAGGCTTCCGGGGTTGGCGTAAGACTTTGATTTTGTAATCATGGGGAAGGCAGGAAGTGTTTGGTCGGTGCTGGATGTCACTTTGATTTACCTTTCTTTTCTCTTTATTTCTTTTTTTTTCTGACCTTTTCTCTGGTCTCCTGACCATTTAAATCTCACGACTCTGGCAAGATTCTGAAGTACCTGGTTAAGGCGAAGGGTAATGGGATATTTATAAGGTTTTAGGTGAATGAATGAGTATAAATTTATACGTATTTGCACGCACGCACACGCACGCACGCAAACGCACGCAAACGCACACACGCAAACGCACGCACGCACGCACGCAAACGCACGCACTCAAACGCACGCAAACGCACGCACACATACACACACAAAAAAAAAAAAAAAAAAAAGAGCAATGATGACAAGACGTTGAATCGGTAAGACTACCGAATGAACAATTCTGAGCTCTTCAAAAAAAAATAAAAACAAAAAAAAAACAAAAAAAAAAAAAAAATAAAGGAAGTACTGTGTGTACATATATATGTACATATATATATATATATATATCTTCAAATTTAGCGTTCTGTGTCAGATGTTCAATGTATTGTATTCAGCCGCAAATTTGACATTCAGCTGCAAATTCGACATTCAGCTGCAAATTAAACTACTAATTGCAAATTCGACTTTAAGCTGCAAATTCGACATTCAGCCACAAATTCGACATTCAGCTACAAATTAAATTACCAGTTGCAAATTAAAATGTCAGCTGCAAATTCGACATTTAGCTGCAAATTCGACATTCAGTTGCAAATTATACTGTCAGCTGCAAATTTGAAATTCAGCTGCAAATTAAACTATCAGCTGCAAATTCGACATTCAGCTGCAAATTATACTGTCAGCTGAAAATTTGAAATTCAGCTGCAAATTAAACTATCCGCTGAAAATTCGACATTCAGCTGCAAATTAAACTATCAGCTACAAATTGAAATTTCAGCTACAATTTGCGTCTGCAAAACATGACTTCCAAGTCACAAGTCATTCTCTTGTGAATGTAAATGTGTATTTGCAGTGTATTCTTTATATGCTGTAGTTGTGCAGTTACTGTACCTTCCAGCGCATCATCCAATAATGAACTGGACCACAGTTAACATCTCTATAATTCGACAGCAATTAAAACTCTTATTTTTGTATTTATTTATTTATTTTTAATCCTGCGAGCCTTGTGGGGATAAGCAGTTCAGATGATGAATGAATTTTAAAAATCACCTGTAGACCAGTGCGTATGATTTATGATGTAATGATAAATCGACTTCACATTATTTCCCCATGGGGAAAAATTAGAAGAACTTTTTCCGAGGCCACCCATCTCCATATTTATCTCGACATTGGATCGGAACACCCGGCACGTCTGGTGATGGATCTCACGCACTGCAGATATGACAAATTGTCGGGCGAGCAACGAGCTTCTGCGGCTCAAACGTTCGGCATTCCAGGCTCAAGCTGCGCTTCGAGACGGATTCAAATTGGGAAGTGCCACGTATCACCTGCGGGCCCCGTCAAGAGGGGCTGAACAATTAATCGAATTCAAATTGGCATAGCAATATATAGTAGAAGGCAAATTTTCAAATCACAAAGGCTGGAAAATTTGAAAAGAAAAACTGCTTCATTGCGCTTGGTCAGTAGAAATTATTTTTTATATGTGTATATTGTATGTATTTATTTATATAAGTGCAACCCACTTTTACGTATCATTCCATGAAGCATGAAAAGTTGAAGTGATTAAGCCAGATTGTTTGCGTTATTGTTGTAATCTGATTTGTGATTTACTGATGATGTTTGTTTTTATGCCACACTGTTTTGCTAAAATACCGTAATTTCCAGACTATAAGCCACAACTTTTTTCACACGCTTTCAACCCTGCGGCTTATACAATGATGCGGCTAATTTATGCATTTTTTCTAACGGCCACCAGCGGCACTTGAGCAGAAAATGTAAGCGTGAGATAGGTGGAATATATCAATCAATCAACTTTATTTATATAGCACTTTTCATACATTTAAAATGCAACTCAAAGTGCTGGACATCCATAATCCAATAAAATAAAAGAAAGAAAAAGCCCCCCCATCCCCATGATCGTACCCACAGACACACCCAAAACCCAACAAACACATGAAAACCACAACATGGCGGGGCACAGAAGTACCCTGTAAGGAAAGGCACCATCCACAATGAGATGGATGAAGACCAAGCATCCCTCTCACTGTGGAGGCTCCCCAATGAGAAAACACTGGAGCAAAAAATTTAATAACTACCAAATAAAAACATTTAAACACTAAAAGAAAACAGTTAAACACAATAGAAAAAATAAATAAATAAAAACAAAGCTACAAGACAAGAAGATTAAAATAGTTAAATAAATAAAAGGGGATAAAAAAATATATATATATATAAATAATAATTAAAAATAATAATAATAATAACAAATAATAATAATAATTAGGGGTGTTAAAAAAAATCGATTCGGCGATATATCGCGATACTACATCGCGCGATTCTCGAATCGATTCAATAATAGGCAACATCGATTTTTATTTATTTATTTTTTTTTTTTTATTTTTTTTTATTTTTTTTATTTTTTTTTAGGATTCACACCTTAAGCATGGAAGAATGTTATATGAACGGAACATTAAGCCTTAATATTTTATTTTAATGCTGTTTAAACATGAAACAGATTACAACCTCTATAAGACTGAAATTTCAGATAAATAAATAATACATTTTCATATAAATCTTACACTCTACAAGCTTACTGATTAGTATTTTCTAAATTTGAATGAAAAAAAATCGCAACAATCGACTTAGAAATTCGTATCGGGATTAATCGGTATCGAATCGAATCGTGACCTGTGAATCGTGATACGAATCGAATCGTCAGGTACGAGGCAATTCACACCCCTAATAATAATAATAATAATAATAATAAATAAATACAATAAAATAAAAAAAGATCAATCAAATGCCAAACTAAAAAAGTAAGTCTTAAGCCTCCTCTTAAATGTGTGTCGAGGAAGACGTAAGTTTAATGTAACTTGGCGCTTGGTGCATGAATAAAATGAGCATGAAAAGACCCTCATCATGGAAAATACAAGAAGTGTCAGTCTCAGTGACTTTTACCGATATGTTATTTTTAAGCAGCCCTGTTAGTTACTAGCATATTGCTGCTGTGTTACTGCTGCGTCACAGGCATTGTTTGGAAAGAAAAGCTAAAGTATGTTATTGAAAACTCTTTCTTGTGTACCGTCTTTCTTTGTAAATATCTCATGTTGCAATGTGGGCGCATGTGGCTTATAGTCAGGTGCGGCTTATGTATGTACAAAATGCTTTTTCCTTCAGAAATGTACTGGGTGTGGCTTATAATCAGGTGCGCCTTATAGTCAGGAAATTACGGTATTGTTAAGTTGTTATTGTAGTGGAATGCTGAAAAGATCGCAAGTCATAGTATGTAATTAAACTTCCAAAACATTTTACTAAGATTCGATCAGATTAATTTCTTACTTGTGTTTGTAATAATAAAAAAATAAAAATAAAAAAAATTTACATGACAAGAGCACCTTGAAAAAATAATTGTATGACAAATTGCATTTGTAATATCAAGGAGAAAATTTCTAATTGGATTATTTTTCATTCAAGCCTTGTCCCTAAGCCCCACCAATAACAAGTGTTCGCTGTCGTCCCATTGAGCGTGTGAACAGTCTGGTCTGCCACTATTGGCTTCCTGTACTGGTCGGTGACCTTCTCCAAGAGGCTGCTGGGAAGTACAATCATAAAATGATGGATGACACCTGCAGACGTTGTGCAATCGCTCCCTTGAGTGAGTGTGTGCACTATTGTTTTGTTTTCTCTTTTCACTTTTTTTTTTTTTTTTTGCATGGGAGCAAAATGTGTACGTGTATTTGTCTGGGTGTACATTCCCAAGCCAACAATCAGCCTAGATAATCATCTGTAGTGATGTATGAGCTCTTCTCTGGAAGGTGACCTATGAGTTTCCTGGCTAAGTGGCAGGGCTACCGGCGAAGCGAACACACATACGCACTCTCATGCCCCTTTTCATGGGGAATTTTCAAAAAGATCAGCAAAATTTGTCTTTGCAGTTTTGCCCATCAGAAGAGGGAAACTGCTTCCGATTGGGCCGCATTTGGAAGAATTCATCAAATCAAAATGGTCGTCTTCCTGTGCAATTTCAGGCAAAGATCCACGATGCCGTTTTTGTGCGTCCTTTTATGATCAAATTTTGTGTTGATTGCTAAAACTGGTTTCCTCAATAATGATAAAACGCCAAGCTAAGCTTCACCCACATTATGTCGTAGTCAAAAACGGCTTTTTCAAACGAAAATGGCTGACAGTTTTGGGCATGAAGTGGAGGAGTCGTGTTTTAGGACCCTAAAATTTTAAATAACGGTAAGTTAAGAATGACTTTGGCAATTATGCTATTTGACTGACGAGATTCAGTCACTAATTTAAGACTCCCTGTCTGAATGAGGTCTTTGATGAACAAAATTACCTTTAAGTAGATCAAGTGAATCCCAGTGTCTACGTTCCATTTTCAATCCTTAATTGATGAATCATGACTTCAAATGCGATATGACGATAGCGCGATTAAACAATACGATAAAACTTGTCATCACATAAACAATTTCACAAAACAGTTTCTTTTTGTAGATTACTGAAACACTATTAAAAGTGGGGTCTTCTTCATTGTGACTACTTTGGTATTTTTTTAAACAAATACAAATGTCCTCTTAACAGAGACCACTTTCTGTCAGCATAGTCAATTGCTTCATTTTATAAACTGATATAATTTTTTTGTTTAACATTGCAAACGTAAATAAATAAATAAAATGATTTAAATATTAAATCCAATGAAATCATTAATATTCCTCAGAAATGGTGTGCTTCAAAAAGTCTAAATATATTTTAAAATGTTAAAATTGAAGATCTAATACACATTTTTCATTTCAAACGTCTGCAAAACTGAGTCAGTTGCTGGGCAGATAAATGTCTTGTACAAGTAAAAGTAAGTTTGATGAGTCTTCTTCACCTGAAGACGTCCAATTCCCCGCCACTCTTATGAGGCGCTCCCCCTAGTGGCCCGCCAAGTAATTGCTCAATAAGTAATGGACAATGGAGCTGTTATAGTGGCTATATATTAACTACAAATATCACGATACTTGCGTAGGCGTATCGCTAATCTATCAGGAGACAAAATATCACGATTGATCGTGATATCGATTATATCGTCACGCTCCTGTCCAACGCTATGTAGCTGTAAAGCATTAAGGATCGAAGTGCGTCCTAATGGTCGACGCCCAGACATACTCGTGAGCTTTTTATCACCTTGGTTTCAGCGTGTGTGCGTTTGCAAGACGCTGGATGACAGGCCCTGTCACTGCTATTGTGTTGGACAAACAAAAGAAGCTTCACGCACTGGAATCCCCCCCACCGCTATGTCACTCACTACGTAGCATTGACGAGACGCAAACGGCGACCAGGTGGCGACTCGGCGTAACATTACCGACCCTCTACAAGAATACTACAATAGTGGGAATTTTACAAGAAAAAAATTTTTTTTCCTCATAACAGTTGCACATTTCTCGTATAATTTTTTTACAGCTGCAATCTCATTCCGTCTTTATTCTAGCGCTTTTTCTCACAACTTTGCATAATTTTTACGCATTGTTTAATTGTGGGAATGCTTCAGCATTCCCACATATGTTCTTGTAATTTGTATTCGCCACACTTTTTTGCAGCGTAACAACTCCCACATAATACTTCCAATTTACACTGTTCAAATTTTAACTAGCTTCAAAAATTCATGCCTCCCAGGGTATATATATCGTCTGATTCCACATTACTTACAGTATTTGCACAATTTAACATTTAATATCAACTTTTCTCCATTCATTTACAATGGGACAGATATTGAACTTTTTTTTTAAGTATCACTTTCCACATCAACTTCCATAAATATAACTTATCATCATTACCAGGTGTCTGATACTGCTCGGTGGCACAGTTGGTATAGCGCATTGTCCAGTAACAGGAGGTTATAATTTCATAATTTATATCTGTTTACTTCATAAGCATTCCACATGCATTCAAATCTTAGCTTTCAGCTATTAACATTCAGCTTTCACCATTCCCACGCAATTTCTCCAGAAATTGCACTTAGTCTAGTTAAATTTGTTTTTCTAATCACTTTCTGAAGCTACAACGTTATTCTGCTAATATTTATTCATGCACCGATTAAGTAAATTTGAGTGGATTGCATAAGAACATTTGTTGTTGTAACGCCGACTTTCTTGGAAAACGTGGGCGAGTGCATCTTTGGTCGATCCGTCATGGAGGACAACGCCCTTCTCTGCAGTTGTCTTTGCGTTGTTTGGACAACAAAGTTCAGCGCGACCTTGTTTGCTTTTCGAACTTCACTTATTCGCAGCCTACTCGTTCAAATAAACAGCCGCACGGCTAAAACCAGCTCGAGACTGTAAAATAATCGTGCTCATGGCGGCTGTCGGATACTTGAGCGACAGTGAGCTAATGTTACCGAAAAAGTTTGTTGACAGTAACTTGTAGCGCGTCCAAATAGCGTCTCGCCTACGTGGAAACACCTGTGCGCGCTATACGTGTCATTCCGAGGTCACCTCGGATTTCTGAAGTATGTTGCCGGCTTTTTGACTTTGTGCACTCCGGTGCTTTTTGCGCCGGTATTTTGACTCTTTCTTTTCTCTTAATAATCACTTTTTTTTTTTGTACAAGGCATTTTTATTGTCCATTTTTTTTAGAAAAAAAAATCTTAAATTTCTCGCACCGTTTGTCCTATTTGAAGACGTAAAACAACTTTATTTTCGAATCTGAGAAATAAGACAACCTTATTCTTGAATTTTCTCTTTTTACAAAACAACTTTATTCTTAACATTTGAGGATTTTTTCATACATGAGAAATTTGCTGATTGTTTTTGTAATCGAAAGGATCCGGGTACTCCGATCTCCTCCCACATTCCAAAGACATGCATGGCAGGTTAATTGGGCGCTCCGAATTGTCCCTAGGTGTGGATGGCTGTTCGTCTCTGTGTGCCCTGCGATTGGCTGGTAACCAGTTCAGGGTGTACCCCGCCTACTGCCCGAAGCCAGCTATGATAGGCTCCAGCGACCCTTGTGAGGAATAAGTAGTTTTACAACTTTGACAAGAAATCCAACTTTACTCTTGCAACATTGCAACCTTACCTCATTCACTCCCAGCCATTTTCACTGAAGCAACCCCCTTCAAGACCCACAGAATATTGTGTTCTATTGCTATAAAAACATGAAACCTACCAAAAGAAAGATTAGAGTCACTTCTTTCATCAGGAAAAAACATATGTTACTATCTGTTTCCATTTTGCAGCAATTAGCATTTGAATATAGGCTTGTTTCATCATTATTTACAAATCTGTGTAGAACAGAGGGGGAAATCAGCTAATTTGCAACATGACCCTCGTTGATCTCTTATACTCTGCTGCCACCTGCTGGCCGTTTTTGTCATAACTACTTCAACCGTTCTCTGCAGTAGAGAAGCTGCATCAAAGCCTTCGGTATGCGCTAGCATAAAAAAAAAACATGAACATATAAAGACGTCTTTGGGACACTTAAGAAATTTAAAATAGAACATATTTATACGTTTTTGCGAGCAAAAGAGTTACTCTTTGTAGTCCCAATTTTCTCCTTGCAATAATGTGACTTAATTTTGGTCATAAGGACATTATTATTTTACATTTAAAAAAAAACAAAACTTCACATTTTCGACTTTTTTTTTTAAAGCCTATTTTTCTTTGTATTTTTCATTTAAATGATGGCCTTTTTCGTAGTAATGGTATAACTTTAATATGGTGATGTTATTTTTTCTCATGACTTTACTCATATGTTTTAATTTTATTTTGAAGTCCCACACATTTTACGACTTCATTGTTGTTCTACTGACATTTTTCGAAAGGAAGAAAAAAAAAATCTTATGACTTTACAAGTTGGTTTCTGCACATTTGTGTTTTGTTGCTTTTATAAATCTTCAGCTGTCGTTTTTACTGAATGTGCGTTCCATATTTGCATGCAACACACAGCTGGCGACTCGCGTATTTTTTTTGGAAGCGAGTCCAACAGAGTCGCATGCTCCTCGCAAAGATGACAAAAGCCTCCAAACAGCAACAGTTGACGGTTGGCATTCGAAACAGCCCCAGCGATGAAAAGTGCGATAAGGTTCCGCGGAAAGTTTTGAGAGTTTAGAATAACAAATGACTTCGTCTTTACCTTCGATAACCTTTTGGATTGGAGTATAACTCAGTATAACTTATCGAGGTGCAGCACGAGGTCTCGCTTCGATTATTGATTGTCAGGGGGAAAAAAATCGTGAATCACCTGATAACTTAACTGTCAATATCCTACTAAATATTGCACAACTTTTTGTGCGAAATCTTCAAAATGTCAATTTTCTATGAAAAAACAACAACACTTTTTGCTAAATCCCACAAAATTCTCAGTGTAAATGATCAAGGTAGAGCACACAGTGTACGATTTTGGAGTGATTATTGATTTCTTGCAGGTAGAAGTTGTTGACTGCTCTGAAAACTCACTTCAATGTCAATTTTCAACCAAAAAAAATTCACAATTTAAACACTGTCTTTCCACAGAAACGTCCCGCTGTTTACAAAACAAACACAAAATGACAAAATACAGGCTGGGGGGGGGGGTTGGGCGTTTAGGACAAAATCACCACCAAAGATGAACATAAACCCAGATGTGTAGACTGAGAGAAAGTTCAAGTATTCAAAAAGTGCATTTTCCTGAGTGAAACCGGCAGACTGGGCCTTTAACTGATTCATGTGAGGAACAAAAAAAATCTTGAATCGTCCTGAAAACTTGCTTCAGTTTCACTTTCCTCCTAAAAAAAAAATGAACTTTTTTTTTTCCTGTAAAATCCCATAATATTCCTGATGAAGGTGCAACACAATGTGCAAAATCCCACAAAATTCTGAACAAGTTAGTTTCAAAGCTGAAAAGTGACCCAAACGTCTCGTTTCAGGTCTTGTGGAGATCTGCTTGATGCATCCTCTAGACGTGGTGAAGACAAGGTAAGCGGTCATGTTTTTTTTTTTTTTTTTTTTTTTGCAGCGCGGAGGCCAGCCTCACACCCCGGTGTCATAAACAGGTCGTGGGCCACTACTAAAGCTTTATAGTCTTTCATAGGCCTCGCCGAGACCTCTGGCTTCACATCTTAGGCCCCCTGCCCCCTTCACTGCCACTCAGTAAATCCTAGCGCCGGTTTCTGTCATTTACGGCCGCACTTTCTCTCGTGGATAAATTGCTCGGCGTGCCTTTTAAAAACGGGGGGGGGGGGGGGGGGGGGGGGAATAAGCGAAGACGCTTGCACTTTAAAGGCAGCGCCAGCGCGCGAATAAAAGCTAACGGCCGATACTTGATCCTCTGAAGGGAGGCTCGTGATTTATGGTCAGCCGCTCGGAAGGTATGAGGCTTTATTACAGGTAAGTGTCGGGCGGAGGGGTCGGGGGGGGATTGTCCTCGCGCCGGGTCAAGGGGAGCAAAAGTGCAACAGCTTTATCTGCGTCGCCATGGTTTTACATTGCGGCGCTTTGAGTTACAAGCACACACACAACGCTTGAGAAAATCATTTAATAATACAACTTTTCATCTGGTAAACCTACTTTAGATGTTTCTTATATTCTATATTTCTTTTATGTATCAACTTTTCGCATATTTTTTTTTTTTGATAAGTTGAAACGTATTCTCAATATTTGGTACTTTTTATTGAACATGATTCAACTTTTGTTTGTGTTCATTATACAGTACAACTTTTTTGATGTCGACTTTGTTCCTTTTGTCATATTACAGCATTGAAATGTGAGCATACTTTTAGACTTTTAACTCTTTTGCAATACTCTTTTTTTTTTTTTTTTTTTTTTTTTTTTTTTTTTCCTCCCCATTAAGCCCTTTTAGCCTTTCTTGCTGTTGCTTGACAATTTCTCTGACTTGGAGGAAAAAAAAAACATGACAATTTTATTCTCAGTATGTTTTTATTTTTATTGAAAATAATCCAACTTTCTTGCTTTTTTTTATTGCAACGTTATCACTTGAGTTGAATTAGGGTGTTAAGAAATATCGATTACAGAGCACAATTCTTGTATCGATTCAATATGCGGCTGAATCGATATTTAAACATCAATTTTTGATGGTAATATTCAACAAAAACAAGTCTTGCTTACGGTTAGGGTTCACACTTTAAGCATGGAAGAATGTTATATTAATGGAACATTAAGTCTTAATATTAATGCTGTTCAAACATGAAACAGTTTGCAACTAGTGTTGTTCCGATACCGTTTTTTAGCCCCCGATCCCGATTCCGATACCCAGCTTTGCCGATACCGATACCATACCGATACCTAAGTTTTTTGTTTTTTTTTCCTCAACATGAAAAAGCTGTCCTGCCATTGGTTCAGAGCATTCAAGGGCCAATAGGATATCTTAGATCGGCATGCAGTGAGCATGTCACATATCAGTGAATGTCGTGCACAAGCAAGACGCAAGATGCTGCATCCAAAATCCTATATTAGAGTTGGAATTGATGGTATCGGCATGTTACTCGTGAGTACTCGCCGATACTGATACCACTGTTTTAATGCCGATTAACCTCTGCCGATACCAGTATCGGTATCGGAACAACACTATTTGCAACCTGTTCATCAAATACGGTGTTGAAGTTTCAGTTAAGCACATTTTCATACAAATCTTACAGTGTACATGTACACGTTTACGTATTAAAGTTTTCTAAATTTGAATTTTAAAAAAAAATCACAATAATTGACTTACAGATTTGTATCGGGATGAATCAAATCGAATTGTGATACGGATCGAATTGCCAGATACGAGGCAATTCACTCCCCTAAGTGTTGAATAATAGCACAAATATATGTTGATAAAGTCATAGGACAAATAAACTGACTAAATGTCAATTTAATTTCAGTTCTGAAGTGGAAAAAAAATGTAGTGTGTTCTTAATACTCATTTAGTAAGACTATTCTATACCGTAACTTTACAACTGTTTTTAAAATGGGGGAACAAATGCAAAGTGGTTGTCAACGAACGTTACGTATTCCTCATACTATAATAACTGTCAACCTTTTCCAGTAATATTGCATTTTTTTTTCTTAGGGGTGGGGAAAGCGCCAGCTTTTTTTTTTTTTCTTAGTTCAACACTCATGTGGTTGTGTGTGTATGTGTATATACACGTGCACACGCGCACACAGAAGTCTTGGTAGTAGCTAATTGGGACGTGAGGAGGCTGAAGTCCATTAGCAGGCAGGCACCTTGAAAAAGCGTCCAGTCGTCGGTCGAGCGAGCATGGATCCTATTAGGCTCCTCCGGCTCCCTCTCTCGCTTTAATGTCCAGTCTACCAAATTGATCCCCGACTGGAGTGAATTTAAACCCCTCCAAAAACACAAAATCAAAGCATTTGGGGAGGGGGAGGCGGGAGGGGTTTGCCAAGGGGAAAAAGTGACAAATTATGTTCTCGCCCGGCAGCTCCTGTTTGATTGCTTTGATTTTAGTCTTGTAAAATTGTGATAAATTTACACTTTTCTCCTCATGTTCCAACTGATTTTCTCATGATGTGACAATTAATAGTTTGCCGTTGTATTATTTCGTGTAACTTTTTTTCTCATTGTGTTACCACTTCTTGATTTTGTATTCATTCCTCGTAATATTATCATTTACTCGCAATGTTGCGAGTTTATTTTGACCATTGGGTGACAGTTAGTTTTGTAATATTTTTATTAAATGTTCTTTATTCGGTTACATTTTTTACTTCTTTCTTGCGATATTACAACTTGGATAAAAATATTTGGCTTTGTTTACATAATGCCGACTGTATTGTCTTAGCATAAGATTACAACTTTTTGATGAGACCAAATACAACTACATTCTCAAAATTTATATATATATATATATATATATATATATATATATATATATATATATATATATATATATATATATATATATATATATGTATGTATGTATGTATGTATGTATATATATATATATATATATGTATGTATGTATGTATATATTTTTTTTTCCCCGCAACTTTATTCTTGTATTATTATAATTACTAACTTTAGTACTATGTTGATAGTGTTACTCATACCGATACCAGGTATCAGCCACTGATACTTAAAGGGATACTTGACTCATTGAGTCATTTTCAGCAGTAAAAAAAAATATTTTGTCTATAATTAATGTGGTAACTTCATTATTTTCGATGTACAATGAATACCTTTAAAATGTAATTTTTCTACTTGCTGTCGACTGATGATGACAACATCACCTGTGCTGAAGAAGTAGGTAACAGCCAATCATGGCTCAGTTTACTGACCAAACTCAGAAAACAGGTGAGCCATGATTGGTCGTTACCTACTTCCTCAGCACAGATGATGTTGTCATCATCAGTCGACAGCAAGTAGAAAAAATACCTTTTAAAGGTATTCAATGTACATAAAAAATAATGAAGTTATCAAATTCATTCTGGACAAAACATTAACTTTTCACTGCTGAAAATTGTTCAATGAGTCAAAAAATCTGACATCAAATAAGTCCTCAGAGTGAATACAATCGATGTCAAACATCCCTACTTTTTTTTTTTTTTTTTTTTTTTATGGCAACGTTTTGATTTCGCTGGTTTTTGCCAAATGTACTACCATAATTTTTTTCGTCTCTTACGATTGTTCTCAGCATATTACTGCTTTTGTTTCTCTATATTTTTTTTTCCCTCATTACACTGACTTTAATCTTGCCAACTTTACAACTTTTCCTTCCATCTTTGCATTTTATTTGAAATAGCTGTTTGTCTTTTCTTTGCACATTGCAGATTGTAGCGACACTTGCCAAACAAAATCTGCTGCTGTGAATAACAAATGAACAACAACAACAAACAAAAAAGACGAGGCACTTTGGCAGCTCGCGGCCTTAAACAAATACTGATTCATCCTCCGGGATGACAGACAACCTTGGCAGGCAAATAAGTCATCGTGTTCCAACGTTTTTTTGTTTTTTTTTGTTTGTTTTTTTGTTGTTGTTTTTTGGTGGATAGCGACACACAACTTCCAAGATAAATAGGTGCAACAGCGGATTGCAGTGCGAAGTATGATCATTATTTGAAAAATGAATTTGCGTTTGTTGAGTAAAAAAAAAAAGAAAGAAAAGAAAATATAAAGAAAGAGGCAATGTTGTCATCCACAAAGTCATTAAAAAAAAACGTGTTTTAATTTCCATCTCTTTATTCTGAAACAGGACATAATTTCAAATTGATGGTGTAGAAAATGCACAAACACAATTTGATTATGATTCCGGTTTGGTTCGTAGCCCGTCAGAAAATTGGCAAAAATGTTGATCATTGTTTTCCAACTTACAAGCAGATGTTTTCAAATGTGATATTTAAAAAATGCTTTCACTCACAAATCTGAGAATGCTTGCTGGTGAGAGGCTGAAATTGCAACAATTTAGACCAGTGGTGTCCAAACTACGGCCCGGGGGCCATTTGCGGCCCGCCGTCCATTTTTTAGTGGCCCGCGACATATGCTAAAAATGGCATTTGACTCAGTTCAAATAAAATAATAACAAAAATGTTTGGAGATGGTCAATGTAAAAAGGGAGGGTGTCGCAAATCATAGGTGCTATTAAAGTTTATTTTAGTTAACTAAAACTAACGAAAAAACTAAAAAAAAACAAAAAAACAATTTTGTTAACAAAATAAAATAAAAACGAAGATGCTTTTAAAAAACAGAAAAATAACTGAAACTACTTTTTATGTTTACAAAACTAACTAAAATAAAACAAAATAAAAAATATTGCGCACAAGTAAGACATATTAAAAAAAACAAACTAAAACTAATACTGAAACTAACTAAACTAAAACTAAGCATTTATTAAAGAACTAAAACTAATTAAAAAAAACTAACAGAACCACCCTGTAAGCTAATTAAAACTAATTAAAAAAATTTTAAAAACCCTCAAAACTAAATAAAAACTAAAATGCAAAATTCCAAAACTATAATAACCCTACTGCCATATTGCAAATAAAGTGGTTTATATACTGTAGCATTTTTCTAAATATGCAAAAACACAAATCAATTATTTGTACAATTTTTAAGACTAAACACAATTTCTCTTCATAACATTATGTGGCCCTTGCGTCGTTCTGATTTTCTGTATGTGGCCCTCAAATGAAAAAGTTGGGACACCCCTGATTTAGACCATTTTCAATTCAACACGGTTTCTCAACCATTAATTTGTTCTAAAATATGAATTGATGACTTTGATAATTGTTCATTTTCCTCAAAAAATAGAACACACAACTTCAGTTTTGTTTTTTTGTTTTTTTGTTTTTGTTTTTTTGGTGGAGTTGACGCTAATCAGCGACGATGACGTCATTGATATCGCATCCAATCACAAAAGTCAAGTGTTCTCTTTGAGGCTCACTCCGGATAATAATCAGCCTCAAATGTCAATGTAGCATACTTCACACGAGCGAAAGCCTTAATTGGCTCTGGCCCTGCACAAATGTTGGGGTACTCCGAAGGGGGGTGTCAGTGGGATGAAAAGGGGGCTTAAAGGAGTCGGGCTGCATTTAACCCGAGAGCCAACGAGACCGGTTACAGCTTTTCATTAACCTGGAAAGCACCTAGTTACATGGTTCATGGGCTGGTCTCAGCTCACTTGGAGGTAACAAAGGGTGTCGGGCGGCACTTTCCGCAGGGGGCCGTGTGCGCCGGGGGCGCCGCCATCTGACTCTGATCAGGTGGCCCCCGCTCATTAGAGAGCAATCCCTCGCCCGAGTCTCCCCCTTTGGTGTGGAAGATCCGGTTACAACAGAGCGCCGCCCACACCACGCGAGCGCCGGCCGACGACGACATCGCCGCCATCCCAAATTGCGCCTTCGTCGTCTTCAACGACACCCCGAACAAAAACTGAAAATTCGGCACGCAGGTTCTTCGTTAGGAGACTTAGAAATAAATGAATGGCGGAACAATAAAACTGTAATAAGGTGCGCTTCATATTTAGCTGACTAATTGATTATTTGTATTGTTGAATATATGTGGGCCCAGGAAAATTAGCAAAATGCTACGGCATAGGCTAATGGGGATTTTTTTTTTTTCTAAATAAACAAATAAATAATGTTTACAACATACAAGTATATATAAAATGGCAATAAAAGACAAAACTTAACTCTCAGTACAGTGAACTCATGCTAAGTCCCTTCGCAAATACCAAAAATGCAAACGCAATTTGTTCTGTTGTTTACTCTACATTGCTATTATTTGTAATACATAAATAATGTTATGAACCTAATACCCTGAAGTCTTAGTTAATGATCTTATGGCACAGAAGGGGTTGCACAACTTTCCTTTTGTTAAGTTGACACTATTGTGTGAAATTCAAATCAATGTTGATGAGTTGATTATGTCGATTTATATATATATATATATATATATGTGTATATATATGTATATGTATATGTATATATATATATATATATATATATATATAGTTCAACACCTTACAAGGAGCAACTCAGCTGTTATTCTGTTATTTTTTTTAGATATAAATTTTAAATAACATACATGATAGTTATGCCTGGATCAGACTACGAGAAAAAAAGTGTGATCTCTCACAATGGCGCTACAGTTTGTTAGAATCCTGCCGTGTCTCTGTTGGAATACTGGCAACGCTACATGATGATATACGTTTTTTTACAATCATTGTGCTCAACTTGTCAAATGAAGCTGTCAGGAGAGGCGGGACTGGGAAACGTGCCAACGCTCCATAGCGGCAACAACAATTATGTAGGAAGAAGAGCTAGTTTTGATGGTAACAATGTTTAGTGTTGAAAGAAGGAATGAAAACGTGTGTGGTGTCATCCTTGAATGCTCCAGGAAGGACAGTTTGGGCTGCCCTTTCTGCTTAAGATGACGATCAGGTACTCTTAATACCGTTGGCAAACAGGCAACATACTGTAGAAGTATGTAGCTAGCTGGCTAGCAAGCAGCTAGCGAGCGTAGGGCTGCTTCTGCCAAAAATCCACCAGCTTTTCTCCAATTCTGTTGTTCCACTCATCCCTCTTTGTTTTCGCCATGGTGTGCGTGAATAAATGTTGACAATGATGGACCAAGTGAGGCCAGGCGCCATTGCAAGATGACATTTTATTGGTCAAGTTCTCCTTGACATGTCATACTTGATATAAAAAAAAAAATCCTTGTCTCATAATTGAAACAGTCAAAAATGTTACAAAGACTCATGTCCTTGCTTTTGAGGAGTTATCATAAATTCCGGCTGCTTGCTGCACCTTAATCCGTGGACTTGACTTTGGGTCCGAACACTGTAGACTGAAGACCCCTGACAACCAAATCCGAAAACACCAGTCAGCCGTACCCCGGTAGCATGTTTCCGAGATGATTAGAAAAAGCTGCTACAAGCCCCTTTCGCGGCTAGCAGTAACCACGGCAACCTGACCTCCGTTTGGTCACAGCACGCTTTAAAGTGTGTACTTGAAAGTGATCTTTCACGAGGGTTTTGACGGATGACGTCCTGCCTTTCTGAGAACGGGTGCGGGAGGGAGGAGGGCACTGTGCTTTAAGATGCCCCCACCTTTTTTTGCCCCCCGACTGCTTGGTGAACCCCGAGTCACTCCTGAAGGAATCCCTGACACCACCCCAAACCAGCAGGTCACAAAGCGGCGGCCGCAGCCTGAGAACTGATCTTGCCTTGTAAAGTAGCTGGCAGGTCAGCGGTCATCAAGCCGACACCCCCCTACCCCGCCGTCACCGCAATTAAATACTATAAGGGAGGGGTGGAATTGCGTCAGAGTTTTGTGTTTTCATTGACCATTTCAGCAAAAACCTCAAAAACTGGTCTTGTATATTTTGACTATGCAATTCTCAGATGGTTTTTCAATGACCGTTCAAGATGAGAATTTCTGGTCTGATGGTTTTCCCAGAGTACAAACCATGTAAACTGCAACATATACGTCTTTATGCGAAAAAAAAAACATGATCTGTGAAGTTCTCTTTTTAATGTTTTGACAGATGTTGCACTCTTAGCTATGAGATTGAGTTGCAGCAGATGTGCACGTCGGTGTTTGCTACCGCACCACCTATAATCATTATCAGTCAAGTTCACATTCCACTCGGCTAATTACAGACTGGTGCGCTTTGATTTCGGGCGAGCCAATCTGTGACGCAACAATTCTGTTTTCTCCCACCAGGCTGCTCATGAGTCGCTCACCTTTTATTAGGCCGGGTTTTGGGGGTCACAGTGTAAAATAAATCCCAAACGATTATCGAAGCTTGTAGCCAATCATTTTCGCAGTGGTCCTGGTACTAAAACAGTGTAGCATTTCCACTGCAGTTGTTTGCAGAGGTGGGCATTCCGTCCATATTGACGGAAGGTCCGTCAATCCGTCAATGACTATTTTGTTGACGATTGACGGGAAACTTTGAAAAACTGGCGAACTAAGCATTGACTGAAGGGGGTTTTCGTCCGTCAATGTAATCCTCAATCCGTCAAACTTCGGCAATCCGGATTGACGAACGGCGATTGACAGATGCCCACCTGGAACGACGAAAACACTGACGGACGATTATTTTGCTGCGCAATTGACGAATGATGGATTGAAAGTTCGGCTTGAAATATTGACGTATTGACGTTGCGAAAGGGTGTGCAACTGTTGACGATTGCCAAATGACGGACGCTCAACAGTCACCGATGCGCCCACCTCTGATTATTTGCCGAAACTAGCAAAACTTTCTCACCAGACAATTAGAAGTTGAAGGGTGACATTAAAACAAATTAATACTACGGGTCCATTACGTAATTTGAATTTGTACGAAGTCATAATATGCCGTACGACTAACTAGTGTTGTACTTCTCAAGACCGGTTTTGGTTTTGGTTTTGAGACCGCTCCCAAGACCACTTTTTAAGGGTCTTGGCCTTGTCTGGGAATCAAAAGCATTTTTACTTGGTCTGGGACAGGGCAGACTCAAGACTGGTCAAAACCAGGCATGTATGACTGTTTTGTTTTTGTTGCAAATATAGTTTTCAAAAATACATATATATATACTGGTCATTTTGTTTTAGTTTTTTGTCATTTTTGTCTGGGCCTTGGATGGTGTGGTATTGACTTGTCTAAAATACTACTAATAGCCTAAGCTAAGATGGCTGTAAAGTTAGATTTACAGTAAATAAAAAGAATAGAAGAAAACTGAAACCTTTTTTTTAATCCTCTATGGCACATTTAAATTCAGTTCAGTTTTATTTAACTTTGAAGTAAAATATGTTTGTGTTTAATCTTTTTAACCACTGCTCTATAAAGTCGGAATGCTAATGCTAATTGGGCTTAACGGAGGTGGTTAAATGGCTCATTTACATCTACAGTGTCATTCGACCTTCTGCAAGAAAAATAAAATATAATCGCACCCCCCAAAAAAAATTCAACCATGCAGCTAATGCTGTTAAATAGGAAATAAGATGTCAAATTTAAACACTTGGTGTGAATTCCTTTGAGAAAAGTGTGTATTGTGCCCTCTATCCACCATATTTCATCGTCAAGTTGGCACCGTGAGGGCGAGTGAACACGTGCCATCCAGTCTGCGGCCCTCACTGTATTATTTTAACCTCGTCTTTGGTTCTGGTTTTTCACCATTTTCAACCGGCCGTGAAATTGAATCTACTTCCTGCGCTGAGAAACTGAGTCACTTCTCTACTTGTGTTCCCTTTTTTTTTTTTTTTGCATCACGCTACTATTTAAAGTTATTGCTAGAACATTAGCACCGTCATTTCAGTTAACAGCGTTTGGCCAAGCTCTAAAAGAGCCCATTTTAAACACCTAAGAAATATTTGTTCTCTGATGCAAGCGCTTACTGGAAATGTGAGTTAAAAAAAAAAGTGCTCAGTTTTTCCGCTGACCTGCTCCAGGCGAGCAGCTGAGGGGCTTTTAAAGACGACCTAAAGAGCGATACATCAGGCGGCTGAGAACGTTTGGGTGTCAGTTTTGGCTTATTGTATTCTCGCCTCTTTACGAAGCACATCTTTTCCCCGTCTGCCGTGGTGAAACGGGAGGTCACGGTAGAAACATCTGGGCTCGTAAACTCGTACAAGTACATATAACTTGATAGGATTAAAATTTAATTTATGAAGCATTTGAGAAGTGTACATTCATGAAAAGAAACAAAGCAAAAAAAAAAGTCAATATTAAAAAAAAAAAATGTGCGAAGTAAATTTATCAGCACAAATGTATGCTGATAAAACAAATATGCTAAACAAATTAAGAACAAAATGTGTGGGGTTTTTTACACAGTAGTCTTATTTTTTTCCAAATTACAAGTCTTATTTCGTTAAGAATATGGTCCTATTTTACTCAAAGAAAAGGGATTTTTTTCTTTAAAAAACATATATATATATATATATATATATATATATATATATATATATATATATATATATATATATAGTGTATTTATTATTTTTCTAAAGAATTTTATTTTATTTTTTATAGCACAAAATAAAAAAAATTTAGCAATTACCGGTAGTTGATTTTTTTTTTTTTAACAATGCTGTTATACGCATATATATATATATATATATATATATATATATATATATATATATATATATATATACATATATAATTTGTTTTTGATTTTTTAAGAATTAAAGGCATAATATTATGCCAAAGTATTTTATGACTTTCAACTTTAATATCATGTTTTGTCCTCTGAAGTATGACGATTCTTGTAACGTTTTTTATCCTGACAAAATACATCTTTGTTCTAAGGAATTAATTTCTTGAAAAAAATGCAACTTTATTCTCATTATATTTCAACATTTTTCTCAAATACTGTCGACAACTTTTTAATTCCTTTGGTATTTCAAATTTCATGGCTTTTTCCTTGGAATTTTTTTTTCTACTGTAGGGTGTCCTTGGACCCAAAAAGGTTTTTGAGGTCCTGATCTGACTGGATCAGTTTTAGGAAGAATCCAAAGCTTTAGAAAGTTCTGGTCAGCTTGTTCGTGGTCTTGGTTTATTCCCGGTCTTTTTCTGTGGCGTTTGCTTCAAGTTCCCAATCATCCAGAATCCAATCACAGGGCCAGAATTCATCGTATGTCCCCCCCAAAGCGAGACTCCCGTCAACAGTCGCTTCGGTCTCTTCTCCTTAAAGTGGCGTCGACGGTCTTGCCCTGTTTGCATGATTGAGTGTCCGGAGTCTTTACTGCGGATGGCTCAGATCATTCATCTGGCGGGACGGCCAAATGGGCTTTTTTAACATCTTTTATGATCCCGTCCATTAAAATTAACTATCTGGCTGTTAAAAAAAAAAAAAAAAAAAATGGACTTGCTCGTTACAGTGCTCTGGCAGATTGTCTCTTTAGTATGAGAAATGTCTCTTGTCAGTTAGCCTTTCTCTTTGACTTTCCAAATGACTTTGCCTGCCCTTCAACCTGAGCCAAGCCTCTAAAGTGTGGTACACACATACCAATAATTCGCCTTCAGTTCAGCATTTTTCCTGTCCGCCCTTCAGAAAGGCAGACAAAAGTCTCAAGTCTCCTAAAAAAAAAAAATAAATAAAAAATACTTTCAGCTCTCCAAGTGCCACCAACATGACCAACATTTCTGTGCAGTAGCCGAAGTGTTCATCAAAAACAAGATTGTTGAATGTGTCTGAAAGATTATCCGGAGCAATTTTATCAATTTATCTTGCATATAACTCGCTTTGCGGGAGGCTTCGCTCTGATGATCTCTAAAAACAATCCGCTTTCCAGAATCTCTTCCCAAAATCCATAAAATGGACATAACCCGGCCCCAACGTCCGCTTGACTGACTGTCGCGGTTTGATATCGGATTGATGCTGACACTAGAATATCGATCGATTGTGGTTTGGTCAAACAGATAACGGGCATGTCACAGTAGTGTGTTTTGATCGTGTGCCCTCACGTGACTTCATATCTCATCTTTGTATTAGATTCCATGAACGCATACAGTATTGTACTTCAAATAAATTTTGGGCTATGTTTTATGGTTTATATTTATTGTTGCGTGATAATCTTTAAAAAGAAGTGTTGAAGGCAGCATTTTTAGTTAATGTTTGTATTTGTAGTTTCTCAACGGTAAATGATAAAGTATGTGTTTACATTTCTTTTCATATGATCACTTTGTGCACTTTAAGAACATTAAAAAAAACATTTTGTCATGGTTGGAATGTTTCTGGGGGTGGAAACAGTGATAAAGTATTTTCTATTTATCAATTAACTTTGCCCTAATTTTGTCCTTTTAAAAAATAAAAATTAAAAAAAATTAAAAAAACACTTAACGGTTTAAATTGATTGAGAATAAGCAATTCAGAGATACAGCTATACCTCAAAATTTGTAGTATCACCCACCACTACTGAACGCTCAATCCAGACACCCCCAACCTCCCGAGGCTACTTTTATCACCTCTTTAAAAGATGTTATCTTTTAGGACAACCCATTCCCTCCCGCCTGGTCATGGGAATGGACATGACCTTGCACAGACCCTCAAACTCTGCCTTGTTTCGGGCATCTTTGCCTTGACTCATTCGGCAGATGAGGTCTTTTTCAGTAGTCGTGTCTTCTCGGCTTGTTCTTGGCACCAACCTGCCTGCCCTCAGCCGGGCAGCTCCGGGCCTGTAAAAGACAAACAAGAGAGCGAGGAAAGTAGGATGTGGGTGAGGAATGGTAAGGGGGGGGTTGCTGTTGCTCTTGATGAACTCTCAGATATCATCACCTCGTCGCGTACTTTATCTCTGCTCGCTTAGCCAGCCGATGATTGAATGAGTGGCTCGGAGCTTCCAAAGTAGCCCCCGGGGGGTGCGTGTGGGGGTTTCTTGGGGTCTTCTTTCTGCTGAGTTTTTACGACCGGCACGGCTGACTCGGAAGCCAAATGAATCTGCCAGAAGCACTGAGGCTGTTTAGTGTTTCTGTGTTTCTACCTCGTCCGCCGTTTCCCAACCTTTTTACTACGCCAAGAACACATACAGGCAAACATCGGTTCACAAACGACACTGTTCACCCACAAATCGTAACGCGAACCCTCTCTACTGTTCCGTCATCCTTGTGCCTCGCTCTCCCGGCGTGATGAGTCAACTTGGTGGCATCCAACTTGAACTTGTTTGCTCCCAAAAACATAGAAATGCGTTCCATTTTAAATGTGTTGTCCCAAAGACGTATTTATACGTTTTTTTATGTTTTTTATTTATTTATTTTTTTAATGCGAGAACATACAGAAGGCTTTGATGCAGCCTCTCAACGACAGAGAACGTGTGAAAAATGGTAGTAATTACAAAAACGACCAAAAGGTGGCAGCAGAGTATAAGAGATCAACCAGGGCCATGATGAAAACAAGCTGTTTCCCCACAACTCAAAGCAGATTTGTAAATAATGGTGAAACTTAGCTATATTCTATTGCTAATTGCTGCAAAACGGAAACAGACACTAATCTTTAATAATAATAAGTCTAAAAGGGATACTTGACTCATTGAACAATTTTCAGCAGTGACAAGTTAATATTTTGGCAACTTCATTATTTTTCATGTACAGTTAGTACCTATGCAAAGTAATTTTACTATTTGCTGTCAACTGATGATGACATCACCTGTGCTGAGGAAGTAGGTAACGGCCAATCATGGCTCACCTGTTTTCTGGGTTTGGTCAGCAAACTGAGCCATGATTGGTCGTTACCTACTTCCTCAGCACAGGTGATGTCATCATCAGTTGACAGCAAGTAGAAAATTACTTTTAAAGGTATTAATTGTACATGAAAAATAATAGTTACCACGTTAATTATAGACAAAATATTTTTTTACTGCTGAAAATGTTTCAATGAGTCAAGTATCCCTTTTTTTTTTTTTACTTGCAGACACCAAAAGAAGTGTCGTGATTGCTAATTGGCTAATTTTGTGCAGCACGCCAGAAGATCGAGCCCACCAAAATAATTTGTCTCAGTAAGTTACTCTTGCACTTTTGCAAAAGGAAACTATCACACAATATATATTTAGCGCATAAACACAGATGTTCAAAGTAGAGAGAGTCATTTTTTTTTTTTTTTTTAAATGCAAGTATAAATATTTCTGCCTCCTCAACCTCGAAGAGCTTATTAGCACCTGACTGGAGATTGCCATCTCCGTCCTTCTAACCTTTTTAACACCAAACGTTTCAAGTCCTAACTTCCACACTTGGTAGCTGTGAAAAGCGACATGAGTTGCTTCCTTGCCTTGGGCTTGATGACCCCCACCACCTCACCCCACCCCCGCCTTCTTCTTTTGGTGCCCCCCTATTACCTTCCTCGGCCCGTGCCTCGCCGTTTGCTCCCTGACTTTTTTTTTATGGCAGGGTAGCGCAGGGCCACGAGGAAATGAGGTGACCCCGGGGTCACCTGCGTAGTCGGGGGGGACTGCGACCCAGACCACGGACTCATGGCCGGTTTTGGGCCGGGCGAAGGAGACGCTGGGAGATTGACCCCCCCCAGCATCATGTGCCTTTAATTAAGCTCGATTTTGAATTTCTTCACAACACTCCTATGGTCTTAAATCTGTCAGTTTTTTGGGCCAAGGGTCCCCCTCGCCCCTCATTCCGCTGTCCCCTCCCTCATAACCTGAGTCCTCTTTAATACGGTGTCAGACATCGACTATATATTGCGCTATCGGGGAAAACCAAATAGCAGAGTTGATGAGACATCCCTCTCAGATCTCATTTATAGAGCTGGATTAAAAAAAAAATTTGAATAATCCATATCGAATCAATTTTCTTTTTCAAGCACAATATCGATTCATAAAACCATGAATCGATTATATTATCTAATTTTTTCCCATAAATTCTGAAGAAAATAGTTTTAAAGGCTGATTTTTTTTCTTACTCTTGAAATTTACTTAATTTACTTTAATTGACTTGCTTTACGGCTGTTTTACTGCATTTTGACTGATTTTTCAAGGCCCACAGAATATTGTGTTTTAATGCTATAAAACCATGGACCCTACCAAAAGCAAGAATAGAATCTGTTCTTTCATCAGGAAAAAAAAAAAAAGTATATTTCTGTCGATTTCAGTTTTGCAGCAATTAGCATTAGAATATAGTTAAGTTTCATTATTATTCACAATTCTGTTTAAAACTGTGGGGAAAAACATGGCCCTGGTTGATCTCTTATACTCTGATGCCACTTACTGGCTGTTTTTGAAATAACTACTATTGCTTCAAGCATTCTCTTCAATTCAGGGGCTGCATAAAAGACTTCTTTATGCTCTAGAATTTAAAAAAACAAAAAACAAAACATGAATACGTCCTTGGGAGCATGGTAATATTTAAATTATAACGTATTTATACGTTTTTGGGAGCAAATGCGTTATTTAAGATTACGCTTGTTTTTTTTTGTTTGTTTGTTTTTTGTTCTCCCAATGTGAAGATGTGAGTCTGCTCCTGCTCAGTAAGGGGGTGGCGCTATTTGGTTTTTGGTCACAATGTTTTCGCACAAATATTTCAATTAACTTTATTTACAGACTCACGGTCAAGATGCAAATCTACAGATACACTAAAATAAACTTGAGAAAATGTGTCCACGTTTATGGAATAGCATCATACTCGAGGTAGCAGCACCAATGTCGGGTCAATTAGTGGAATCCAGATTTCAAAGCAAACATGGTAAAGTGGCATTTAGCTGTTATGCTGCACACAAATGGAATAAGCTGCCAACAGAAGCGAATCAGCCCCAAGATTACACTATATAACAATTTTATTTATATATATATATATATATATATATATATATATATATATATATATATATATATATATATATATATATCAAAGTGCATCCTTAGATTTTTCTGTGTGGACACCTCAGAAAAAAAAGTGTGCACACCCCTGATCTATGTGCGATTTAAGAAAGGCCCCCCTCACCCCTAACCCCCCCTTTAGTGGAACCTGGGGGCTTTTTATGGGCCCATCAGGCACCCGTGTGGACGACTTACTGCTCACCCCATTGACCTTGCAGTTGAAGACAGAATTCTTTTGTCGTCATATTTGTTTTCCTACTTTAAAATTCATCAACACACTTATGTAAATATTGTTTAGCTAAGCTTTTAATTCATGTGTTCATTAATGGTCCAGAATTTTATTTTATTTTATTTTTCCCCCAGTTTTATGTTCAAGGGTCAAAGCGGCGCAGCTCCGTTTAACGACGTCTTATCGCCTCGATACGCCCGAGCCTTCATCTCTTAACGGGCGCCTTTAATTCATTCTGTGGCCCCCGGCTGGTTCCTCGCGTAAAAAGGTTTAAACACCGCTCTCGGCCCTTTTATTGGCCAGGCTGCGAAAGCGTGCCGCACAATAACCCAAAACAAGGGGGAAAAAGTCCTTCTTGGGCCCGACTGCGTCACATGAAACATTTACACGTGGCTTGAAGAGCTGTTACCGCGGCCTTACAAGTACTAGCGTGTTAGCGGCCTGGAAGCTTTGCTGCTGCAAATGGGCCCGGTCACCGGGAAGTCAGCTGGCTAATTGGATGGCTTGGGTTAAATAAATGTTTGAGTTGTCTTACCCTCCTCCCACGCTAGCCCTGCCTGGAGGGGAGAGGGATCCGCTGGTACCAACCAGCCTCTCGTCCCGGCTCAGATGAAAGATGAATGAAAGCCAGAGGGCTGGAGAAACAAGTTGCTTCAGTTGAGTACAGTAGTCTGCAACCTTTTTTTTAATTTTTTTTTATTTTTTTTGCCGCCACGGACCAGTTCCACGTGGTTCAATAGTTTGACAAATTCTAGTAAGCCCCCGTTTATTGCCAGAGAGAGATTATTCTTTGAAATTGCACACTTCTGACTCGTTATTTATTTGTTCATGTTTGCTCTTAATATCCAAATATAAAAATAACATAACTGTAATTAATTGTTTTCTGGACTATTTATTTATTTATTTATTTATTTATTTATTTATTTATTTATTTTATTTATTTATTTATTTTTACATTTATTTACATATGTGAAAAAGTCCAAAACTATTAATACATGAAAAATAATAATAATAATCATAATAATGTCTTTCTTCCTCTAATATGAATATGATGGTTAATTTTAGGCCGGTCTCTAGTATAAATATAATTATTAAAATGTTTTTTGTCTTCTCTTTATTTGAATGTTCAAGTCTAACATTTTTTTCCAAATACATTTTAAATATTCTGTTTTAATGTTTTCTTAAAAAAAAAAAAAAAAGTATATTCCTACAATTTTCATGGTTTTGTTTTTATATTTACATTGTTAAAACAAGTATTTCTTTATTTGTTAGACTTTTTTGTAATGTTAATGTTCTGTTCATTGTGCACATTTTTGATACTTTTTTTCATTCTTCTGTTTTTTCATATTGTGTACCTGTTTTGATGTTTTTCCTATAAAAAATGTTATTTGTACAATTGACATCGTTGCTGATACCTGAACACACACACACACCAGCAACAGAAAAACAGAAGAAAAAAAAAAACATACTCCAAATGACACAAATCAACTTTTTTTTTATTATTATTATTATTCTCAGTGTTGTACATGAGTTAAATTTACAGGCAGAATTGTGTCCCTTGCAGGTTCCAGATCCAAAGAGGCACCAGCGACCCCACCAGCTACAAGAGCCTGGGCGACTGCTTCCGCACTATATTCCGCAACGAAGGGTGAGTCTTCTTATCTTTGTTCTTGGACATGCAGAAGAAATGTAAGCGTTCAACTTGATTTGGACCAAAAGACAAACTTGCTGTCACCATAGCACAAAAGAGAAAAAAAGCATGTGTGCAGTTCGAGAAATTAAATAATAATCAGGACAAACCTTTTCACTTCAATTCCTCAAGCGACAATTGGCTCTCAACACTACTGTCGTGTTTTTCCTTTGTAAATTAATGTTATTAGTATTTTTAAAATTTCAATATTTGTGCCTTTTATGTTCAAATGTTACATTTTGTGAACTGGTTTCTAATTTAGTGAGGGGGTGGTGTTCATTTTCTAAATATTTTTTTACCAATTTTATTTTTTTTACTTTTGTGTTGCACAATTTTCAATGTTGTGCATTCATATTCTACAGATTTTTGTTTTAGTTTTTTTTTAAGTTAGCATTTTTTACGTTGTAAATTTAGATTCTACACCGTTACATTTTTTTTGTCAATTTTGTACATCTTTCATTTTTTTTTTTACAGTTTTATTTAACCATTTTCAATGCTGTGAAATTGTTTGGAAGTTGTTATACATTTTTATTTTGAAAATGTATATTTTACAGATTTCAATTTTATATATTTGTGTTTCTGATTTTGATGGGGGTTTTTTTTAGTATATTTTTATTTTCTGCACAATAATTTTCCAAGTAAAGACATTTGATGGAGATATGGGGTTTTGTGCTCTTCATTCGTGATCTTGGACGCTAACCCCTAACCTTGCTCTCGCAAGATGAATTCTGGTGGTATTTGTGAGTTCACAGACCCCGGAGAATACATCTTGTACCGCTCCCATTGATTTCCGCCAATCACAGAGCGACATCGTGTTTGGGGGCGGGATATGTAACTGTGACGAAACCAGGGAGCCAGCGCCGCAGCGGCTAACAAACAAACCTTACATGGATGAATGGACGCTGCAATTAACTCATTCACTGCCATTGACGGATAAATACGTCAAAAATCAATTTTAACTGGACAGGCGGTGAATGAGTTAATTCTGTTCTCACAGATTACTCTGTTTCCTTGTTGAATGTTGAACAGCGAGAGGCACTTCATGCATTTTAACTGGTCAGATGTTCGTGCCCCCCCCCCCCCCCCCCCCAACTCGGCAAGAACGAAGACGAAATTTTCACCTATGGCCGTGATTGGTTAAAACAAACGTGTAGAATGACACATCGTCCAATCAGCTCGAATTATTGTACAGAATGTCCCGCCTTTTCCCAACCAAATTACTATGGAGAGGTACCAGATGGATATTGTGGAGAACTCGCTTGAGTGAAGCACATATCCATCTGGCTATTGCTAGGTTAGCTAACCCCTGCAAATTGACTGAAAAACATTCCCGGCTAACTAAAGGCGGCCCTCTTCCTCTTCCTCTTCCTCCTCCTCCTGTTGCGGTGACAGCTCGCTGAGACAGTGCAGGCGTCGGAGAAAGTGGCGGCCACTGGTCGTGTTTACGGCGAGACGACAGCTTTACAGCAGATATAAAAAAAAAAGAAAAAAGTGCATCAGGTGGCCAGAGGCCGCGTGGTGACAGCTTCGGAAATCCCGCAAACACAAGTCCCATCCCGACATGAAAGTGTTGGAACGCGTCCTGAAAAGATCCACTTCAATGATCTCTTTTGTACTTGGCAGTAGCGTCGCTGCAGGCCAAAACACTTAGGAGGGGTTTGCACAAATAGTGTTACAGAATTATTGGAGAAAAAAAAGTAAACATCCCTCAGGGGCACTCCAGAGTCAACCTGAGCTCCGCTTTGTTCAAATAACATACAGTACACATCAAACGACAATGTTTCATTTCCTTCCCGTTTTTGTGATGCGGGTGCAGCGGCAGCTTAAGTGTTTCCGTCTGGAGGCAAAAAAAAAAAAAATTCTATTGGGCATGGGCAGCATTCTTTACGCACGCTGGCCCGCCCGCCGCATGAGGTGTGGTCGTGGGAATATTAAAAAGCAGTCTCTCCCCTCGCCGCGTTCAAACGAGCGGGCCCGTTTTTTGCAGACGCGCGCTCGCGTTTAACTCACAGTTTTCATTTCCTGAAATCTGCAGCAAAATACTTTTTTTTTATTTTGTTAGAGAAATAGCAACGTTGAAAAAAAAATCCATTTGGATTACTCCACAATCTGTTCAAACATAATGAGGAAAAAATATATGCTTAGTAAGAATATTAATTAGGATGAAAATAACCTGAATGGCAATTACCGTAAAATCCTGTGAAAAACACGTACCTTTGTATAATATGCTTCCCAAAATCCTCCTTTAAAAAGCATCTTTTTCTCTGCACTTTCTGTATAAAACATACCGTTGTGTATACAGTGTTCCCTCGTTTTCTGCTGGGGTTAGGTTCCGTAAAATACCCGCAATAAATGAAATCCGCAAAGTAGTTAGCTTTATGGTTTACATTTATTATAAATGCTTTAAGGCTCTAAAACCCTTCACCACACAGTTGATACACTTTTATCATCAAGGCATTTACATTCGCTCACATTTCTCTCTTCTTTAAGCATTCTCAATGTTCAAACCTTCATAAATTTTATAAAATAGGTACATTACTGTTGAAAGAAATGAGTGCAAAATTGCACTAAAAAAAAATCCGTGATACAGCTACACCGCGAAAAGTGAACCGCATTATAGCGAGGGAACACTGTAATATGGAAAATTTGGTGGTATTCTTTATTATCAGTGAATAATATATATGGATAAAGATTCCAAACATACCACAAAAAAAAAGTGCAAATTCTTTTAAATCCGGGTTACAAAAAAAATAAAAAATAAAAAAATAAAATAAAATAAAAAAACCTATACCCATTTCCCATACCCATTTTTAAAGTATTTTAAAGTATGTTTTTAAATCATAGTAATTTGAGTAAGCTATTTTTATTTCTAAATTTGTTTTTAAATCTCTAACTGCTTTAAAATGTTTGGGGTTTTTTGGTGACTGTTTGTGAAGCATATTTTTATTGAGTTATGTTTTGAAATGCACGATAAATTAGTATTTCTATTTTTTTAACAATGGGAACATTTTTAATTATTTATTTTTATTAAGCACCTTGTATAATATCATCATCATCATCATTTTTTGCAGCTGAAATGAGTGTATTTTTTAAAGCATAATTAAAGGGATACTTGACTCATTGAGCCATTTTCAGCGGTAAATAGTTAATATTTTGTCTATAATTAATATGGTAATTTCATCATTTTTCATGTACAATTAATGCCTTTTTAAAAAGTAATTTTTCTACTTGCTGTCGACTGATGATGACATCACCTGTGCTGGTGAAGTAGGTAACGACCAATCATGGCTCAGTTTGCTGACCGACCCAAGAAAACAGGTGAGCCATGATTGGTCATTAGTACTTTCTCAGCACAGGTGATGTCATCATCAGTCGACAGCAAGAGGAAAAAATAGTTTCTATAGGTATTAATTGTACATGAAAAATAATGAAGTTATCAAATTTATTCTGGACAAAATATGAACTTTTCACTGCTGAAAATTGTTCAATGACTCAAGTATCCCTTTCATGTTCCCAAAAATTCAAGCACAAAATTGTCGTGTGTTTTCGTTTTCTGCTATTTAAGGCCGCTAATGTCAAGGTGAGAGCAGCAGGAAAAGTGAAAATATTTGCAGATGAAGCAGGCCGGCTTGTTTACATGTGAAAAGGTTCCGTCGGGGGCATCTCGCCTTGACCGTCCCCAAAGCCCCCCACCACACCGCCCCCTCCCCGCTGAGCGTCGCCCGCTCCATCTATTCTTATTGTGAGCGACACGGGCTGTTACAATTAAGGAAAGCTTCATTCAAAGCAGAAAAAGGGGGCGGAGCCTCAGCCCTCTTTCGCCTTGTGTCGTTTGCATAAAGGAAAGCCAAAAAGTTTACATTGGAATGCAAACCAGCAGTCAAATGGCGGCGGCCATGTTTGTCCTGTAGCATATTGGAGCTCACCTGGAGCCTGACCACAACCGGGAAATCTGTGGCCCGGCGTTTACATGGCCGCCCGCCGTTTATGCCGTCTTATTTTCGGCTTTCAAACTAGTGTGGCGTGTATGTTTCCACTTCGCAACCCATAACAATAAAGTACCAATTACTATTTGACCGCAATTTTCATGTTTGTTTCATTTTTTTTTTTTTTTTTTGCGCAGCTCCTTCTGATATTTGCATCTTGGCCACCAGGGGGCAGTTTCATACAGATATACAGAATACACAAAGAAGAGTTTCACAACTAAGTGACTAAATCATTTTAAATTGTATAATGTAGCATTGATTTAAACACCACCAATTACTGAATGAATTATGCAAAAAAAATCTTATCTTAGTAAACTATTTTATATATTATACATCAATAAATTATTTTTTTCATGTGAAATAAATTTGCAATATTAGTAAAAAAAAATAATAATCATAAATCTGGTTATATTAAACCACCACTGCATCACAATTCGTACCTTTCTCTGCATCATCTTTGGAGGTTTACCACCCTGCTTTCTCCCGCATCAACCCAACGAGGAGCCTCGTCTGCCTGTTGGACTTCTTCTGGACTCTTCCGGTTTACACATTAATTACCCTCACAACTTGTTTTGGGTGTTTTGGGTCCCTTGAAAGTGGCAATCTGATTCTAAGCTCTTCTTTTTGTTACTTGACGTGTTGTTATTATTGGGCTGATGTCGGTGACCCCTGCGACGCAACCCGCTTATTTTTTAGTGTAAGGACAATATTTACGCTGGTGTGCAATGATCCGCCATCATCTGTGCTGGTTGTAGCGTGTGTTGCCACAACACGCTACGCTGTCCGCATGCCGGTCAAACTTGTCCTCACTGTCAACTGCAGTGGAACCTCCAACGTCTCGCTTAATACCACCTGTGTTGTGTTGGACATTTTTTTTTTTTAAATACTCTTTCCAGCCTTCCAAGTAAAAACAACACAAAGTGCCAAAAACGCTTAATGACGTATGCTAAAATCCTAATGAATGCCACCGAAAACGTTAATTGACGTCACCTATGTTTTTTTTCATCAATGGGCAGTGCAATGTCTTGTGGAGCGCTGCCTGGTCAATGGAGTTGTGAAATCCAAAATACCCACAAACTATGGCCAGCAGATGGCAGCATTATCTGTTTTCAATGGGCTCAAGGTGTATGAAATTACAATGAAACGTGACGGATCTGATGAAATAGAACGGTTTCAACAATGACGTGAATGATCAAAGCTTTTGTCACATTAAATCGAATTCACAGAACATCACTAAACAAAACAATATTCAATGTGTAGTGCAGAATATGTACTTTTCACAAAAAGCTTGTTTTCTTCTTATCTTTTTCTATGTTCACTTATGTCACTCAAATTACTTATTTTCAATGGTGATAACGAAAGAACGGAATAAGGTAGAAATGTACTTTTTTTTTCTAATAAAAGAATGGAATCCAATCTTTCATATGGTATTGTACAATATTCTGTTTGCCTTGAAACATGAGTGAAAATGCTCAAAATTGGCTGGCACTGGGCACTGGGGTTGCTTTTGGATAATGTTAATGAGAAATAATAGTGCTCTATAATATTTTACTAAATACCACAAAATCGTGTGACTTTTTTAATATTAAACAATCCAAAATTATCTCATGATATACACTCATTTAGGCCTGTGCAATAATCGAGTAATTGAAATTCAAAATGCAATTTCAATTATTACACTCTACAAATACAAAATCAGCATAATCGTAAAAAAGATTATTAATACTAGTTTTGAGTTGTTTAAATTTAAACATTTTCACCTTTTTAAAATGATAAATTTAATAAATTTTGTTTCATCCAAAAGGAACTTGCATAATTAGTGTTTCAAAGAATTTTATTTTTCTTAATATTTTTTACATTTAAACATTTTCTTGTTTTGTACACAAAATAATGATTGTCCTAATAATCGTAATTAATATTTACTTAATAATCGACTAGCCCTACACAGATTCATAAAAATTCAAAAATAAATATTAACAATTTACTTAAAGCAGTCAATTTACCATTACAGTTTAAATTTAAGTTTAAAAAATGGTGATTATCTAAAAAATGTATAATAGTGCAAATGTTTTTGGTTTGTTTTTTCCTTTTGTATTTGTAATTGTTTTTTAACCAAGCAAAATTGCCATCTTGTCTCCCCACAGAATCTTTGGCTTCTACAAGGGAATTTTGCCTCCCATCCTGGCTGAGACGCCCAAGAGGGCGGTCAAGGTGAGCGGCGTTGGCGCGGCGCCACCTTGCTAACCGCACACATCATGTCCGTCAAAGTCATGAGCGCCACCCACTCCTTGTTTGTTCTGTTGGGCCAGCACAAATATTGACTTACAAGCAGTTAGCGGCCCGTCGCTTTTTTTTTAGGTTTTTGACTTACAAACTAGCAAGTTTGCTACAGGAGCTAACTATCTTGCTTGCTAGGTAACTATCTAGCTAGCTAGCTAGCTAACACCCTTGCTATTTTACAGACTTTTTAATTTTTAAACAAAAAAAATACAGCAAACACCGCTCACTGCTCCACAATCGTAAAAATACCAACTTCTACTTTTCTGTTAGACTTTTTATTTTTTTTAGGTTTTTGATTTGCAAACTAGCAAATTTCCTACAGGACCTAATATCTCGCTAACTAGCTAACTATCTAGCTAGCTAACATCCTTTCTATTTTACAGAGTTTTTCATTAAAAAATAAAAATATTACAGCAAAGAAACAGCTCACCGCTTCACAATCGTAAAAATACCAACTTCTACTTTTCTATTAGACATTTTCTTTTTTTTTCTTTTTTTTGTTTAGGTTTTTGACTTGCAAACTCTCTCGCGAGTAAGCTAGCAGGTTTGCTACAGGAGCTAACTATCTAGCGTGCTCGCTAACTATCTAGCTAGCTAACATCCTTGCTATTTTACAGTTTTTGATTTAAAAAAATAAATAAATTCCAACAAACAAACAGCTCACCGCTTCGCAATCGTAAAAATACCAACTTCTACTTTTCTGTTAGACTTTTTTTTAGGTTTTTGACTCAGTGATAGATCACCTAAATTCCATTTTTTAAATACATGGTGTTCAGTGAACCCTCAAGTACACATCTCAGTTTGGGAATGATGACACTTCCCCCTCCCAAGTTGCTACGTGCGCTACAGGTGTGGGCGTTGCGCCCGTGTCAAGTCGTCAACACTCATTTGTGTCTCTCTGTCTCTCTCTCTCTCTCCTCCCCGTCTGCAGTTTTTCACCTTTGAGCAGTACAAGAAGCTACTGAATTTGACCCCTTTGTCTCCGGGCCTGGTGAGTCTTAACATATACACACGCACCCACACACAAGCACCTGAGTACACTCTCGCTGGAAAGATAAACACACACGCACACACGGAACAGGAAGAACATTGTACACAGTGTCAGTGTTTCGCCTCACCTGCTGACGGATGCCAAGAATAATTTGCACCATGTCGAATGTATAAGTGGTTGCGCTTCACGTTTTCAACGCGGCTCCTTGTTCAAATACGCCGCAATTTAGCACGCGCTTATAACCGACATGCACCTGGCGTGGTCGTCGGAATGCACGCTTATTAGGAGCAAACATCTTGATGATTTGTCCAATGTGATCCGTGTGCATAAAGAATTAAACCTGATGTGAATACATTTCCAAACTGAATTACATTATTGTTGATGTTGTTAGTTATTATGGGGGCGGGAATTTATAAGCTTTTTTGCTTCTTCCTGCCAGCCCTTTTTCTTTTCGGTTATCATATGTTAAAATTGTATGTTGAAATGTTTGTTTGTCACAATGCTGTCCGAAAGGAAAAATGAACAAATAAATCAAATCAAATTATTGTGGGAATGCGGAAGCATTCCCGCATATGTTATTGTGATTTTTATTCTCCACACTTTTTTGCCGCCTATCAACTCCCACATAATATTTCCAATTTATATTGTTCAAATTTCAACTAGCTTCAAAAATTCACGCCTTTCAGGATGTATATCGTCTGATTCCACATTAATGACAGTATTTTCACAATTTAACATTTAATATCAAATTTTCCCCATTAATTTTCAATGCAACAGTCATTGAACATTTTCTAAGTTTCAGTTTCCACGCCCACTTCCATATATATAACTTATTATCATTACCAGGTGTCTGATACTGCTCGGTGGCACAGTTGGTATTGTCCTGTAACCAGGAGGTTAGAATTTCATAATTTATCTCTCAATTTATTTCATAAGCATTCCACATGCATTCAAATATTAGCATTCAGTTTTCAGCATTCCCACGCAATTTCTCCAGAAATTGCACTTAGTCTAGTTATGTTTATAAAAATAAGTTTTCATTTCCAACTTTGTATTCAAAAATAGGCCATTTTTGAATTGACAGTGCAGAAAATGCACAAATGCAATCCCGTTACAGTTGGTCGAGTGCATTGTCCAATAACCAGGAAGTTATAATTTCATAATTTATCTCAATATGCTTTCAGCATTCCCATGCAATTTTAGTTAGTTATTTATATTAATGTTACGATTGTACGTCTTCATAGAATAATCAACTCCTGGATGTTTGATTTATGCGTGACTGAGAAATTGGAAGATGAAAATGTATTCATCCACATTATTATTACTATGATTATCATAATTAATACACATTGCTAATGTGACTTTTTTTATATACAAAAAAATTGGCTGAAAAAAACAAAACTAACCAGTTTTTCAGCTTCATTCAATTAAATTGTAAATCTTTTGTGTAAACAATGACGTAATGCTTAAAATGGACTTTAAAGGGATACTTCACTTATTTAGCCCATTATATCATAAAAAGTTAATATTTTGTCTGTAATTAATTTTAAGTTTCAATATGTTACACATACAATTAGTACCTTTAAAAACTCATTTTGCAACTTGCTGTCGACTGAAAATGACATCACAAGGGCTCAGGTAACCAATCACAGCTCACCTATTTTCTAGGTTTGGTCATGTGACATTCACAAGCTGAGCTGTGATTGGTTACCTGAGCCTTTATGAAGTCATTCTGTGTCGACAGCAAGTTGCAAAATGTGTTTTTAAAGGTACTAATTTCACATGAAAAATAATGAAAATATCACATTTATTATAGGCAAAATATTAATGTTTGACTGCTAAAAATGGCTAAATAAGTAAAGTACCTCTTTAATAAAACGGCTTCATTTTGGAGCTTGCCGTTAAAAACAAAACAACTGTCAGGTCAAAATGCAAGATCAAACATATTCGCTTCGCTCTCACACAACCGAGCGTCTGATCCGGGTCAGCCGTGATGGATGGCGTACCTGCAGCTCCGACGTCCGCCCCGGCACATCGCAGACCCTCCACGTGCGTGTGTGCGTGGTTTTTTTTTTCTTTTTTTTTTTTTTTCTTTAACAGCCATTGGTAGAGAGTTACTCGGCCCATCCATCATGCATCATCTCCTCCTCCTTTATCCTCCAGAAGCAACTTTACAGTCAATAACTATAATCACTGAAGAATGGCGCTCTTGTGCAAGTATGAAAAAGTATGGAATTTGATTTTATGAAGTTACAAATCTGGGGAAGTATGGAAATGCCAAGTATTTTTTTACTATTTGTTTTCAAGACTGCCTGCACTGTTTTCTTTTCTAAAACCTAAAATAATCGTAAATAGGGCACAACTGATTAATCAGCGGCCCATTTAATCGACCGATATTAGCATTTTGAAAATTTGCAAAAATTGGATTTTTTTTTTTTCTTTTCTGATTCATGCAGTTTTTTTTTTTTTGCACATTAACGCATTACATCAAAATCTGCCACTTTTTATATACATATCTCATTGTTCTAAGTGTTAATGAACGAAGAAGATGTCATTTTATTCATTATCATTATGTATTTTTTTATTAATCGGGCAATTAAATCGGTTATCAGGCTTTTATTGTCCCACAATGGAAACTTTTATCTCACACACGGCCGTTTTTTTCGTTTGTTTTGTTTTTCGTTTTGCTTTATTATTTAATTTTAAAAAATAATTTGAAAATAATTAAAATAAAGTTCCATGCCTTAATCTTATATTTATAAATACAAATATATATATATTTTTATATGTTTATTATTTTTAAATAGAATGCCTTGAACCTTATGTAAGTAAAATAAATTTTAAAAATGTTATGCTTTGACTGTGTTTTTTTATTTTAAAAAAACTTCTCAAGATTTCAATATAAAAAAAATACGTTCAATGCATGTAATTTTATTTTAATTTCAAATAAATCAATTGCACCTACATACAGCATTCCTAATAACAGATTAATTGCTAAATAATTGATTTATTGACATCATACATTACTATTTCTTTTACCAGGAATTGTCAAATGTTTTTTCATTGTTAATAAGGTTCTGGGGGGTAAAGTATGCAATTTGGATATTTCAAATATGTACTTGGAACGTGGTCGTGCGCCGGGTGCAGCTGAATGCCTTCAGCGTGATTAAGGAGGACGCGGCGGGGCATGAAGACCAATGGAGAATGCGAAAGGTGGTGGCGGCGGCGGCCTGTGTAAATACTAAATACGTCTGAGGAGGATGGCTCCCGGCCGGGACTCTGACAGCGGGATAAAGCGGGCAGGAAGAGTAATGAGCTATAGACACGTTCTTGACATGTTCCCATTACGCCAGCGTGTGTGCGCACAGGAACGCACACACACGCACGCGCCGTCTTCGTGCAAATACATGCAATGTTGCGACATCGGTTAATTTCAGGTCTTGGGTGAACGCTTGCAGTTTAGGATGTTGTGTAACCAGCAATAATGATGGCTTTTAATAGGACAGATATGATTTGGATGTCAATTTTCAACTTGATTTATTTTGTATTTCCACATTTATGGAAATTACACAACTGGTGTTTTAGGTGTCTATTGTGTAACATTTTGAGGAATAATGCACACTTTAAAGTGGAAGTCAACCTTAAACATTTTTTTGACAATAATATGTTATATGTGACCTCGCTAGTCTAAACATGACATTGTGATTCATATTACGTTTGTAGAATATGAGTTATGCAGCAAAATCCAGCTGTTTTTAATGCATCTCAGGAGGCGGCCATTTTGCCACTTGCTGTCGACTGAAGATGACATCACAGTTGCTCAGGCAATGACCAGTCACAGCTCACTTGTTTTCTGAAGCTGAGCTGTGATTGGTTGTTACCTGAGCAACTGTGATGTCATCTTCAGTCGACAGCAAGTGACAAAATGGCCGCCTTCTGATATGGATTTTGCTGCTTAACTCACGCATATTAACCAGAATACCTTATCTAGACTAGTGGGGCTGCATAGAACATGTTTGGGGAGGGGGGTGGAGGGGGGGGGGGGGTTGACTTTCCTTTTAAATGCTGGGTTGGTTTCCTAACCCAACGACTTTCTGGGTAGCTTTGGATTTTTGCGTTACTTTTGGAGTGTATTGAAGTTGCTGAAGGTCCTACTTAGAAGTTATTTTTGTGACACTAGGAAGTTTTGAATCTGATCGAAGGACTGTGACGTGGCATCCCACAAGGGTCACTCCTTGGACCCCTTTTGCTCAGCCTGCTTGTGTCATGACTAGGGTAATGAAATGGTTATGTTTACTGTCATGACTAGGGTCATGCAAGGTTTATGCTTACTGTCATGACAAGGGTCATGCAAGGTTGATGCTTACTGTCATGACTAGGGTCATGCAAGGGTTATTTTTACTGTCATGACTAGGGTCATGCAAGGTTTATGCTTACTGTCATGACTAGGGTCATGCAAGGTTGATGCTTACTGTCATGACTAGGGTCATGCAAGGGTTATGTTTACTGTCATGACTCGGGTCATGCAAGGGTTATGCTTGAGCCATGCAAGGGTTATGTTTGGGTCATGACCGTGAGGTCAAGTGTCTGGTTTGAACTGATGTAACCAGCATCTAGTTTCAACTGGTAAGACGCTATGTGATGTCAAGAATCTTTCATCTCTTTATCTGGTCAACAGCCAATCAGATAATTCCATATCAGTCCTGTTACCCACATGTCTAGCCACAACCAAACAGATCTATTTGCTGTCTATATAAGCCTGTCTGAGAAGTGTGTGTTTTGTCGGATTATTACCTCTGTTCCTCTGTGGAACTCTCGTTGTTTCTCGTCGAGTCAAGTTTGTTCCACGCCTCTCGATGTTAACAAATGGTTAAGGTTTATTTGTGTCTGCGTTTTTGGGATCCAACCTCAGCACATAACAGTTTGTTGGTCAAATGCTTCAGAACGCTAATCTTGGCTGTCATTACATATATTTATTAATTTCCACAGATGACAACAGGTGTATAACCAAAATTTCTTTCAGCTAAACCAAATCAAAACGGAAGTAAAGAAAAGAGGATTGCTGTTGGAAAACAGCTAGAAAACCCAAAGACCATGTTGGAAATGTCGGCATGCCGATATCGACTCAGACGTGACTTTCAGCTTGTCGTGTTAAATCAATCACTAAAACCTCCCTCGACATCTTCCAGGCGCTGTCGGCAGCCGGACTCGGCGCCGGTTTGACCGAGGCGGTCGTGGTCAATCCGTTCGAGGTGGTGAAAGTCAGTCTCCAGGCCAACAGAGACGCCTTCAAACAGGTGCGTGAAATTTAAAAAAAAAGCATCGTAATTTCCATGCTGTTCCATTTTGACGGCTTTTTGACTCGCTCGTCCGCAGCAACCGTCCTCGTTCGCTCAGGCGAGACACATCATCAAGACGGACGGCTTCGGACTGAAGGGTCTGAACAAAGGACTGACGTCCACCCTGGGCCGCCACGGAGTGTTCAACATGATCTACTTTGGTTTCTACTTCAACGTCAAGGATGCTATTCCCGCTAGCCCGGTAACGCGCCAGCACAGACTGCTCATCCTATGCGTGTTTGGATTAGTGTTAATTTTGTCTGCCATTTTTAATAACTATAGTCTGTTTTAGTCCAATTTCAGGCACACTTGTTAGTCAACCTCATCCCATTTTTATGTAGTCAATTTTTAGTCGACTATAAATCTCGCATTTTTGTTTTTATTTTGGTCCAAGAAAAGGTCATTTTATTCATCTAGTTTTAGTCAACAAAAACGTTTTAGTCCAGTTTTAGTCAGGACAACCATTTTACCCCTGTATATATTTTTTTTGTCATCAGGATCTTTTCGAATCTAAAACTGTTTGACATAAAATTTTCTCATCTTTTTGATGAAAAACAACTTGACACACAATTACAGTGGCAATAGTAAGTTAGCCAGCATTAGTTAGCAGTCGCATTAACATTAATTATTGTTGGACCATTACAGCCATTGAATTAATGTTAAATTATAACTATAATGTACTTTTTTTTAACCTTTCACCGTGAATTACCTCCTGTCTGTCCCATGTGTTTGTGCTGTCACATGACAGTGTCACAGTCGTGACAGATGAGCAGAGACCAGATCTTACAAAATCATATAATTTTCATCTCGTTTTTGTTCATGAACTAAAATGGCCATAGAATTTAGTCCAGTTTTTATGAAGTGAAGGACATTTTCGTCTCGTCTCGCAAAAAGGACAGTCGAAAATTTAAGAAAAAAAATAGAGTAAAATGAGAAAATTATTACTTCAAATAAGCAAAATTATCTGCCAACAGAACAAGAAATATGTACTTAAATTTACCCGTAAGATTTTGAAAAATAAGAAAATAATACTATTCCCATATAAACCACAGCGGTCTTGAAAATAGTATTTTTCTACAAACAAGTTATATTGACTTTTTCCAGGTTGTAATAAATAGAACTGGCTGTTAACACTCAAGGCTAAGACTGCTTGATCAAATAAGATCATTAAGTAAAAAGTATCTAAAAATAAGCACAATGATCTTGTCTGACAATTTCATTTTAAGTAAAAATAACTTGTCAAGGCAAAATTAGCAAATTTAGGTTTCATTTAGGAAATTATATCTTAGTTAAGATTTCGGCTTTTGCATTGTTCATTAGTCGACGAAAATGTATACTGATTTAGTCCCAGTTATTGTTTATTAATGACGGTTTTAGTCTAATCTCGTCTTAGTCCGGTGAAAAATTAAAATTTTTGTTTTGTTTTTGTTGACGAAATTAACACTAGTTTGGATCGTATCTTGTTCCAAGTAAGTCCTGTAGCTGACGTATGAAATTTATCGAAAGAAAACAAGCTATTTCTGAGTTCTACAACTTTTGCTTTGTGGGTTTGAAGTATCGTTTCTCTGAGTCATCTTGAGAAGTTCACCTCCCTGATTTCGACTGCATCAACCCCACCGGGAGCCTCACCTTGCCCGTTTTTAGCAAATAATTTGTGTTCTGGAGAAGTAGGAGTAGGAATCAGCCGGGGGGGTTACTGTATTAGCTTGACGGAAGCCCAAATCAAGAGGGGCGCTGGGGAGGTCTCCGTCCCGCTAATACCTCGTCTGTTTGCTCTCCATAACATGCTCAAACGTTTCACATTACGCATCCGGCGGGCCAAACAAACGTTGGTTTTGTGGAACGGAAACGTTGCCATGCGCCACGCGCACCAAAGCGGCTCGTTGGATGAATTCGGAAAGGACTAATTGGAAGCAGACAGCAGCACTTCTTTGCAGTTTACAGTAAGGTCGGATGAATCCATGTCGGGATCTCTGACAAGCGACTGGCCCGTTTGAGGATGGCGTCGCTCCAGAGTAGTGTTCATTTTAACAGCCATTTTGGAAATTTAGTCTCAGTTTTAGTCCAGTTTCAATCACACTTGTTAGTTTTTAACATAATTCGGCAACCTCATCCCGGTTTTATTTTTAGTCAACTATAAATCTGATATTTTAGTCTTTATTTTAGTCCAAGAAATCTGAGTCAACAAAAACTGTCATCGGATTTCGTCTAGTTTTAGACAATCATTTAACGCCTTTATATCTTCTTTGTCAGAAGATAGTTTTAGATCGGAAATGTTCAACATTATTTCACATAAAATTTTCTCTCACCTTTTTGATAAAAAAAAAAAAAAAACTTGACACAATTACAGTGTATCAACAAGTGGCTACTATGGCTCGATGCTACAAGCTAGTAAGTTAGCCAGCATTAGCGGTTGGATTAATATTACTGTTGAAACATTATAGCCGTTGGATTAATGTTACGTTCTAACTATAATTTACTTTTTTTTTTTTTAAACCTTTCAACGTGAATCCACTTCCTGTCTGTCCCGTATTTGCACACGTTGCACTCGTTAGCTGCAGATTTGAAAGGGGGCGTGTCACTGTGTCACATGACGACAGTGTCACAGTGACAGATTAGCAGAGACAAGATTTTACAAAATCATTTTCATCTCGTTTTTGTTCATGAGCTAAAATGTACATAGATTTTTAGTCCAGTTTTTATGAAGTGAAGGACATTTTTGTCTCGTCTTCATTCGTCGACAAAAATGAATGCTGGTTTAGTCCCAGTTATTGTTTAATATGAGGATTATTTTGGTTTCGTCTAGTCTCGTCTTAGTCTGGCGAAAAATGTGTGTTGACGGAATTAGTTTTTGTTGCTGAAATTAACACTACTCCAAAGTCAATCGTGACCCATTGGCACAAAAAAAAAAAAATCGAACCAAGCGTGCTCACTGCTGTTCGCTCTTAGAAAGTTACTTGATGGCAATGCAGAGGACTCGGATTCCGGAACTTTGGTGTACGCACCACTTCGGGGAGGGAGAATGAGATTCAAACGGTTTTGACTGTCTGGGTCTGGGATAATAATTACGGTTATATTTCTTTGCCCAACTGATACATTCGTTTTAGCTTTTTTTTTTTAAGGTTGTGCACAGGGCAGAGGAGGTGTGCAGTGCAAACTCTGTCATGGTTTTGAAGTCGTCTTGAAGATTCGTGAAGGTCTTATCTAGGTCAATGATTGTCAATCCCGGTCCTCGAGTACCCCTGTCCAGCCTGTTTTCCATGTCTCCCTCAGCCAACACAGCTGAGGGTCGTTATCAGACTTCATGCATCGCTTGTTGATTAGCTGATTGTTTGAAACACCTGTGTTGGCTGAGAGAGACAGGGACAACAGGCTGAATGGGGGTACTCGAGGACTGCGGCTGAGAACCACTGATCGAGGTGATGATGTAATGTGTGCAGATGAGAGGGGGTGCACCAGCGCTGTCAGGAAAATGAAGGAAATGGGTGGCTTCAAATATTTTGGCCATTTTGTGAGATCGAGTTCTATGGGGTGCGCCAAATCCATAGCGATGTACTTCCTGCTAGGCTGCAAATAATAATAATAATAATAATAATAATAATAAACACTTATAAATATGGGCACAATTACGCCAGAACACAAAATGCAGTGTGAAAAGGCCTTGGGCTTTGTGGAAAATTAATTTAGCTGAAGGGGTGCGCCAACTGTAAGTATCTTGCATGGGGGTGAAAGGCTTTCACAGTCCTGGGTTTTTTGGCAAAGACTTACCGAGCTCTAAGGGGTGTGCCAAGTCTGTGGCGATGTACTTCCAAATATGGGCAAGCGTGTGCCAGTCACAAAGTGCAGTGTGAAAAGGCCTTGGGTTTTGTGAAAGACTGATCAAGCTAAGGGGGTGCGCCGACTGTCTGGATCTAGAATGGGGGGCGCAAGACTTTGAAAGTACTTTACTTAAAAGTAGAGATGTTTGGGAAAGACATCTCGCTAAGGGATGTGAGGGTGCGCCAGCCCTGTGAGGTCTTCAGACATTTGTCTTGAGGGACGTTTCTACCTCCGTCCCTGAAGTCCAGAGGAAAGATGTTGAGGATTATCTGTTGATTTAGGCTGGCTCTCGGGGGTGTGCTGCTGTCATTTGTAAAAAATCTCCTGGCCAATTAGCTGTCAGAGCTCTCTTGAGTCTGGCCCCTTTTTTGTTTGTGGGGGGGTGCGCGGGGCGGCGGGGGTACAGTAATACGCCTGTGTGCCGAGTCGCAGCCCAATTACCCAAATTGTCCCCATATGCCTCCCCAAGTCTGCCTGCGCGAGTCCTGTTTATAAATCCTCCTGGCCTCCCGGTGAACATGTGCTTCTGCTCAGCCAATCAGGAAGCACTAATCTAGCGGTGCACCCCCCCTCCCCCTGAATCCATAAATTGATGGCAGCTTTCATGCCAGCTTTGCAGTCGTATGCCCTATCGCCACTTCCATGTTACAATCAATGTAGGCAGGCGTGTCTAAAGTCCGGATCGTGGAATATTTATGGGCCCGTGTGTCCATCTTTTTAGCGGCCCCAAGATACTGAAAATAACATTTGACATGGCCCTCAGTTTTGCCACTGTCATCTTGAAAAAGTAGTCTGGAATTAGCTACTTAGTTAATTAGCTCCTTTACTGATTTACTTGATTTTAAACGTGACGTGACAAAAGTTACTCCTTTAGTTTCATTGAGCCCTTGCGTAAGGCGACGACTTAACCGGGATACAAAACACGACTTAAAAGTGGACGCAAGAACGAGCCCACAATCATAGCGCCCACTAAGCTAACATAACACCAAAATTAGCATAGCATGCTAACTGAGGACATAACAGCAGCAATGTGCTAGTCGTAGCAACTGCTCTTCTCACCAATAATTTTCCATTTGTGGTCATTTTAAGTTGTGTTTTTCGGACAAGTGTCGGTTTGACACGTCACGCTCGTTTTGACCCGTTCACATCTCACAATTTTGGCTGTTTACAAAGCAATTGATGTATCTTTTTTTAACAGCAACAAGTTAGACTATTTTACACTAGTTTGAATGTGTTTTATTTTTATCAGTTTTTCTATCTGCCTTATTCCCTAGCAATTTATTTTTTATTTTTTCCATCACAAACAAATGTATTTCTTCGAAGGCCATCGTCCGATTTTCAAAATACTTGGTACGAATGGGCCATTCCTACCAGACTCGGCCTTTGGACAGGCTGTCATGGGAAAGCTTGTCACATTGCTAATAACAGGTTGCTATGACATATTCAATCACGCTTATACATATTCAGTAACTGCAACGCGTTACTAGCATCACTGCACACAATGTTGTCTCGATTAAGTCAAGTTATCAAATATTTCTTTTTCCTCACAGAATTAATAATTGCTTGCTATAATCTATCATTCCCTGATGGATCGGTTTTAGCTTGAATTAAAGTACACAGATGGTGTTCGGAGAAATCAGTTGTGATTGCATGCTCCCCAGGACCCGACCTTGGAATTCCTGAGGAAGTTCACCATCGGCCTGGTGTCCGGAACCATCTCCTCCTGCGTCAACATCCCCTGGGACGTGGCCAAGAGTCGCATCCAGGGCCCGCAGCCGGTACCCGGCGAGATCAAGTACCGCACCTGCTTCCAGACCATGGCGCTGGTTTATCGAGAGGAAGGGTAGGGACTAGTGTTCATTTTATCGGCCATTTTTTCAATTTCGCCTCAATTTCAGTCCAGTTTCAATCACGCTTGTTTTATTTCGTCAACTTTTAGTCGACAATAAATCAAGCATTTTAGTCTTTATTTTAGTCCAAGGAAACAAAATTTTATTCGTCTAGTTTTAGTCAAACAAAAACTGTCAACGTTTCAATCTAGGTTTAGTCAGGACAACCATTTTACTCCATATATTTTTGTCAGCAGATAATGTTGAATATTTCAGATCTAAAACTATTTCACATCAAATTTTCTCTCATCTTTTTGATGAAAAACAACTTGAGACACAATTACTGTTTATCAACAAGTGGCTGCTTTGGCTCCATGCTATGAGCTAGTAAGTTAGCCAGCATTAGTTAGCGGTCGGATTAACATTATTGTTGGAACGTTATAGCTGTTGGATTAATGTTACGTTATAACAATAATTTACTTTTTTTTTTCTTTTTCTTTTTTTTACCTTTTCACAGTGAATCCACTTCCTGTCTGTCCCATGTGTTTGTGCATATTGCGCTCGCTGGCTGCAGATTTTAAAGGGGATGTGTCACATGACAGATTAGTCAAGACAGGATTTTTTGTTGTCTTTGTTTATGAACTAGAATGTCCTTAGATTTTAGTCCAGTTTTTATTAAGTGAAGTACATATTTCCTATTGTTTTCATTGGTTGATGAAAATGCATACTGATTTTTTTCCCACTTATTGTTTATTAAGGGTTTTAGTCTAGTCTAGTTTTAATCCGGTGAAAAATGTGTGTTGACGAAAATATTTTTGTTTTGTTTTCGTTGATGAAATTAACAGTAGGACCGGACAAACTTTCGTCGACATCATCACTCTGTCTGTTTTCTTCGAATCGCTCGTTCGTGTAGCTGCCAAGCCATATTTTGATAATACACACACAAAAAAATGTGGTGTTGTTATTGTGACACATGCCATGCGTGTTTATATGCAGTCACTTTTGTGATAATATTTGACCTGAAGTCAACACTCACCTTGACAGTGACGTACTGGACTGACAGGATGACTCGTGATTACATAGCGATGGACTTTTTTTTTTTTTTTTTTTGGTCGATATTGGCCATGACATCAGGGTACGAGACTGGGGAAGTTGACACGTGTTTGATCGCAACGGCACTCATCTGGTTTTGCCAACATTAAGTCAGGTTTACGTCCAATTGTTTCGAATTTTTGACGCAAATTTACTGAAAATGCGCAAAGCGGACATGCAACTTATGTCCGTTTGCATCGGTTCTTCCTTTGCGAATATTGAGAGGGAACTCCGCCGCTGTAGGTGGCGCTATACACCATAGAGGTGTGATCCCCACTAGTAATGTAGAAGAAGAACAGGAAGCAGAAGTTTGTTTTTGTAATTCTTGCTAAACCGTAGTGTTTCTTTGCTGTTTTCTAGGGGTGTGAATTGCCGAGTACCTGACGATTCGGTCCGTATCACGATTCATAGGTCACGATTCGATGCGATACCGATTAATCCCGATATGAATTTACAAGTCGATTCTTGCGATTATTTTTTTTACTCAAATTTGGAAAATATCATGAAAATGTATTTATTTATTGATCTTATTGAACTTCAGTGTTATAACTGTGAGCCACCGTATTTAACAAACAGGTTGTAACCTTTTTCATGTTAGAACAGCATTGAAATAAAATATTATGGCTTAATGCTCCATTAATATAATATTCTTCTATGCTTAAGGTGTGAAAGTTAGACGTTTTGTTGAATATTTTTCCATCAAAAATGGACATTAAAAAAAGCGATTCGGCTGCCTATTGAATCGATTCGAGAATTGCGTGCTGTCGAATCGCGATATATTGCCGAATCGATTTTTTTTAACACCCCTACTGTTTTCCATCTAAAATTGCATTCATATTTGCTTCCTTAATTAATTGCAAAAAGATCTCTGTTTCATTGTAATCCCCCCCGTGTTGATGCGGATACACAACGATGGCCCTTTTGCCAGCCTTGACAGCAACGTAGTGCATCAAAAAGTTGAGACATGGTTGCCGAATCGCACCCCCAATCCAAACCACCCCTCCCTGTTAGCGCCACCACGTCCAGTAACACAACGCAGTCCCTGCTAATTAGTGTTCCCTGCGGGAGGGGCGTCGTTAAGCGCACCCTAACGAGGCGCGCCGCGCTCCCCGGGTCAATCTAATCAGACACGGGGGCCAAGGGAGGAAGTGGCTCCAGCCTTATTAATTTCATCAGCGGGGGCAGTGGGGGCGGCGGTACGGGCAGGGAAGAGGTGCGCCGGGCTGCGGGTCACCTTGAACGCATTAAGCGGTGGGTCGGACAGGGTGAGAGACGCACCACGGAGATGGCGCACCCCCTTCAACATCACGATGTATCAGCTAGATCATCCTTTCCTATTTTTTTTTAATTTCCAGAATTGGCGCACCCCCAGCAAGGTCACTTTGTGAAACTTTGGACAGCCACGTAACGCGCTGAGCCAAGTTGGAAACTTTCAAGATTGTTTTTATTGAGTACTTTTTACCCTTCTGCATCTCTACTGAGTTGGCGCACCCCCTCAACCCACACACGGTCCCTCATCTTGATCAGTCTTTCCTAAAAATGTTGAAACTTTTTCCGTCACACACCATTTTAAACAGCATCCAAACAGACACGGCGCACCACCAGCTAGATCAACCTTTCTCAAAATCTTTATTCTCGCACCCCCTTGACAGAGATGGCGCACCCTGCACACTCCCTCAGTTAAATCAATCTTTTCCAAATGCCCTGAAAGTTTTGAACCCTCACACTTTATTTAGTAACCTCACAATATTGACGCACCAGCCTCCCCCGCGCACACCCGGGGAAAAAAACAAACATTGAAAAGCATTGTGTTCGCATGAAAATGATGGGGGATTTTTTATTTTTTTTTTCAATAACAACATCAATGATTTTCCATTGTGCATATGTACAGTTGTGCCTTGAGATAAGAATTTGTTCAGTTTGGTGTCGTATTTCTCCACTGAAATGAATTGGTGTGAATTGTGTGAATTGTCCTGTTATGATGTTGGTGTGTTTCCATAGGTACTTGGCACTCTACAAGGGCTTGGTGCCGAAAATAATGAGACTTGGGCCAGGTAACATTTGCCCCTCCCCCATCAGTTTTTCCCATTAAATCTGTTAGCAAATGCTAATGTCTTGTTGTTCTTTTGACCCACAGGTGGCGCTGTGATGCTGCTGGTGTACGAGTACGTGTCCGGATGGCTCCAGAGGAACTGGTAAAGAAAGACACGGCAATGACCAAAAAAAAAAAAAAAAAAAGTGCCTTTTGGGATGTGTTGTCCTAATACCTCTAATGGAAAAGTATATTTCCTTTATGAAGTATATTTAAGATGAATCCAAATGCAAATGCAGTTTTTCAGGTCCATTTGCCTTTTTTCTTTTTTTAAATCAATACTTGCGAAAGGCCATACAGTATTTTTTAATAACTGTCATCAAAAATCCTCTAAAATTTTATTCCAAGTACTCAGGAGATAAGTCTTAGTGTTCACTTGTCAACAAAACATCTCAAACAGCCATAGTATGTAAATATTCTATTTGCACTGTCAATCATACAATGGTAGGACTTGCACTTGGGACCCATTAAGAAAAAAAAAAAAAAAAAAAAGCTTGTTTAGTTGCATTTTGAAGTTCGCTCACCAATTCAGCAGTCTGCATGTACACGTCTTTCAACGTATGTTAAGATAGAGAGCACGTAGCTTTTAGCTGTTGCATGACTGATTTTGTTATGTTCCAAATGTGAACTGGATCATTTCTATTGTCTTTTTTTTTTTCTTTCTTAAAACTGACTTTGGAGGCTGCATCTTTTACCAAAAAGGAAAAAAAAAATCCACTTTCTCTCACTTGGGTGTGTTTGGAGCACTTTTTCACACAGTTGCTTTTGATGTTTTATGTTTCTCACCCATGAAAGTTCATGAAGTGCCTCATTTTTGTTGGTGGTCGTCCTGATAAACAGCACAAAGAAAAGAAAAGTCTGTTTTGATTTTTAAGAAGAAAAAAAAACATTTCAGTAATCAGTTTCTTTTTAATTTTTAGTTTTAATGTGCCAAATGTGAATTGGTCAATTTGTCATAACAGCCTTTTTTTGATGAAGAAAACTGATGTGTAGTTGCAACTATTGCCAAAAAAATGAATTAAAAGTCACTTTTGATTACTTGTTTCACTCACTTGGGTGTCTTTGGAGCACTTTTTATTCCACATTGTTGGCTTTGTTATTGCATGTTTTTTTTCTTTTTCTTTAAACCTATGAAATTTCAAGTACCTCCCATTTTGGGGTTGTTGATGGCGGGACAGGAAAACAAGCGTCATTAAAAAAAAAAAAAAAAAAAAAAAAATCAACAAAGATGACGTCAATGTGAATGTATTTTTTCAAATAAGTCAAACATAACTTGAAAAAAAATAAAAATCATCAAAATTGATTGGTTCAGCAGCAAATCCGATCTTCGTTTATTATTATAATATATAAAAAATACAATTTAAAAAAAGTTTAACTCATGATGACCGACGGTACTACCTTAACATTCGGTATTTACTTTGTTATTCATTGCAAAGTGATGCAAATTTACTTCTTTTTTTTTCTTTTTTTAATGGAACAAAATGATGTGATGGCATTTTTTTTTTCAGTGTTTCTTTGAACTATCATCACAATGATATTAGCTCTTTTAAAATTAGCTAAAATAGGCCTTGACCCTTTTTTTTTTTTCTTCTTTTTTTTTTACTTTTACTTTGCAACACAAAACAAAGATTATGAAGGTTTTGGTCTCGGTTGTAAAGTTGAAAAAATATGAAAGGACAAAGTACTGTATTGTAAAACAGTCAAATAGGCTGCCAGCAATTCATATCTTTAATGTTGTCAATCAATTAATTGATTGATTAATCGGTTATCAGAACTTTATTCCACAATAAATCATAAAAAAAAAATCCATCCCAGTCAGGCCCTAATCATCACTATTAAAAGGCAAGCAAGTAATCGTTTTAAGTATATGTCAAACAAAGATATGTGAATGCACTGTGAATAGCTCCACACAAGAAAATTGTTGACTAATAGAGTCATCATGGTGCACCACTTGATTGAATGAATGCTTGTGTCTTCGCGCTTGCCAGCAATTTGAACGCCCCCGACCCCCTCCTTGACGTTGGGATGGCGGCCCTCCAGGCGACTGATGACACCCTAAGCCGTCGTCCTTTGCGATTCGGGCGCCGTTCGTTTGTTCGTTTGTTTCCAACACATCCAAATTCCCCGCGCACCTTCGTCCCGCCGTAAATCTCACACCTTTCCTTTCGCCACGCCTCATCCGCTGACTCGGTCATATTTCAATCGTGCGAGCTGACAGCGCTTTGACGCGCGCGTGCGCTTTTAACCATTAATATTATTCATGTGTGCAAACGTATTGAGGCAAATAGCTGGCGGTTTGTGGGCGGACATTTTGTTGCCATCATATCAAGTTCTGCGCCCTCTCCCCCGGAGACCACCTGACTGATGAACCCACAGCTGGACTGGCTCATCTGTTTTGTGAAGCTGAGCCATGATTGGTCGTTGGCTTGAGCAACTGTGATGTCATTTTCTGTCGACAGCAAGTGGCAAAATGGCCGCTCCCTGACATGGATAAAAACGGTTGGATTAAGATGCTTAAACTCGTATTCCGCATAGGGAATATTAATCAGAATACCCTGTTTAGACTATTGGGGACTGGGGATGCTTGGCAAAAAAAAAGAAGCGAAAAGCGAGGCCTTCATATGCATGCCAAGGAGGCATAAATCCAACAAGATTGAAAAGTTTGAGAAATCATTTCAAAACTTTTCCCTTCATGAATGCGAACGAAAACCCCAACAACTAAAAAAAAATAATAATAATTTAAATGTACCATTTAGGCATAAAAATATAACCGTGACAACAATTGAAAAAATGGTCCAAATGAAAAACTGAAATGTGTTTGCGTAACTGTGTACACCCTCAAAGCTTGGAATGCAGCTATGTTAAAAATGTGCGCTAAATCACACTTCTCATTTGCTCCCAAAAACGTATAAATACGTTCTATTTTAAAAGTTTTAAGTGGCCCAAAGATGTATTTATACGTGTTTTATATTTTTTTTTATGCTAGAGCATACAGAAGGCTTTGATGCAACCTCTCATCAGCAAAGAACGGTTGCAGAAATGGTAGTTATTACACAAACGGCCAACAGGTGGCAGCAGAGCAAAGGAGATTAATGTTGAAAAAAAGCTCAATTACTCACAATTCTACAGATTTGTGAATAATGATGAATATAATAGCTATATTCTAATGCTCTTTGTTGCAAAACGGAAACAGATAGAAATATTTTCTTTCCTGAAGAAAGAAGAGACTTTAATCTTTCTTTTGGTAGGTTCCATGTTTTTATAGCAATAGAACACAATATTCTGTGGGCCTTGCAAAATCAGTCCAAATCCAGTAAAACAGCTGGAAGTGAAGGGGATTGCTTCTATGAATATGGCTGCCAGTGAATATTAAGTGCCTTTGATTGTCCAAATAAAGTTCAGATGTTCTAGTAGGCTTTTTTTCCTAGTCTTATGCCCTGCAGAGCACTTCCACAGCACCAGAAGGTCCTGATTGATCAAGGGTATCTCATCAGTCAGGAAGTGGTACAAAAGAATTTCCAGGGAATCAAACACAGCACGGCACCCAATGAAGACAGAACGCAACCTCCAAAATACTGGGAAAAACGAGAAGAAAACTGCTCAGCAGCGCCAACAAGAGGTTGACGGTGGCAATTAAGGAGCTGAAGGAATTTCTAGCAAGTAACGTGACAACAATCTCCCATCTTCATACTGAATGTAAGGTGGCAAGACAAAAAGACGCTTTATCCTTGGATCCATCTTTAACATGCCAGTGCCCGCCGTCCCCGCCCCCCTTTTTTCCCAAGCCCGAAGCAACGGTCCGTGACTGCTGCATGCGGGGACGAGCACTTTCCAAGTCAAATCCGACTGTTGACACTGTGGCAGCCGCCAGCCGTCTGTTTAGGCCGCAACAAAAATCTCTCCCGGCAGGTAAAGTCAGCAGCAGGTGAGCGTGTGTGTGTTGTTTTTCCTTCTAAAATATTCATCATCACCCCCCCCCCCCCCCCCCCACTTCCTGTTTCAACATGCCTTGCGGATTATTTATGACACTTGACGCCTCCTCGCTATAAGTGTCCTCCAAAGTGTTTTTGCATCTTTTTTAAGGTTTTGCATGCGGCTCACGCCTCGGATGAGCTCGAAGGCCTCCCAGTGCTCTGATTTACTGCGTTTTGCATGCCGCTGAATGCAACGTTAGTGTTTCAAACTTGTTTTTTTTGTTTGTTTTTTCCCCGAGTCTTTAAGTGGACATAATAAATGCCGGAAATAATAAATATATACTGCAGCATTTCTATTTCCTCCCCTTCAAAATAAAATGTAGAAAAATTGAGAATGACTGCGGCGTTACACTTTTCCATCATAGTAGATCAAATAAATCATAGCGGATGATTGTACTTCTAGTTTAGTTTTACTTATTGTGTTTGTTTGTTGTTGGTGTTTGTTTTATTTGTTGTTTTATTGTTTTATCCCCATTTTTCACCTTTAGTCAAGAGGTATTGCCTTTTCTCAGGCCACAGTTGGAAATAAGAATTTGTTCTTAATCTGTCTTCCTGGCTAAATAAAGGTTAAATTAAAAGTAATAATAATAATAATTTTAAAAATAGTGGAACCACTTGTATTTCCTCTATTTTCCCTTCAAAATAAAATAAAACAAATTAATAAAATAATAAAACAAATACATTTCTAAAATGTCATTGGGGAACTACAAGCATTTTGTATTTTCTTTGCTTCAAAATAAAAAGGAAAAAAATATTTAAGGAAACCCTGTGCATTTCTAGCATCTTTTCAAAATTAATTTAAAAAAAATGAGAAAGCAATGTAGCATATCTTTTCCCCTTCAAAATAAAAATGTATTTGATGAATCTGTGATGGCACTTCCCCTGCCTTTAAAATAAAACAGAATATTGTGTTCACTATGCACAACTACAGATACATAATTAAAGTACTTTAAAGTACTCTAAATCATGTTTCCTGTCCTCATTGATCACACTGAGCAGTTTGTCTTCACAATAAAAGTGGAAAATTCAAAAGGTCCAAAACAGCCAAACAATTTAATAAGATACATTCAATTTCATTGTGCAACATCACGATGTGTCAATTGTCACTGCTGAGAATTCTGCCAACAACGAAGGTACATAATTGTAAGTCTTGATGACTAATTGCACTTCATTCTACGTACCTTTTTATTCAAATAAATAATCATAAACACAACGGGGGTGCTAGATGTTCCTGTTTTCTTTTTGCTCCGTAAAACAGTGATTCCCAACCGGTGTACCGTGGGGGTGGGGAAATAATCCCATTTCCCTTTCTTGATGCAAATACTATTTTTTTTTTGTAAACACTGTGTATTTTTTTCCAACTATCTATGCCAGTGACTTATAGTGACAGGAAGAACAATTACATGCACTCAGATTGCAGAAGGTACATCATTAACCTGTGCATCCACTTGTTGGGACATTAGTTCAAATTGAAACACAACTGAAAAGCCCCGTGGACCAGTGGGGTGTCAAACATACGGTCCGCGGGGCCAAAACCATCCGGCACTTTAATCTGGCCTGCAGGATGAATTTGAAAATCAATTATGTAATCAAATGTATATCTTTGCTTGTAGGTCTTGATATTTTCTATTTGCTGGAAAATATGTGCCTTGGTCAAAAGGTTGGGAATCAATGCCTTAAGATAACAAAAGTTATTATTATTATTATTATTATTATTATTATTATTATTATTATAAAGCACCCTGAATGCAACATTTCCCCCTCTTCTATTTGGAATGTCGATGGAAGTTCTGCGCATGCGCGTAGAATGCAGCTTTCAGGTCCACCTGTCGCGGAGTAATCCGTCGTGCGTTCAAGGCCACGTCGGAAGTTCAAGACTTACATTTAAAAAAAAAAATTAAAAAGGCAAAAAATAAAATCCTGTCGTCCTTCATTTAAGAAAAAATAGTCATCGCGGATGTCCTGACCGCCGGGTGGACGACGTCGCGGCCTTGCGAGTCCGACAATCCCCGTCGTCACAGCTGCCACTGGCCGGCGGCGGCGGCGGCGGCGGCAGCGGCGGCGGCCATGTGTGTGCGGTCGCAGAGGCCGACGTGGTGCCGCTGTACCCCGTGGAGGCTGACGCTCGGGTGGTGCGCCGCCGGGAGGCCGGGATGCTGGGTGCTGTGACACAGCTGCTCGCTGTGGGCGAGCCACTCGGCGTCTGTTCCGGTGGGTGACAAAAGAAAGGCGAAGAAAGCTCCGTTAAAATCGAATGGAACGCTCCGACATACACAAAATGGCGGCTCTGCTAATTAAGCTAAGTTCCCTATATAGTACACAACTCAGCAAAAGTACTCATTCGCTGTACTTAAGGACATATTTTATTTCAAAGAAACAAAAAGAAAAGTCTCGTAAAAGTAATGATTCAACTGCAACAGTCAACGACAACACCTGCGCGCGTATAATGCGAACCTTATGGAAAATATGTCCATTTTTACATTTGCCAGCGGTTATCTTTGCGCTTGGTCGTCACAGAGACATACATCCGCGCCGGGTCTCATCCAGGGGCTGCTCCTAATAAATCGGGGCAGGCGGAAATCACCAAAATATTACACACAAGCTTTTGCCTGGGATGTAAACCGTCAAGCGAGGCAGTCTTTCTCGCGCCTGTTTCGGCGCCATTTCGGAGCTGAAGTTTTTGTCAACAAATGATGCAAAGATTTGTACACATTTGTATAAAAATTAGCATTTGGACTGTTTAGGTTTGATTTATTTAGAATCAGAGGTGGCAAAATCCTTTTAAAATTTTGTAAAAAGTAGACCGAAATGTATGCTTCAATACAAAATTAGAAATGAGTTTTTCATGTCAATACCAGCAACTGACAAATGAGTTGTTTCATTGTGAGGCCATGCAGCGGATGTAAAATGAGCGTTTGCTTCGTTCAGTGCATGAGAAGAGGTTGAGAGTTGTCACTATGACAACGCACCTGCCCATGATGCCCTGAGCATCTGACAGTTCCTGACTGACGAATATGACCGACCCACGTGTATTATTATTATTATTTTTTTTTGCTTTCCCCCTTCCCAAACTATAGGGAGCTTGTTTTGAAGTTTCACGAATACTTTCATTTGTGCTACAAGACTGGCAAAGTCCATTACACTTGAGGGCGATTCCTTCCAAGGCAAAAACTTGTAGTTTAGATTTGAATTATATCTTTTGTGACAAGTCTTGAACCCTTTCCGACATACCTCTTGTGATTTTTTTTTTTTTTTTTTTTTTTCGCAGACAGAATTTTTTGAATGTCATAAACTGTTGGTTTTTACGTTGCATGGCACAAGACACAACACATTTGCTTCATTTTTTTTCTTCAGCCAAAGAGCAAGAAAGAATTCTCTTAAATAAGGGATATGGATGGGGAATATTTGGCTTCTTTGAGTCTGTTGCCTCATGTAGTTCATGCTCCCTGACTCATTGCTGCTGTCACCCCCCACCCTTTTTATACATTGTGTTAAAAAAATAAAAAAAATAAAAAATTAAGTTGGCAAAGGAGCAGAAAGTACAAAAAAATAAAACCGGTAAAGTAGCCTAAATACTCAACTACATGAACAAAATCAACAAAAAATGTTTGGACGTTGTTTGGAAAATGTTTACCAATTCTAAACACAAATAAAAAATTATTTCATTCACTCTTTGTCCCAGTTTACAGTTGTGGAAGTAGATTTAGTTTTTTAGTGTAGTGAAATACATTTTAGAGTCCGTACTTTACCTTGCACTGACTTGAGTGAAAGAGTCGAATCTGTATAGGCTGGATTTTTTTTTTTTTACCAGATTGTTTTTACACAAGTTGTATAAGCAAACACATGCAGTGAGTACGTTTGTCTCCCGGGGTTGTGCTGTTCTCAAAACTAATAAAACCTTAAAAGTCCAATATTCATGATTCTTCTTTATAGGTAAATAAATACAAACAAATCCAAACGTCTTTACGTCGTATTTTGTCACAACACTCAAAATGGCGCCGAATGTGGCCGCGCAACAACTTGGCATTCCAGCAAAAGCTGTTTTCAATCATTTTTTTCTGATTTCTACCTCGCCCCGAATGAGAAGAAACATCCTCTTTGTGTCACCTGGCGCGGTTGTACACTGATGCGAGGTTCATGACAAATGCTAATCGCTGGCAAGTGTTAAAAAAAACATATTTGTATGCAGGTCTCGTTATAAGCGTGCAAGTCTCTGTAATATTGTCGCCGGTTGATCAAATGGAACGATGGAGCCGAAAGTGCCCTCAATATGACTTGGTACGTTTTCACATTGCATGGAACTTTCACAAAAAAAAAAGAATAATAAATTATACGGCACTGGTCTCGAATGTCATTTCGGCTTGCAGGTGTCCCTAATGTTGTGTCCTGTTATTACATTTCAATTGGAAGTAACTCAAAGAAACACATGTAATCGTTTTATTACGTCCTGGGACGCATTAAGTGCAATTTAAAAACTCGCGCTTATTGATTTTGTGGATTATTTTTGACTGGGGGGTGCAGGTGGGGGTTATGAAATATGATAATGAATGAGCTGTGTGGCATCGAGGCAGGCAAGAGCATGTTGAGTTTAGAGCGTGATGAGGCTCTGTGTGTGTGTGCGTGGTGGGGGGGGGCAGCATCATTTATTTATTGGCTGGAATCCCCCCCGCCCCCTCCCTCCCTCCCTTCCTGACAACGTACCATTTGATTAAAAATGTCTGACAAATGATGGGTTGAATTCATGTTTGCGCCTGTGGTCGCGTCCTGTCAAAATTGTGAAGGATGACGTCTTCCAATAAGGCCTCGTTCATTCCAATCAGGCCGCACACGTGCGCCAAACTAATATGAGTCCAATCAAAAATAGCATTTCATTCGAAAAGTGAATGACACTTTTATGGCCTTGAAGTCACGTCAGCATTTGCAACGTCGTAATCTGGCGTACATCACAATTTTAATGTTTTCTGCTGATTTTTTTAAATACACAATTTTAGTCACGTTACATTTGATCCAAATATGAAAATTCCCAATGCTTTCTTGTTTTGCCCCATTTTGTTTCAGTCATTCTTGATTATTATTATTTTTTTGTTGCCTTTTTTTTCTCCACATTTTTATTATTCACTGCACGGATTACATTTTTAAACGTATTCTTATTGGTCATATTTGACCTCATTTTACGCAAATCCAGTTTTTGATTTTATTTGGAGTCACATTTCGATGTAATAGCTTCTTCCTATTTCAGTCACATTTGACGTTACCGTTCACATTTGAAATTTCTTTTTTTTTTTTGTGGGGTAATGGATTATTTTATTTACGCAAATATCTACTTTTTTTTCTATCGCCGTGTTGTTCCGTTTTATTTTAAGTCACACTTCATATCATGTTGTTATTTAATGTTATTAAACACACACACATGGCTACAGGAATGATCGAAATAGTTTTGGAAAGTTGTGTTGAAATAGTAGTTACCATATTGTATTTAAATTTAAAAATGCATTCTCATTTAATGAACCAATATTACATCGAACGAAAATGAATGAATGACGAAATCCTTTCGTGTCAAAGCTGTCTTCTCAAATGAAAATTATTTGCTCATTGCGACTAAATGTCATATCAAGCAATGCGAAATAGGAAAATGTATTTTATACAACATTCAATCTGATTAGCGACTCAAACCCCCCACGTGATGGCACTTTTGCACTGTATTATATTTTTCTTAAAACATCGTGAGTTGCTTGCACAATATTTATTTTTCTGCTACGACGTCAAAATGTTTGTTTAAATCAAGTTTGTATTTATTTAATCAGATTTTCTGAAAGCGTTTTTTCCCTCTCGTTTTATAAATAAAACATCAGATTTATATTCTATTTTAATGGCAAATATTAAGTTTTTAAAATACATTTGGGTCAACAGGAGCAAATTTCAGAAATACTTTGTATATTTCGGGGTACTAAAGTATGAATAAAATATAATTACGCATGCATGAGAGCTGCGCAATTAATGTCTTTTAATTATAGATTTTTATTTATTTGTATTTAATTATTATTGATTCAGCCAAGAATTCTAAATTGAAATTGTCTTTCCTAACTGTTAACAAATCTAACTTGGTCACAAGGTTAATACAATGTGACGTCATCAGCTCGTCTTAAAAACTCCACCACCACCTTTTTTTTTTTTTTTAACTGTCGTAAAATTTGTGTCATAAAAATCCCCACGGTTTAAATTCTACAAAACAAACTTTTTTTTTTATTTCCTTTTAAAAAAATATTATTCAAACTCCTCCACTCGAGAGTTATCTTAAACCGTCACACATCTGCTTAAATTGCACGTGCAAAATTCATCTCCTGCAGCAAATTCCTGGCGTGGGCCTCCTCCGGGGTGCAGCTCAGAACCAAGCCGAGAAAGGAAGCCCGAAAGTCGGCCTGACAACACTCCACTCTCCCGCCTCCTTGGGAACGACCCCAGCCAGGTGCACACAAAATCTCGTGTTGACATTGAGTATTGTAGTATTGATTTAGATTAGGTCGTGCTTCACATCTTTCCATAAAAAAAAAAAAACAAACACAAAACGATGGCAGCTTTAAAAATCAAATAAGCAAATAAGGCCAAGTCGGCAACAAGCTCAAAAAGCTGATTGGGCATTGAAGAGAAACACACACACACAGAGCTTACTTTGCTGCTCGGTAATGGACCGGATCCCCAGAATGTCCGTGACCGAGTGCGACGAGGGCCAAATCCGGTGCATGGCGTGCATGTGTCCGGGGAGCGCGGGCACGCCGGGCGGCGTGGCCACTTTGGAGCCGGGGTACGAGTACAAGTGGTTGTATGGCAGCGCGGCGGCGGCGGCGGCGGCGGCCGACTGAGACGCCGGGTGCGCGTGAGCGTGCGGGTGCGTCTGCGCATGCGCATGCGCTTGCTGCAGCTTGGCCGACTCGTACACGGGGCCCTGCTGCGCCTGCAGGCCGCCGATCTTGTTGCGCAGGATGCGGCTGATGGAGCTGACGGACGGCAGGTTGAACTTGTCGCACACGCCGTCGGCCAGCAGCCGGTCGCGGATCTCCCAGGCGAAAATGCCCGGGTCGCGCTGCTTGTACGTCCGTATGTGCTTGACCACGGTGGGCGTGGTGACGCGCGGCTTGCTGCCGCCGATGGCGCCCGGCAGGATGGAGCCGGTCTCGTTGTAGCGCGCCAGGATCTTGCTGACGCAGCCGTGCGAGACGCGCAGCTGCCGGCTGATGTCGCACGGCCGGATGCCGAGCTGCGCCAGCTCGACGATGCGCAGCCGGATGGCGTTGGGCAGCGGCCGGCCGTTGACGAACACGCCGCCCAGCTGGTTGACCTCGCCGAAGGCCGGTTCTAAAAGAGAGCGAACATGACGTGAGGGTTCCTTGTCTGCTCATGGAGCACTATATTTTTCTCGTGAGAAAGCAAGATGGAGACGGATTTGTTCTGGAACAAGGCTATTTACTCGCTACACTTCCTGACAACCTATCAGCTGACCAACACTAACCAATCAGGAGCAAACTTTAGCTAAATGCAAGCGATTGAGAACAGCAGATTCAACACGTCAATTTCGCTCTAATTGTATTTTTTTTTAAACAAAAAAAACAACAACATGTAGAAATGTGTCAAGAATTCAGGATATATAAATGTAAAAGTAAATATATATTTTGACAAATTAAATTAACGTACTCATTTCTGAACCCTACAAGAGCCACCGAAGCTGACGCCCGCTTTTCATGCTGCCCGCTCCAAAGCGACTTGATGCGCACTCGAGCGGATCAAACTGCATCCAATATTGTCTGCTGCCTCAAACGAAATCAACCTGAGATTTTTTTGCATTTACTTTCATATTTCCATGCAGCGTATCAAATTTATAGTCAATTTCGGGGGTTGGTTCTTGCCACATTTGCATCCATCCTGCTGAGACTCGAGGGCACTATAACTGTATTATTGTTTTGTCTTCTCCCTGCAATTGCGCGAATCATGTTGAGACGAGTAAATCACAAAATTGTTTTTGTTTTATAGATTAGCGTGTTGCTGCTGAGACTCAAGCGAATCAAAGGTAAGCCCAAAGTTCATTTATTTTCACGGTGATATATGCCACACTTGGACAAATCATGCTGAGACGTGAACGTAGCATATATGAAACTTTAGTGCATGTCTGTCTTGACACATCATGCTGAATGCCAAATATAATCTATTCTTTTGTTTGTCATGCTTCACTTGCATGCATGCTGCGACTCGAGTGTCTCAAAACTCTAAAAATGAAATACTGCATGTCTTTGTTCAATGCATCTTTGTGCTGAGACTGCAGCAGATCAATGATAAGTGCAGGGGTCAATTGTATTGATTTTCACAGGTAGCATGATGCTGTTGTAGCATCATGCTGAGACTCAAATGTATTAAATATCAAATATGACCGCATGAGAGTCAGTTAAAGGTATACGTTCAAATAGGGTTGCTGAATTCTGCTCTTGCTGAAACTCAATTTAGTCAAATAAAAATAATAGTGGGAAAAAAATATATACACTCGCATTCGGCGTGATGAATCTCAAGTGTATCGAATGCGGTATGAAAGTGCTTTCGAAAATCCAATCATGCTGGATGTCAAGTGCATCCGATGGTGTAGATATGCGACACTTTCATGCATCATGCTGACACTCAATTGTATGAAAGGGAAATAGTTTCTTGTGCAATGCTGAAACTCAGGTGTATGTACCTGCATCCGAAGTACTTGTAAATGTTTGGAGGTACAGTATGCATGTTGTTTGTCATGCTGGAACTCAAATGTCCCGAACTGCATGAACACATTTGTTGTTCTTGGCCATAAAAAAAAAAAAAAAAAGTACACGCATGTATATGAATGCATGATGCTGACACTCATCAAATTGATACTTGTGATTCATTTTATGCAAGATTCATCTTAATAGTTTGCACAATGCTGAGACTTGATTAACAACTCCCATTTTGATAGTGTCTATAATATATTTATGCATCTTTATTCATCATACTCAACCGACCGAACTCCATTCGCATTTTGCTCTATAGTCGAGACAGACTTCGTGCATGCATCACATCATGCTGACACTTGCGTGTAAAAAAAAATGCAATCATCATAAATTGTATATTTTTGCATGAATGGTGAGATTAAAAAAAAGCAACAAAATAAAAACTCCAATTTATATATTACCATTGTTATATACTGATGTACGTGCTTTCACGCCTAATGCTGAGACGTAAAACTATCAAACGCATCATTTGGGGAGCGTGCACAATGCGGAGACTCAAATACACAACACTTAACACCAACATAAGGATTAAGGTATAGATCGTTCTAATCGTTGGGTGTGTCTGAAGCAAGATACAGTTGTGATTATTATTATTATTATTATTTTTTTTTTAATGGATGCACATGCGGAGTGTAGAAAACAAAAACTTTATTGTATGAAGAATTGACTTGAATGCAATTTAACAAGGTTTTTGCATGCTGAGACGCGTTTCAAAAGCAATAGGCCGACATAACATCGTATTATACCGCACATAATGCTTGGACTTTATTAATATTTACTTGCCGATTTTTTTTATTTGCGTCATTGACAGACCTCTTGTCTTTATACGCTGAATGCTGAAACTCAAGGGTGTGTATGTATATTAATTTAGATATATATGCAACACGCATGAAAACTAATTCTTTTGGCAGTCATAAATGCATCTTGGCGCTTTCATGCCGAAACTTGTGTGAAAAGTTTATCATTTATATTAATTTTGGTGCATCCATCACACATGCTGAGACTTGCTCTTGACATGCTGAGATACGCTAATGTCCAAAATATAGAATTTTGGATCATGCTGAGACTATATTCTTTCGACACGTTTCATGCTGAGAGTCGTTGCAGCATATTGTCCAAAAGCGGAAAATTCAGGAGAAATGCATGCCTCTATTTTTTATTTAACTTTTTTTTGAATACATGTAAGCCTATACGTTTTTTTCCAACCTTCCATAACGATGTCATCCATGTGGACGGCAATGTAAGAATTCCATCGCACAGAATGACGTCATGATAATAAACACTTTGTATATCTAACGGGCATTTTTACGCATCATGCTGAAACATTCTGAAAGTTAGCTGCATGTTTACAACTTTCCAGCGCCCCCCCCCCCTTTTTTTTCTTTTTTTAAACACACACACTCGCTCCACACACAAACCCATCAGCCCTCACGCACAACAATCACGTCTTTCCACTGCTCGCCTGCGCTTGCGACTCACCCATGCTGGCGTTGAAGCCGCAAAGCAGGAACACGGCGGCGTCCGCTTGCTGCTGGTTCTTCTGCTGCTGCTGCTGCAGGGCCCCGCCGCTACTGCGTGGCTCCTGCTCCCCGTCCAGCGTGTCCAAAACAACCCAATCCTGGCTGAATCCTTCCTCCTCCCCCCTCCCCCCCACACCGAAACCACAGACCACCAGAGCCCGCTCTCCGCTCCGGCAGCCCACCAATAAGCCTTCCAATGACGGTCGGGCGAGCGAGCGAGGCTCGGCGAGGCGGACGCGAAGCTCGGACGCGTTTGGGAAAGACGCGACGCTCCCAGCAGCTTTTTTACTTTTCAATCCGCTCGGCACAAGTCGGAGGTTGGACCTGCGCATGCGTGCTGGCCCTGTGATTGGCTGGAAGAGAGGAAGGCGCGCTGCTATTGGCGGCGGAGTTTGACTTGACACTTGACCCACACCCCAACCAGCCATCCTCAGCCATCACTCTGACTGCATGTCACCGCCAATGTGTTTGTTATTGAGACTGATAGTACACTAGTGGCCGCATCCACGCCGCGTGGGTGCGGAATTGTGGATACCCTCCACCCCCCCCTCCCCCAAGATAAATCCGCACTTGAAAAATCCAAAAGTGTCCGCAACGAGCAATTTCGCCGTTAAAAATGTCGCGAAAAAACACAAAATTCAGCTCTCGCGGTACTTTTTCGTGCACGTCCACGCACGATTTTGACATTTTGACAACACGTGCACGCAAATTGATTATGCATGTTTGCATATAAATCGTCTGCTGCATGTACGATTTCACATACAGGCCTTATTCCACGCACGCATAAGGACGCAATTCACTTTTATTTTATTTTATTTTATTTTATTTTATTTTATTTTATTTTATTTTATTTTATTTTATTTTATTTTATTTTATTTTATTTTATTTTATTTTATTTTATTTTATTTTATTTTATTTTATTTTATTTTATTTTATTTTATTTTTGTGCGTGTGCGTTATACGTGAATAAAACACAGCCAGCCAAAAACGACTCATTTAGAAAACAAACGCGTTAAGTCACACCCGAAAAAAGTCAACCGAAAACAAGCGTGAAATGAGAACTCATTATTATGTCACTTGATCGAATTTGATGACGAGAGTGTCATGATGGGTGGATAATCGGATCGGTTGGCTTCAAATGACTTTTCGTGTTGATTGAAAAAAATATATATAGATTTTGGGGTCTGAAAATGCAATTACAGTTATTATAAACAAAAGCATTTAATGACCATCTTCAATATACGTTAGTGTAATGATTTCTATTCTGCTACATTTGTTCTCACCTCATGTTGATTTTCTATTCTTTTGGGGATAAACTGAAGTCATCCCCATTATCGGAGGTTTGGAAATTTATTTAATTGGCCTCGATCGTGTATAGGCCATTCATGCATATATTATAGGATAGTTAGCGTATGTGTATGTAGGCTATGTGTATGTGTTAAATGAAAAAAAAATGTAGCAAAGCACTTTTATAATAGATTACATAAATAACAAATACAATCAATATTTTTAAGTTTAGTTTTGTTTTTTGCTTATAATTCGTGTTCAAATGAGCCTAATGTGAGAAAATAAGCAACATGTTATTTAGGCCTATATTTTGTTTTTTAAGGTTTATCATTGATTCATTCATTCATACGTTTTTGTATTGATACTACATTGATTGATATTTTTAACGTGTTCTCCTTGTCACATATTATTCCTATCCAAAAAAATATTATATGTATAACTCTCGAGTAGTTGTGGAAATGTCGTGCAGAAAGCTAAATATTCAAATAACATGAGCGAGTGCATGCGGCCTAATTCCACATTTTATACATTTCTGATGCATTTTTTTTTTTGTCGTAGAAATGCTTCACTGTCCTTTTGCGCACGCGCCCTGGTGCTTGTTGCGATTATTTGTAACACACGTGATTTCCGGCCGTCACGCTATGGATGGATGGATGGATGGATGGATGGATGGATGGATGGATGGATGGATGGAACCCCCATGCACCCCCCACGGGCCTGCACGCGCAATGCAAGCACGTGCATGTTGTTTTTTGACTATGAAATTTGGCATGCTGCATAAAAAAGCGACTTCGAAATAAACTTTGTCTGCTAAGAAATAAAAAGTTCCAAAATATGACGCCTGTTTGAATAAGTTTATAGCGTTTTGCATTAATATCCAAATTGACCAATAAATTCAATTTGCATCAGTGTGTTCATATTCACTGCAAAAAGAAAAAAAAAAAAAAAAGTCTATTGACTGACGCAAATTTCATTTGCAATTCAATTTAGCATCTCCAATTAATAACTGCAATATGATGTTGCATCTACTGGAAAATAACGTTCAATAATATTATTTTTTTCAAAAAACTAAATTAGTTTGACAATTATCTGTGTGAGTATTTTACATTTTTGTAGAAAATGTCGCATAATTCGCCTGTCAGTGTAGTTACATTATTGAACATTCATGTCATTATTATCAAAAGTATGCATCAATTCATATATTCCTATCGCGATTATTGTTTTACATTGTTATTAGTATTCAACAACTGGAAAATGATGCTACTTAATACATTATGTGTCCAATAGTTTTATAATAATGTTTTGGTAATATCATTAAAAAATATGTTGATGTTATATCATTAAGTTGAATTATCACGTTTTAATTAATATTATGAGTGGGCCTTATTTTCTTGCCGTGCAAGTCTGCCATAGTTTCAGCATAAATTTGACAACATGTCAAATTTACGTATTCTTAAAGACTTTTTTTCAATCTTGAAAATATGTCATTTGTTGACCTGATTTTTCTTTCTTTAATAATAAGAAAACAACAACAACAAAAACTCACCTTATTTGCTGGCGTGCACGGCTCAACGCAACACTTATGTGCATCTTAATAACCACCGGCGCCATTTTAACTTTCTACTCTATGGATGATGTACAGTCTTGTTAAACACACACGCGCAGGCGCACACGCACACACACACACTCCATCACTGGGTCATTTTGATATTGCATTTTGAGTCACAGTGCAACTTTTGTAGCTCAGGTGGAAAGCCAAAGGTGACGCTTTGTTTTTACATGTATCATATTCTGATAAATATTGCATATTGCAAAGGAATAATGTAAAAAAAAAAAATCCTATTTTGACCATTTTTGGCCCCCGAGCCAGATGCGGTTTAGAAACGGACTTGATGCGAAAGGGTCAGCAAGTAGTTGAGCACGTATGAGCTGCTGCTTTTTATTTTTTTTTCCAGTTGTTATTTTTTTTAAGCATTGGCGAGGGTCTGGCTTTGTACCACGTAACCTGATTGAAAATAACCTACAATCACTGGACAGTAGTCCAGATTTATTTATTTATTTATTTATTTATTTATTTATTTAGTGAACCAAGTTTTTTATTTTATTTTTGTTTTTAAAATCACATTTTTATTCCTTTTTTAGTTATGTTCTTAAAAATATTTTTTATTGTTTGTCTTTTTTATTTTTTTTATATGGAATTTTAAATTTTTAATGTTTTAATTTCTGCGGCTTTTTGATTTTTATTTATGTATTTTTTATTTATTTGTTTTAATTTTAATTTGTTTTTCTAAGATTTATTGATGCATGTATGTATGCATAATTCATTCATTCATTGAATCTATTATTTATTTATTTATACATTCATTTTATTCACCTTCAGGCAGTTTCGTATAATGACTTGACTTAAAGCGAGTTTCAATTAGGCCAGAAATTAAAGGAAAAAAAACCTTTAATAGTTAATTTATACACTATATAAAAAAAGTGTCTTTTCCAAAAAATACTAACACTTACTTTTCATCGACACGCTCAGAAAGGTATTGTCAAATGTTTTATGTCAATAATGAAACTGAATAATGAAGCTAATTCATATGTCAATCATGTCAAACTGGTACTTTTTGTATATTCTTGCAGCGTCTGGGCAGGTCTGAGATGCTGTGGCGCCATCTGCCGACTAATTGTAAATATATCATGATAAAGTATGAGTGACGGGCGCTGAGCTCAGTGCAGAAGTGTCCGGTAGAGGGCAGCAAAGGCACACGTATTGTGAACACGTCAAAGTGCTCAAAATGTACTAGTATGCTTAATAGGAGTATACTACTTTTCCAAACACGATACCAATACACAATACATGACTTTTACATACAATTTTGTTGAATTACAATTAGTCATGTATTACAATTATTGCAACAGTCATGTAATTATTAACTCTTTAGTTTTATAACCACTTTGATTTTATATCAAAGATATAGATTTTACTCACAGCCTTGAAATAATCGCGATTTATGAAGTGAAACACGTTTTGAAAAGTAACACTAATAAAAAAATATATATAATGCATTTTTAATGTTAAAAAAAAATAAAACCTATGGAATAATGTAAATACTGCATTGTTGTTGGAACCAGCAGACTGGATTCAACTGACCGCAAATATTGAACAGTCTACTCCAAAGTCCTCCTATGGACAGTCCTTGTCAAAGTCTGTTAGTTCCGCAACTGGCCAGTAAGAGGCGCTGTGTCACGATTGCCGTTGTTTTCACAAGTGTACAGTAGACCAGAGCAGGGAAACAGATGTGCCTTGATGGCGGCCATATTGGCAGGGGAGACGCTCGAGAAAAGGTAATGGGCAAGCAGGATGTTAGCTTCATGTCATGTCCATCAATGTCGGCACGCAGCTAAAGGGGCGAAAATGTGTTACTTATATTGAATTTCATGCATTATAGGCCTAAGATGTTTTAAAGTCAAGTCTTTCTCAGTGACATGGTCCATCAAAAATTCTACATTTCCTTAATTATATTCCAGTGCAGGCGCGCGCACGTGTGCGCATGTGTACTCCGCCACCCAAATCCTCTTGGGTGGTCGTCCCAGCGGTGGGGGGGTTGCTGGTGGCTTGTCTTACAAAAGGAGGAAGATGTCGAGGCCCGTTGAAGCATTTGTTCCAGGCAGTCGCCATTTTGCGTTTGATTGACGCCCAATGAGCGCCACAATGTGCGCCACGTTGGCAGGATAAGTCCCAGCTTGTTCCGTGTTGTCATGGCTCTCAATGGGAGACCCGCACCGTAACCCCCCCCCCCCCCCCCCCCCCACACACACACACACACACACACACACACACACACACACTCCATTCCATACACTCCCCAAAATAATATTTTTACACGTGTGATGCGAGTAATGTTTAACACTTAAGATTTCACTGTCATTGAAATATTCCAGGTTGGAGTCAATTGAAGATTTTCCTCGCAGGGGTGTGTACACTTTTGTGGGAAAGGGCCACATTTGGTTTTAAACATATGGGTGGGTTGGGTTTTTTTCACAAATTATTTACTGTTGTATTTATGTTACAATCAATTTGATTCAAAATATTAAACATTTATTAAAACTCATGTTGCATTTGTAAGGATGGACGTTAGCTAGCCAGCTAGATCGAATTTATTTATTTATTTATTTATTTATTTATTTATTTGAAAGGGACAATGCACATTAATCAACATTAAACAATGCAAATGTCATGCTCATGTTGGCTAAATTAAGCAAATTTTCATTGTCAGTCCCTTGGGCGGATGAAAATTAGCTTGATTTAGCTCATTTGGGCACATTGACAGATTAAGCGATCGTGAACTAGATAGAGAAACAGTGAGCTAGATAGATCAATAGATTGATATAGCGAGAGATTGATAAACAGCGAGCTAGCTAGAAAGATTGATAGCAAGGTAGATTGCACGCTAACTTGATAGTTTGCTAGCTATAGCTAGATTGATAGTTAGCGATAGTGAGCTAGCTAGATAAGCTAGAGAGCAATATTGTAATTTTTTAAGCAGTTATTTGTAACAATCACCAAAAATGTTATGTTTTCTACAAATTTTGACATGGCAATTAATTGCTGTAAATCATCCTAAATTTGGTTAGAAACTCCTCTTTAAAGTTTCGACGTATCATGACGTCACATCAACGTGATCAAATCTTTTCCGAAAGGGTCCTGACTCCTATACAACGTCAACAAAAATTGGTCGCCAATCCGACCAAAATCATAAAAAGCTTGACGTCGCCGTCGTCACGCAAAAAAAAATGCGCAATTGCGTGACATCAATACAAACTATGTGCGTTAAACCACGTGCACGGAGGAGGCTAATTGCTCACTTTGTATGCAAACAGGTTGTTTGGGCTGCCAGAGGGGGGCTAGCGGGTTGTTGGGCTGCACGAGAGGGAGGGGGGCGGGGGGTGTCTGTGTGTGTGTGATAATAATAGCACGTCGCCGCTCTTGTTGTCACTCGCCACCCAAGACGGTGATTGATGGAGGCGAGCATTTTAGCGTGACGTGTTTGGACGAGCGACACGTCTAATGATGACTTGTGGCTTCCCTCGCGCGCATTGTGCCACCTCGCCGCTCATTCGTCAACACCTCCCGCAACAAGTGACACCGCCGCCGCCACATTCACACGCAAAAAGCTGTGGGGGGTGGGGTTGGGGTGTTATATATAAGCGTGGATGTGTTTGTGTAAACATTGTTGCACCACCCCGTCAAGTGGACTTGTTGGAATCCCCTCAAGTGCTTTTTTCACCCCCTCTCTTAATTATTTATTTGCGTCTAGTCAACATATAATTGGAGGTGGATTTTTTTTTTCTTCTTCCCCCTTTTTGGGTGTGTGCGCAAAATGGCGGTGCCCACAAAATTCAACTTTTCCGTCCGGAGCATCCTGGACCTGCCCGAGCGCGACACGAGAGCTTCGCCCGCGTCCTCGTCACCGTTCTCGGCCGCGCATGAGTCGCACTTGGCCCCCCTCTCCTCCTCATCCACCTCCCCACTCACCTCCGTGTCCTCCACGTCTTCCTCCTCCGCCTCCAACTCCTCATGGATGCTCGACTTTGAGCCAAGCTCCTGCATGTGTGAGTGCACCTTTTTTCTATATACAACCATAATGGATGCATGGATAGACAGATAATGCTACAAAAGGGTCACATTAAATTAAATCACATTAACATGTAGTTTTACAAGCCTTACGTAACTTCATGATTGTCAGCTTGTTTTGTTTTTTGTTTTTTTAACCATTTGCAAAACTTGGGTTAAATCTGCATGGTTGACCTTCCCCTTTTAAAGTTTAAGATTGTTACGAATTATTTGTGATGTTGATGATGGATGGATGCCTGAAAAAGGTTTGAGATGCAGAGAAATTCTGAGAAATATATATGTAAAAAAAAATCACTCATATTTCGAAGGCTGCAGTTTTCACCTTATTGTTGCAAAATGTTTGTGATGTGATTAATAATAATAATAATAAATGATGATGATGATAATAATAATAATAATAATGTTTTACATTTTGATGTAAAATGGTGGCAAATTGACAAGATAGACCAAATGTCAGTTTTTCTATGGATCTTTTTTAAAATAATGCATTTGTGGCTTAAAATATACTCTAACAAAAAAAACCCCATTTTCGACTAACTTTAATTCACAATTAATTGTGGAAAAATCTACTAAATTCTTGCAAGATGGTCTTTTAAAATGATAGGAAAATGATCAGTAATTAGTTGTGATGGATGGATGAGGTGGTGGCTATTATAGGAAAATGTTGTAATCAGTCATTCCATGAACTCTCAAAGGATATAATAGTTTATTTTTGAATGCGACTTCTTTAATATTTGTTCTGAAATTCCTAATAAACCTGGTGTGAAAGTTCAGGATGGCGATGGATGCATTATAAGATCATCATCATTATTATTATGAAAATGATGATAATTATCTATTCGCTGTGTTGGATGAATGACTGCATTTAGAGATGGATGCTTGCATGTTTGTGTTTATGTCGGACTATGAAATTACCACAAAAAGAGTTTATTATTAAAGAGTGATTTTTATTGTTGCAAGGTAGATAATTTTGATGCATCCTTTTTTACATGTTTTAATTGATTCAATATCAGCATTTTGCATCATTTGAAATATTTTGAATATATACAGGCTTTTTTAATTCATTTTTTTTTTTAACTGTTTGTTTTACCTGGTATACAGTAATGAATGCAATCATGATTTATTTTTGGGCATTTGCATAAATAACTTCTTTTTTTTAAAATACTATTTTTAATCAGTTGCAGATCTTTATTTATTTCCTTTCAGCAATTTGCTATTTTAATTTTTTCTTATAAACGTATTGAGTTTTAAAATATTTAGGATTACATCATATAATTGATTTTATTATAATGAGTTGGGTATGTTAAACTTATTTTTACCGTTATATCACAATATTTCCAAAACCAATTTAGTTTATCCGATGTATTTTTCAAATATTTGTTATATGACGTTTATTATATAAATATATCAGTGATTTTATTTTTATTTTTTTGTAAAGCTTTTGGATTTTGGTTAATCTGTTAACATGCTATTCCATAATTGATTTCTTTTCATAAATTGCACCCCTGTTAATTTTTTTTAAATGATTATTTATGACGTCAGTACTTCAACGTCAAGTTGCTCATAAAAAAAAATACAATACAATAAAATAACAAACTCAATGTGCTTATAGCCCCCTCCTCTGCCCACGCAGCCTGGGACGACGGCGGCGGCGGCAGCAGCAGCCTGGAGGCCTCCCCGGACTCCACCAAGCCGGACGAGCCGTCCAAGCCTCCGAGTCCGGGCGAGGCGGCGAAGAAGCGCAAGAAGCGGCGCGTGCTGTTCTCCAAGGCGCAGACGGTGGCGCTCGAGCGCCGCTTCCGCCAGCAGCGCTACCTGTCGGGCCCCGAGCGAGAGCAGCTGGCCCGCCTGCTCAGCCTGACGCCCACGCAGGTCAAGATCTGGTTCCAGAACCACCGCTACAAGATGAAGAGGGGCCGGGGGGCGGACGAGCGGCAGCCGGAGGAGACCCTGCTGCACCCCCCGCTGCTGCGCAGGGTGCTCGTGCCGCTGCTGCTCGGCGACGGGAAGCCGTTCCACGCCGCCTGCTTGCTGGGCGCCGCCTCCTCCGCGCGGCATCCGAGGACGCTCCGCTTGCCGCTGCAGGCCGACTACCCGGCCCTCCGCGGGCTCCCGGGCCTCCAGCCGCCCGCGCCCGCGCCCGCGCCCGCGCCCGCGGGGTTGCCACTGCAGCCTCACCGTCACCAGCACTTTGAGAGCCCGGCGGCCTCCAGGCTCGCCTGGACGGATTTGTGGGGCGATTCGCTGCACTTGGCTTCGTACAAGTGACGTATACGTCGACTTTCCGTTTCCGCTCCGCGCACGCGCAATGACGAACTCCCCCCTCACGCAACTTAGAAATTCTCTTCGAATGAAAGATCACTTTGCACATTTCTGCGACTTTTTCTTTTAATGCTGTTAATATTTTTGTCATTGGGGTATATAGGTATAGCATAGATTGATTTTTAATATCTGGAGATATATGAATGATGGGTGCAGTTTTATGCAAATTAGCAGCGAATGTATAGACTGAATGTTGACAGTGAGAAAGTTCTTTGAGTTTTATGATTTCTTTTGTGAAGGAATGCATAAATAAACAACTTTTTGAGTGTATTTGCCGCGTGATGATTTTCAGACATTTTAATATTTGCTACATTGAAGAAAACGGTCTGTTGATGCCAACTTTCTATCCGTTTGTCTGCCCATCGCTTCTACCTTTATGGATAAATTAACTTTGTTTTTTTTTTTGCACAATAATCGTTCGGCCCATGCGTTGATTGATTTTTTTATTTTTTTATTTTGCAAAGCATCCCCAAAACATGCTAAAATCAAAATATGACCCTGCTGCCCCCATCAAAAGCATCTTCAATAGTCTACTGTAGCCGTCCTCGAGAGCCTATTCTGATGTTAAAAAAAAAAAAAAAAACTAATTATACAGCTTAAAAGCTGTGCAAACACCTTTTTTTTTTCATTTAAGGGGAGCCCCAGCTTGGCTTCCGCATGAGAAAGGCCAGTAACCCCCCAACTTGAGTGAGAAGCAGGCGAGTCTGAGCCTGAACTTCCTTTCAACTTGAAAAGGCTTCAAAGTATGAAGAAGTTGACTTCTTTGTAAGCAGCGTTTCGAAAATGTTGCTCGAGTGCCGAAGAGAAACGGTAGTTGGATGAAAACAAAGTTGCTGTTTGTAGAAAAAAGAAAGAAAGAAAAAAAGAAAAGAAATGCTGATTTATGATGCAGAGGCTGACTTTGTTCAAATTGTGACATTAAAATTTGAGTTCGAGTGTGGAAGAGAACCATGGACAATGAGATAGTTATAACTCATGCTTGTTGGAAAGTAAAACTATTTTTTATAAAAGAAAACAAAGGTATATAACAGTATGTAAAAGGTTGACTTCTTTTACAGTTACTAAAATTTTGATCGAGCGCTGAAGAGAACCAGTGTTCAAGTCAAAACCTACTTGGCAAATCGGCTGTTAAATTATGCTCAGGCTGCCTCACTTTAAGATGGAACCTTGTGATGTTACCCGAGAGCTGCATAGAACCAACAATAAGTGAGAGTATGAGAGTTGTATTCCAATGAAGGTGGATTTTTTTTTCAGCAAGCAACCCCTTTAATTATTGTTTTCCTGTTTGCCTCTTATGCTGTGATGCGAAAATGTTACTAGAGAGCCGAAGCGAACCGAGTCTTGAATGAGCTTTTTTATTTCAAGTAAACAAGTTTTTGATTGTGAGACCAGAAATTCCTTTGTAAACTGTTTACCCCCTCCTTTAACCTATAATGTTTAAAAAAAAAAAGTGACTCGAGAGCGGAAGAGAACTCATGAAAAGAAGAATGAAATGTATTTTCAATAACCTTTTTTTCATCATTAGGAAGCAACAAACACTTTTAGGAGACAAGAAACACTTTTCCAAACTGTTTTCATGATACTACCACCACTGCGATTCAAAAATGCTGCCTGAGAGCCGAAGAGAACCTGAGTAGGTAGAATTAGATGGTATATAATGTTTGAAGTGCCTCTTTCAACATTGGGGGAACTAGAAACTCATTACTAAACTGTTTTCATTATATTACCCATTTAAGTTGTGATGCTAAAATATTACCCGAGAGCTGAAGGGAACCAGAGATAAATAAAATGAGATGTTACATTCACAGTGAAGTGTTGTTTTTTTTCTTTTTCTTGTTTATGTTTTTATAATCACGGGGAAAGAGAAAACCTTTATAAACTGTTTTCATGATATACTTCCTTTAATATATGATGCTAAAACTTTTACTCAAGAGCCGAAGAGAACTCGGGGGAAAATAGAATGTGATGTTAAATTTAAACTAAGTGAAGTGCATTTTTCATCATGGGGAGGACTAGAAATTCATTTTTAACTCATTCAGTGCCATTGACGGCATACACGTCAAAGTAGGACTGTGCAATTAATTGAAATTCAATTATAATTTCAGTTATTACACTCCACAATTACAAAATCAGTATAATCGCAAAGTAAAAAGATTATTGAGTTGTTTAAATTTATACATTTGCACTTTTTTTTAATTTTATAATAACTAATTTGCTCAATTTTGTTTCATCCAAAAGGAACTTGCATAAATATAGTGTTTCAAATAATTTTATTTGTTTTAATATTTTTTTTAAATCTTTTTTTATGTTTAAAAATTTTCTTGTTTTGTACCAAAAATGTAAAAAAAAATATTGCCCTACTGCACAGTGCATATGCTGCACTCCAACTTTCATGTTTTTGCGAACATAAATAAATATATATTATTATAAATTCTGTTTGGTCCAAAACTTAATTATAGTGTTTCTATTTTTTTTAAATTTGGTCCTAATATTTTTACGCTTAAACGCTTAAACATTTTCTTGTTTTGCGGCAAAACATAAACAACCATTTGAATAATTGTGATTTCAACTATTGCCAAAATAATCCTGATTATTATTTTTCAACCATAATCGAGCAGCCCTACGTCAAAGATCCATTTTTACTGGGCTGGCAGTGAATGAGTTAACCTACTTACATGACTGTACTCCCTCAACATGTGAGGTTAAAATGTTGCTCGGGTAAGTAAAATAGGCCGTTACATTTACAGTGTAGTGTCCTTTTTTATCACTGGAGACAAAAAAAATAAATAAATAAAAATAAAACAGCTTTAGAAAGTGATTTCATCACACATTTCTTTTAATTTGTGATACTGAAATTTTACTCGAGAGCCGAAAAGAACTTTGGAAAAGTAGAATGTGCTGTTACATTTAAAGTGTGTTTTTCATCATAGGGAGTGGAGTGCTAAAAAGTCATTTATAACCTGTTTTCTGACTCTACACTTTTAGGCTGCGATGCTAAAATGTTACCCAAGTGCCGAAGAGAACCAAGGGTAAGGGTCTTTTTTTGTTGTTGTTGTTTTTACTATATATAGAAACTCCTTTATAAACCGTTTTAGTTATACCAACCTTTTAATCGGTGACACAAAACACCAGCCGAGAGCCGAAGAGAAGCAAGCATAAGTAGATTCAGTATTTTTTTTTCATCACCAGGAGCCTGGAAGCCCCTTTGTAACCCATGTAATGAGTGTTTCAGATCATGTGGGTGTTAATGCTGGGTGGCGGTGTGATGATCATGGCGGGGGGGTTCGACGGGTGGTCTCGTGTTTTCCCGCCCCCCAATAATGTTGTTTGCTCGTCCTTGTGACCCCGCAGCCCGTCGTCCCTGTCACCTGGTCCATTGTGGCCCTCGCTGGGGCCACCTTGCATCACATATGGAGGGGGTGGGGGCTTTTTTTGTCCATCCCACCCCTAAATGGACCATTGTCCCCCCCTTCTCTCTGAGATAGGGGTCCACAAGAGAGCGAGACCAAATGTTTAGTGTTTCAATTCTCGTGATGTTTAATCAGTCCCTGCGACAAATTTATGAGCGTTGAGGTCACAATGGCGTTGAGGAGCGCGATGGGGGGGGCGGACAAAGACAAGCTTTGAGGGGTTGCCATTGGTGTCTTCAAGTTGCCCCCAGGAATTGTCTGCAGGGGGCTTATATCGGCCGGATCATCCCGTCCTGCTTTTGACTCGCTCCAGGCCCCCAGAGGGTGGGGGGGGGGGGGGGGGGGGTCTCGTTTCAAACCAGTTAACTGGCCAGGCCGCGAGGCCACAGGAGGAGTTTGCATATGACCCCAGATTGTACATTGGAGGGCAGCCACATTGTACATAAACAAGGTGAAAGCGTCCTTAAAGTGCTCACAATTTCGAGAGCCGAAGAGAAACATTGATAATGAGATACAGTTAGTTAAAACTGCTTGTGGTGAAGTTGTCAAAATGGATATTTGGTACTGTGGAGGCTAACCTGCTTTATGCTGTGTCCCGAAAATGTTTACTCGAGAGCCGAAGAGAACTCGGAATAATGAGACGCCATCACGATTAAAACTGTTTGTAGAGGCGTTTGAAGTGTGATGTCGAAAGGGTTCATTTGTTATGCAGAGGCATTGTTGCTTTTATGCTTTGGCATGAAAACGTTAGTCGAGAGCCGAAGAGAACTCAGAATAATGACATCCCATGACAATTCAAACTTGGTAGAGAAAAATAAATAAATAAACATGTCAAAAGGGCTCGTTACTGTATGTAGACTTGCTTCCTTCAAGATGTGCCACGAAAATGTTACTCGAGAGCCGAACAGAAGCAGAGCTCGAGATACCGTTACATGTAAAGTACTTGAAAGAAAATGTACTTTTTTTTTGTTTGTTTTGTTTTTTTGAAAGTTAATTTGTAATGTAGAGGAAAACATTACTCGAGAGTCGAGGAGAAACATGGATAGAGACGCAGTACCATTACTGTTAAAATTGTAGAAAATGATTATTTATTTATTTATTTATTTATTTATTTTTTTTCCTTCAAGCTGTGAGATGAAAACGTTACTCGAGAGTCGAAGAGAACCAGGGATATAAATTATGTAGTTTTGTTGTTGTTGTTTTTTAAATATTAATTTGTTGTGTCAAGTCATATTTACTTATATGGGAAATATTCACCACATTTGTGGTTCAGATGATGGATGGATGGATGGATGGATCAAATTTTCCCGGTGAAGTTGAATCCTTAGTCGCAGCTGGGCGCATGTCGCAGTTTGTCCACCAGATAGCGCTCAAACACCTCCTTTCGGCAGCACCAAACGTCAAAGGCCTGCAGAGGCGTCTTGCTCCGCTAGAGGGCGCAAGCTTACCACAAATATTTTTTCTCATTTTTTTTTTTTTTTTTTTTCCCTAAGTTTCCGGCATCCTTAAGCCCTCGTGTGACGTAGCCCTGCTCGATGTGACGTCATGGGTACCTTGACCTCCTTTTTTTTAGCACTTCTAGTTGAGAAAATAACACGAGTGATGGTTATCATTATTATTATTATTATTATTATTATTATTATTATTATTATTATTATTATTATTATTACTACTACTACTGCAAATTTGATTTATTATAAGTATTATTAGAGTTAGTGACTTTTTTCTTTTTTGTAGTTTAAATGAAAAAAATAGTCTATATTTTCAAATTTAAATCTAAACCTTTTTGATGCAGAAAGCAATCCTGAAATAAGCAACACTTTTACCATGTAAAACATTTTTATTTACAAATAAATTTGCATAATATAGAATATGTAAAAACGTATGTCCTAATTTTAAAAGCTCAAAATATTTTATAAAATAATTGTTCCATTTTAAAACCATTAAATGCATTTTCAAAATAAATTATTATTATTATATATAATTATTTTGTATTAAATATGAAAATATAATGATATACAATTTAAAATAACTGTTTTCTATATTTGACATTAAAAATTTTACGTCTTATTGCATAATAAAAAAGTACAATTTCTCAAGTGTATATTTCCATTTTATATCCCAAGAGTGTATTGTTACTGTTTTTAAATCTACATGATAGAATTTTACAGGAGAAACCTAACTTATATTTTTTTTATTCATTAAAAATGTAGAAATATTCATCGTATTTTTTTCTACTTATGAAAATATTAGCTCTCATTTTCGTTAATTAGAACCGTGCGCAGTTGCTGAGCCCAATCTGGAGTACGATTATTATTATTTATTTATTTATTATTTTTTTCATTATTTATTTTATTTTTTGTGTGCATGCAAACAGGCTTGCAAGCGCACCAACAAGTCCTGCAATCAGAAATGTGGAGGGGGGGGTCTGTAAAGTAGTCGTGAGATGTGAGAGGAGTGCACGAGTGGGTTCTCCTCCTCTCAAGCCTCCAAGATGTCGTGCACGCGCACGCCCACCCACGCGCGTTCTCGCTCGCCTCTCGTGATGCTCATCAAGAGTCAGTCAACAAAAACTGCACGAAAAAGGGAATGCATGCAAAAGATTGAAGAAGAAGAAAAAAAATGAAATAACACTTCTAACAGTAAATGTAAAATAGAAACAAAACACTATAAAAAAAAAAAGGGGGGGGGGGAATACAACAGATTTATATAATATGGAATAAAAATGTAAAATTAGATGAATACAAAATAAAAAACACTTTTAGTAATATTTTCCTTTTAAAGTTTGATTTAAAACTGGAAAATAATACATTTTAATTATAAAATGAAAAGTGTTAAAGATGCAAAATACATGATTAAAAATAGAATATCAAACATTTATAGATGAACAAATAGAAAATAATGAATTTTATAACAATAGAAAATATAGTTGCTGCTTGAAAATACAAAATAAATGTTTTTATTATAGAAATGGAAAATATTAAATACTGCATTTGTTATTAAAAAATTAAAAATATAAAAATTGATAAAATATCGAACAATCTAAAACTAGTGAACACATTTTAATTAAATGGAAATATTTTATTTGGCTTTATTATACAACAATTTTGAATTACTTTTGTATGATTCCGACTGAATGAAAATATTTGAATGCATTTTGTCGTGTAAAAATAGAAATATCCAAAATTGTTATTTTATAAAAATGTAAAATAAAGCGTAGAGAAAATGTTTTTCATGAGAATATCAAATAAAAAAAAAATTGGAAAATAGACGCAATTTTTTTCACCATTAAATAAAATAATACTTTATCATTTAAAAAAAAAATCATATTAAATCCTTTTGTTAAAGCCCATAAAATCTTTCAAAATAATTCATAAATTTGTATAAAATCAAATATGAAATAAATTATTTAAATGATTAAAAAAGAAAAATATATTTAAGACATTAAAAATAACATTTCTGAAATATAAAGGTTAAAAAATAAGTCTGAAAATAACTAACAAATAAAAAATAAAGAAAAAAACTTATTACTTTCGCTTTTATTTTCCAATGTCTTATAGCTTCTTGCATGCACGTTGACTGGAGCCACGTGGTGGGGGGTGGGGGGGGTGGGGGGGGGTGCTATTAAAAACAACGCGAGGAGTGAAAGTGGGTTCTCCTCTCTGTTGGAGACTTGCAGAAGAACAAGAAGTAGTCCACGCATGCAAACGGGCAGCCCTCTCTCTCTCTCTCTCTCTCTCTCTCTGGTGATGTTCATCAAGAGGCCCTCTCAGCAGTCAGTGCAGTTAATCAAGTGCGCTCTGACGTCACCGGAGCCGCCACCCCCACCGCTCCCTCCCCCCCTCCGCCTTAAACGTGTGCTGCGTGGACCCCCGAGCCAGCCACGGCACTCCATCCAATTAACAACAACTAGAAGGACTTGCAACAAGAAACAACAGCAAGCAGAGAGGGGCATTAAAAAAAAGAAGAAGAAGACAGGACGAGGACGTGGAGACCACCCCCCCCTCACCCAGGACAAATAATGTCGATGAGCCCCAAGCACACGACCCCCTTTTCCGTGTCCGACATCCTGAGTCCGCTGGAGGAGAGCTACAAGAAGGCGGCCGCCGCCGCCGCGGCCATGGAAGCCGCCGGCGGCGGCGGAGGAGCGGCGGCCAACAACTTGGGGGGCTACCGGCAGCTGCAAGGGTCCCAGGCGGCCATGCAACAGCAACAACAGCAGCAGCAGCAGCAGCATCCCCACCATCACCACCATCACCACCACCACCATGCCCACATGGGACCCAACGCCGGCGGTGGGGGTGTGGGAGGCGGCGGCGGCGGCGGCGCCGCCGGAGGGGTGTCGTACCACATGAGCGCCGCCGGGGTGCCGCAGCTGTCCCACGCCGCCGCCGTCGGCGCGGTGGGCGGCTACTGCAACGGCAACGTGCCGGGAGACCTGGCGCCCTACCAGGACGGCGTCAGGGCGGCCGCGGCCACCGGGTGGTACCCGGCCAACCCGGCCGCTGACCCACGCTTCTCCACCAGTGAGTTCCGCGCGCATGCGCACACACACGTTTTGTCTTCTTTTTTTTTTTTTTTTTTACAGTCTCTATGACATTTACTGTAAATAAACAGACGAAAGAAGAATGCACTTTTCTTCATTAAAAAAACTATATTTTCCTGATCAAAATTAGAAAAGTAGCGCATTTTTGTTATTCAAAATGACATTTTTACTTCAAAATGGAACACACACACAAGCACACTTTTTTTTTTAAGTGCACACATTTTAATTGGCATTTTAATAGTTTCTTTGAACATTGAAAGAAAATAAGCTCAAAACTAGAAAACATTTGTTTTAATTTAAGAATAATATATTTTTACAATATCAAAGTGTAAGTTGATGATTTTCCTTTTCATTATTTAACTTAAATGACCACTTTTATATATATATATATATATATATATATATATATATATATATATATATATATATATATATATATATATATATATATATATATAAAACATGACGGCAGATTTTTTGACCCGTTTGAGGCGTCGCTTCTCTTCCTGGTTGTGGAGGGTGGAGCCGCCCATCAGCTGACTGCAGGCTGCAGGTCACTCGGTTATCGATGGTGTCATTTTCACTGAAAATGATTAGCTGTACTGTAAGCAATGTAAAAAACATAAATTCACATATAACAAGCTTTTTTTTTTTTTAAGAGAAACTTTTTTTTCTCTCACAATAAGATCATCGTATGCATGCTCTTTCATTTTGGACATAATGTAATACAAGAGAAATGTAAAGGAAGTGGAAAAAAGAAAATTCTGTTCTTTAAAAAGACCCAAAAATACAACGTTTACTACTCGAAACTAGAAAATATATAATACCTTTGTATTATTTACAGCAACAACAATGTGTAAAATTAGAAAGCTCTACAATTTTATAATTTAAAAACAGACAACACATTTTTACACTTAGAACGTTTTTTTTTTATTTTAGATATTTTAATTATAAACATTGACTGTATATGTAATTCAACAACATTGAACGGAAAGGGGAATATTTTATTTTAAAATATAGAAAATGCTATAATTTTAGTATTGAAACCTAAGAAATAACACCTTGAAAAAATGATTTTACTACATACGTTTTTGTCTTTTTAAAATGGAAAATTCAAAATTTGCATAATTTAACAATTTAAATATAGGATAAAATGAAAATGCTTTTTTTAAAAGTATTTAATACGAGTCTCTATTAATGGTGTACAAATAGGGTGAAATAAAAATATTTAAAAGTAGACTATTCTTTATTTTTACAATGTTTCCAAACTGTTAAAATAAGCCTATATGATAAAAATTGACAGAAAACAACAGAACATTTAAAAAGAAAAGCAGTCATTCATTTTCATTTTCAAAATAGGAAATAAATTTTTATTCAAAAAGAAAACAAAATACATTTTTTAACTGATAAAACATTTACATCATTTATTTTTTGTTAGTTTAAAAAATGTTTTTGTTGAGATAATACTTATTGAATCATATCCAACCTTTTATGAATGTTGAAAGACAGAAACTCGACAGAAAAAGTAAAAATTTTTTTATTTTGAAATAGAAAATATTCATTATGTGTACAGTATTCAAAAGATAAAAAAATCTAGATTTCTACCATGTCAAAAATAAATAAATTAGCTAAATAATTAAAAAATAAAAAACTAATAATTAAATTTTGCATGCAAATAAATTAGACATGTTTCACATTCAACAGTTTTTTATTGAGAGGAGAAAATACTTATTAAATCATATCCTTGCTAAATATTGATTAGGAATAATAAAAGGACATCCATTTTAAGAAGAATATTATCTCTTGCTAGAAATGGAGAATAATTACTTAAAAAAGTATTTACGTTTTTGAATAAGGATATGCATGGAAAGAGTAGTGTATATTATTATTTGAAAATAGTGAATAATCCATGTATTTTCATATAGATAGTAAAAAAATATAGAAATTAAACATTTCATTATTTCAAAAGGAAAATTAAAAAGTGTGTTATATACAAAAATAGAAAATCATTTATTCCATGAAAATAGGAAAATAAAACAACTATGAGAAAATAACAGCTTTGTATAAAATTCGTATAAAAACCGAAAATGCATTATATTATTGCAATATATAAAATATTTCTGTTGTATTGGATACTTGTACTAAAAAAACAAATAATTTTATTAGCTACAAATACAATACTTTTTTAAAATGCAAAACTACGAAACACTCAAATCAACTTTATTTATAAAGCACTTTAAAGAAAGCATATACATACATATACAGTAATAATATCAAAAATCATTTTAAGAAAAAAAAAATATAGATACATACACGTTTGTCATTTACTTGTCAACATGTATGATATTGCTTCCAGATCCCTTTAAGGAAAAAACAAGCAAATGCAATTTTTTTTTCCCCTTTCAAAAGTTTATCTCATGACAACAACAAAAAATGACACAAATTGTCACGTAATAATAATAATAATAATAATAATAATAATAATAATAATAATAATAATAATAATTATTATTATTATTATTATTATTATTGTTATTATTATTATTATTATTATTATTATTATTATTATTATGACAAATCACAACCCCCCCCCCACAAAAAAAATATGATATGAGTTGCCTTAAAAAACGTACTTCATCTAAGGAGATCATTTAATCAGGTATAGAAGATTTAAAATGACGTCATTTTAGCTTCTCAGAAAAATAATCGAATAATACTCATGTTAATCTAAGTGTAACAGGTGTATATTTTTAATCAAGTCAATTCAAACCGTCTTCAATGTGTATTAAGAACTATGTAAATCCAATTTAATTTAGTATTTTTTATTTTTTTTAACTGCTGTGCATGTTTCTCCTTCAACCTGAGCACACAAACACAATTTTGGGACTAAAACAATATAAGTAAGCATACTGGAGAAAAAAAATTGCTTAATTTTTGGTTGCATGATCAAAATAACTTAATATGACGTAGCCTATAAGAGTGCTTCGCATTTTATTTGATCAAACGCGTATTTTCAACTTATGAAATGAAACGTTGCTACGAAAATTGAAGTTTGTGAGCTTTTTATTATTATTATTATTATTATTATTATTATTATTATTATTATTATTACTATTTGACATAACATCAGTTTTCTTATACATTTCGGCCACGTCTGGAACTAAAGGTACTGTCAGATTTATTTATTGAACTGGTTGAATATTGGTCATAATCAAATCATGTTGGTGGAACTTGATTCTTCTTGAATTGTTTCAACCATGTTTTTGCGCGCATGTGTGTTTGTCGCAGTTTCCCGCTTCATGCACGGCTCGTCGTCGGCCATGAACATGGGCGCCATGGGCGGCCTGGGCTCCCTGGCGGAGGCCCACGCCAAGGGCATGCACGGCTCGCTGAGCGCGGCCGTGCACGCGGCGGCGGCGGCGGCGCCCCGGCGCAAGCGGCGCGTGCTCTTCTCGCAGGCGCAAGTGTACGAACTGGAGCGCCGCTTCAAGCAGCAGAAGTACCTGTCGGCCCCCGAGCGCGAGCACCTGGCCAGCATGATCCACCTCACCCCGACGCAGGTCAAAATCTGGTTCCAGAACCACCGCTACAAGATGAAGAGGCAAGCCAAGGACAAGGTGTCCCAGCAGCAGATGCACCAGCAGGAGGCGGGCTCGACGGCGGCGGCCTGTCAGCAGCAGCAGCAGCAGCAATCGCAGCAGCAGCAGCAGCAGTCCCCCCGCAGGGTGGCGGTTCCGGTTCTGGTTAAGGACGGCAAGCCGTGTCAAGGCAGCGGACCCGTGCAGCAGCAGCAGCAACAGCAACAGCAGCAGCACAACCACCCGCACGTGCACGCGCACGCGCACCAGCTGCAAGCCGCCAACGTCATGCTGATGAGCGGCCAGCAGCAGGTGCAGGGAAGCGCCGGACATTCTCCGGAGCTGGTGGCCGCCGCCGGCGGGGCGCCGCTTTCGGTTAGCCCGCCCGCCCTGCACGGCGGCCCAGTGGGCGGACTCTCGCACCTCAACTCGCCCGCCGCCGAGTACGGGAGCGCGCTGCAGTGCTCCGCGCTCTTGTACGGCAGGACGTGGTGACCAAAAAAAAAAATAAAAAAAATAAAGGCCGGCGCGACGCGACAAGAAGACGTTTCAAAAACAAACAAACTTTTTTTTTTTTCCCCCGAAGGATTGTATTTTTTGGGACTCCATTTTTCTCCACCGCAACTTGTGGGATTTATTTATGTAAATTATATTTACTTCGACATAGTACTAAAACGTAAATATTCACTTGGAAAAACAAAACAAAACTGCATTTCATGACAATTTTTTTGGGCGGGGGCTTTTCTATTTGATTATTTTCCCCCGTTTTATGATGTTTTTTTCCCTGTTTTTCAGACTATTTTGTCTTTCAAAATATGTCCTACATATCTTTTTATTTTGTGTCTTGTTTTCTGTTTTTAATGTTGTAATATTATTTTCTATTTTCGAAATATATTTTTAATGACACAAACAGTCCATAAAACAGAAAGTAATATGAAATCAATTATTCAAAAAATAACCCCCCCCCCCCAAAAAAAAAATCATGATTTTTTTTTTCTCCTCCAAGTGAATAAAACACGTTTCCGTAACATAGATTATTTACATTAACTGTCTTTTTTTTTTTTTTTTTTTTTTTTTTGCACCTCCTCATGTAAAAACTTTTTGCTGTTGTACAGTTTTGTTTTGTTTTGTTTTGTTTTGTGTTGGGACACTATTGCTGTCGTTTGGTTTGGTATTTGTACGTTTATATGTAACTTATTATAGATATTTGACTTACTACAAAAACAGTCCTATTAATAAATTATGGAAAGGTGAAAGCCGCCCCCCCCAACTCCTTCTTCCCCCTTATTTGTGGAATGCGCTGAAAAAAATGGACCTTGAAATAATTTTTTTTTCAAGACATTAAACACAAATATGACTATAATATAAACATAATAATCATAAATGAAATGATAACTTAAAAAAACAATGTTGACTATAGTGTTAGATTTGTCAATAATTTGATTTGATCTGAAGAAGTATTACACTAATTAGTATAATTGTATTATTACTACTTTTTAATGGCTAATAAAAGTGTAATAAATGTTTCGTAATATAGCAAAATTGTATTTTCTATTTGTAATCAGTAAAAACATTTTTTTCGATAATCTTTTTCAATTTGTACACAATAAACATTATTTGATATTAAATTACAATAAAATACCATACGTTTTAGTGACTACTCGAGTTTGAAAAAACACGTTATTCTAAAATAGTTCTTAATTATTTGTGATAAAAAAAAATAATCTAAGTGCCTTGAAAGAAAAATGTTGCCTTTTATTTTTATTTTATTCTTTTTTTTTTCTTCTTTTTTTCACGTCCACGTGTTGACGGCAAACTGATGTGGAACGCTTCATCATGCACGCGAAGAGCAAATAGCGAGTCCATTCTTCGGCTTTTGTGTCGGGGTTGGTCCGTTTGCACAGTCAACTCGACTATTTTCTTGTCTTTGTTCTTTAAATGTTACTTCTTCTTTTTTTTTTTGCTTTGTGAGTCAGCACACAGCAAACAGCAGCTTATCGTGGCCAAACTCCAGCTTATCAGCAATCAATCAATGCAGGGAGACATCATTAAAAAGCCCCAATAAGAAAATATATTTTGTTTTGTTGTATTTTATTAACACTTTAAATCAGGCCCTAATAAACGTTTTTTTTTTTAAGTCATTTTCATTTCAAGGCGTCTGAAAGAAAAGTATCAAAAGCAGTGCTAATCATTAAGAGGAAGGTGATTGGGTGGGGAGAGTGTATGGGGGGGGGGTCAGTCATTCTCCCGCCACCTAACAATGTGGTTGCTAGGCAACGCGGCTCGCGGCAGGTCGTCTAATTTCAGGGTGGAAATAGCTTTTCAATTCCGTGTTGACACATACAATCGTTCCAAAATGATCCGTGAAGCAGGCGGCCAATGTCAAACGTGCACACGCCTGATATAATTTATACATCCTGTACACTGAGACTCTTTTACTGTATTACCCTTTAAGTGAAACCAGAATGTATCGGCTCATTTTGACGGTAATAGCACGAGTCGTTGGAATCGTGCCTTATTTTGGCTCATTTGTTTCCTTTCATCACGTAATGCACTATATTCGTTACCCTGTCTAATACAAACTGCATTACATTTGTGTTTTTCATCTACATATATATTACATATGTAGCCTATATATTAAAACAAACAAACAAACAAACAAATAAACACAAACAAACAAACAAATATCAAAACAAAAAAGTAAAATGGGGTTTATGCCTCGGAGGAAGCGGGAATAACGACTTCCGGGTTCTCACGCGGGTTTGTTTCCGGTTCCGGTTTACGACGTGTGGGCCTCGTCTTCATGCTTGCGCTTTGCCCATCTGTTGCACATTCCCGTCGACAGGTGCGAGTGTTGATTTATATTGAAAATGTTTGATTGTTGCCATGTTTGTATGTCTTACAGCAACTTAAAAATAAATACATAAATATAAACAAAAACAAAAAAAAGGTGTTGAACGTCGACGGAAAGTGAGATGACATGTGGAAACCCGGAAGTCGGAAGTCCGTGGCATTATCTACCAGATATATATAACAGCAGAAAACTAAACATAAATAATTAAAACAACAAAAAATAAACACAGCAAATACAAAAGTGACAAAAACAAAGAATCAAACAAAACAACAAAATCGAAACACAACAGCAACTGAAAAATTTCTACTAATTTTGTTGCAAAATTATAGCAAATGCTATACCAAATTTCTGCAACAAGTCAGATGTACAGATAGATTTACAAAGCACATCTTAGTGATGTGTGCCATTTTGTGTGGGACTCCTAAAACACACCAACCTTTTTATGCAAGCTCAGAAATGTTTGTTTTTCTCATTTCCTTTCCAAATTGGCGCAAATCCTTGCACTAAATTCTTGTGACAGCTGCAGCTTTAAATTGATAGTAACCAACATCCAGAATGTCAAATTTTATACTAATTTGTGGCAAAAATAGTCGAAAAAGCTACAAAAGTTTTGCAATGATTGACTCAGGTTTTTGTATGGATGGGCGAGTACTCATGATACAGGGTATTGGGTACTTGAGGAGGTTGTCAATACTAGCCACCGATACCTAAGGCATAAAAATCTGGCATTAAGTAAGTCCTCCTCAGCAGTAGTTGGCGCTCTGCAGCAGTTTGACACATCTGTGAATCATCATCTATGTCTTTTTCACAATGTTTTTGTCATTGTGTTAAATGAAAAAAAAAAAAAGGTAAAAGTACTAGAGGTATCGGTATTAGGTATTAGTAAGTACTCAAAGACTGTCCATCCCCTTTTCGGTCCTTAAAAAAAAAAAAAAAAAAAAAAAAAAGTGCAGTGAACAGCTAAAGGTTATAATGTTGCATTTTTTTTTTATTACTAGCATTGCTAACTTGCTAGAAAATATGTCAGCTTTTTGACCAATTTTAATACTGAATTGCAGTCATTTTTGCATTTATTTCTTTGTTTATTCCAAACGAGACGAAATCTCCGAAGGCATGGCAGCAATTTGAAGAGCAGAGAACGCGAGAGGCAAATCACAAGGTCTTTTCTCTCCTTGGGTCAGCATTCAAATGTTGGTGCTTGCCGCCTTTTGTTAATACGCCGGAAAATATGTAAATTTGCCAATTGAAGGAGGAAGAAAGAGCCGGTCGTCAAGGTTTGGCTGCAGAAAAGTCTCGGGTTCGTAAATGCAGCAACCTCCAAGGACGCTTTGGTTTTGTCCTTTGCGCCTTTAACGTTGATAAAGTGAATCTTGATCCGTTATTTTAGTTAACAAAAACTAACAAAATAACTGTAAATGAAAATTGAAGGAAAAAAAAACATTCACGTGACTGAAATAAAATAACTACAAAAATGAAATGCTTGCTTTTGATGGATTTTTTTTTTTTAACTTTCGCAGCTTAATCATCAAACCAGAGCTAGCCAAGACTTCACATAAAATAAAATAAAAAACCTTAATTGATGATGATTTCTGTCTCTGGTGCTCTTTGTCAGGTTTCCTTTTGGCGACACCGCTAGCTGGTTTGTCTCAACTTGGAAAAAGAAACGTTTTTGAAGAGGCACTTTCGCACACAATACGTATGAGCGCTAAAGCTAGCTTAAACTGACGGCCAGGAACAAAGAAAGGACGTCTTCATCTGCATGTCTGGTGAGTACCATGTATTTTATTTCAAGTTTTTGGATTGAAAAGTATTCATTGTGAACTACTGTTTTGTATTGTAGCAATTTGGAGTTGTTTGGGGGGGTGATGTTTTGGAAGATAAAGAGTTTATCTTGCTCCTTTCTCACTATAGCTACGCAAATCGCTAACTCCTCCAGTGATCACACCTGTTGATGATTCTTGTAACTTTAATCATGGTGGAGATGACTCAAAAGTGTAAGACTGTAAGACAACATACATAAAAAAAAAACACTTGAGAAAAATAAATAAAATACAACAAAATGCTCTATCCCAGTCTGCCGTATGATAAACATTAGACTGAGCTATCATGCTAACGCAATAATGCTTGTGTACATACTAATCGCTAGCGCAAATGCTAATTGCGAGCTATTTTAAATGCTAATTATAAGTGAACATTTTTAGCATGTCTCAGGATACAAACTCAAGGTAGAAACATTTCACTAATTTATAGATAATCGTGAACATTTACAATATATACACAGGACACTGGCAATGCTAAAAAGGAAACATCTAACACAACAACATCCAGTTTGCTTTTCACAATAGAACTATAAAAAAAAAACAAATCACAATGTTTTGCTCTTTATGAGCCAGAACATAAAAGTGGCAGTGTTTTTGTTTCAGTAATAGTTAGCTAATCTTACTAAAATTTTGCGACAACTGCCCTTTAAAGTTCCAGTCCTCATTAGGGTATCAACCAAATACATTGCTAATTACCTTTCTGCTAAATCCCATTGCGAATCAACTTTCTATTAATTCCGATGGAAAGATTGGAGCAAATCCTACAAAAGTCTTGCGAGAGCTGGCACAGCATAGTTGAGGACGAATGATGTTTGCTCATGTGACTTGTTGTGAGTTGCTGGTGCTCAAAGTGATTCAAGTGCTGCTTTTCTATTCTCAACTCAGCCATCGCGAGTGTTTGCATTGTTGTGCATGCGTGTTGCGCTTGTTGCGCATCTGTCCTTGTAAGCTTGCGTTCAGTTTAGCGCTGTTTGTTGCATATGTCTTTAAGTGTGTTTACATTTCACAAACAGTTGCTTATACAGTCTAAGTCATTCTCATTTCAATATTTAACAAGTCGTCCCATTGGGAAAAAAAAAAATGTATTAGCATCCCAGGATTATGCTAGCTGCTATTTAAATAATGTTAGCATCTGCTCAGTAAAATGAATACATAGACTTGATGTGTAATTAGGTGAATCGCTCGTATGGAGCAAGGGCCGTTTTCTGTCGCGGGGAATCGTCACACATAGTTAAGCGTGGTAGGATAACTGCATCCCGACCGATTAATCGGGCATGTGCTCCAAATAGTTTGACATTTGGGAATTATCTTTTGGGGTAAAATTAAGGTTTAAACTTACAATATAGACATATGAGGTGGGATTGTGACGTTTATTTCTCTCAAAGCTTAGCTGATGCTTCAGGGCTTGGTCCCTAAACCCAACAATAGCGAGTGTTGACTGTATTCTGTTCCATTATTGGTTTCATTGTCAAACAGAGCCGTACAGATTGCCGCCCTCTCATCCAAAGGCACAAGTGCGCCCTCCAAATTCCACGAGGGCTCGCCGCGCATTTGCATCCCATCAGCGTACAAGCTCATTCAGCTCAATGCCGCCTGCTTTTCAACTGCACGGAATACCTTCAACCAGCGCGCCGAGCTTTTATTTGGACGAACACAGGCTGGACCGAAAGGAGGTGGACACCAATTTTCTGGGACGGCGGACGCAACCAAGGGTGGGGAGGAAGGAAGAAATGAAATAAGGGAGGGATTAAGAAAGGATGAAGAAAGGAAGCAAAGGACAAGTCTTATGAACTGATTGCTGGAAGGGAGAAGGAAGAAAGAAAAAGGAAGGAACTAATGGATGCATGAAAGGAAGACAGGAGCAACAGAAGTATATATGGCAGTAAGGAGGGTAGGAAGGAAAGATGGATGGCATGACGTGAGGAAAAAACGAATGAAAGCTGGATTGGAGGAAGGCTGGAAAGAATTAAGGATGAATGGAGGAAGGAATGGAAGGATGGAAGGATGGAAATAAGCAAGAAAAAGAAGGAAGGAATCAAGGCAGGAAGGAAGGAAGGAAGGAAGGAAGGAAGGAAGGAAGGAAGGAAGGAATCAAGGCAGGAAGGAAGGAAGGAAGGAAGGAAGGAAGGAATTAAGGAAGGAAGGAAGAATCGGAAGAAAATTAGGGAGGAAAGAAACGAAGGAAGGAATCAAGGCAGAAAGGAAGGAAAGAAGGAAGAAAGGAAAGAAGAATCATGGAGGGAAATTAGGAAGGAAGGAAGGGAGGAAGATAGGAAGAATCATGGAAGAAAATTAGGGAGGAAGAAAAAGAAGGAAGGAATCAAGGCAGAAAGGAAGGAAGGAAGGAAGGAAGGAAGGAAGGAAGGAAGGAAGGAAGGAAAATGAAGGAGGGGACCAGAGTGCATGAAAGGAAGGAAAGAAAGAAGTTATTGATTGGAAGAAGGAAAGAGGAAAGGAAGGATCTCAATTCCACTTCTGGTCTCCAACAAGTCAGTACAGAGAAGCCACATCAGGACTTGAGATCCTCATTTCCAACCCCAACCCTGGCTCGAAACCCTGACTACAAACTCCAACCTTTGCTTGAAAGCCAACCTGCAAAATGCAAATGAAAAAATGGAATCGCAATGACGCCACCGACCCAAGCAGATGCCACAAGTGTGCGTTCTTCTGCTTGTACGTGCCAGCGAACAAGGAAGGCACGCAAGGAAGCGAGCGAGCGAGCGAGCCCCCACCCCCAACCCCACCACCCTCCGGCTCTGTGTACAGTAGCAGTCGGGGGTCCATTGGGGGCCAACCAGCCATCACTAACCGGGTTAAGGCCACACTTTCTCTGTCAGCGTCCCGTGGTGATAACTGGAGCTTGAATGCGCCTGCGTGTGAAAGGTCTCACCGCAATCCCGATGTACGGTAACTCATACGACCGCAGACCAATTCCTTGTGTGTTTTTACATAATTGGCCAATAAATGTCTGGATTTTACTAGATTTTGACTAATTTTGCAAGGCCCACAAAATATTGTTCGATTGCTATAAAAACATGGAACCTACCAAAAGAAAGATTAAAGTCTCTTCTTTCATCAAGAAAAAAGTATATCAAGTTTCATCACTATTCACAAATGTAGACCTTTTTTTCCCCCCAATATGGTCCTGGTTGATCTCTTATACTCTGCTGCCATCTGCTGGCCATCTGTGTAATTACAACCATTTCTCAACCATTCTTTGCAGTTCAAAGGCTGCATCAAAGCCTTCTGTGTGCTCTAGCATTAAAAAAAACAAAAAAACAAAACAAATTATAAATGCGTCTTTGGGACGCTTAAACCATTTAAAATTGAACGTATTTATACGTTTTTGGGAGCAAATGAGTCAAATAACATAAAACATAAAATGATTATTAAAAAAAATATATATATATTATTCGAAACGGCTCCCAGTATTAAACCAACATAAGAAGTTCGGTTTTGGTGAGCCATAGAAAAGTATGAAATGGGCCGGAAGGTGGCCCACGGGCCGCAGGTTGCCCACCAGTAAGTGAATGATAGGCTGCAGCACCAAAAAAAAAAAAAAAAAAAAAAAAAGCCTTGAATGTTGCGACACAATGTGCAATCAAGACTCCCCCAAGATCCCCCCCCCCCAAATGTGACAACTTAATCGGGTCTGCCATGGCCGCCGTCATGATCCCAGCTGAGAAAAGGCACAAACGTCCATTTAACCCCCAGGCAGGACCACCCCCCAAGGTTCGAGGTAAATAGGACCCCGCACATTAGGACCTGTTGAGACTTAACATATTTTCTTCGACAGCCTGCAAAGGAGATTAGGCGGGAGGGTGGTGGTGGTGATATTTGCTTCCCCCACCCCCCCGCTCCCCACTGCTCCTCCCTCCTCTTTCTTAACGAAATATGTCATTAGGAGGAATTCATGTGACACAAAAGGGGCGACAGTCAAAAAAAAAAAAAAAAAAAAAAGGTTGACTAATTATATAGTTTGCCCTGGCAGAGGCTGCAGGCAGGTGGCTGGTCCATCATGCAAATGGCTGCGCCGGTGCAATTAGCCTCTGGCAGCCACCTCAATTAACAATTAGCTAACGTGCAATTCTGCTGCGCGCGCGACGCCCCCGCCGGCTCCTTTTTAGCCTCAATTGTCACCGTGTATTTTTTTCAATTGCTCAGTAGGATGCGCGCTTTTCTTAATGTGGTCAATTTACAGGCTCAGTGAGCGGATGTGTGGGGGGGGTCACGTTTCCATTTTAAGAAAAAAAAGAGAACTTGTTTTCAAGGAAGAAGTTGAGTTGACTTGAAATTAGTGGTGGGCGGATCGATCCAAATATCGATATTACCGATACCGGTATCGATACCGGGTCGATACTGGCACTATAATATCGATCTGGTAGTTTAGTTTTAGTTTGGCTCTTTTATGCACTGCTAAGTTTTGGTCAAACAGATAACGGGCATGTCACAGTAGTGTGTTTTGATTGTGTGCCATCACGTGACCTAACGTGACCTAACTTTGTAAATATAACAAGAAAAATAGCATCATAATAATCTTTGAAAAATCTGCGATACAAAAAAAGAGAAAAAAAAAACGATTTTTTTTTCCCCCCGCCAACTTGTAGATATGAAGTCCATTTTTAGCATTGTTATGTGGCTAAAGAAATCCAAAATACTTTGTAAACTAGTCAGTATCACGTCCACCAGTTTAGCGGACCACATGCTGCGTCTTGAGGTTCTGCTTTTCTAACCCCTTCCACTGATCCCCCTAGCAGTCCATTGCCTCCTCGCGGGGACCAGCGACACCCCCTCCGGCGCCCACCCACACGCTCTCATTATTCCCACTGGCCTCCGACATGACACGGGAACAAAGTAGACATTAAGCGACATTAAAGCTGGGGATGGAAGTAATCAGGAAGCCGTTATCTCTTAATGAAGCCAAACACATGCGCGGCGATACACACAGGCGCTAATCAATAGAGACCCCCCCCCCTCGGACAAAGAGGGAGGCAGGTTTGGGTAGGCTGGGGCCGGTCCTCTGCCCCCCCCCCCACCACAAATCAATTCGAATGCTTGTTTGCTTTGACAGTCTATTTCCATAGAATTACGTGTTCATTAAAAGTCATTTGTCAAGACAACACGAAGAAGACGCGAAGCTTACGGGATTAGAAGGGAAACACAGGCTGCCCCTATAAACGCTTTTGTTTTTTGTTTTTTCACTGGACAGCACATTGACAAACAAAATATAACACTTGGAGATACAGGTTTTTTTTTGATTTTATTTTGGTAGCTAATGGTACGGAAGCGGATTGCATTCACTTGAAAAAAAAACTCCTTTATTTTGACTATTTTTTTGTGGGGAGCTTTGTTTTTTTGAGTATTTTTTCTGTTTTACTGAATTTTTTTCTGTCATAAAAAAAATATTCAGGAAACACAAGAGAAAAAATGATTCAGAAAAACAGGGGAAAAAACATTAAAAAACAAAACAACCCCCCCCCCCCCCCCCCAAAAAAAAAAAAACGGAAAAAAATTAGTCCAAAACAGAGCACCAACTTCTGTTTTTTGGAGTACCGTAATTATTTTTCTTTTACCTCTGAACTCCAAGTGACTTGTTTCAGACCACTGACCTGTATATATGACTGGATAGTCGATAGCCCATACACGCCAGTGCAAGCCGTTGAAGTCACAGGGCGGCCATCTTGTTACTCCCACCTTGTGAGCAGACTACTGTTTAAACTATATGGTATACATACAGGTGAGACATATACAGCTCGTAGGTAGTTAATATAAGGCCGGAGACGGGGTGGGGTTTTTTTGGAATTTTTTTTTCTGTTTTTTTTTTCTCCTGTTTTTCTGATTATTTTTTTATGACAGAAAAAAAATCAGTAAAACAGGAAAAAAATATTCAGAAAAACAGAAAAAAAAAACTAAAAAAATCTGAAAAACAGAAAAAAAAAAACTAAAAAAATCTGAAAAACAGAAAAAAAACTGAAAAAAAAAATAAAAAAAAAAAAAAGCTCCCCAAAAAATTAGTCAGAAAAACAGGACTTTTTTGTATTCAAGTAAATGCAATACCCTTCCATACTAATGCACTCTAAGTTAAGTCATCTTTATTTTTATAGCGCTTTCAAACAGCCTTATCTGTCACAAACTGTAGTGCACTTTATCTAATGAATGTTTTCATATCTCTTTTCCAAGATGTTTGCAAAAGTGTCCACACCCTCTTGTAACTGGCTGTGTTCACAATGAACCACATCACATTCAAACTCATGTTAAATGAGAGTCAACACACACCTTGCCATCATTTCAAGTTCAGATGTTTTAGTAGGCTTTTCCTGACATTTTTGGCACTTGAAGCAAGGTGGAAGCGGACCTTGACGAAGGTCAAGATGGATGGAATTATGAACAGTTCAAGTAAGTGTGAGCACAAAAGCTTCAGGTTTCTGCCAGGAAAGATGTCAGGAAAAGCCTACTAAAACAGCTGCATTCCCACTTGAGAGGGTGTGCACACTTGTGCAACGACATCATCTCAGTTTATTTTTACTTTCCCTCTCGGCAAGATTTTGCTTTTCAATTTGAGTAGGTCAAATTGTTGAAATGATTTATTGTGGTCTCATTTTTAATATCACACAAACAGGGGTGTGTAGACTTTTTATATCCCAATTTACAAGGATATTTTATTCCACAATGCAGGAAAGAGGACTTTTATGTAAATGTGTTGCATCTGCATGGGAAAGGAGCTAAATTGTGCTGTTTTAAAGTTGTTTTGCATGTATGATGTCCCTTTTTTTTTTTTTTTTTTTTGTCACTCTAGCAGCACAATTGCTTTTACCAAAGGTCCCCCTTTTGGTTGCTATAGCATTCTCAAGCACCACTCTGCCAAATCCCCACCCCCACCACCGACCTGCTCTGCACACTTGTAATAAATTATCCTCAAGTGAAGTGAAAGAATAAAATATATTGGTTAAAAAAAAAAAAAAAAAAATGGCAACCAACCGGCGCACTTTAGTGAATCACACCCTCATAAACATTTCTGACCCCTTTTGCTGCATCTTTTCATGTCATCGCGTTGTCTGCTGTTACGCAACATTTAACGCCATCTTTATGCCGAGCGTGAAGTGCAAACACATGCGAGGAGGAGGAGAGATTTGTTGATTAATTAAACATGTCTCCTCCAAAAGACCCCCCCCCATCACAATGCGAGTTTGCGGCAGTGTGAATCTCGCGCTCCTCGTCGCTGTCATCGTCGCCAAATTGAATGCAGATTGAAAATATATTTTCGGCTCTTGACTGGGCCTATTCACAGCCTGTTGAATCGACGGCGCGTAAATAAAAAAAGGAAACGCCGGTCGGGAGCTTTTGAGTGATTGCACGCGTACACTTTGAGGAACGGTGTTATGAATTGAAGCATGCGCGGCGCAACTTTAAAATCATTTCATGAAACGCTTTTTTTTTTTCCCCCAGTGAGGTTTACAAAAAAGGGGGCGAGGAAACAATTTGGAAGTTGCCAAACGTGTGTAAATGTACAAATGTCCAAATTTGGTATCTATTTGAGGACATTAAAACTGCTGGTGTGAAAATGAATACAACAGCTGAAGTTTAGCGGGCAGAATAATCGACCGATTCATAAAACAATATAATGATGAATAAACTTTTTTTTTTGGGTCTCCTAATATAGCAATGAAATTATGAACTACAGGCAGAATATTTGACTGTTTTACATCACTTTGTTCTTCAGTATTTGCGTAACGTTACAACTGTAACAGAGTGTCAAATCGGCCGATTTTTTTTATTTCCGTTTGGCACGAGCTTATGTTTGATTGTCGTAATCTATGTCTTATGTTTTTTTGTAATTCGTGTTACCAGTAGGCACCAAGTAACCACAAAAGGCCACTTGAGTTGCCTGCGGATCTGTTCTAAAAGTAGCTCACCAGAGACACAAAAAAAATTCAAAAAAATCCGTACCAAACTGGTAGCCCTTTACTTTAATCAGGTTTATTATAGTTTTGGAATTTTTCATTTTAGTTAGTTTTGATTTTGTTTTAAGTTTTTTTGTTTTTTAAATTGATTTAGTTTTAATTCATTTTCAGGGTGGTTCTGTTAGTTTTTTTAATTAGTTTTAGTTATTTAATAAATTCATTCATTTTAGTTTAGTTTTAGTTAGTTTCAGTATTAGTTTTAGGTTTGTTTGTTTTTTTTAAATGTGCAAATGTGCATCAATATAAAATAGTACCATGGGAGCGACGTCATCTGAAGGTGCTTTTCTACTGGCTGCTGCTTGATGACGTCACTTCTGTGTGACACGCTTTCAAACGTCCTTTTTCCGGTTAATATCAAAATAAATCTACTTAAAATCACATTTAAAATAATCCCCAAAGGCTCGTGCATTCAATTCATTACCAAAGATTAAAACAAAGGACATTTTTGCCTAAATTATAGTTATTTTTAGTTAGTTTTGTAAACATAAAATGTAGTTTCAGTTAGTTTTTGGTTTTTAAAAAGCATTTCAATTGTTTTTTAATTTTAGTTTTAGTTTTTTTTTTGTTAGCTTTAGTTAACTAAAATAACCTTGATCAGCACCCAAGAAGTAGCTCTCAGTTTCAAAAAAGTTGTAACGTGTAGAAAACGAGACAAAACAAAATAAAGCACAAAAAAAGAAACACCACACCCCCCGTCACTGGAATATCGACAACAAGAAATTACTTTTTTGTACATGACGAATGCTTAAAATTAGCATCAAACTTTGAGCCCACTAGATGGCATGGGTGGAAAAATTTTGCATTAGCATCGCTAATAACTGCTTAGGACGTTATTTGGGCGAATTCTCTCGCGGGGGTGGAGTTCAAAGATGGCGCCTTTGAGTTTGCTAGTTTATCATTTTCAGTTTTCCACCTTTTTTTGTCATTTTTTTGTCTAATGTTTATTGTGTGTCATGTGGACTTGTTGTGTATTGTTTTTGTGTTTTCGACGCGAAACGGGAAGTCAAGTAAAAAAAAAATAAATAAAAAATCTTTACATGAATATTTTCTCAGTCGTGTAGGCAATAAAAATACCATCATTAAAGGTAATTTGACAGAATTTCTTATTTCACAAGAACTATCACTCTCAGCTGGTGATGCCTTCTGTACACTTAAAAAAACTAAAACTAATAATAAAACTAACACATTCTAAACTAAAACAGAACATTTTCGATATATAAAATATAAAAAGGAAAAAAAAACACTCTAAAAACTAATTAAAAATAACTGAAAAAAAAGTCTAAATTAAATCTGCCTATAATGAAAAACCCCAAACTAATATAGCCTGTCTGTAAACATCACACCTGTTCACTGATCTGAGGGACGCACCTTGATAAATGTGGCCTACAGATCCATGTCGAACTGCGCCAGCGGGCTCACAGCAGCACCCGGGATCGGTCGCCTGCTGCGTTCTGGCAAGAAATCAATAGTGGGGGGGTGGGGGGAGGAGTGGTGGAGGGGGGGGGGGGGGTGTGTCCTAATCATCTGTACATTTACCATCACAATCAACAATCAAAGCCAGGACCCGCACCTTTATTTTCGGGGGGTCTCCCGAGCGCCACAAATTTTCCCCGCTGACTGTGAAAAGGCGACGGCGGCAAATTAGAACCCTCGGCTCCCGTGAGCGGCGCCTAATGGCTCTGATTTGTGAACTGCTAAACGAGGTTATGTAAATGAGGCTGAATAGAGGCAGCGGGACCCCAGGTGACAGGTGCAGGCGCTTTTAAGAAAATATATTTAAAAAGAAAAAAAAAAGGTGGGAAGAGGATGGGTGTCACAAAATCAAGAAGGAAGTTGCAGCTAAATGTGATTTTGGCTGTGGGAGAAAAGTGTGACATGCAATGCACGCAAAAAAAAAAAAAAAAAAAGCACACAAATTTGGAATAATGTTCCCGTTTTGATTGAGACACGGTAAACTATTGGCTTAAAATTCTGGTTGCACTTTTAATTTCTTCATACTGGCAATATTTTCTAACCTGTCAGCGTTTTCCACCTACAAGCAAATTTCAGTTAAAAAAAACAACAACAACAAAAAGTAGTATCTGTTGGAAAAAATTAAAATAAAGATTGGCAATATTTGTTTGGTCATTGCAGTTCAAGTATCTAAATTATTATTTTTTTTCTGTAATAAAGAAAAAAAATCTGTCTTGTTGTTTTGATGGTAAAAACATTTTTAAATCACAAAATTTGCAGATAATTTGGTTGGAGATATGATTTATTTATTTTTTTCCTGTTCAGAAAAAGCATGTATCGACAATAATTGATATATTTTCTTCTGAAATACAAGGACATTTTTATTTATTTATTAATATATACTGTAAATCACAAAATGTTTAGATCCAGTAATTTTTTGGGACTTTATTGGCAACTAATAAAAAAAACATTTATCTCCAGATTTCAAGATTTTTTTTCCCCCTGGAAACACAAACAAAGAAAAACAATTTCTAGCATGAAAACAATTCTTCAAATCACAGAATTTGGAGAAGAGTTGTTTCTGCTCCTGTTGAACAAAAAGCATGTCCCACCAAATATTTGTATATTTTGTTCTGAAACTCAAGGAAATTTGTATTTATTTATTTTTTAAAATATGTAAATCTGAAATTTTTTAGATACAGTACTTACATTTTTTGGGGAGGATAGCTGATTTGAATAGTAGTTCAACTTTTTTTTTTTTTTTTCTTCCCAGAGACGTAAACAAAGAAAACACTTTTTTCTTGTTGTTTTTTGGATGAAAATATTCACATCACAAAATTTGGAGATACTTGAATATTTATTTATTTTTATTTTTTTAGAATTGCTTCTTTTTTTTGTCCAGCAAAAAGCATTTATCTGCAAATATATTTTTAAATATTTATGAAACACAAGGACATTTTTGTTATACGTTTTTTTTTTCTGTTAAAAAAAAATCACAACATTTTTAGGTACAGTACATAAATATCATTGCCAAAAACAGCTATCTCCACATTTTCCTGATTTTTTTTTCGCCACCACTGAAACACTAGGAAAACATATTTTTGTGACTAAAACATGAGAAACACTTTTTTTTCTTTTCTTATTTAATAACTTTTGGCTGTGTGGGAACATTGGGAGCAATGGCTCAGCGTGTCAAATCATGTCAAGTGTTACAGTTCCGCTCCCATTTCGGGGGGGTGGCAAGGGGACGTGTCAGACCCCCTTTTCCGAAAATGATTAACCCATCGAGAGAGCTCATATGAGGCGCGTGAGTGGCGTGGGCTTTCTCGTTTGCCAGCAACTGTCATTTTCCTGTTGTCGTCCTCATCAGTCTCTCTTGCCATTATGTGAAAAGACGGGGAAAATGAATAGAGGAAGGAGATTTTCCCACAGTCACTCAATGTGCGCACGCACACACAAAAATCACCATTGTGCCCAATGGCCCTGCTGCACAGTCTGCTCTGCACTCAACAACAATGTTCTCATTAGAGGATGACTATTCTTTTTTTTTTTTTTTTTTTATGAGTTATCAAGTGCAATGTTAACTACTAAGCATGTCATTTTGACTGGGTTTTATAATTCTTAACCATGTTAACTTATATTATATATATATTTTTTTATACATATGGCTGTTGTTACACTAATACAATTATGTGTTAAATGTGTTTTTAATAACTTTTTATTTTTCAATGCATTATTTATGAGAAGTGCTCAAAACATAGTTTAATATCAAAAAATTAAACAGTCTGTGAATAACAAATGACTTTAAAGTGCTTAGAATTCACCCAACTTGAACGTGTACTTGTTGGCTCCGCCCACATGGTGACGCATTTTCCTTAACTTCCTGCATTCCAACCAATCGGGACAAATGAGAATTGTACAGATGGACATGGTCAAAAATGGGAAATTAAATAACTAATTTTGTGGCTAATTAATGATAAATTACGAACGCATTTGAAGTTTTAAAAAACATTTACTTTATTAATAATACTTTAACGAACAATTTAAGCTAATACATTACACACACAACTTTTTGAGCGGGATAATTCTATACAGTATAGATGAAAAACAAGTAAATAGTACATACATAAAATTAGCATTCAATATTTAAATTTCTCAGAGCCTCTTTGTTACAAGAGTCATTGATACATCTGATATTGGAAACAGTACAATTGCGAAAGTGTGTAAAAGTAAATTATATATATTATTATACACGAACCGTGAGCATTTGTGAGTGTGGTCTCTTGGCTCAACACACAGTGACGTAATTGCTAATATTTCATTTTTAAAAAAATGAAAAATTATATTGACACTAGGTGTTCATTTTGTTTATCTTTTCCTGAAACTGGGTCACATATTTTCTGGCGTTGTGAGCTTACTAAGAAACGATGGAAGGATGTCGTACTCATACGATTTATTTGCGGTAACCTTATTGAAAATTTTGTTTTGTTCTATGAGCATGTTATTTTGTTAAAGAGTGGTAGAGATGACAAAGATTTATTTTTTTGTGGTAAATTTGCTAATTATATCAGCTCATGCAGTTTTACATACATAAATGTAAATTTGGAACTCACAAACCACTGTTTTCTGTATTTTGTATTTTATTTTAAGTACTTTGACTTGGTGATGCCTGTTATTATTTTGCAACGGTAGTCCAATAAAGCATTTAAAAAAAAAAAAAGTGACGCACTTGCTTCTGCCTTCATTTCATCTATCCCAACCAATCAGCGAGCACGTCTTCTCTTGATTTTGAGCCACAATGGCGGACACAAAGAAGCCGACCGCGAAGAGCTTTTCTCCCGTTAAGGAGTCCTCCAGTAACAAATTGTCCAGTTACTCGGGCTGTATGGATGTCCTGCTCAAGCTCCTGGCCGACTTTGCGAGAGAGGTTGGTTCGGTGTTTGCTTCGCGGAAACCGGCGAAGTATGTGTTGTTTGCTAGGTTCATGCTAACGCTCGGAGCTGCTGTCCGGCATCAGTCGGAGCAAAACATTCCAAAAGGGGGTCAGCTCGTAAAAAAGACAAACACTTTAAAATAGTTATCCTCAAATGGTAGTCTTTTGTTTTAAACTTGGTTACCCGACGTACTAGTATATGTAAACGGCTTGTTTACAATGGATCTGTGTTGTTCACATAGATGCCTCGTTGGGCAGGTTGGCCACTTACTGTGATTCGTCAGCCAGTCCGCCATATTGGATGGGGCAGCTATTACTATAACAAGCTCGGACTGAATTTTAGAAAGTAAAAACATACGAAGTGCACAAAAATCTGATGGTTCTAAATGTTTAATCATTGTATTTTTTGGTTATAGATAAGCCCAAAACTAATGTATTACTGTTTTTAATGGTTTCATAACCGCACAACTAATTGATTTAAGTTTGACAGACTGAAAAAAAAGTTTTTTTTTTATCCCCCACAAAAACTTTTTTTTTTTTTAAATATATTTTTCACACATTCTGTAGTCTTAGGGTGCTTTTGGGCTGACCTGCATTGCTTACGCCTGAATAGAGCCAGAAGTGTTGTCAGATGACACACATACACATACACATACACATACACACACACACACACATATCATATATATATATATATATATATATATATATATATATAATTTTTAAATCTAAAGTTTTTTAAGAAACTGGGAAAAAAACAGAAAAAGTAGACAAAATATAAAATGTGTTAAACAATAAAAGGGGGAACAATCAACATGGGCTATTAGGAAAAAGCATTAGACAAAAATATTTGGAAAAAATACACAAATATTAGAGTAATGCTGCTAGAAAATATAAGCTACAAAATTTTTGAAAACAAAATATATAAAGTGCTGATTTAAAAAAAAAAAAACGCTAACTGGGTGACATTCATTGCAATTGCTTGAGGCAAGGTTACTCTGAAGAAATACTGCACAGCTAGTTTTACTGTATGCTGTGTCTCAGCTGAAATTAGGTGACGCCGCTTTGAAGGTGACCATCAACATGGATGCTCTGAGTCTTCAGTCGTCAGACGCCAGTCACGCTTACGACTGCCTACAGCGCCACATCACTAACCTACAGGTGCGCTACGTGCTGGTTAAGTCGTACCCTATCAGTCATTGTGCATGTTACCGGCATTTTTTAATTTATTTTTTTTAAGCATTTTTCTGTCCCCCCAATTGCTGTTCATTTTTGGCTGTGTTCGCTTGTGACCTGAAATATTGCCGGAAATGTTCTTTTGGGGGAATGTGTCTTTTACTCCTGTTTTGTACCTTGCAGATTATAATTTTTTTAAACTAAAAAATATATCTTTGTTAATCTATGATTGAAGATGCATAATGACAGGCTGAAAAATGAAATGCTTTTCCACTAAATGACAACTAACCATGTAATCACTTTTTGTGACATTGTTTGATGGTGTGTCATAAGAAAAAATGAAAATAGAATATATGTCTTGGCTCAAAACAAGTTTCAGCAAACACTAAATGAATGTCAACATTTCATTTAGAAGAAAAATATTTGATATTTCCATCACTTTGCGTTTGTCGGCCGACTCAAGATATTTTTTAGTTGTTAAGAAATCGAATCCACGGCAAAAGCTGTTAAGTTGTGGAAGATGCACTTCACGATGTTGTCATTTGGTCCAGGCTGTGTCCGAGAGCCTCAAAATCCTGGCGGAGGCTCCAAGTCGCGCCTCATCAGAGACGGAGAAGGAAACGCCGTGTGACGCCGCGTCCTCAACTGCCCTCCAACGCGCTACGTCGACGCCTCCCCACCCGTACGCGTTGGACGCGGGCGATGACGTCCTGGTGCAAATCCGAGCCGGCAAGTCTGAGGTCGGTTATGCTTATGAATAATCATCACGTCATTAAAGCGCTCGTCGCAGGCCTGAGAATCGGGAGCGGGCGGGGATGGGAACGTAGGGGTGTGTGAGGGGGTCCTTTAGCGGCGTGGTCGGCTGGGAGAGACCGCGTCGCTTGGAGGGCTTTGAGAGCGGGGCCTGGTCCTTGATGGATTATGAAGTGGATGCTCATTACTCTCAGATTGGATGTGGATGGAGGACAAGAGGCCCCATTCTGTTGTGCATTTATTTTGGTAGCCAAGCAAACAGTATTCATATTCCATCATGCCATGCGGGCCCGTGTGGTGCGCCTACCTGGAATTGCAATTGTTCATTCCACATCATGTAAATTGCAAGGCCCCCCAAACCGCCCTCGTTACATTATCATTACAGCGGCAAGACAATTTTGCTTTGCGGATGCCCTTACGCGGCCGATCAATCCATCGCCTGTCATTTACGCGTGTCGTCTCCGCAGATCGAGCGCAGGATATCTGCATTTATGGAGCGCAAGCAGATGGAGATCAATGAAAACAACGTGCGCGAGTTCTGCAACGTGATCGACTGCAATCAGGGTGAGCGAGGCGCTTGCGAGGGGGTTGGGGGGGATTGAATGTGTCGGGGTGTGGAGTGGGAGCCTGCGCACAGATTGCCAATGTTTGGGAGAGAGCTGATTTCCAGCGGGCGAGAGGTCAGCCTGAACTGAGCTGGAGTAGCTAACGGCCTCCAAAAAACACAGCGGCGGCTGCGATGTTATTGTGTTTTTATTCATGTGGTTTTCACGCGCCGCATTTGTTCTTCTTCAGCAGAGGACAGCTGCGCCAGAACAGACGCCGTGTTCACGCCGTACCCCGGATTTAAAAGCCATGTGAAAGGTGGGAGCAGAAAATAAAATATCAATCATGGGACATTTACGACACGGTGAAAGGTTGCACACAATCACTGGCCCCATTTGTTCAGAATTCAAAACAATTTGGCCGACGAGATATCATGGAAGTCACCTTCTTCAGTCAGTGTGGCCAACATAAAACAATCTTTTCAAGTAAGAATAAGAAAACAAAAAGGCACATCCTGAACACAAATCACAAAGATGTGTAAAGTGCCTTTGAATATTTTATTTTATTTTTTAAGCAGTTCTTACTTGTTAAAATATGAAAATAGATTTGGGGAGCCCTTTAAAAAATGAGTTGGAAAAAAATAAATAAACATGCAATTGCTTTGATAAAGGCAAAATAATTCCGTCATGATTTGTATTGTTGCTCATTAAAAATAAAAATATTTGGCATACAAGTGTTAAAATAAGGGAACCATTTTTACAAGCAAAACAGGAAAAAAATCTATACAACGTGAAACTAAACTAATGTTTTTTTTGGGGGGGGGGTTTGCGCAAATGTTTGTCACAGTTACGCGGGTGGTGAACACGTACGGGCCTCAGACTCGCACCGGAGGCCAAGGAGAAGCTGGAGATCAGGTGCGAGGTCCGGCCACACAAGACTGCGGCAACTCGGCCATTGAGGAGCGCCTCAACAACATCGAGACTCACCTCAGACTCCCGACGGGTAACAGGAACACCTTCTGACTGAAATTCTTTGGAGAATGGAGTCTCTTCTTTCATCAATTAAAAAAAGTATATTTGTATCTGTTTCCGTTTTGCAGCAATTAGCATTGTAATGGGGAATATGCCACGGAAGAGGCGGGACTGTTTTTGCACATCAATTTGGTTCTGGTTCGGTTTGCGACGTGTGGGCTGCGTCAAAATACTTGTGCTTCCGACTTTGTGCCCCTTGGTTGGGCGTTCGCAACCCGGACCGGAACCAAACTGTGTGCAAAATCACGTCCCACCTCTTCCGTGGCATATACCCCATATAGCTAAGTTTCATCATTATTCAGAAAACTGTTAAAAACACTGGCAAAAACAGCTTGTTGCAACATGGCCCTGGATGGCCTTATACTCTGCTGCCACCTGTTGGCCGTTTTTTGTTTTAACTACCATTGCTTTAAGCGACCTCTTCAGGTCAGAAGCTGCATCAAAGCCTTCTGTGTGCTTTAGCAAAAAAAAGTATAAATGTGTTTTTAGTAGGGACAAAGTATTAAAAAACGTATTTACACGCTTTTGGGTTTGAATGAGTTAATAGGATAAACCCTACATATTCCTCCAATTTATGATTTTTATATATTAAATAGATTTTCCGGCTCATGTCACAACAAACGTCATGGTCTACTTTGCAATTACTACTTTCCTATTAGCCATTTTCTGTATAGATTTCATTTTTTATTTTTTATTTTTTTAAGATCTAATTTTCAAACTGCATATAAATGGTAGAGTTGTAGAACGGCGACATCGTCAGAAAAGGCTCGCTTTGGATAATAATACTTCTAATTTCCCGCCACTTCCTTGTTTCTCAGGGCGCATTTTGATTGGCTACATTCCATTCCGCGTCACCGTTGACTGCATGATGACTCAGGAGAAGGCAGCTTAGTTGTAAATATTGAATGTGTTTAATATTCAAGTTTTTTTGGGGACCCTTTTGTCAGGACAAATTCACTTTGTTGTCTTCTGCTGAAAAATCAGTGAGCACTGAGTTCTTCACTGTTGATTTGAGGATTCAATGTGTGACATTTGTCGTTTTTCGGCAGTGGGCCCGGTTCCCGTGAGCGTCTACCAGAGGCTAAAGAAGCTGGAGGACCGCATCCTGCAGTTGGAGGGACTCTCGCCAGAGTACTTCCAGTCCACGGCGAGTACACACATAATTCATTTCAGCGGAACCAGACCACATAGTAAAAAAAACAAAAAAACTGCAAGCGGCTAATTGAAGTCGCTGGCTTGTTCCAGAGCCACTTCTGCAAGTAGTAGCAGAGTCACCCATGAGGCACCATTAGCCACCTCCGGTAAAAAAAAATAAAAAATGGAGCCTTCAGCAGAGAATTTGTAACTGGCAGAGGGGGAATGGTGTGAACAAAAAATTGGCCCGGCAGGTCACGCCTATGGCGAAGAGGGAGAGGTGCCATGTCACCGGCCTTTGTTGTGGGCCTCCATTTAAGGTGATAACACAGGTGTGGGACTTGAGTCACATGACTCAACGCTGACTTGAATTGGTCAGTTGTAGGACTTTGGACTTGCTTGGCTAATTACAGAGGAAAGATTCAAGGTTCAGTGTGCTGAGTTCTCCAGGATGTACTTTAATCAACACCCCTTTGAATTGAATTGAATTGAATTGAATTGAAATGGACTGCTTTTTATATCGCACTTGATCTACACCATATGGTGCCCAAAGTGCTTTGCAATGTCTCACATTCGCGCACCTGTATCTGGCTGACATAAAAAAAAAAAAAAAGAAGCTAAAATAATATTAATACAAAGGATTATCATCATAGTATTAATTAGGGATAGACCGATTATCGGCCGGGCTGATTATCAGCGTAGATAGTCAACATTTTCAAGAATCATATGGCCGATAATCGATCCATTTAACTCATTTGCTCCCAAAAACATATATCGTAAATACGTTCTATTTTAAAGGTTTTACGTGTCCCAAAGACGTATTTATACGTTTTTTTTTGTTTTTTTTTAATGCTAGAGCATACAGAAGGCTTTGATGCGGCCTCTGAACGACACAGAACAGTTGAAGCAATGGTAGTTATTACAAAAATGACCACTAGGTGGCAGCAGAGTATAAGAGATCAATCAGGGCCATGTTACAAACAAGCTGATTTCCCCACAATTCTAAATAGATTTGTGAAGAATGATGAAACCCAGCTATATTCTAATGCTAATTGCTGCAAAAAGGAAACGGATAGAAATGTACTTTTTTCCCCGATGAAAGAAGAGACTCTAATCCAGGGGTGGTGAGATCCGGTCCTCGAGGGCCGCAGTCCTGCTGGTTTTGGATATTTCCCTTCTTCAACACAGCTGATTCATGATCAGCTCATCAGCAAGCTCTGCAGAAACCTGATAACGAGCCTGTTAATTGGAATCAGCTGCACTTCGAGTAGGGAAATCTACAAAACCTGCAGGACTCCGGCCCCCGAGGACCGCAGTTTGCCACCCCTGCTCTAATCTTTCTTTTGGTAGGTTCCATGTTTTTATAGCAATAGAACACAATATTCTGTGGGCTTTGCAAAATCAGTCAAAATCCAGTCAGTACTAATTATTTACATTTTCAGAGATGCTGCAAGGAACGCTGCACCTTCTATTTTTGTTTGAAATTAAAACTAAGATAAGTAAAAATGTTATACTTAAGAAATTTTGGAATACTTTATTTACTGTAGAAAACAATTGTAAAAGTTTTTATTTAACTTTTGAAAACATGACATTTTTGTTAATTTTTAAAACTGTAAAACTAAGATTTTTTTTTTCCTAAAATATTTTATGAACCCTAAAAGTTGTTCAATAAACATATGCTTTAAAACAAACAAAAATAATAATAATAAAATAAGAGCTGGATTTTGTATTTTTACAAATCTTGATGCCAATATTTTCCCTTTTAGTGAAAATGAATATCAGCTCCAAATATCTGCTCACTTGTCTACTAATAATCGGCATTGATAAAAAACATATTGGTCCATCTCTAATAGTAATAGAAATAAATACACTTTTTTTTTTTTTTTTTAAAGGGAGAAAACAAGCAGTAGTCAGTTCTACATACAACATTTTGCAGACTTGTGTGCCAAAAGCACATGAGCAGAATGCAATGCGGCTCACCAGAAGAAGTGGGCCCGGTGCGTTCGTGCGTGCGTGCGTGCGGAGCGACGGCGTTTTCCGAGTGCGCTCGAGATGAGCCGCATCATGTCTCTCCATCTCTTGATTCCGCCGTCGCTCAGCACAGCACAGCATGCCGCGCTCTTCAGCCGCTTTTGACTCGCTGCATGTTTGTGCGAGCGCAGATGTCGAGTGGTTCTGAATAAACCGATGGGGTCTTTTCTACTCCAAGTACCACTTTTTTTTATTTTATTTTTTTTAAGGGGGTGGGTTCAAATGTATTTTGGGGGGGTTGCTCAAGCAGCTACATGCAGTTGCCCCACAAGGATGCCACTAGTTGGCAACTTACTGCTGGTACCAAAATCAGACATTTTTGGGGACTGGTTAAGTCAATCACAAGGCTTAAACCCTATTGAGCATGCATTTCACCTGCTCAAGAGGATGCTTACAGAGAGTAACTCCCTCAAAACACTTACCACAATCTGACTTTTCTTATTGTGTACTTCCTTGTAGAACCTCGCACACAAGAGACCCAAGATGTCACCCGCTCAGGTACCTCTGTTTGATTTGTTTGATTCTCTTTTTTTTTTTTTTTTTTGGGGGGGGGGGTGATGTCTTCTGGTTCATTGCCGCGCGGCTGACTTCGTTCTTGCCGTTTTGTCCTCCAGGCCTGCAGTCTGAACGAGCTGGATGAGAAGATTAGCGCCGTCAAAGCGGCCCTGCTGAAGAAGGCCAACGAATTTGGGCCAGCGTACGGACCCGAGTACCCGCTTTGACCTGATTTGGCGTAATTGTGAAAGTAAGGTGGCGTGATGCACCGAAACGACGCGAACAAATGAAGCCGAAAATGCACTTATGGCCAATTTTTGGGTGCAAGTTTTCAGTCCGTCATCACTGAGGTGTGATGCTCCCTTTTGTAAATAAAAGTACATTTAGCGCTTAAAATGTTGGATTTGTGGTTAATTTTTAATGAATTGAATTGAGCTTCTGCGATCATTTCCACTGTCGCCGTTTGCCCAGCTACATGCTCTGTACTTTAGCTTTATATTTAGCTTTAACTTGAGCAGCCAGTTGTTATAGTGTCCCCCCCACCCCTCCATGATAATCATTAGCTTAGTATGGGCTACGGGCTATAACAATAGTATGTTAGCATGGTGTGAGCAGCTACATATTTTCCTAAGTTGCAATAAGTTCCATTTCTGGTTAGAAATTATTGTTGTTTTTCGATCATTTCTATGTTAGCCATTAGCATAGCATGCGATACACCTTTCATCAACATCATTGCTCCCTAACTTAACCTGAGCAGTAGGGATGTAACAATATCCAAACAAAACGATACGAATATTATCACTATATGAAGGTCACAATACGATAATTATCACGATATTGTGGGGGGTTGACGATACAAAAAAAGGTCACAATATTGTAAAAAAAATAAAATAAAATAGCTCATACTAAAACAAAACACAATTTTGTGCCTTTGTACATATTATAAATGAGGGAGGAGGGGTAGAGGGGGAAGGGGGGAGGGAGATTTTAAACACGGAAGGGCCAAAACATGCCTTAAGAAAATTAAACTACTCTTAAAAAAGGGTCCTAGAACTGCACAAGAAATCAACCCTTCTTTTTAAACAGATGTGCTTCTTTCAATATCGTAATGTGACGACGATATATTGTGGCAGATGACTATCGCGACATCACGATATTTCCGTTATCGTTCCATCCCTACTGAGCAGCGAGCGGTGATTTCTATTTCCAATTGTAACTAATCGTTGGTTTGGTCGTTTTCTTAGCATATGCTACATGCTATATATTAGCATTAAAGATGCCTGACATAGCCTGAGCAGCCAGACGCTTATGTTGTGGTAAGTTCCACTTCCAGGTCGAATTCATATTTGGTATTTTTGTCACTTATATGGTAGTCATTAGTTTAGCATATGCTAGATGCTATTTAGATTAGCATCTGCTTGGTCAAAAGAACTCTTTTTGTGTGCGTAATTGTGAAATGAATTGTACTGAGCATGCTGAAGTTTCCGTGTCTCTAAGTTCTATTTTGACACACATCGACAACAACCGCTTGAAATCAGTGTTACTGGTTATCAACGATTTGTCTAATAGATAAGCAGACAAATCAAACAAGCTGCTAACTGCGAGAGTGCGCACGTGCGCGCGCGCCGCGGTGCGTAATTGGGAGGAAGCTGAGCGAGGGCACCTGATTTCTTTGCCTGACTGCTGCGTTGCTGATGATCCGCGCTAATGGTTGTCATTATGACAAATGACCTGATTATGGCAACTCTTGTTTGCGAAACATCTCGCAGACCCAACAAAGCAGCGCCGCCGCTGTCGCCGCTTAAACGGGCCGCCGCTGCGCTTGACGATGCCGCCGTCTTCATAAATGACTAAAGCGACAATTATCTTTTTTATTTTTTATTTTTTTAAATGGCGTTTTCAGTGAAGCAGGCTTGTTTTGCATTACTGTTATTCACTTTCATTTTGCTTAAACCGTACAGGGCTCCAAAAGTTGGTACATTAAACCTCCATTCATCCACGGATATCCGTTTATCTGGTTATTATACCGGGTTATCCAAGAAAGAGGTCAAGCATGCTTGCTTCAAGCTTTTTTTTGTTTTGTTTTGTTTTTTAAACACAAATGTACCGTTAAGTTAAACTGTTGAAATAGCATTAAAGACTGCATATTCAAACACTGCAATTTTCAAAAATTCAACAATTTCCATCTTTCCTAGCTTCCTTAATTTAATGAGTTAAAATGTGTCACTGCTTTTGCCTGAACTTGTTTTGTAATTTTACCAGAGTAAAATTGTATAAGTATTAATAGTTAGTTTTAAAAGTTTGCCATCATTAGCGCAAGCAAAAATTTCATGAGTGAAGAGAAGTTGTAATATTTGCCGGAATAATGTTGAAAAGCAGGTTTTAATAGAAGAATAAAGTTGTGATATTATGTGAATAAATAATCTTACTTAAAAAAAAAGGTAATTAAACCACCAACAACGGAATATCTATATTGAGTTTTTGAGTCAAAATTGGTTACAGACCATTTAGTGTTCAAAAAATAAAATAAAATAAAAAATTCCAAAAGCTGCGTTGGAATATTTTTGTTGCGTCAAATGTGAAATATGCAAGAAAAGACTAGCCAATAAAAAAGAAGAAACATTGCATAGACACGCAAACAGACAGACAGATCATCCAGTACGTGAACTGAAATAAGTATTAGCCACATAATGGCGCGGAGACAGCTAAGAGCTAAGTCATAAAATATCTGCGGTTAACAGGTGTCAAATTCTTCCATCTTGGCATTTACTGTTAGCTGTTTTCTTCTTCTGAGATGTTCTTTCTCAGTCACGTCACTACTTTTTTTTTTTTTTTTTTTCTTTTTGATTGATGGAGTGACCTCAGTACAATAGAACATGCATTCTGGCGTCTTTTTGTCAGGATATTTTATTGTTAACACTGAAATGGGGATTTTTTTTTTTTTTTGCTCGGGTCCTTCTGTGGATGTTAAACAAGGGGGGACGAAATGTGCAGGGACCACTTGAGCCGCTGCAACGTTGACAAATGGATTTGGGGTTTGGGGGTCTGTTCTCTGGAGGCTTTTTTTTTTTTTTTTGTTATTGTTCCCCTGGAGCTTTTGTCTCCGGCGCAGTCCCCTCATGAGGGTTAATGAGGACAAATTGCGCCGAGGGTAACAAATGGATTATGCGGCGGGACAAAAGGGTTGTATGCGACGGCCGGGATCCGCCCATCATGGGCCCATTGAGCCCGGCGTCCTCCTCAAGTGGCTCGCCAAATATCTCATTATCTTCATCCTGCCTGTTTTTAGTCCATGTCGAGGGTTGCGGCCTCCTGCGGGGAATTTCAGCTAACCAGGCCATAAACTGCACCGTTGTGCAAAATGGTGGAAATGGCCTGCCATGTAAAAGTCAAAACTAACGATGAAAAAGCCTTGAGATGTGGGGGAAAAAAAATCCAGACAAATGAGCAATATGTAAAATTGACCAAATATCTATGAATATGTATTTATTTATTTATTTATTTACTCACCTACTTCTTATTGATTTACTGATGTAAAACTTGTATACTCACTTAAAAATTTTTGTTTATTCTTGTTTTTGTTACCTTATTCTTTACTGCACAACCGATTTCTGTTTCATGTACAGCACTTTGCATACAGCAATGCCTGTTTTATAAATAAAGTTAAGTTGAGTTGAGTAATTTTGCTGAAATAGAGTTATGACTTGACGTGAAAAAATCATAGTACCGGAATCTGGTAAATTGTAATATTCCATGTCGCAAGGAAAAAAAGTCATTTTATTAAGAGAAACACATAATGTTATGAGAAAAAAAAGTCAATCTTACTAGAATAAAGTCGGAATATTATGAGAAAAGAGTAGCCAGCGCAGTCGTAATTTTACTTGGTCGTAATTTTATGAGAAAGAAGTGTACGTAACGTAGTTTTCTGAAACCTAGTCAATGTTATTCAAATAAGTTTGGAGATTAGATGGCAATGTCACTTCATTTATATAGCGCTTTTCCACCTTATAAGGCCCTCAAAGCGTTTTACATTTTTGACTACCCATTCACCTTCTGATGACGCAGTATCAGGAGCAATTTGGGGGTTCAATATCTTGCTCAAGGATACTTTGACGTGGTAACAATGGCATGAGATCGAACCCACAACCTCCGGTTTGGGAGACGACCACCATACCACTGAGCCACGCTGCCCCCTAGATGATTTTACACAAGAAAGTTGTAATAGGGCGGAAAAAAATAGGTCATTTTCTGAAGTGGCCCGTCCTGCACCTATGGGGCACGGCCCGACGTGACCAGGGGCTCACCACTTGTGGAAGGGACTAAAGGGGGTCACTTTCATCTTGAACTGTTTGAGAGCCAGAGGGAGGGACCCTAAGGCTCTGATTCCCAGCTTCAGAAGCTGGCTCGTGGGGGAGCTGCCAGGAGCTTGAGGTTGTCTACGAGGTCGAGAGGTTCCAACCAGAAATATTCAGCTTGGAATCCGGAACCAGGCCTCTTGAGAAGAGTTGGACTCAATTGCACTCTGGTGTTCCCCACATACTTTATTGCACCGTAGTTCGATCACTAAACATTATTGGACCAAAGGTTTCCCTACATCGCCTTTGGGTACAAGTCTTGTGCGGACAACAGTGTTCACGTAGTTAATGACAGTAACACCTGGAAGGGGAAAGGGGGAGTCTTTGGACGGGCAGTCCGATTGTCACCTGGGGTGTACTTTGGTTCGGCAAGATGCTGGTTCTGATTTACTGGGAATGTCTGGCAGACTTCCCTTTCAGGAGGAGGTTTCAACTCCCACCTATGACGGAACTTTGACCACGTCCTGGGGGAGGTAGTGGACACGCCTCCATTGTTGAGACAGATGACTGGAGAAGTGGTAATCAGGTGGAATATGCCTGTCTTTATGGTATTTATCAACTACGTTGGTGGTCAAGCTGCAGGAGAAGTCCAATCTTTTTGGCCCATGGGGCTGCGGCGGCAGCTGATGGGTTCCGGTAAGCCAAGCCAAATTCAGCTTTGGTTGTCACTGAGGTAAAACCTTTGGCATAGAAGGAGTATAGTGAGACCATGGAGAATGACTTCCAGATGGTTTGGAGGAGGAGCAGTTGGGTGTCTCATCTGCAGGGATGCGGACTCTGCATCGATAGGTTGTGATGAAGAACGAGCTATGATCCAAAGCAAAGCTTTTGCTTTTACCAGACCATCTACGTTCCCATCCTCACCTATGAGTTGTCGGTCATGACCAAAGGAACACCATCACGAATACAAGCGGCCAAAATGAATTTCCTCTGCCGGATGTATGGTCTCAGAGACAGTGTGAGAACGTGGTCTCCTGAGAGGGGATCAGAGTCCAGCCGTTGGTCCTTAGAGGACCCAGATGAGGTAGCTTAGCCATCTGGTTATGACGCCTCCATGGCGAAGTGTTCCGGACAAGACTCTCTGGGTGGAGGTCACAGAACTTGGAGGAGATATGTCTCGCGGCCGGCCTGGGATCGCCTCGGTATTGTTCTGGGAAGAGCTTGCCAAAGTGGCGAGGAAGAGAAAATTCTTGGCTTATTTGCTTCGGCTACTGTCACCACCATCTGACCCCGGGCAATGTTCTGAAGAAAAAGGTCGGAATGTCATGAGTGAAAGCATGACTTGGAAGTCGTCCAACTCCAAAATGACCGACACCTTTAATTTGAGAAGTGCTTGCTTGTCTTTGGTAGCAACTTTTTTTCTATTTTTGCAAGCATGGAACCTGAACGTGGCTCCCGAGGTCACACGGGCGTCGTTTGTCCTTTTCACGCTAACAAAGCGGCCACTTCCGCATTGACTCGGGACTAATTCCCGCCTGTCAATCAGCCCCATGTCTCACCAAGTCTTTTGGGAACCTCGCTCAAAAGACACAGAGGTGTTCCTTGTCAACGTCCTCCCTCCCTCCGCTTTCCGCCTGTCTTTTGGATATTTTTTTTTTCTTTCCCTCCGGTGAGGTCGCCAGCGAGGATTCATATCTATTCATATCTCGGCAACTCTTAATGGGCTCCAAGCCCTCCAGAAAGAAAGCTCTTTCCTGTGACTAGTCAGCTCCAGTCTTTATTCAGCCGGTGGCTCGGTGTCAAAAAAGACTGTTGCTCGTTTGAGCCCGGGAACAATGACGAACAAGGCTGAATCTCGAGCGGGGGGGAACAAAGGACAGAAAACAGGCTTTTCACTCTGCAGAACATTAGATTCTGACACATTTTGCCGTGGCAGTTTTTCACCCGCCACCACCACCACCGGCCCCTTTTTCCTTCCCCATCATCCTGAGTGCTGTGGCTCTGGTCTTTTTTCTTTTTTTTTTTTTAAAGAGACCACCTGTTGGCAACAAGCCTGTTCTTCATTACAGGCAGAGCCATTATCGCAGGGTGAGGAGCGCCACAGGCTAACTTTTTTAGCTTAACCCTGCAGAGGTTTCTTTCTGTTGCTGCTGCAAAATCAGTTTTTGGTTTTTTTTCTCCACCCTGTCTATAATTTTCAGGCCTTTTGTTGCCGTGAGGGGAAGTGATTCATTTGTGCTCTTGTTCGTGACAAAATGACGCAAAACAAAAGGAACGGGAACTCTCACTTTCACTCTGGAGTTAAATTTAGAGTTATCAAAACTGCTAATTCCAAATATTTGAACAAAAATTACACAGATTAGGTTCTTTAGGGGCCTCACGAACAAAATGAGTGCCTAGAAGTTTCCAATTTTGAGGGTACAAGTCCCACTTTCATGCACATGCTTTTACGTCAAGTGGCTTTTTTGGGGGGGGGAGTCGGCGAGGGGGTAACTTTTCACATTGTAACCTCAACACGAATTTGTCAGTCATACCATCACTGTGGGAACACATGCAAGGAGGGAGGCGGTGAAGTTGTTGTGATGCACCTGTGCCCCCCCCCCCCCCCTCCCCCTCACCATACGAGGGATGGAATGAAGGGGAGCAACCCCCCCAAAGCCCTGAGACCTCAACAAGTCAGCTGCTCCACGCCACCGCCGGGCTGTGTGGAGTTAAAAGTGGCAGCGGGGAAGCAGCGGGAGTGGAATTCAGGCAATTACAATCAAGTCGGGGTATAGTTAGAGCACGGGTGCCGGCAGCACCTGAGCTGGATGCTGATGAGACACTTAGACCCCCCCCCCCCCCCCCGACAACCGACCCTGAGCTCCCCTCATGCCCTTCACCAGTGGAGTACAAATACTTCCTAACTGTACTTCATTTCATAGCGTTTCCAATGTGTTGAGTGTGGATTATTTTTTTTAATCCGGATAAATATTCTTCCCGTACCGCCCGTGATCAAGTTGTAATTCCACTATTCGCCTCTAGATGGGACTTACTTCCACCTGTTTATCGCCATAAGAGAAAAAGAACAGATGCTGGCAGCCGTGGTTTATTTTTGGTGGCATTTTGGAGTCGCTCAAATTAATAGAGACTCTTTCAACATGGAGAGAGATTCAACTGATTTTTACAGTATGGCGCACAAGTCGCAGTCACGGTTTCATGTTAGCAATGTGCAACTCAAATTTAACGCTGTAGTTAATTTAGACACACTCAATAAACTACGGTTAGCAAAAACACTTGAATGATAATGATTAGCGACCTTATCATCGGAAAAAAGTTCAGCATTGTGTGCCGCAGTGGATCCTGGTAACTTTTTTTTTTTTTCTTCATGAGAACCGTTGACAATTCGTTGAAAGTGCATTAAGTTTCTCATTCTTGGTTTATATCAATGCTTAGCTTATTGCTACTGTTAATTTCTTTAAACTGCATTGCATGCAACTTGGGCTCGTTTGAAAGGTGTTCGCATCGACCGAACACGTGCTTGTACCATTACATAAAAACCAAAACGTACCAAAATGGTCCGCTTGCCAGTATGGATCATTTTATTAAGTCCTTTTTGTAACCATAAACAGTACTTGTTTGGATTCAATTGTAAATGCTGTAGGTTACATCACCAAAAGTTTTACTTTGCACAACCAAAATGGACCCATACAGTAGCCTCTTTCTGACAGCATACTGGACACCGCGCGCTTCAGTGCCGCTCCTCTCTGCTTTGACACGGGTGGCATGGAGTCAATCGCCCTCCATCGGCTGTAATTGACTCTCATCGGTCAAGCATCCTCCCAATCGTTCCGGACGTTCCCCAGAAAAAGTTACCTGCTCTATACGAGCCTCTTGGACCTTTATTACGTGCTGCACGCTTCCTATGCCGAGTTGTTCAGGAATATCTACGACTGCGAGGATATGGAGGGAGGCATCACGGCGACACTCTTGCGCTCTTATAGACCCCCACCCCCCATCCCTGTTCTTGGATCTTTTCCGGGAGAAGAGGTGGTTGCGAGGTGGGGCTCCCGCCTTCTCTCTTAGCCGCCGCACTCGGCTCAAGCACCAGCAGGGTCATGAAGGGGCAGCTCGTTATAGAAGCAGCACAAACCGACATGTTTTTTTTTTTTTTTTTTTATTGTAAAGATGCCAGTGGGCCCAGTTGATTCTCGTCATATGTTTGAGACCGCCTGGGAATCGAAACTACAGTAAATACATACTCGGGGGGGCCGGATTTAAAAAAATATATATATATATTATTTTTTTTAAAAGAGTATGATTAGTCTTCCTAATGCTTATTGGCAAATCGCTACAAGTCAATTTACGATTATTTGCTTAAAACCCCACCCGTCCCCGTTTTTGGCTCCTGAGTATAAGAACATTTTGGTTTTAGCGACATTTGGTCAGGCCATAGCCATATCGAGTAGAGCAAAATGCTTTGCAGCCATTTTGTGGCATTTAGAGGCAATAATTCACCTTTTTAACTCATTTACTCCCAATAACGTATTAATACGTTTTTTTAATGCTCTAAGTGTCCCAAAGACATATTTATCTGTTTTTTTTTGTTTTTTTTTATGCTAGAGCATACAGAAGGCTTTGATGCAGCCTCTCAACTGCAAAGAACGGTTGCAGAAATGGTAGTTATTACACAAACGGCCAGCAGGTGGCAGCAGAGCAAAGGAGATCAACCAGGGCCATGTAGAAAAAAAGCTCTATTACTTACAATTTTAAATAGATTTGCGAAAACTGATGAAACTTAGCTCTCTTCTAATGCTAATTGCTGCAAAACGGAAACAGATAGAAACATACTTTTTTTCCTGATGAAAGAAGAGACTTTAATCTTTCTTTTGATAGGTTCCATGCTTTTATAGCAATAGAACACAATATTCTGTGGGCCTTGCAAAATCAGTCAAAATCCAGTAAAACAGCCGGGAGTGAACGGGACTGCTTCTGTGAAAATGGCTGGGAGTGAATGAGTTCATGAGGTGTCAATTACTTGCAGGTTTTCACCAATTATTAAATAAATAAAGAGAGAAATGGGGTGGAGATTTCTATAATTTCATGACAAAATCACCACCACACATTAACATAAGCCCAGAGGAGTTGATTGTATACAAAACATCCAGTGTTGATGAAGTGTTTATTTCTGAGTGAAAACTTACGACCCCACCTTTAAACATTTCTTGACAATGTTATATGTGACATTCCTAGCCTAAACATGACATTCTGATTAATATGACATTTGTGGAATACGATATGAAGCAAAATGCATCCGTTTTTATCCATCTGAGGGGGCGGCCATTTTGTCACTTGCTGTCGACTGATGATGACATCACAGCGGCTCACGGCTCAGGCAACGACCAATCACAGCTCACCGGTTTCCTGAAGCTGAGCTGTGATTGGTTGTTACCCGAGACCTGAGCCACTGTGATGTCATCTTCACTCGACAGCAAGTGGCGAAATGGCTGCCTTCTGATATTGACAAAAACTGCTGGATTTGACTGCTTTACTCATATTCCACCAACACACTCTTAACCAAAATACCGTATTTAGACTAGTGGAGCTGCATAGAACATATTGTCAAGAAAAAAAAAAATTGGGTTGACTTCCCTTTAATTCGATGCTCACTTAGCTTAGCATATTAGCGGGATACAAAGCAGTTATGTTTGCTGCTACCTAAAGGGGAGGTCAGGAAAAAAAAAGTGGACCACCTCTCCCGCAGTTTCTGTGCCATAATGGTTGTCTTTTGATTCTCCTGGCGGGGCCTTGGGGAGCTCCAGGGATTGTCTCTTTGAAATTATTCCATTTTGCCCGAGAAACAGAAAATGGATTGCACTGATCCTGTTTTGTTCCTGAGGAGGGAGAGAAACTCGGGGTTGTCAGGGGGGGGCGGGTATTATCCCGGGCTGACACCGGTGGCGAAGAGGCAATCACAGTGGCCCTCGCTCCTGACAAAAACACTCCATCTGCGAGCAGAGGAGGAAATCACACCACAATGATGGCCGACTCGCCCTCGCCTGCCTCTGGCAGCTGGGTCCGGGCCGCCGCCGCCGCCGCTCACTACACAAACGCTAAGAAAATCAGCAGCTGGAGTGCACAAAAGACCAAGTGCTGCACCTGCCGGCGTGCAAAAACAAGTGCTATTTGTGGGGAGGGCGGAGTTTCTTTTTCCATAACCAAGTTCAGAACTGAATTTACTGTATAGCCCTTAAAGTCACAGATACTACAGTGTTGAACGTGAGGATGGTGACCCCAAGTGGACAAAAATAAGACCTCGCATATTTTCTATTGATGTATATAATACTTTAAAATGTTTATATCATAAATAAGCAGCACAGAAAATGAGCAAATAGAAAAATATAAACAGTCCGGTTGCTAGCTTGCTACGTCATCAGAACTGCTTGCTGGCTAAACAAGCGCCATTAGCATGTCAAGCTCAGCCAACCCCGTGTTAGTATTCAACAGCGTCACCTCTTTTCGTGCCCCCCGTACCTGGGGATCAAAGACGCGAAAGAGAGCGATCTGACCCCCACCCCCAATACACCCCACCCCCCGCTATTAGCAAACAGACAAGAGCCCAGCTGACACCACTCTCAAGATGTGCCGTGCAGACGGAGGGTTGTGATTACAGAGCAATCCTGAGAACCCCGCCTCACTTTACGCACACACACACACGAGCAAACACACACCTTCCACCACAAACTCACCTATCTCTGAAATAGATGTTAATCTCCCACCCGCCCGCCCGCGATAGCCATGAATAATCAATAGGCCGCCATTTTCGTCCACACAACAGGTCATTTCTCAAGAGGACTACTCTAGCAGATTACAAGCCCCTGACTGGAATTTCACTTTTATGCCGGCAGTGTGTGGGAGTGGACATCTGTATGTACAGTCAAGCCCCAAAATTGCTTGTCGTTATTATGCCCAGGGCCAGATAAATCTCCATTTTGAAGGCTTTCCCAGACTTGAAAAACATCATGGTTTGGCAGCAGACCCCCAGATTTTATTTTTGACAATTCAGCACCTGAAGACAGTTTCCCTGAGCACCATGAAATTTGGTAGGCATGTCTATTATGAGTAGAGCCACAAAAAGAAAAAAGTCTCAAGAAGCCATGAGTGGAAAAAACACAGGTTAAAAGCAGCCATTTTTTTTGTACCCTAAACAATTAAAAATCAGCCCCCAAAGCCAGTTTGACGTAGTAATGTGAAATTTGGTGGGCATATTTATCACGGGTAGACCAACAAAAAAAGTCTTAAAGGAACAGCAACATGAAAAAATTACTTTTTTGGAGCGTTTAGCAGTGTTAAAAATGCTAATTCCTTACCAAAAACATGACAAAAGTGGCGTTTTCCTCCAACCTCCCCTCTATGAGAAATTCTCGCTCATTCTGCTTTCCAAGCACAAGCCCCTCCCAACCTGAGAAAACGAGCGAGTGCTCACTTTATGACATCATAAGGTGAGAACCCACCCTGCACTGCCTAAACGCAGTAAACGCACGCCCATTTTCGCTGAGACCTCCATGGGATAGTGACAAAAGTAGCGTTGATCAATAAACATTCTGTCCAAAGGAATTCAAAGCAATCAATCACATTTGCAATGTCAAAGTGAAATGACAATTGGCCGTCTTAAAATCCCGTGTTCTGGCTGACACTTGTATAAACTACAAGTAAAACATTTGCACTGTTGAACCTAACTAAACAAATAGTGTAGTGGTTACTGTGCTTGCTCTGTAAGCAGCAAGTCACTGGTTCGAAACCAGCCCTTGTTTTTTTTTATTGATTTTTTTCAAGTTTGTCCTCACATGGCTAACGAGAATCTCTTGATTGGTTGAACAGAGCAAAACTTCGACAGGAGCAACCTGAGCATATTAATACAATGAATTATCAGCATCCCTGGTGATGTATTTGATCTACAATTTAAAAATATTTTGCCATGTTATTAGATTAGGCACAGTTACATGCTGTTTATTGCGGGGGGGTTTTGTACCATATTGATGTCTTCTATAATTTGGACGTAATAGTTGGCGGTATTAAGAGGTGCATTAAGTTGTGTACATCCCCACTGGAGGTCCGGGTACTTAACGTACGCGGGCTGCCTCTGACACGCACACGCACGCACGTCAAGAAAAGTCCCAATTTGATCTGTCGCAGGCTTACAAATCAATCTCCCGTCCCTTTTAGTTAATCCGAGACGGCTCTCCGCCAGATCCTGACACTAATAAGGTATTGAGCAGGTGAAGTCATGGGGCTGAGAGGAGGGCACGGGCGGTTTTGGGCTTGCTGGCACAAATCCAGTGCAATTACGGTCGAGAGAGAGGAAGAAGAAGTAGCAGAGATGGAGGAGAAAGCAGAGAGGAGAAGAGGAGGGGGGCAAAAAAAAAAAAAATCGATCCCATCTGTGGTATGATGGTTAATTAAAGCAGCTCTTGAGCAGGGGGGGCCGAGGATGAGAGGCTTGGCTGGGGTTGTGGGGGGGGTCTCCAGCCTGCCTGCCTGCCTGCCTGGTAGGCGCAGCTCTGATTACTGCCACAGAAAGGAACGTTTCTTAGCCATGAAAGGAAAAGAGGAGGTCGAAGGAGGGGGGAGGGGGGTTGCACGTGCAAAAAAAAAAGGGGGGGGGGGGGGGCAAGGAGTGGGTGTACACGCCACCCCCACTTGAACATACGTCAGAAGAGAGTGCAAACATTGAGGATAAACGCTAATGAATTGTCACGTGGAGTTCCACAACAAGATGAACTTAAAGGAGATAAGAAGCAAAAAGGCCATCTTGACACTTTATTAGGTACAATCGAAGACAAGAGCCGTTTGGATGGTGCTCGTTTCAGAACATTTTACCACGGCTCGCGTTGTGGACTGATGGGGGGGAATAAAAATGTGACAGTCAATTATGTAATATACCGTGATCACTTTCAATCGCATAAATGTATTATTATTATTATTATTATTTAATTATATTAAACAAAACAAGACATTTACTTTCCAGCTTCCTGTATGGAGCTTGTCTGTTTAAAAAATAAATAAAATATTATAAAATACTAGAGGGGCTCAACAAAATACCTGACATAAAATACTGATAGGAAGAAAAATAACTAAAAAAAATATTATAAAGAAGACCCAAAATGTGATCATAATAGACAAAAACAACCTCAAGCTAATGTTCAGTCTTCCCCTCAGTGCTGGCATATTCCGCCTCGGCCGCGGGCGTATGAATTATGTATCGGCCGGCGATGATTGGGTCCAGGCGGGCTGATGAAGGCGATAGATTGGGAAGATGAATTGAAAGGTGGCACACGTGCGTCTCAGGTCAGCGCGCCGCCGCTAATTGGGGCCGGGCCAAAACGCTCAGCGGGCTTAATGAGGAAATGACATGCTCTCACTCGCCCGCCACAGTCGTCAGATGCGCTTGCCGTCCGTCTGTCCGTCCCTCCGTCTGGCTCATTTGCCGAACAGAGGGAGGAGAACGTCTACTTCTCAAGGGCGCGCACTTCATCCACTGTGATTTCTCTCGGCGTGACTGCATGCTAGTGTTGTGCTCAAGAACACTCAATCGGAAACTGCGACAAGACCAATACCAGAACTCACTGAGACCAAGGCAAGACCTTTTTTGGGGGGGGGAGTCGAGACTAAGAGAAGACTGACACATAGATGAGCCGAGACTGTGAAAGACCAGGACCAGGACTCACTGAGACCACAACAAGACCAAAATTATTAAGAGTTAAGACCAAGACCAGAACTTGCAAAGACCAACCAAGACAAGACCGTGACTTTTGGGACTCAGAGATGAGCCGAGACTGTGACAAGACCAGGACCAGAACTCACGAAGACTAAGACAAGACCAAAAGTTTTGTGAGTTTTGAGACCAAGACAACCATGACAAGACCCAAGACCAGAACTCACCATGACCAAGACGAGACCAAGACTTTTGGGAGTCGAGGCTGAGACAATGCAAGACTGTGACAAGACCAAGACCAGAACTCACTGAGACCAAGACTTTTGGTTTTGGGAGTCGAGACAGAGACGAAACAAGACTGTGACAAGACCAAGCACAAAATATGTGTCGATCAAGACAAGACCAAGACTTTTGGGAACCAAGAGGAGGCAAAACTGAAAGAAGACCTTTGGGAGTTTAGATGAGACCATGACTAGAGGAAGACCAGAACTCACTAAGACCTAGACAAGACCTTTTGGCAGTCAAGACTGAGACCGTGACGAGACCAAGATCAGAGAAAAAGTAAAAAACTGCTCATTCGCGCTTTCTGGTGTATTATTACCTTCCTTGCGCTTGTGCTGTATTTTCCCAAAATCAAATGATCATGTTTTTACGACGAATATTGTAGGATGAGTTTAAAACAATATTGTTTTAAACGTGATTTCTGGCAAATGTTGGGTAATATCTTTCGCGGCCTGTTTGACTGTCTTCAAGTGGAAAATAACAGCAATCCCCCCCCCCTCACTCGCGCTTTCTCCGTAGTATTGTAGTAAAAGTGATGATGTCACGTTTGGTACGTGGCAGCATGGGTGTACGTAGCAAAGCGGGTGAATGATTGAAATGTAAACACACAAACACACGCATTCCTGCAGTTGTGGGCCACACCCGACAAACACGGCCGATTGACTCAATCTCGTGTTAACTATTTGCACACTGAAAGCGGCCGCCATTCGCTCGCCGGGCCTCCTTTTGTGCCCGCTATCAGATGTTTTTGTTTGAAGTGCACACGACTCACCCACATGAAGGGACAACCCTCCATCCATCCATCCATCCCTTTTCTTGACCGCTTATTTCTCGCAAGGGTCGCGGGGGGCGCTGGAGCCTATCTCAGCATCTCAGCTGGCTTTGGGCAGTAGGCGGGGGACACCCCGGACTGGTTGCCAGCCAATCGCAGTGAAGGGACAACCCCCCCAAGAAATGCTGATATCATTCACATTATTGTTATTATTATAATCCACCAGTCACCAGTGGCCGCCTATTTAGAATTGTGAGTAATTGAGCTTTTTTTTTAACATGGTCCTGGTTGATCTCATTTACTCTGCTGCCACCTGCTGGCCGGTTGTGTAATAACTACCATTTCTTCAACCATTCTTTGCATTTGCGAGGCTGCATTTAAGCCTTCTGTATGCTCTAGCATTAAAAAGCAAGCGTATAATTAAGTTGTTGGGATACTTAAAACATTTAAAATAGAACATATTTATACGTTTTTGGGAGCATATGAGTTAATAGGGCTGGATTAAAAAAAAAAAAATAGAATCATCCATATCGAATCGATTTTCCTTTCCAACCTCTATCGATTCATAAAACCATGAATCGATTATTTTATAAATCCTTTTCCTATAAATTCTTTAGAAAATAGAATTTTAAAGGCTCAATTCCATACTAAATTAGCATTCTTTTTTTTTTTTAATTTGGTCTACTTTTTTTTTTTTTTCTTTTCCAAAAAATGGGGGGGAAATGCAATTTGACAGTATATCCTCATCCTCAATTTTTTTTTTTTTTTTTTTTGTGGGGCGGCTTGCAACCGGCCCTGGTGTGTCACAACGGTCAGGGTTATTTTCGATTCTTGCTATTGGCAGGCTTAGATGGAAATGTTTTTTGTGTGTGTTTTTTCGGGTTTAAAAATATTTTGTAATTTTTGTTTTTTGCCGGGGTGGGGGTGAGCCAATGTCTATTTTTGGTGGAATATGCCGATCAATTATTTTCCGATATTCACTAGTTGGGGGAACAAGTCCACAAGACACGAGATAGGCACGCTCATGCTTTGCGCACTTTCTTGTCAGGGTCCAAGAATAGGATCAGTCAGAAAGGATGTGAAAATGGGGGCGCACCCCCGCAGCGCAAAGTAAATACGCGCCTAATGGCCTCTGATGAATTGTGCCGGGCTCCGGTGGGTCGGGAGAAAGCCGCGTAATGACCCCGCCGGCGTCTTTCTCCGTCTCGCCCTCATTTGCTCCTTGCCGCTTTTTGATTAGGAATTAAAAAAGGGACGGCGGCAAATGGCGGCTGCCTGATTGCCATATTTGATGAGGAAATGTCACTGTGGATGTTGCGGTTTTGGGGATATAAATATATATTTGGAAAGCCTTCGCCGGAGCTCGTGCCAGGCACACAATGGTTGACAATGACGTGAAACTTGTGCTAATCAAGCACATTCTTCTTCTGGAGGATTCAAAACTAAAGCGTCGGCCATAAACTTATTTTAATGCAGCTTATTTTTTATTTTTTTTTATTATTTTTTTTAATTTCAAGGGCCAAAATCATACATCACAATTAAGAGCTTTTTATTGTGCTATTATTTATTTTCAGTTTTATTTTTTATTACGTATATTTGATCTTTTTTAATTGTATTTTTATTTGCTTTCATTTTTGTGAAATTTTAATTGATCTTACTAATCATATTTTTTTGCATAATTTTAATATTTAATATTTACACTATTGCATGTTTGTCATCCCAGCATATCATTGGATTATTCGGATTTTACCATTTTCTTATTGTCAGTATTTTTATATACTCTTGAATGACTTCAATTTTTTTCACCACATTTATTGAGTAGTTAAACAGAGTATATAGAATACATACATAAGAAAATGGAACTACAGCGTTTACAGCTTGGAAGTGAAACATTTTGGGACTTCACTATTAGCATTTGTCGAGTGACATCACATATGCGCCTTCAATCACATGAAAATAATGCAGGAAAGAGTTTTGATAGCTGTTGAATGTAACGAGTAACTTGGGATCTTACAGTTACCTTTAAAATCAAGTAATCTGTATGGTAAGTTACTTTTAAAGTTAAATAACTAAGTTACTTAAAATGTCAAGTAATTAGTAACTACATTACTTTTAAAATCAAACAAAAGTAAATTAAGGTAATTAATTTCAAAGTAATCAGTAACTTGATTACTTTTAAAGCCAATCAGGAAAGTAACTAAATTTCTTTTCATGAAGGTACTTTCAAAGTCAGTACAGCAACTAAGTAACTTTTAAAGTGGTAGTAAAGTAATGAAGTTATTTTTATAGTCAAGAAGCCAGTAAAGTAACTCGTAATACAGTATATTCCGCAGTCTCTACTTTGCGGCAGAGCTCCTTTTTTTTTTTTCCCCCCTTTCTTCTTGTCTACTCATTAGCATAAAGGTTTTATGAACCCTTTGTCAGGAGCTCAGCGGCGAGGCCTCACAGACATTTCAATTTCATAGCTTGAGACAAATATGTGCGTGTGTGACAGTGGTCCATGTCCATCAGCACACTTAATGTTACCACAGGGTCAACTTGCATGTGTACAAAGGAGAATTGATTCCTTTGGGGGGGGGGGGGGGGAGACATCCCACCAAGGACAGTTTTTCCCGATAAAGCGAGATGGCGGAGGAAGAGGGAAAAAAATAATAATAAAAAAGGTGAAAATGTGTCAGTATGAAAAGCGGCACGCGGTGGTGGGTGTTGTTGGGGGTGGGACAAGGTCGCATCCCTCCTCCTCGTTTTTGCTCTCGGTCCTTTTGTGGTCCTCTCATCCGTCCAATTTTGCACAAGGAGAGAGGCAGCCACTCGCTGGCCTCCTGGCCAGCAGGGGGCGAGGGCGAGGGTACAATGATGTGAAATGATTGTTGGGGACTTTCGCAAACTTTTGCGCTCAAAGGTCACAGTTGAGTTTTAAAACCGAGGCCAATTCAAAGGTGTGAGTTAAAATATGATCTTAATAAAGTAAAACACAATTCTTTGTTTTTGATTGAATTATCCACAATTAATTTAATTGTAACGTGATGTTTTTTAAGAAATAAATAAAAAATTAAAACGTGTTTTTCAAAATGTAAAATAGCTTTATTTTAACAATAAAATGTTTTTTAAATTACGGTAATCCTTATTTATTTCTGGTGATAATTAAATTATACTTTATAAAGCAATTTACTTTTTTTTTTTTTTTTTTTTCTAAAGAGCTCAGAATTGTTCATTCGGTAGTCTTACCGATTCAACGTCTTGTCATCATTGCTCTTTTTTTTTTTTTTTTTTTTTTTTTTTGTGTGTGTGTATGTGTGCGTACGTTTGCGTGCGTGCGCGTGCGTGCGTGTGCGTGCAAATACGTATAAATTTATACTCATTCATTCACCTAAAACCTTATAAATATCCCATTACCCTTCGCCTTAACCAGGTACTTCAGAATCTTGCCAGAGTCGTGAGGTTTAAATGGTCAGGAGACCAGAGAAAAGGTCAGAAAAAAAAAGAAATAAAGAGAAAAGAAAGGTAAATCAAAGTGAAATCCAGCACCGACCAAACACTTCCTGCCTTCCCCATGATTACAAAATCAAAGTCTTACGCCAACCCCGGAAGCCTCTAAATTCCAGCAAATTTAGCGAGATCTCAAGAGCCCAGAGGAAAAACTAAAGAGAGGAAGGAGGGAAGGATCGATAAGGCAGAGTGAGATCCATAGAAGCCAGTACATCCAATCCATCAAAGTGAAGTCCAGCACCAACAAGACCCCTCCTGCGTGGTTACAAAACCAGAGTCTTATGCCAACCCCAGAAACCTCATACTTCTAATAAATTAAGATCTCAAGTGACCAGAGGAAAAACTAAAGAGAGGAAGGAGGGAAGGATAGATAAAGCAAAGTGAGAACCACAGACACCAGCACCAACTGATTCAAGGGGCTGTGGGAGGGAGAGGGTACTTCTGTTGAGTTTCAGTAGATGCTGGTGCGACGGATCTGGCATCCATAAGGACCACCACCAAAGAAAGAAGCCGTCAACCGCGGTCCAGCAAAGCGAGCACCCCCCCCCCCCCCCCCCCCCCCCGGAATCCCCAGGCCGCGGCAGCACCAAGGCCACCCCCCAGACACCCGGAACACCCCCGCCCCAGCCCCGGCCCACACCCCCGAGCCCAAGGCCGCAGAACGAGGCCCAGCGGGCCCCCACAGCGCCCCACCGGTCCCCAGCCCCCATCCCCCCACGACCCCCCCGCACCCCACCCAAACCCGCCATCCACCACGACCCAGGCCCCACCACCCCCGACCCACAAACCCCCGAACACACCCCGACCCCCAGCACCCAACCCCCCACCCACCCATACCTCCACCCCCCCCAAACAAGCCGCCCCCCCCCCCGACGGCCGCCACCCCCCCCGCGAACCCGGCCCCCCGCGAGAACCCCCCCCCCCCGGAAACCGGCACCGGGCAGCAGCGCAGAGAGGGAAGATGTGCCCACCCCACCTCCAGCCGCGCGAGATTTGCACAGCGGCGGGAGGGGGGAAGCAGAGGAGGAAGCACCAGGGGAGAAGGCGGAACACCAGAACACCGAGCCCGGTGGGGAGAGGCCCCGGTCGTCACGCCAGAGTACTGGTGACACCTAACCCTGTTACTGAGTCCGCCAGCTCGCCGACTGGCGAGCTCTACCCTTACACCGTGAATGTGGCCCCACCCAGTGTATATACAAGTGTGTGCGTGTGGTGCATTAAAATTGGGAGCAGGTGAGTCGGAGCAGAGGGAAAAAATTTCCCCTACTCCGACACACCCGTATCCCCCCCAAAAAAATGAATATGTATATGTGTGGTGCATTAAAAAAGGGAATGGAGGGACAAAGTGGTGGGGCAGGGACACAAATGGGGGGGACCACAGCGCTGCCAGGCACTGCAGTCCATCCCCTCTGATGGCTCCCCGCCCCAACTCACCCCTCCCCTTGGACGTGAGGTGCATTAAAATTGGAGGGGAGTTGAAGGGTGAAGACGGTGTTTCCACCCTTCCCCACCCCACCAAGAAATGTGTTGTGTGCCCTATGTGTATATTTACAAAGTGTATAGTGCAAGCTAGTGAAGTGAGTAAGAGGAGCGACCAGCGGGGCCTCACCCAACCCGGCGGGTGTAGGTGGCACGCCCGCCCCCCAGCACCCCCACCCCCACCCGCCCCCCACCTCATCCACCCGGCACCACAATGGGCGGACAGCCAGCGCAGCAGGGCTACCGGACAGCCCACCGGCCACCGGAGCCCGCCCGGGGCACCAGGAGTTATACCGGAGTGGGGCAGGCCCCAAACCCTCGCCCGGCCCCCGGAGCCCGACGCCCGGGCCGGGGAGGGAGCCCCAGGCCCAGGGAGAGGGAGGGGGAGGGGCCGCAGGGCAGACAGGGAAGGGGGAAGGGGGGGGGGGGGGGGGCGGGGAGAAGACGACAAGAAGGCGAAAGGGCGGCTGCAGGGCAGGAGGCGGGGGGGGGGGAGGAGGAGGGAGGGCGACAAGGGAAAAGGGAAAAGGGAAAAGGGACGCTTATAAAGCAATTTACATTATTTTGAAAATTGTGTGTTTAATATATGGAGTAATAGTTTGTGTTTCAATATTTATCAATTTTATTACAATCAAAAACAAATGATCTTTTTCATAAAATACACGACATGAAATGCATAATACATGGAAAAAATGTTAATGTGGATATGGGATATAAAATATATTTAAAAAGTTTATTTTTTTTAATAGTTTAATTTTGTAATCGTATAATTTATCTCATTTTTTTTTATTCATGACTAATGTAATACTTTCTGGTGTTGTGAGTTCAACAAAAACAATTTCTATGAAGATACTTTTCACACGAAGACCCCTGGCACACTGGATAGCCCCCCCCACCCCAAACCACCCGCAGCCCCCTCCTTGCTTGGCGTATCCATAAACAAAATCAGGGGTTACAGTAAGGCTGCTAATCAAAGCAATCAGAGCTGTTTTCAGAGGTGTAGCGAAGCGCCGCCGCCGTCGCGTTGGTCTCGTCTCCGTCTTTGCTTTAATTACTTGATGCTGGAGGTGGGTGGGGGGGGGGGGGGGGGTAGATTTAGGGTTGGGGGAGGTTGCAGGGCTGGTGATTGTGCCTTATCACCTATCTGCGGGAATAAAAGACTAGCCAATTACTTTGTTTGGATGCTAATGATTGCGTTTCATTAGCGTCCGCTCTCAGCCGCCGCTACACGGATGAATATGCCATAATTCCAATTATTTGGAATTATGAAAATTGCTTTTGAGAAACGGGGACGTGGCGGTTATCATCAGCCGCGCCAAAAATGTCAATTTAATTCCGAGAATGCTTTTAATTGTCAGCGCTGCTGCGCATTAATCATTTAATTGTATTGTCTTTGCGATGCGCTAAAACAGACGTCACCGAGCAGTGCACACTCACGCACTTTTTCAAACGCAGCCGTCACCACCCGCCCACAGCTTGCAACTTGGTACAAGTCAACAGATTTTGCTACAAAAAACATGATCAGGTTAGCTCATGAAAGGGGGAACATTATTCCTCTAAATGGGCCGTCATAATCAATCTAGAATTTTGCTTGGAGACAATAAAAAAAAAAAACTTTTGGAAACCCGAGCTGGTGAGCTCATAAAAGTGGAATCTTGATCTTGGTTGAGTTGGAACCAAATTATTTTCGATGGTCTAGTTACTTGGTTGGAGACGATTTAAAAAAAAAAAAAAAAGCACTTGAACATTAACTGACTAGCTTATATTAAAAAACAAAACAAAAAAACGGGCGCCTCAGTCTTGGTTAGCTCATGAAGACGGAACCAAATACCGTAAGATGGTCGCCGTATTTAAGTATATTGTTGAAAAGAATGAAAAACCGAAGTGAACCCGAGCTGGTGAGCTCATAAAAGTGGAACCCTAATCTTGGTTAGCTCATAGAGTTGGAACCAAATTATTTTACATGGTTTAGTTGCTTGCTTGGAGATGATTTAAAAAAATAAATAAAACTAGAGCTGCGAGCAGCTATAAAGGGCCCTCGCAGCCCGGGCCATGTTGGAGTCCTTGCACGTTGGGGTACTTGCACGTTAGGGTACTGGCACGTTGGGGTACTGGCATATTGGAAGCAAAATTTCTTTGAAAATGGCATAATAAACGTTTACATGTAGAATATTTTTTTTGCCAGTGTGTATCAAGCTCAACGGGTTTTGGGGATTGTGAAGACCTGCAAAAATCTGCGTCCTTTTTTATTTTTAGGCAATGAGTTGCCCTGATTGGTATTTTTTGTAAAAGTGTATATATACATCATCGCTCGTTGTACTCATTGCACAATGTTACTTTTATTGTCCAAAGGGGCAATCAAAAATGAATAAAACAAAATGGAAACGTACATACGTTTGGATCGGTGTGAAGCCAGTGAACAATTTGAGTGGTGGAAACTAAAAGAATATTCATAAATGACTTAGTCATCACACTTAGAATGAGTTTACATTTTTTGTACAAAATACCGTATGTGTGTTTTTTTTTTTATATAAGCCTCAAGGGCTAGGTGGCGCTGTATTTATAACTGAATGTTGTCATCGAGATACCTTCAGGCCTTGATTATAAGCATACATGCCAAGTGTGGGATTTTTTTTGGAGCATGTACCGTGGAGTTATTAAGCATATCCTTCATTCACGATATTGCTTTTAATGTCCACAGAGGCTATCAAAAATAAATAAAAATATATATATGTTTGGATAAGTCTGATGCCAGTGAACATTTTGAGTGGTGGAAACTAAAAGAATATTCATAAATGACTTAGTTATCACACTTAGAATGAGTTTACATTTTTTGTACAAAATACCGTATGTGGGGTATTTTTTTTTATGCCTCAAGGGCTAGGTGGCGCTGCATATATAACTGAATGTTGTCATAGAGATAGCTTCAGGCCTTGACGATAAACATACATGTCAAGTTTGGGATTTTTTGGAGCATGTACCGGGGAGTTATTAAGCATATCCTTTTTCAGTGCGAAACACAAATTTTGATGCCCCGCCTTCATCATATAGTATTTCGAAAGGTCAAGATTTTTCCCCCTGTCGTTGGCTCAGGTCTTGACATGGTCCAGGTCAAGTCTTAACTCAGTCAGATGAAACGTGTAGGAGAAGTGGGCAAAAGTCTGCCCCCTGTGAATGTGCAAAAATAGTCAAAAATGGGACATTCAAAAATTCGTAGCTAACTTCCTGTTCATTTTAGCATATGGGTCCAAGAGACTTTTTTGTAGGTCTTGGGCTCCCTCATACACCTAAAAATATTCGTCGTTCTTGCTTAAACGTACAACCGGGGCTGCTTCGTTAAAAATTTCTCGGGGGCGCTATTGAGTCATTTTTGTAAAAATAGCGCAATCAACAATAAAATATTGCTCATTTTACCAGGCCAGATGTGTGTGCCAAGTTTCATGAGTTTCTGTGCATGTTTAGACCCTCAAAACTGGCGTTGTTTTCTTGGCGAACAGCGCTTAGCCACACCCACAGCAATTCGCGAAAACTCACAAACTTCGTGTTGTGACATCATGAAGGCCGAAACCCTCATCTGAGCAAATATGAGGTAGGTCCAGTTAACGTGTTTGGAGAAAAACGTAGAAGAAAATTCGTAAGAAAAAAAATTGCCACTAGGTGGCGCTATCAGTTAGATGAAATATAAGTCAGTAGATGTCTTTAGGGCTGGACTCTCATCAAATGTGTGAAATTTTGAGAAGATAGGATCATCTCGGTCAAGTTAATGCAGCTTTTATTTTCACGAAAAATCTTCAGACTTTGCGTCACCGTAGCGGCCACGCCCTTTGGCGAAAAGTTACAATATTCGGTGTGGGGCATGATCAACATCTTAAGGCTTTTCTGACCAATTTTCAAATGGATCCCTTCAACAAGCTCAGCACAGTAGCTAAAAACGTAAAGTATGACATTTATTGTAACCACTAGGTGGCGCTATATGTATAACTGAATTTTATCATAAAGATGTTTTCAGGCCGTGACTATTACGTTGCCTGAGAAGTTTGAGATTTTTTGGAGCTTGAACATGGGAGTTATTAAGCATTTGCTCTTTCTGGACAAATGAAATTTTAAAGGCGATATTTGATGCCCCGCCCCCGTCATATAGTATTTAAAAAAGGCAAGATGTTTTGCCCAGTTGTTCTCTCAGGTCTTGAGATGATAAATGCCAAGTTTGAAGTCAATTGGATGAAAAATGTTTGCAAAGGGGGAAAAAGCATGACCACAGTGAATGTGCCAAAATAGGCCAAAATTGGACATAAAAAAATTCATAGCTCACTTCCTGTACATTTTAGCTACATGGTCCCAATATACTTTTTTGTGCGTCTCGGGGTGCTACACGTGCCTGCCAATTTTTGTTGCTCTAGCTCAAACGTGCCGGGCTTGGTTTTTATTTTTCTACGCTAGGGGGCGCTATCGAGTCGCATTGTTATGACGACTTAATAATATCAAATTTTTCGCCGGGCCTGAGGAGTGTGCAAAGTTCGGTGGGTTTTCGTGAATGTTTAGGTACCCAAAATCGCGATCGTTTGCGGAGAATAAAGAAGAAGAAGAATAATAATAATAATAATAATAATAATAATAATTTTTACAAAAACAATAGGGACCTCGCAGCGGTCGCTGCTCGGGCCCTAATAAAAAAAGGCCACTTGAACATTAACTGACTAGCTTATAAAAAAAGAAAAAAGAAAAAAAAAGGCACCTCAATTTTTGTTAGCTCATGAAGATGGAACCAAATACTGTAAGATGGTCTCTGTATTCCTTGAAGTATCTTGTTGGGAAAAAAATGAAAAACCGTAGTGAGCCCAAGTTGGTGAGTAAAAGAACTTGATTAGCTCATGAAGGTGGAACCAATTTCTGTAAGATGGTTTCCATAATGTATCTAGGTTGGAGACAATGAAAAAACTTTAGTGAATCTTAGTTGGTTCGCTGATAAAAGAACTCTAATCTTGGTTAGCTCATAGAGTTGGAACCGAATTCTTTTAGATGGTCTAGTAGCTTGGTTGGAGACGATTAAAAAAAGCCCCTTGAACATTGACTAGCTTATAAAAAAAAAAAAGGACGCCTCAGTCTTGGTTAGCTCATGAAGATGGAACCAAATACTGTAAGATGGTCACCATATTCCTTTAAGTATATTGTTGGAAAGAATGAAAAACTGAAGTGAGCCCAAGTTGGTGAGTAAAAGAACTTGATTAGCTCATGAAGGTGGAACCAATTTCTGTAAGATGGTTTCCATAATGTATCTAGGTTGGAGACAATGAAAAAACTTTAGTGAATCTTAGTTGGTTCGCTGATAAAAGAACTCTAATCTTGGTTAGCTCATAGAGTTGGAACCGAATTCTTTTAGATGGTCTAGTAGCTTGGTTGGAGACGATTAAAAAAAGCCCCTTGAACATTGACTAGCTTATAAAAAAAAATGGACGCCTCAGTCTTGGTTAGCTCATGAAGATGGAACCAAATACTGTAAGATGGTCACCATATTCCTTTAAGTATATTGTTGGAAAGAATGAAAAACTGAAGTGAACCCGAGCTGGTGAGCTCATTAAAGTGGAACCCTAATCTTGGTTAGCTCATAGAGTTGGAACCGAATTCTTTTACATGGTCTAGTGCTTGGTTGGAGACGATTTAAAAAAAAAAAAAAAAAAGCCACATGAACATTAATTGACTAGCTTATAAAAAATGGCACCTCAATCTTTGTTAGCTCATGAAGATGGAACCAAATACTGTAAGATGGTCTCCGTATTCTTTTAAGTATCTTGTTGGGGAAAAAATGAAAAACCGTACTGAACCCAAGTTGGTGAGTAAAAGAACTTGATTAGCTCATGAAGGTGGAACCAAATACTGTAAGATGGTTTCCATAATGTATCTAGGTTTGAGACAATGAAAAAACCTTAGTGAATCTTAGTTGGTTCGCTGATAAAAGTGGAACCCTAATCTTGGTTAGCTCATAGAGTTGGAACCGAATTCTTTTAGGTGGTCTAGTAGCTTGGTTGGAGACGATTAAAAAAAAAGAAACCTTGAACATTGACTAGCTTATAAAAAAAAAAAAGACGCCTCAGTCTTGGTTAGCTCATGAAGATGGAACCAAATACTGTAAGATGGTCACCATATTCCTTTAAGTATCTTGTTGGAAAGAATGAAAAACTGAAGTGAACCCGAGCTGGTGAGCTCATAAAAGTGGAACCCTAATCTTGGTTAGCTCAGAGTTGGAACCGAATTATTTTACATGGTCTAGTTGCTTGGTTGGAGATGATTAAAAAAAAAAAAAAAAGCCACTTGAACATGAATTGACTAGCTTATCAAAAAGGGCATCTCAATCTTGGTTAGCTCATGAAGATGGAACCAAATACTGTATGATGGTCTCCATATTCCTTTAAGTATCTTGTTGGGGAAAAAAATGAAAAACCGTGTGAACCCAAGCTGGTGAGCAAAAGAACTTGATTAGCTCATGAAGGTGGAACCAAATACTGTAAGATGGTTTCCATCTTGGTTGGAGACTATGAAAAAACTTTCGTGAATCTTAGTTGGTTAGCTGATAAAAGGGGAACCACAATCTCAGTGAGCTTCAACTGTTTAGCTTGTCAAGGTGGTAACCACATGCTTGAAGGTCTCCAGTCATTCACGTATCTGTTTGGATGCAATGAATGAAACCTTTGTGCAAGCTCGTTGATGCTTGAAGTTCCAATGAAAAATCTTCCTACAGAATTTTGCTGGTACGGTGGAACCAAATTCTTCAAGATGCTCACAAAAGACTTTTGAGTTTCTCTATATTATGAATAACATTACAGTGTATAATATTATTTGACAATGAAGGTTTAATTGGGCTTTCATGTTTCTCTTTGTTGTCTAGTATATTATGAATACTATGATTATTATTAGGAATAATATTTTATTAGTTTCACCAGGTTAGCTTCTGAAGGCGGAACCAAACTCTAGGAGCGCATTTGTTGAGTTGGATTGGCGACGTTCCGCTCTGTGAAGTCAAAAGAAGATAAAAGTGGAGGGAGATGGTGGATGAAACAAAAGGTGTAGCATGTAAGAGCGCGGGGGTAGTCTTGAGTGACAACCTTGAGAAGCTCTCCATCGTCTCCGCCGTCGAGAGGGAGGTCAAGTGCGCCCCCTCCAATGCGCGCACACACCGGCGCACACATGCACGCACACAAGGCCATGCAGCATCATCTCAGAATGAAGAGGGTCGCTACCCCCAAATGATTCCCCACTTTACTTAATGTAATAATAATAAACACACGTGGTGTAAACATCTATCAGTCCTTTCAGTTTCACATGTGAATCCTTGTCCAGTCGCATACACAAACGGGGTGAATGTACGTCTGTCTTGTCATGCACACGCAGTTCGTGTAAAACGGGGTCGAATATACAATCAAATAGAATCTGAATAAGAATCAAATGCGATTCACATTGATGGGAAAATAAGTCAGCAATCAAATGGAGATTGAAGTCAGGGTAAAATATGAATCAAATGGGAATTGAATGTGAAGCAATTTAAATGAATTTAAATCAAATAGGAGTGAACGTGAATCAAACGTTGATTCAATGTGAATGAAATATACGGCACACGGGAATCTAATAATTAAACGGTAATCAAATGAGAATCGATTCGGATTATTGGAATCAAGTTGGAATTAAATGGGGGCTGAAATGTGAATCAAATTGGCATTGTTGTGACTGAAATAAGGATTAAATAGGAATCAGTGTGAGTCCAATATGAATCAATGTGACAGGAATCACTTTGGATCAAATATGGGTTCAAAGTGGAGTCAAACGGGAATGAAATAGCAGTAAATGGAACTCAAATCTGAATAAAGTGGAACTCAAGTGAGAGCCAAATGGGATAAAATGTGAATCAAATGGGACTTAGATGATTGTCAACCTGAATCAAATAGAAATCAATGTGACTCGTAGATTAATTAAATGAAAAAACAGTAAAACAAAAGAAAATAAATGTGAATCAAATATTAATTAAATACTAATCCAAACAAGTCAAATGTAAACCTGATAGGAGTCAATTGGAATCAAATATGAATAGAGTATAAATTCATATGTGAGTCAAATGGAAATTGTGTCAATCAAATAGAAATGAATGTAAATCAAACCAATTCAATGTGAATCACCTGAAATATGGATTGAATAGGAATCAAATCCGAATGAAAAGGGAATCAAATGTGAACTGGTGCCAATTGGCAGTGCAATTCAAAAATCTCTCCTTGTGACCCGTCGAGTGTTGGTTAAGTTTTCAATATGGCGATCGGCGGATAGAAGGACGATGGCGACGTGTTGACGCCAGACTCCAAACGAAGGCTGACAGCGTCAAAGAGAGATATATAGAGAGAGAGAAAAAAAAGGAATAAAAGTGGCAGAGTGCACTCGGCGGACAAAAAGCCTTGCGCCCTTGCTAACTTTCAATATCCACATTCTGCCTCTCGATCCATTTTTTTCCCCTATTTAAATGATTGAGGCCGTGACATTTTTGGCAACTTGTCAAAAGCGTCTTGGGGTCAGCGGGTCAAGCGGCGCGCAACAAAGATGGAGGCGTCTGAGGGACGAGACCTCGACCACCCCCCCTCCCCATCCTCCTCCTCCTCGACCGGCTTTGCAGTGAATGGCCGCCGGTGGGGACCAGCGCCTACACAATTGTGCCACCTTCTGGAATAAACGCGGCGAGCCATCAAGGCCGTGTCAATGCGAACTTCAAGTGGCGCTGCAAAGAAATCTTTGCTTTGCCACCGCACACTTTTTCTTTCCGAGAAATGTTGAGCACATTCCTCTATTCAGCGCCGTCCTACAAGACTAACGGACAACATAAAAGACATTCCGCATAATTTAATCTCCGAGGAAACGACATTTTTAATAGTATGTATGGACAGTATTTGTGTGTACACATCCATATTTAGTTTTTTTTTAAAACGACCATGTATGGTAAGGCATTTTTTTTAAACAAAGCGGGTTTTTTTTGTTTTTTTTTAAACGACCATGTGTAGTAAGTTTTTTTTTATTTATTTAAATGAGCGTTTTGTTTTGTTTTTAAATGATCATGTATCGAAAGACTTCTTTTTTTTAAAAACAACCATGGAGTAAGGCGTTTTTGTTTTTTGAACGACCTGGTATAGTACGGTTTTAAAAAAAACGACCATGTATAGTAAGGTGTTTTTTTTATTTTATTTTTTAGATGACCGTTTTGTTTTTTTTTGTTTTTGTTTTTTTAATTGACCATAAATACTTTTTTTAAAAAACAACCATGGAGTCAGTTTTTTTTTTTTTTTTTTTTTAACGACCATGTATAGTAAGGTTTAAAAAAAAAAGAAAAAAACGACAAAAAAAAACACGACCATGTATAGTAAGCCATTTTTTTAACAACCATGTATATAGTAAGGGTTTTATGTTTTTTTTTTTTTTTTAAACAACCATGTCTGGTATTTATTTATTTTTTAAACAAAACGGTTTTTTTGTTGTTTTTTTTAAACGACCATGTATAGTAAGGTGTTTTTTTTGTTTTTTTTTTAAGATGACCGTTTTTTTTTGTTTTTTTTTTAATTGACCATGTATAGAAAGACTTTTTTTTTAAAAAAACAACCATGGAGTCAGGTTTTTTTTGTTTTTTTTAACGACCATGTATAGTAAGGTTTAAAAAAAAAAGAAAAAAAAACACGACCATGTATAGTAAGCCATTTTTTTAACAACCATGTATATAGTAAGGGTTTTATGTTTTTTTTTTTAAACAACCATGTCTGGTATTGTTTTTTTTAAACAAAACGCTTTTTTTTTGTTTTTTGTTTTTTGTTTTTTTAAACGACCATGTATAGTAAGGTGTTTTTTTTTTTTTTTTTTTAAGATGACCGTTTTTTTTTTTTTAATTGACCATGTATAGAAAGACTTTTTTTTTTAAAAACAACCATGGAGTCAGGTTTTTTTTTTTTTTTTAACGACCATGTATAGTAAGGTTTAAAAAAAGAAAAGAAAACAAAAACACGACCATGTATAGTAAGCCATTTTTTTTTGACAACCATGTATATAGTAAGGGTTTTATGTTTTTTTTTTTAAACAACCATGTCTGGTATTTTTTTTTTTAAACAAAACGTTCTCTCTTTTTTTTTTTTTTTTATAAACGACCATGTATAATAAGGTGTTTTTTTGTTTTTGTTTTTTTTTTAAGACGACCGTTTTTTTTTTTTTTAATTGACCATGTATAGAAAGACTTTTTAAAACAACCATGGAGTCATTTTTTTTTTTTAAACTATACTATACTATACTATACTGTGTATTGTAAAAGGGGCGGCACGGTGATAGACTGGTTAGCATGTCCGCCTCCCAGTTCTGAGGACTCGGGTTCGAGTCCAGGCTCCGGCCTTCCTGGGTGGAGTTTGCATGTTCTCCCCGTGCCTGCATGGGTTTCTCCGGGCACTCCGGTCTCCTCCCACATTCCAAAGACATGCATGGCAAGTAAATTGGTCGCTCCGAATTGTCCTTAGGTGTGCGTGTGAGTGTGGGTGTTTGTTCGTCTCCATGTGTCTTGCGATTGGCTGGCGACCAGTCCAGGGTGTACCCCGCCTACTGCCCGAAGCCGGCTGGGATACACTCCAGCACCCCTTGTGACCCTTGTGAGGAATAAGCAGTCAAGAAAATGGATGGATGGATGTATAGTAAGGTTACAAAAAATAATTAAAAACGACCATGTATAGTAAGCCATTTTTTGTTTGTTTGTTTTTAACGACCTTGTAAAGTAAGGTTTAAAAAAACAAAAAAAACAAAAAACGACCATGTATAGGTTTTTTTAAACGACCTTGTAAAGTAAGGCATTTTTTCAAAAAGATGACCACATTGGGGCAGCGTGGGCATAGTGGTCGTCTCCCAACCGAGAGGTTGTGGGTCCGATCCCATGCCACTGTGACCATGTTGAAGTATCCTTGAGCAAGATGTTGAACCACTTGTTGCTCCTGATGCGGTATAAATGAATGAGTAGTCGAATGTAAAGCACTTTGTTTTACTCATTTTTTCAGGCACATTACATCTGAAAGAAGGGCTGACGGGTAGAAAGCCAATGGCTTATATAGAAACCCGTCCCCATCGATCCATTACTAAACACATCAGTCATATACATTGATTAAGGTGGAAAAGTACTATATAAATGAAGCACCATTTACCATGTATTGTAAGGTGCATATCATATACATATATATTCATATATTCCAAATATATATCCATCCATCCATCCATTTTCTTGACCGCTTATTCCTCACAAGGGTCGCGGGGGCTGCTGGCGCCTATCTCAGCTGGCTCTGGGCAGTAGGCGGGGGACACCCTGGACTGGTTGCCAACCAATCGCAGGGCACACAGAGACGAACAACCATCCACACTCACACCTAGGGACAATTCGGAGCGCCCAATTAACCTGCCACGCATGTCTTTGGAATGTGGGAGGAGACCGGAGTACCCGGAGAAGACCCACGCGGGCACGGGGAGAACATGCAAACTCCACCCAGGAAGGTCCGAGCCTGGACTCGAACCGGAGACCTCAGAACTGGGAAGCGGACGTGCTAACCACTCGACTACCGTGCCGCCCAAATATATATATATATATATATATATATATATATATATATATATATATATATATATATATATATATATATATATATATATATATATATATATATATATATATATATATATATATATATATATATATATATATATATATATATATATATATATATATATATATATATATATATATATATATATATATATATATATATATATATATATATTATTTTTATTTTATTTTTATTTTATTTGTTTTCCCAAAAAGACACGTATAGTACGGCGTTTTTTGTTTTTGCGTAGTAAGGTGTTGCTTTTTTTTAATTTAAATTACCGTTTTTTTGTTTTTTTTTTAAATGACCATGTATAGAAAGACATTTTTTTCTTTTTTTACACATGGAACAAGGCTTTTTTTTTATTTTATTTTTTTATATGACCATGTATAATAAGGTTTAAAAAAAACAAAAAAAAACGACCATGTATAGTAAGCCATTTTTTTTAGTAAGGCTTTTTTTTTTTTTTTTTTATGACCTTGTGCAGTAAGGTGTTTTGTTTTATTTTTTTTTATTTAAATGACCGTTTTTTTGTTTTGTTTTTTAAAATGACCATGTATAGAAAAGACTTTCTTTTTTTTTTTTTTTTTTTAAACAACCAGGAGTAAGGCATTTTTTTTTTTTTAAATGACCGTTTTTTTGTTTTTGTTTTTTAAATGACCATGTATAGTAAGGCTTTTTTTAAAGGACTTTTTGTTTTTGTAAATGACTATGTAAGGTGTTTGGTTTGTTTTTAAACAATTTTTAGTAACACTTTTATTTACATTTTTTTTAAATGACCATGTATCATAAGACTTTTTTTTTTTTTAAACGACCATATGATTAGTAATTTTATTTTCCTGTTTTCTGACTCAGAAGAATTCTTGCTAAAGTTAAACTAAAACAAAACAAGTCACTTGAAAGAAGCCCAATTAATGGTGATTGTTTATTGAAGATGCAGAAGTGCAATTTTCAAATGACGTACTAGTACTGTATGTTATACTTCGAATGGCCGCCAGGGCACCCAGTCCATTCTTGCGTGGGGCCCCTGAGGAATGTTGCTAATCCACTCACAGGGTGTAAACCAGGTTGAAGGCTGCCTTGCATTTCCATCCATGACGTTTTAATGCGTGCGTGCATTCCATCCACACTAAATGAAGAGCACTCGTACGTAAACGACGTCCTTCATTGTTTTTTGTTTTTTTTTATTTCCGAGGCGGCTGGAAAACAAAACTTGTTTTTCCTCCACTTTGAATGGGGCCGCCGTCTTTTTCCACATTTGTCGATTGCGTCTTGGCGCTCTTTTCAAGCAAGCGGCGGCGGCGGCTCTCAAGGACCAAGCGAGCAAGGCCGGCTCACTCGCTCGCTCGCTCGCTCAGGACAATAGGCGACCTATTTAGCCCAGAGCCCACGCTCATTATTTTGGATTTTGTTTAGCTTGTTTTTCATCCACGCTCCTCTTTTCCTCTCTCGCTGGGTGATGAATTATTATTATTATTATTATTATTATTATTACTAGCATTATTATTAGCATTAGCATTATTATTAGCATTATTATTAATGAATTATTAGCATTAGCATTAGCTTTGTTACAATTACCATTAATTGGAGCTATATCATGCTATATTTTCAAGTTAAGGTTTTAAGCAAAGGTTAGGGTTTTAAATAAGGGTTAAGGTTTTAAGGAGTTTCAAGCCAGGCTCTGTGTTTCAAGTTAGGGTTTCAAGCCAGATTAAGGTTCAAAGCCAGGGTTGGAGTTTCAAGTTTGGGTTGCTGGTTATGGTTACAATGTAAGGTTTCAAGCCAGGTTTCTGGGTTTCAAGACAGTATTGTGGGTTTTAAAATAGGCTTCAAAGCTAGTGTTAAGGTTTAAAAATGGCACTTCACAAAAGGGCTTCATTCCTGTTTTAGGGTTTCAAACCTGGATTAGGGCTTCAAATCAGGGTTTGAAGCCACACGGAAGGGTGAAGAGCTTTAAAGCGTTTCAAAGAACAGATTTTTTAATTTAGGGTTTCACATATGGTAGGGTTTCAAATTAAGGTTTCAAGCCAGGACGAGGGTTTAATATTTTAATTTCAAACCCGTATGGTTAAGATTTCAAGTTAGACTTCTCACTATGCTCGCTTTTAGCTCTACCGGTATTGTCATTTCCCCCCCCCCCCCCCCCCCCCCCCCCCCTCTTAAGATGAAAGGAAATTGTATAGATATGTCACCGAGTGCATCTTGTGAAAAAAACAAAACAAAACAAAACAACTTAGCTGTGGTTGGTGGTGAAGTAGTGTGCTGAATAAAGAATCGATTACCCCAACGAATTAAGGCTGCTCGCCCAGGCGGCCAGTAGGGCGTCCTCGTCAAGCCACGCATGTTACTTGCCCAAGGTCTTTGCAGATCCATATCACTTCAGTACTGCCCACCTTCACAGGCGGACTGTCATGGTAACCAGTTAGCTGCATGCATGTATACGTTTGTGTGGATTAAGGACATCCAGTTCGCCGTTCATGCATTCAAATTCGACCACTGTATAAAAAAGAAGCCCACAAAGCACAAAATATTACATATTATTTCTCAAAAACGTATTGAACAAATAGCTTTGCTAAAAGGCGCAAGATACGTTTGAGGTCGAAAGCTCCAAGATCCAATGCTAACAGATGCTATGCTAACATACAGTATAGCAACCTAAACAGAAGAAGTGATTTTACATCATGCACTTTAGTTAGACACTGTTACCAAAGGGAAGTGTTCAAATGCTAACATGCTAACAACTGATAGCACGAAAATACACTACGACAAATCAATAGATACTAATTCCAAAGTGAAGTGTTAAAACGTTAACATGATAACTGTTGCTAGGCTAACACACTACAAGATAGCAACTAGTACAAAAACATTAAGGAATAGAGATATTGAATGTTTTTCTTTTGTCCCACAATATCGTAGTAGAGAGTAAAAGAGAGTAAAAAAAAAAAAAAAAAACGGTAAATTTGAAAGAATTTAGCATTTTTGCTCTGTAGCCAGATGCTTTTAAATGAGAAATGAACAACATGCTAACAGTTGGTATGCTAACATATAGCATGGTAGCAATGTGAGAATGAAAACATGCTTTCTCATATTAATAGTAATTTTACATTTTCGCCATGCTGGCTACTGTTTTCAATGGTAATGGCTCCGGCGCTAACATGCTAACTGTTTGTATGTTAACATCATGAAAAAAAAGAAAAAAAAGAGGCCTATTAAATAGGGATTTGACATGTTCTCTATAATCATGTCGTATTTCCAATAAAAATGGATCAAATGCTAACAGTTGTTAAGCTTACATGTAACAAAATAAGTAACAAAAGAGCGAACGTCGTCAAATGCTAACATGCTAGTTGACTGTTCCTTGATGAAAGTCTTTCCAGAGTCACTCTTCAGCTCACTCCAGAAAGCACTCAGCTCTCTTCATCTGGAGAGACTGATGGACAACATTTTAAAAAGGAGGGCAGGGAGTGAGAGACGGGGTCCTTAACCACCCTGCTCGGTTCTCAGACCCCCTTCTCTTGGCAGCAGCATTGTCAGGGTCCCATAAAGAACAGGAAGCGCAAAGGTCCTGAAGGTCAGCCGATGATGGATGCCAGGCACGCAATTTAATTTATTTTTTTATTCTTCGCTTTCTCTTTTTGTACACTTCTAAAGTTTTGCATAATTGCCGTCCATTTAGATTTTTTTTATTTTTTATTACGTTTAATTATAACGACAACCATTAATTTTGATATTTTTGTGTTTCATTTTTGCCCATATCCAAGGATGCGCTAAATGTGGTGCGCATGAGGATTGGAAATGGAATATTTCGCCCCAGTTCAAGTCGGTCACTGCACTTTTGCACACCAAAACACAAATCTAAAGCCTGCCAAGTTTGCAGATGTTGGATTTGCCAATTTTGCTGACAATTGTTGGCAAAAAAAAATCAAGGTGGTCGCCTCTACTACGGTACTGGACTGATCATGCTTACAATGGTGGTACTTGGTGTAAAAAGTTTACAAACTGCCTGTAATATATTAATAGTATATTTTTTAACCATCTGTGGTGAACCGTGATTGCTTGGGAGAAGCCAAAACTCACAACAACAATTGATGATGTCAGCACGGAGTGTGTTTGTGTGCGTGTGTGTGTGTGGGGGGGGGGGGGGGTTCTGTTGTTGTCGCCAGGGCAACAGTGGTATGTGTGGGAAGTAGTCCAAACATGACAGAGCTGACTCAAGGTGACCAAGGTGGGGGGTGCGTTTCGGGGTGACAATGGGTGCTCCATTAGTGCTAATGGGGTACACATGTAACAAGATTAGGGTGAGGACACCTGGGGGGCGTGTGAAGGGCGGACCACATGGGAAGATTCGACACCCAAAACATCCCCTCCCCTTGTCCCGCTCCATCAATCTTACAGAATGTAAGATGTGGGCAACACCAACCGCCTGAAATCATGAAAAACTGCATTACAAAAAAAATAAACAAACATTACATTTAAATCTAAAAAAATAATTAAAAAGGCACTGCGTTAGAAAATTTGATTGAATTACAAAAAATCTATTGAAATGACTTGTTTAAATTCAAGTAATTGAAAAATACATTAAAAAAAAAAAACGTATTTAAAATTCACTGTAGTTTACAAGACTTTTTAATTTAATCAGACCAAATAAAATGTTTGATTTAAAATGTGATAAACGCCTGTGAATGTAACTTTAAAAAAAAAAAAAATTAAAAAACTGGGGATAGACAAAGTAATCCGATAATCAGCAATGATGGGCATTTTAACAGTATCAGCTTTTTAAAAAGAATCTGACAGCCGATATAACCGATATAATGTAAACCTAAAACCCTTTTTAATCCCAGGGAACATTTTTTTTTTCTTTTTTTTTTTTTTTTTACATTTTCACTTAACTTTATGAAGAGATGTGGCTGCCCTTGGAAAACCTCTGCACCTTTTGAAGAAATGTTTAAGATTTCAGGTATTTTTAAATTATGGAAAAAAAAAAATCATTTAAACATTTACTGTAGAAAATTATAGAGCTATTGCATTTAACTTTTTAAGATGTACTGTACTGATAGCCTTGGGAGATCCCGGAACATTCCGTTAGAAATTTAAAAAAATATCTGTGGTCTAAGAATTAACAAAAAAAAACAAAAAAACTCCATTTTGAAAAGTCTGAAAAATTGTTCAATAAACATGCTTTAAGACATTACAACAAAGTCAAGCTCGGCATTTGTATTTCAAAACATTTTGATGACAATATTTCTTATTCCCCCTTTTTACTGAAAATGAATATCGGCCTCCTTGACTACTAATAAACCACATCGGCCCTGGAAAAAAAAAAACATATCGGTCTATCAAAAACACTAAGTAAAACATATTTAATTGAAATAAAAGTATATTTAATTTTTAAATATTAATTAAAAACAAAATAATCGTATATTCAATCGCAACTGCAATATTGAGGGAGAAACAAAACGCAATTTGATTATTTGCCAAAGTCGTTCGGCCCTGGTTATATCACTGCTACATCGATGCGATCCATTAGCTCATCTATGGCGTTTCCCATTAGCAACCATGAGCATTAGGCTAACAAACTTAAGCGCTAAAATTAGTGGCTGTTGTCTTCCAATCCAGTGGAAGCAAACCACAGCTGATGATGAGGATGCTGACTCTTACTCTGAACTCATCCTTCACTTTTCACCCCTACTTCCGCCCGCCCTTTCCCCAAATTCCTGCACTCTGCTGAGGATGCCCAGTCCATTAATAAGACATCGTTGCCGCCCCCTCCGGGACCCCGTATAAGGGGCCACCCAGGAGCTCCACGCCCTGGCCCGCCCTCCTCCTCCTCCTCCTCTAAAGCCGCTTCATTGGTGGCCTCCAGGAATGCCAATTGCATTGAGGAGGTTGAGGGTGGGGGTGGGGGGTGGGTGGGGGGTTTCGGAACAAGGTGGGTTGGCTCGATGCTGGGGGTGGACAAGTCCAGTGAAAAACTGGAGGGGCTTTACTGCAGCAAGCACTTCAGCGCTGTTCACGAGAAGGTAAGTTCAAAACGAGTTTTGAGGACCAAAATAATAAAACAATTGATCACTATCCACCATTTTGGTTGTTTACTTTCACCTCGAACGCTTTCAACAACTCTGATTTCCGACCATCCTCGAATGCAGCGTAAGTATTATATCAACAAAAAAGCTGAGAAAACAATACAAACAATATCAGACAAAAGTCCAAAAATATTAGCTAAAAGAAAAAATTGGTTAAAATAAATAGAATTAGACAAAATAGAAAATGAGATTTATAAAAGATAATTATTACACAAAAATACACAAGAAAATAGAATGTACAAAAATTTCGGTAAAAAAAAAATAATATATATATATATATATATATGTATATATATATATATATATATATATATATATATATATACAAAAAATACATGAATATTAGACCAAGAAATTAAAAAAAAAAAAAAAAAAAGATGGGAAAAATAGTTGCCCAAAAATACAAATAGTAATCTAAGTAATGCAAAAATATCAGACAACAATATTAGACTAGAAAAATAAAAGAATATTAGATTAATTTTAAAATATCAGACAAACGTTATTAGACAAAAATATTAAAAGACATAAAAGATAGTTCAAAAATATTTTAATAAAAATACACAGAAAAAAAACTACTCAATTGCTAGAAAGAAATAAAAGCTGTGATGAAAACTACTAAATAGAAGAAAAGAAAAACAATCAGAGTAGAAAATATACCGTCAACATCAGACAAAAAATAAATAAATACTGTAATTAGTCGACAAAAATTATGAAAAAAAAATATTGGGAAAATAGACAAATAATTTATTTATTTATTTATTTTTTTTGGGGGGGGTTATACATGAATTTTAGACAAAAACACAAACACTAAAACAACCATGAATAATGAAAATCCAAAGGGATTTGCAAAGGTTATAGAATGACGATGATCATAAAGCATCAACACGTACGCTTGTAGCACGAACACCAGTGTGAACCCATATTACATAAACAAATGTATTCATTAATGAATCATTCAATCCAAACAAAACACCTTCACGAGGCTCAGCAGTAGTTTGAGTTAAATGAAACTCAATCATATCATTTGATGCCAATAAAAAGTCTCCTTTGTCCTAATGTCGACATGAATGAGACCGAGGGGATCTGAAGCCAGAATGATGTCAGCTTTTGTGAATCAAGAGGTGAAATTATGCAGCCAAGTCGTCACGTTCTGTGCTTGTAAAAAAATGAAAATTTGCCAGCGTCGGCGTGTGCTGGGCGAATTAGCTGATCGCGTTTGGAGTGGCCGGCCTCCATCTGGATACTTGACCGCAGTAATGGAACACACACGCACACGCGCGCGCAGAGTGTATAATGAGTTTGTCTGCGGCAACGTGCGCACGACTCAATTAGTCGAGACGCTTCTGAAAGTGCAGCGTCGTCCAAAACAAAAGCTAGCCTGGGGGACAGCATTTAATATCCGATATTCTTCCTTAAGATGACATGAAATTATGTGAATTTATGTGATCTTTTCTTCATTTACTTACGGTATAAATGATCGAAATATAAAATAGAATGTTGTTTTTTTTAAATAGACCACACAATACCATAAATAAAAGACTCGAACTAAAACACCAAATAAATATAATTCAGAATGTCTTTGCAAGGAATGCGATAAAGGGCAAAGCGTGTACTTCAAGGACCATTCAAGTACCATTTACCGAGTGAAATTATTACTAAGAGGAGGAAAAGAAATGACAGGCAAGGTTCTGGTCTCACCAGCATTTAAAACACGGCCGTCAATAAATTCAATTGAAGGAAGCCCGGACTTGTTTTGGATGTTTTACTCAATGATTGCGTAAAATTAGTATACAACTTTCTATAAACAGAAACCTATATATTTATACTGTACAAAACAAACAAATATCGCAATTATATCGTTTTATATCATAACAGATCAATACATTATATATAATTTATTTTTTGACTTCTTTTTCAATACTTGTTCTTACAGAAATTGTTAAGTACTGTCATCATCGTCAGTATACTGTCGGTGGCTTGAAAGAAAAGAAACAAAATAAGATTAGCAAACAAAGCTTAGTGCTTATAGTGGTCTATGTCCAAACTACACTAAATTCATCAATATTTCATCAACGTTTATCAATAATATTCACGTGTACTAACATGCAGATACACGGACATCCAAGATAAACGTAACTTACTTTTTGGGTCTGACTTTATCAATTCCGAAATTTCTGCGACATTTTTGATGAAGATGAAGTCTAGTTTCATGGACGCCGCCATCTTGGAAATGGCGTCACGCAGACGTCTGCCACTGGCTACCGCACAAAAGTTGCATAAAAAATAAATAAATAAAAAATACAAATTAAGATTCAGGAAGGGTTGAGCGTAATAATGGACTGCCCCCTATTAGTCAAAATTGGAACTACATCCTCATTTTGTGCAGTGCTCATCAAAGTTCTATTCATACCTGCACTTATTTTAACCTTAGTTTTTTCAGTGGTTATACTGGATAAGGTGCAATAAAAAGTAAAGACAATAACATAATTACTTACATTGTGAACAATACGGATTTGAGCCAAATAGCATTTAAAATAACGATTAATGGATGAAATTGCACATGATCAATGAAAATGATTTATAGAAACAAATACGGTAGCTTCAACTCCACACAAAATGGACGCCGTCTCAACATTGCATCATTGCACGAGAAAAATATGTAGTAGGCTATAATGAAAAGAAATAGGTATATACGTATATTTGTATACATTCTAAAAAAAAAAATACTTTGACTAAATAAAAAATGATTTTGTAATATACAATGCACAATAGATTTCTGGATTTGTGTTATTTTATATCCATATACAGTACTAGTAACATACAATATAATTGTTGTGAGATGTTGTTTGGGTTTAAGCACGCCCTCTTCTGTCCGTTTTAAATTCTACACAAGCGCACCCCCAAAATTTTGTATGCTGTGTTGTTCCATTGCGTAAAAAATACGTAAACAAAAAAAAAAAAAAAAAAAGAGCGTTTTTATGTTCTTTGTTTTTTTTTAAATTGCATGTTACTCTTATTTTATTTTTGCATAGGTATATGGGGAAACAAAGAGCAAAACATGGAAAAAAAAAGTTCTGTACAATTTTATTCTACCAAATAAAAAACCAAGTTTCAATCAAATAATCATTCAAATGAAAAAAAAAAACATATTTTTTTTCTTTTCTATTTTTAAACCGGTTTAACCAAAGAAACAACGTGCAGTACAAGTTGGTAAACACAAAGGAACATTTTATTTTGACGTGACAATCAAACAGTTCCGCAGAGATCTTAAAGGTCTAAAATAAATATAAATATATTTGCACATCACACAATGGTTAGGGCGAGAAGAACACAACTGCAGACAATGAACTGATCAGTCAACAATTATTACAGTAGTAATTTTCTTTCTTTTCCCTTTTCTATTATTTTTAAACAAAGAACAAAGTAGCATGAGGAGGATGTCTCGGACTTGAATAGCTTGACATACTTCCACGTGTGCTTTGCTGCCACCTGGTGGCCGCTCACTAAAACAACACGCCTGGGTACCTGTTTTTTTTTTGTTTTTTTGTTTTTTTTAAACCAGGTTCAGTACCAAAAGCAATACAAACAAACGAAAACAAATGAGCAAATAAACATACGATTAAGTTATTGAGAAGAAAAAGACATCTAATGTACTTCCTCCCATTTTTGGCTAAAGGCCTCAAACGATTCACAGTGGACGACAAGTTCAATCAAGAAAGAAGCAAAAAAGCTCTTTGCGGAGGTTCTTGTTGATGCAAATTAAAGTCGAACGTGACGGATAAACCAAGTGCAAAGTGTCGCATCTCAAAGGGATTTACTGCTACAGTACATTTTCTTTACACGGGAGAATCGACGTGGGAAGGGAAAGAAACAAAAATGAAAACGGAGCAGCCGCGAGCTTCCCTAGGGATTTTATCTATTAAGATTTTGTACAAAAAAGTTGTCTTTTTTTTTTTGGCAAACTTTAAAAAGCATTTTTTGTTTGTTTCTTTTGTTTGTTTGTTTAAAATGATGTAAAAATGTGTCAATTTTGGGATGATAATGTAAAGGAAATATTTTTTTATATTTTTGTGCTCTATTTTACAGGTTTTCATGTAAACCATTTAATGTATCAAATTATTTTTTAAATTAAATGAGAGGATGATAACCATATGTTGGGAAACTCAATCTTCTAATATTTTTGTCAAATTGAAAAATATATATATATATATATAGATTTTTGTATTTCTCATATTTTTTGTATTTCCACCAATTTTGTAATTCCAACTTTTTTTTGTCTTTTTGATATTAGTTATTTTTTTCAAATTTTTTAAAGTTCTATTTATTCTTTTTTGCATTTTGACAAGTTTTCATGTCAAGAACTTCATAGTTTGTTTTGATCTATTTATTTGAAAATGTATAGAAAAGTAGAAATGTGTGATGATAACCATAAAACAGGAAACTGAATATTTTGTAGTACTGTACAAATTTTTTCATACAATTTTTCATACAATGTTCTTTTGTTGTTGTAATATTTTTGATTTTTTTTTTCTCAGAATCTTTTTTTTTTTTGGGGCACCCAACTATTTCTTTCTTTTTTTTTCTTCACATTTGTAATACTTTTGTAGGGCTCTGTCTAATATTTTAGCATTTTGCACTGTAAGATTTCACCTCTTGTCAGTTTTCATCTTGATCAAATTATTTCCAAAATTAAGTAAAAAAGTAAAAAAGCGTGATGATAATCATAGAACAGTAAATGGACCACTTACGAGTGTGTCAGTGGTATTCCAAGGGTGAGTTTTTTTTTGTAATGTTTTTTCTATAACTGGTGTAGTGAACTTTTTTTTTTTACACTTACTGTATGACGACGGTTAGCGTAAACAGCTATGTTAACACATAGCTTGTACATTTAAGAAATAATGCCACATAACAAAAAGTATCATTTATGGGAAAGGATTGTGATTGATATCGGCTGAAGAACTTTTTATTTTTGTACCATTTCCTACTAAATTTTCTGGCGTAGAGCCAATTCCAGGTGTTATTTATCGATGTGATGATGAACGGTCTCTTTGAAAATTGAAGCATGTCGACTGCATTTTGCATCATGACAGCTTCCTTTGAAGTTAGGAGAGTGTGCGCCTCTTGTACAACTGCATTATCTCAGTTATTTTATTTTTTTACTTGCTCCTCTAAAGGTGTAAGGTTGAGGTTACAGGGCATAATAATGGTAAAGAGTTTTGAACTGAGTTATCCTTGGTCTCCTTATATATATATATATATATATATATATATATATATATATATATATATATATATATATATGTATACAAAATAATCTATCATAAAAAGCTGGCATTTGAACAGTCTGAGTGTCGACTTTTTAGATCCACTGTTTACAAAAAAATAGAGTATCGGTGTGTCACTGAGTCAAATAGTTCAAAGTAGGGATGTTCAATGCCACTTTTTTTTTTTTTTCCCAGACCAATACCAGCGCAAGTGTTCACTCGAGTACTCACATACCGATATTTTTTCTGTGTGATGTTTTGATAAGTTTGAACTGAAGTGACATTAAAATGTTTTGGGATTATAGTTTGGGGTATATTTAGGGTGTAAACTATTAATACTGTATAGGCCATGGCTTATCAGTGTAACCCCCCCAGGGGCCTCATGAGTAGCCCACGGGATTGTTCTAAGAATAGCTCACTTGTGGTGGGAAATTTGGAATGTTGTACAAGTGATTGTTTGAAATTGCAAAGATTCATAGAAATAAAGCGTTGCATATACCTGTTTCGTGATAACTGAATCAACATGATCTGTGTCTGCAATTAGTAATAGCATATAACATCATTAAAGGTCATTGGAGCAAAATGTGTTATTTCAGAAGTGCGTATGAAACTGCTAGCCCTTCACATGAATCAGTAAGAAGTAGCTCTCGGGTTCAAAAAGTTTGGTGATCCCTGATAGAGGCAATTAAAATATAATAATAATAATAATAATAATAATAAAAGCAGTTAGCGGTTGTTCCCTGTATTAATGTAAAGGTTCCACAGACCGTAAAAATGAATTTTATATTTACAGTGGACTCGCACTATTCGCGGGGATTAGTGACCGGCACGAAGAGTGAAACGTTGTATAGAATTGACAGCAATTGAAATGCCTTGGAAAAACAATTTTTAAAAAAAGTTCTTAAAAAAACACTAATTAGTATTCAATATACTTTTTCCACTAAAATTTGATTGGGGTGAAATATTAAAAAAAACACTGTGGAAAAACAACCCTGTTAATATGAATCCATTGTATTATATTAGATTATTCACAACAATAACGTATTTACTATATTAAAGGACACTTTACACATGGTGCCATTTTCAATGGTAAAAAGTGAATATTTTGTCCAGAATTAATTTGATAACTATTATTTTTTTTTAATGTACAATTAATTCCTTTAAAATATATATGTTTTTCCTACTTGCTAATGATGACATCACATGTGCTGAGGAAGTAGGTAACAACCAATCAGGGCTCAGTTTGCTGACCAAACCCAGAAAACAGGTGAGCCACAATTGGTCGTTAAAGAACTTCCTCAGCGCAGGTGATGTCATCTTCAGTCGACACCAATTGGGTAAAATTATTTTTTAAAGGTATTAATGCTTCATGAAAAATAATCAAGTTATCAAATTAATTCTGGACAAAATCTTAACTTTGTACTGCTGTAAATGACTCAGTGAGTCAAGTATCTCTTTTTAATGTCATATTTTTACCATCTATCAAACCTTGGATTAGAAATGGAGACACTAATTGAATTTTTACTTTGTTGTATCGTTACAGCCGTAGCAAATTGTACTCTCAATGAGATAAAATATTTTTTTAAATAACAAGAATTAGTCGATTGTGGAAATATATTGAAATACCCTCGGATCGAATACAAGATGTTAAGCTTGTTCAGGATACTTCAAGGGCTAAATCAAAGGAGTGGCTGGGGGGCCGCTAATCGTAAACGAGCTCCTGGAGCAGCACTTTCCGGGGACGCGCTGTTGGAATGGATGCGGAAGGAGGCCGGCGATGTTTTCTTTTGGAGCAAACAAGCGGCGCACATCAGCTTAATAGCGGCTGGCTTCCCAGAGGGGGCCGGGTTTCAATGTAGGACACCTCTTTGCTCCACTTGAGCTATTAATACACCCAAACAAAAGAAGAAGGGCTGCTGGATGGAGGGTTTGGGGGGTGGGGGGTTCGAGGAGAGCTTTGTAGCGCTGCTGCTGCTCCAAGGATTCCACAGATCTCGCTTTTCACGTTTCCCATTGTGGACGACGGACACGGTTGCAAGTGCGCACTTTGGTTGCAGTCGCACTTAATTGAAAGGTGACGACGACAGGACAAAAAAAATAAATGGGCATAAAAGGGGAGATGCATAGTTGAAAGCAAATAAAATGGGACAAAACAAACAACTGGTTTTGCATAAATTGCATGAGAGAGAGAGAGAGAGAGAGGAGAGATTGCGGCGCAGCTACCTCGAGGTTATTATCAGCGTTAGAATCGCGCTTTGGTTTTTCCGGCTGTGTGCATCCGAACGGAAGACGGGGGAGAAGCGCTCCCACCAAGACAAAAACCATTTTGGGACCACGGACACGGGGGCCAAAGCGGGGTTTTGCATGCATCGCTTTTGAAACACAAAAATTTGTGATTTTCTGCGCAAACAACCTCCGACAACAAACCAGAACTGATAATGTGCGAGAATACCCCCCCTTGGTGCAGTTGAAACACTGCAGCCCCTTTCACGCTGTCTTTTTGGCCGCTGCAGCTTAACGTACTCAGATGATTAACGGCGGTTGAGGCAAGAAAACATTTCCAACAGGTTTGACCGTTTGCCGCAGATTGGCGTTACAGTAGAGCAGGGGTCGGCAACCTTGGCAAAAGAGCCATTTCAGGCCAAATGAATAACCAAAAATCTGTCTGGAGCCACAAAGCATGTGAAGGTTTTGATGAAGGAAACAACGCATTCGTCTTAGTCTCATGTACTAAGGCCCCAAGAGCTAATTAGATCTATACCAGCATAGAAAAATATGCAGCATCCAAATACATACGTAGAGATTCATTTTCTTCTACCTTTTGTCTTCTGTTTTTGGATTTGTTTTTGTTGTTTTTCATACATGTTTAGACTTTTCTGCCTTTCTGTCAACTTTTTGACAAGTTTGTAGATATTTTCTGATCATTTTTGGGGATTTCTTCTTTTGTTTTGGGACATTTTATAGTTACTTTTTGAACATTTTCTTTCTGACTTTTCTTAAATAAATTTTTAAACTTTTTGGGGCAATTTTGTGGACATTTTACGGTAATTTTTTGGGATTTCCTCTTTCGTGTTTTGGCATTTTATAGTTACGTTCTTTTTCCTGCCTTTTAAAAAAAAAATAATAATAATAATCTGACTACATTTAAATGGTCATTTTTATTTTCGGACATTTTTTAGTTACTTTTTGAACATTTATTTTCTCTGTTTTTAATCAATTTTCTGACTTTTTTTCCCCTGCAATTTCAAAGACATTTTATGGTATTTGTCTGTTTTTTTCCTCTTCCTTTTTGGACTTTTTTTTAATGGTCATTTTTTTTGACTTTTTTAGTCATTTTGAAACCGTTTTCATTCACCTTTCATCTCTCTTTTTCTGACAACTTAAAATGTTGGACTCCGCCATTTTTGGAACATATAATTATTCTTTTTTTTTTTTTAAATAAAATTCCTTAATTCATTAAATGAATATTTTATCTAAAGAAAATAAAAATAAATATTTAAAAATATATATTAATTTGTATTAATTGTTTTAGAGCTCCACAGGGAGCCACAGCAAAGGGATTAAAGATCCACTTGTTGCTCCATAGCCGCAGGTTGCAGGCCCCTGCAAGTAGAACCTTTCAAACAGAGCTCACTGAATGGCCACTGCGGCTTCACGCATTCAGATAATTAGACGCCTGGTGACAACAGTGAAAATTGTCTCCGACAGAATAGGGCCGGTTGGTGAGTCTCTGGTGTTAAACTTCAGACTCATGCACTGACACGTCTCAGAACTAGTTTTTAGGTCCACTTAAATCCCCAAAATATCTTTCATCTGTACCTTACAAACAGCACAGCAGCGAGAAAATGCCAGCCTGAAACGGGCTTGCCAATTGATGGTGCCGTAACAGTTCCAAACAGACTTTCAGTACAGCTGTGGTGAGAAAATGTTCTGATGAGCTTGAATCTAACCAATCATGTTTGACCTTTTGGCCACAGAAGTGATAAATGCGATCAACTTACCGAACACAGCTTTGGTTTCGCATTTATGCAATGGTTAGCGAAGTGTATCATCACCACCATATCTGATTCGGACCAGGGGGAGAAACCGACAAACCCATAAACAATTTCAGACCACTAAAAACTTAGGAGGGAGAATTTTTTTCACCCCCCGTCAGTCGCTATGCTAAGCTAACTAGCTAAAGCTTGCAATACTAGGCAGAAAAGGTTAGCGTGCTATCAATTTTCCCTTCATACTGTCGTAAAAATGCTGACACTGCAAGTGCTTATATCGCGCATTGAAAATTTCACTTTTCAATAGGTGAGTGTTACCTCAGTGAGGTACCTCAGTCATGCTCACGAGACATGCTACATTTCTAAGAATTGGCGCAGACGCCCTGTTTTTATGACCAAAAAAAAAAACACACACAAAAAAAAAAACACCATCACCGTTAACTGATCTGCAGTTTGAAAGTATAGTTGATATTTTTTGGCACGTTTGTTTTAAAAATCTGCACAACAGGAAGTCAACGGACCGTCTGCTTTGCGACTTTTCACACGTCCGCTGCCTTGAGATCATGTGACCTATCAACATTTTTGAACACAGCCCCAGACATGACGTGTAAATATTTTTTCCTTCTGGCGACAGTAGGTATAGCATGCACACAAAATGATAAGCTGTGGCCAAAATATGCTAATTTATGGCCACAAAACTGGTATGACACCTGCAAAATACTATCATTCACGTGAAAAACTTGGGACGTCTTGGTAAACAAATGGAACAAGACCCTTCCAGCTGACGTCACTTTACCCAGAATGCTTAGCTAGCGCTTACCCTCCTGGAGAGCAAACAATCAACCGAAAGACACGGAGAGAGCGTTGTTCTCAGTGAGCGATTCGTTTAAATATGACACATGTAGCAAAAGAACGTCTATAGTTACTGCGACACATTGCAACCAGTCGTTCTGAGCCGGTATCGCCAAAAGTTGGAGTTGGTTGGAGGGCAAGGTCCATATCGACTTTCACCATCGGCCTGGTCAAAGGAAGCCACAACGTTCCCCAAGTAAGCTATCACAACATTTTAAATGATTTATTCAACTACTTCGTGTCTGGATGGGTGAGGGATGTCAGCTGCATTCAACACGACAATGTTTATCTCGTGGCAGCAACGGTATGTTCTATTTATCATTTGGTCGGGTTACTGGTGTAAAACGTCATTCATGAAATCATTTGTGCCCGGATAAACTCGGCTTGTTGTGCGTCGGAGCCTTACAAGCTATCTTAGCTTGCTAACTGCAAACAAACACGCCGAAAAAAAAAAAAAAAAAAAAAAAAAGTAACATCATGATTTTTCACAACCCAAAGTTGGCAAATAAACTTTGATAAAGTGTTATGATTATCATGTGAAAACGTTTTTTTTTTTTTTGGTAAACTTTTTCTTCAAACTTCAAACATATGTCACATTTGTCACGCCTGCCTGCAATTTACAGTCAAATGTTAATGTTATGACCCACTTTAAAAAAAGAGAAAACTACCTGATATAAAGTGATCTGTCTTGTATGCTTTGAGGGTGCAAAGCAGTCACGTCGAGAGTTAGCTAGCCACCATGCTCGTCTTCTCTCACTCAATTCCTTAGTCTTTTCCCCCTGGTTTAAAATGACTGCCGGTAGCCGAAAGAACGATTTTCGATCTCCCTTTCCCCGATTAGAGCAACCTTATGCCGCGCAGAAGTTAACCATTGTATTTGTCACGAATTTAGAAACTGTTCTGCGTCACACAGATTTTCTAATTCAATCGCATTTACGCCCTGTCCTTCACCGCAAGGGGGCGCTTATACTTGACGTCACACTGGAAGGGTCTATACCCAATGTCCTCCACTAAACCTTCTCTAGAGAAGGTGCACTTGATTTGCTTACCCAACTGTCCAGAAATGACATGAATATTTTTAACTTTCAAATGTTGCCACAAATAAGCATCCCTTGTGCACATTATACCAAATTCGGGGTCACAAATTATTATTTTGTGGCCACAATTACAGAAAAAAATAAATAAATCATGTCTTGCCCGGGACTCAGCATTTTTGTAGTGAATGGACAAATACAATTTTAAGTGCAGCTTTTGGAATCCGGCTACACTGTTTTGACACTTAAGCTAATGTCGCTAACCGTACTCTCAAAGAGGCCTAGTTAGCCAATTAGCATTAAATCTCTATAAAAACGGATCCACCGTCTTTGAAAATAGTCTTTTCGAGCTTACTGTAGACGCACATACAACAAAATATCTTTCTTTTAAAAGACTCGCCATGTTCACACATGCGAGTCGTTAAATAAGTTAACAATGCATCTCATCATAAATAATCTGGCGTACAAATGGGGTATAAATACCGTGCTCCACGTCGCTTGCACAAGAAGGCGGCAGAAGTGGACCCACAACGCGGCTGAGCATTGCCGTTTCCTCACTTGGACTTTTTCCCTTTGAACCAACACGCAAGACAGGGGGGGTTTCTTACAAGCTGGAAATGTCAGGAGCTAGGACAGGAGGGCAGCCCTTGCGTTTTTTCAGTTTTCCCCCGTGACAGCTCCTTCTCGGTCCTGTCCTTTTTTTGACACAGTGTTTGTGTTTCTATATGTGTTTCCATATGGTTCTTCGGGACGAGCTATTGCTAGAGGAGGTTTGCTTGATATTGAGGTTGCCGCTCCTTGTTGCATGCTTGCCATGCAAACAAAATAAACTCAAAGGAGAGAAGAGTCGTCACTTGCCGTCAGAAAAGTGAAAGGTGGGGGGCTGTTGCTGCCCCGTGGGTGTGCCCACGGGTGTGGTGCCCGGCGTGCCGTCAGCGGGCCGGTGGCTGCCGTCGCTCCCCTCGGCGTAGTTTTTCTCCTGGTGGGACTGCGACGACGAGGACGAGGAGTGGGTGCTCTCGCCGGAGCTGCTGCGCGTCTCCGTGCTGGTGCTGGTCTTCTTCATCTTCCGCCGCTTGGCCAGCGGCGCCTTGTCCACCGTCTGCAGGCGGAAACCTTCCCGCTTGCATTTGTTGAAAGCCTGCCATGCAAGGACATTAAAAAGCTCTTTAAGCTCTTTGTTAAAAGTTAATTTGTTAAATATACCATATTTATTCAGGCTAAGGCTTCTATTTTTTTAGGTGGTGACTTTTTTTTTTTTTTTGCAAATGAGACATTTAAAGTAATGTTGATAGTTCAACCAAAAAATGCTAACATTTAATCGTTTGCCCCCAAACAGTTATAGTTTTATATCTCTCTCTATATATTGTTTATTTCAAGAATGGAAAAAAAAAAAAATTGCTGATATTTTCAGATTAATTACTATATTATACTGTCTTAAGCTAAGGCTTTTATTGGTTTTTGTTTTGCAAATGAGACATTTAAAGTAATGTTGATTGTTCAACCCAAAAAAATGCTAACATTTTGAAAAGTTAAAAATGTTTTTAAAGTAATAATAAAAACTGGAATTTCATTTTTTCCCCGAAATTGCTAGAGTTTGATATCACTCTATAAATAGTTTTTATTTATTTCAAGAATATTAAAAATAATAATAATAATAATAATAATAATAATAATTGCTGATATTTTTCAGATTAAACAATTTTTTTATGCTTTTGCTGGACACTAATGATTTGAATATGACATGTCATATTAGTATTTATATTTGAGTAAGTTGTTGTTCCATGAGTGTGGGGAATATTGTAATATAATAATATAATAATAATATCAGGGAATACTGATTGAAAGCCAGGCATTATCGAGTTTTGCCATCACATTGGAAATATACATTAAATTTGTCTTTATAGATCGTAGCAGTCACCCCCCCAGGCTTTAATGTGCATTACTGCCATCTGCAGGACTGGAGTGCGTATCACAGTATCACTGAACATCATTATAGTCGGCCTTGGAGTAAATCATGACTATTAGGCTGGACGCATGAAAATCTTACATTAAAGGTAGCTTTGACGTAAGTGTGGACCGACGCGGTGGACGAGCCCAGGATGTCCGGCGTCATGAGTGGGTTGGAAGACAGCTGGCTGTCGTCCTGGAGCCAAGCGTTGTAGCGGAGGCCACACATCTTGATCCGCTTACTCGGGTCCACGGTCAACAACTCTGCAGGACCACGGACAGCAATTAGGAGGCAATTGGAAGGGGACAAAGTCTCACAACCCGCATATAAGATTTTGGAGGCGCCTAATTTTGGGCTGGTCGACAAGTAGCCTATAGTTGGACTATCTTAATTTGTTGTTGTGAGAAAGCCATCCAACACTACTACGGGCTTGTAAAACAGCTCTGGTCTCACCTTGGATGAGATCTTTGGCCTGCTGCGATACATTTCTCCAGGCCTCGCCTTCAAAGGAGAAGTCCCCCTGTTTGATTTTCTTCATGATCTCCTCGGCGCTGGTGTGGGTCAGGTTCTGCTCCTGACATTGGAAAGGCACCTGGCCAGACAACATGGTGTACTGCGAACGACATCATGAATACCCAGTTGACAATCTCTTTTGTGTTGTTCTATCTATATCGTAATTTTATTTTCAATGTATGCTCCGGTTTGTGGAGCACTGCCTTAAAATAGCTGCAAGCCGAAGCTGAGCTGCAAATTCAGCACGCTTCCATCCGCTCTCATTAAAGTGAAGAAAGAACAGCGGAGGAAATGTCCTGTCCTGATGTGATCTCACCTCCAATTTGCCTCCAGTTGAAGGGAATGTACACTTTTTCAAAAGTGTTTTTCCACCACTCACATTCACAGCTTTGTTCATTGCATGCAATATGGGACACTTTGAAATAAACTGAGACATAATGGAACATGATGACAATGTATATTGCGGGGACAGTATGGGACAAAAATTGACACAAAAGGGAACATGGTGAGACACAATGGGTGACATTGTAGGACACGATGTAACAAAATGGGTGATCATAGGGGCCATTTATTAGGGCTGTAACGATATTCAAATATCATGATACGATATTATCCCAATATGAAGGTCACAATATGATTATTATCACAATATTGTGGGGAGGGGTTGGTGATACAAAAAAACCTCGGAATATTGTAAAAAAATGAGCTCAGAGTAAAAGTTCCTCCACATAATGACTCGGTTCACAAGCACGTGCCCCTTCATATGACCATTAGCGTGGATTTTAAACCTACGAGGGTCAAAACATGCCTTGTGAAAATTAAACTGAACTAAAAACAACAACAACTAGCCACCAGAGGGTGCTGGAACTGCACAAATGAAAATCAATCTGACTTTTTCTTTTGTTTTGTTTTTACAGACGTACAGCTTTTAACATGACAACGACAATATATTGTGACAGTTTTGATATCGTGATATCACAATATTGCAGCTATCGTTCCATTCCTACCATTTATGGGACATGCTGAGACACAGTAGGTCAATTGTTAGACACAAATGGGACATGATTGGGGCCCATTAATGGACACTATGGGACATAATAGGCCAGTGACTTGACATAATAGGGCCCATTAATGGACACTGTGGGATAAAATAGGACTTAAATAGACATAATAGAGGACATCATGGACATGATGTGCCATTATAGATGAGACAATGGGAAGAAGAGGGACATGATAAGACACAATAGGTGACATTGCAGGACAATGTGAGACATAAAGTAACACTTGGACATGAGACCAAATAGGGGACACTATATGAGCTATGATGGGACATAAAAAGGGACATTAATGGGCACAACAGGACAAAATAGGATGTGATGAAACATGATTGGGGACATTGCAGGACAATATGGGAGAAAATGGTATAAAATGGGACATAGGGGCAACTCCCATTATTTTTTCCTTGACTCGCCACTCACCAGAATGACGCCCAGACTCCACAGATCGCACGATTCGTCGTAGCCATCATACTTGAGTATCTCGGGTGCGGCGTACTGCAAGGTGAAGCAGGGCGTCTTCAGCAGCTGATTGTCCGGCGGCTTGAGGCGGGCGAAGCCAAAGTCGATGATTTTGATCTCGGAGTTCTCGCTCTCATCGGTGAAGAGCAAGTTCTACGTACAGAGAGGTTCCGCACATACACACTTTCGATTGTTTGAAAAAAAACAAAACAAAACCTGGGTCGTGTATATGCAGAGTGTGTCGACTACCTCTGGTTTCAGATCCCGGTGCACCACACCTACGTCGTGCATGTGGCTAACCGCCGACACCAGCTTGCGCATGATGCGACTGGCCTCCGTCTCGCTGAAGTGCCGCTTGCGGCGGATGCGCTCCAGCAGCTCCCCTCCGCCGAGCAGCTCCAGGACCAGATATGTGTGGAGCTGCGGCAAAAAATAAAACAAAAACAATAAGGCGATTCACCACAGACAGCAAATATTTCTGTACAATTATTCATCGAATAGAGCACCTAATCATGCCAATAAATCACTGCAGTGTAGTGCGTCTGCGGTGCGGAACGGATGTGGCGATGTGGAAGGTTTCCGCAAACATTCTATTTTTTCCGTACGTCGCATGTGGATTTTCATGAAGCTCAAGAAATTACACGAGCCAGACAGGAAGTCGGGCTTCTCGCATCAAGGTAAATCCAGTATATTTAAAAATAAAACTGTTTGCGCACTCGTAGTCCGTGCGGATGCCATACGGAAAACGCACCGCGTCCGTTCCGCAGGCCGTGTGAATTGGGCGTAAGATGCCAAGTGCTTATTTTTACTTTCCCTGTCAAAAAGATTTTTGTTTTCAATTAAGTTGTTCAGGTTATTATAGGTCATATTAATGGTGGAAAAAAGTTTGGAAATTATTTATCTTGGTCTAAACTTTTTATATCACAAAAAAAACGGGATTTGAACAGGGGTGTGTCAAATTTTTATATGCATTGTATGTTTATACTTTTGTTTTTAAAGAAAGTATATACGTATCACTGAGTGAAGATTTTCACAAAATAGCTACTAGGAAAGCACTAATTGGTATCTTAACGTTTTTTTTTAATTGATTTTTTTTTTTTATGCATTTATTTTTTGTTTTACTTATTGTACGTTATTATTTTATTGACTGTTTTTTATTTGTATAGTTGGATTTACTAGAATTTGTGTCCGATCGTGTGCGGATCTCAATGTGCAGCACTTTGGAAACGCTTGTTTATAAAATGTGCGATAGAAATAAAGTGGATTGGATTGGATTAAAGTGGTGAAATACATGCCAGCATTGTGGTCAAAATGTGCCAAATCAAGCCATCTGTGGGGCATTTATTTTTGAGACTTATATTGTAAAATTAGTTTGAAATTATCTTTTGGGATGGTAGTTTGGGGTATATTTAGGATTTTCACTGCATTCACGTAAAAGTGTCAAAAACAACAGAGGTTAGTTTGAGCAGACTTTGTGGGGCTGCTCTTTGGAACACAATTGGTGAGTGTATCTAGGTCTGCTTTATGGGACAGTGCATGAAGGGAGACCGTAATGGTATCTCTCGGGATTTCAGCCTGGCCTAATTAACGAGGGCATGAGCAACCCGAGCAGAATTTGCAAGTACAGGAACTACAGTGGGGGTGGGTGAGTGACAAGGTGAGGGGACGCACCTGGTCGTGGTAAATTTCGTGCAACTTGACAACGTTTGGGTGGCCATCGCAGAGCTTCAGCGCGGCTATTTCCCGTTGAGTCTGCGCCTCCATCCTGGAAGGAAAAAGGCAAAAAAGGTCACAACAACATTTGGGTTGAGTAAACGGTGTTTTTTCTTTGATGAACTTGGTACCGCTTGCTGACTATCTTGACGGCGTATTTCTGCCCAGTTTTCTTGTGCGTGCAGCGCCGGCAGATGGAGAAGCTCCCCTCACCCAGAGCGCTGTCCTTTAAGTCCATCTCATAGCTCATGTAGAAAGGCGAGTCCTGCCGGAAGCAAAAGCACAGAGACTTTAAATATAGTAAAATAGGGTCAAATCATGTCATTAAAATAAATGTCCATGTCTAAGAGCGGAGCTGATTTTTATTTATTTTTTCCTGCTGCAACTCTCACGAGCATAAGGTTGAAAATAATTAAGCTCTCCAAAAATTGACACCAAGGTTATTTTAGTTCACTAAAACTAACGAAAAAACTAAAACTAAAATTAAAAAAACTGTTGTTAAAAACGAAAATGCTTTTTAAAAAACGAAAATTAACTGATACTACGTTTTATGTTTACAAAACTAACTGAAACTATAATTAAAGCAAAAATGTCCTTCGTTTTATCCATCCATTTTCTTGACCGCTTATTCCTCACAAGGGTCGCGGGGGCTGCTGGCGCCTATCTCAGCTGGCTCTGGGCAGTAGGCAGGGGACACCCTGGACTGGTTGCCAACCAATCGCAGGGCACACAGAGACGAACAACCATCCACACTCACGCACACCTAGGGACAATTCGGAGCGCCCAATTAACCTGCCATGCATGTCTTTGGAATGTGGGAGGAGACCGGAGTACCCGGAGAAGACCCACGCGGGCACGGGGAGAACATGCAAACTCCACCCAGGAAGGTCCGAGCCTGGACTCGAACCGGAGACCTCAGAACTGGGAAGCGGACGTGCTAACCACTCGACTACCGTGCCGCCCTCCTTCGTTTTAGTCTTTGTTAATTAATTTAATGCATGTACCTTTGGGGATTATTTCAAATGTGAATTTTAAGTAGATTTATTTTGATATTAACTGGAATAACGACGTTTGAAAGTGTGTCACACACAAGTGACATCATGTAGCCGCAGCCAATAGAAAAGCACCTTCAGATGACATTGCTCCCATAGTGCTTTTGAAATATTGCGCACAAGTAATACTCCTTTTTTTTAAACTAAAACTAACACTGAAACTAACTAAAACTAAGCTAACACTAAGCATTCATTAAATAACTAAAACTAATTAAAAAAAACTAACCGAACCATCCTGAAAACGAATTAAAACTAACTAAATTTAAAACACCAAAACTTGAAACGAAATCAAAACTAACAAATGAAAAACTCAAAAACTATAATAACCATGATTGACACAGATTATTAACACTAACAGCCCTGTTTGTACACTGTATACCAGCAGGGACATTGACGAGAACACCCCAACAACGAACAAACAGAGCCATCACAAATGTCAACGAAGAAGGAGCGAAGAGTCTGTGCCCTAGCGTCTGACCGTCCGTCCATACCTTCATCATGGCGCTCCGAGCCACCGCGACTGACCCAGGACGCTCGGAGCCGCCGCACAGCTGGACGGGGTCGTCCATCACCACGTTCCTCTTGAACAGGATGGAGGGGGCCATGAAAGAGTAGCCCTAGATGCCCGCCGAAAATAAAACAAACATGCAAAAAAAAAGAAAAAAAAAGTGAAGGGGTTAAAGTCATGTGATAGACAACATACCATCAAACAATAACCACTGTATATAATAAAACAAAATGTGTGAACTAAGCGTATATTACGATGCTTTATATGCCAAACAGAAGATTAAGTTGATTGAATACTTTAAATTGTCTGTCAGTGAAGGGTTGTTTGTTTTGGCTGGCAACCCGTCCAGGGTGCAGCAATGTACACTTGGATAGAGTCCGGCTGTATTGTTCATATTGCGTTGAGCAGGCCAACATTTTCCAGGAGGGTTGAACGACTGGGAAAAATAAACTGCCATTTTTTTCCACTCCATATTGAGAATGTGAATTATTATATGATTATTTTTTTCAAGGTCCTCTTCCCATGTATTTTTTTAACACAACAAGCAGTAAATGGATCTGTTACAATAATCAATACCTGATTTATTCTACATACATGTTTGGTCTTATAGGTTAGGCTTACGCTAAAATAAAGGCAAATGAACTCGTGAATTTCTACATGTTTTATGAAATTGCACCGTCCCCTTTTAAAGAAATCCAATCAAATCAAATTAATTGACTTCAATGAGTTCCTTCTCACCGAGCTCACACGTGAAGTTTTGTTTGTTCAGCAGGGATCTGATATCGCCAGACTTGGGCCAACTAGTGGAACCCAGAGCTCAAAGTAAACATGGTGAAGCTGCATTTAGCTGTTATGCTGCACACAGATGGAATAAGCTGCCAACAGAAGTGAAAGCCCTGAGTGTAAATGCTTTTAAATCCAGGTTAAAAAGGTTTTTTCTTTGATTTATGCTTTTTTTTCTTTTAATTATCTTAGAAAACAAAAATGTTTTTCAAGTTTGCTGTCTGTTTTAACATTGTCAATGGATGTTCTTTTAGTGAATTTTGTGAGCTACTTTTGTTTTTTGTACTTTGCTTCTGAATGTTAACTGCTGTTTCTTGATGCTTATAGATAGATGTATTTGCTTGTATAAAGTACATTGAGTTACCTTGTATATAAAATGGGCTATAGAAATAAACTTGCCTCTGCCTTGTCATATTTCTCCATCCAAATCCTACAGCTTTTTGTTGCGTTTACAACTTTAGAGGTTTCCACTGTATGTTTCAGCGAGTGACATTTTGGTACATCTTTCCCTGGAAATATAATCGCCAGTCTAATAATCACACCAATTCTGCCCGGAAATTGTCCAGCTGTTCCTTTATGTGTGTGTGTGTGTGTGTTGTTGTTGTTGCACCAACTCTCATTGTGAAGAGACGGCTGCTTAATTCCAACTGCGGGGGATTCCGGAGCGGCGAGCTTTGGCTTTAATCTTACACGCACACACACACACGCAGCTGCGGCGCGCGCGAGTTGACAGCCGCGGATGGACGGAAGGATGGCTGGCGTGAATGAATGAGATGCCCCAAATTGCCGGGGCTTGAAAATATGATTGCTGTCAAAATTACAGCCTGGCGCTCTTAATGCAATTTTAATTCTGTTTTGTTAAGACACCGTTGGTGGGGCGGGGAGCACATGGTGCGACCCCTCCCCTCCCCGGGCGGCTAAGAGCGAAAATGCGCAATCAAAGACGGGGGGGGAGGCGTAACCGCGGCAGACGCGCCGAAGCACCACGAGTGTCACCTTTTATTCCGCCAGAGAAGCCGAGCTAATGCGTCTATTGATGGCGCGTCGGCTCGAGCATCCAGAAGGCAATCGAGAATTGAAAATTCCAACGCCCATACATCAGCCGGCGGTGGGGGAGTATATGGCCCGTATTACGGTTCAAAAGCGAAGCCATCAAAAATAGTCATTCGCATCTGTGACTTGAATGGGGCCGACCGCGTGCGGCTGCAATTACGCCGATGAAAGGTTCATTGAGGCGGCGTGAATGGCGACGGGCGCGCACGCAGACGCGTGTTGACTTACAGCAACCTTTTGAGGACATTCACAACTTCACTCCATGACTTGGATTAGCGGCGGAGCGCGGCAAATATAGTCGCGAGCGCGGAATGGGAATCAACATTGCGTATCAGAGAAACAAATAGTAATGGAGGAGTGTGCGCTGACCGACTCTTGATGTCATTATGTGATAATGTAATGTGTAAAATCACTGGTTATTTCCTATTGTTACTGTATACTGGTTCAGAACAATAAATATTTTATTGTGTCAAAATAGCCTCTGAAAATGCATATAGAAATAAACTTGCCTCTGCCTTGTCATATTTCTCCATCCAAATCCTGAAGGGTTACTTTTTTTAACCCCTTCAGACCCATAGATGACTGCAGTGGACATGACATATTTGGTGTTTAAACCAATAACATGCATAATTTGGATGATATCAATACCTCTGGGTCATGATTGGATCCTAGCTAACCAATCACAATCGCAAGTTGATTTCTATGATGTTCACAGGGTGAACATCGCTAGCCATTTTGGTGCCCTAAGCATAAATGTTTTGTGGTGCCCACCCCCCCCCCAACACTCCGTCCCCACAGCCCATCACCCCTCCCCTGGTAGAAATGAACAATATCTGAGTATTTGTCAGTTTTGCTTTATTAAACAAAATAACTTGTAAGTAGGGCTGGGTTTGAAATATCGATATATCGCTATCATATCGATACACCTTTTCATATCCCAATATCGATACATAAAACCATGTATCAATATATCGACCCCCCCATTTTTGTCAATTTATTTACATAGCCTGTGCTGTGGTTGTAATTTATTTAAATTATTATTTGTTTTTATAGGGCCATGTTGAATGAAACAGATTAATGTAACTGCAATGGATTCAATTCCTAATGTAAATATTCATATTCTTAATAATGCATTAAATTAGAGCAAAAAGTTTCTACTCTTTGCAGCATTGGTACTTTTGACTGTCTAAAATATGTGCTGCATGAATTCCTCAACTGAATCGAAAATCGTTGTGAATCATGAATTGAATCGGGCCCTTGTGAATCGAATTAAATCGATTCTGGAAATCTGAATCGATACCCAGCCCTACTTGTAATTGTCAATATTGAAGTTTTATAAATGTTCACAAAAATAAGTGATAAATAATAAGTCTTTATAAAACTAACAATGACACCAAATACTCAAATAAATACAGCTAAATTAATTAAAATAAAACTCAATGCCACTACTATTAACAAATAAACATTTGGAAATAAACAAAGTGCAAGCAAGTTAGTAGAGGCCCTACAGAGGCACATGTCTACATTTCTGGGCTGCAAAATCGGCTATCAGGTCATCATATGACAGCTTTTGTGCAGTTTCCGCATTCATGTTAGGGTATGAAATGCTCCTTGAACATACTGAAGCATTGATTCTGTATTCATAAATACAAGACAATATTCAGGGATTCTACAATGAATTATGGTTTTGAACCATGGTACAAACATTTTCTAAATTGATTAGGATTATGGTATTGTGCAGGCCTATATTTAAAACACAGGTAAATGAAAATTTTAATAATCTACCTTTTTAGAGAAGGACTGATAGGGCACTATGTAAACATTCTGGACATAATGTTAAAACTATGAATATGAAATGAGGAAATCTACTTAGCCTTAAGATGATGATGATGATGATTATTATTATTATTATTATTATTATTATTTTCAAATTACACTTTCACCAGTACATGCCGCTCTTGGCCGTTCCATATGAAACAATATTGTCTCGTCACATTCCATACCGTATAATGAACGTGCTGGTCACAACCATTCCACTGCGGCGGTTTGGAGTGGGGTTTTTTTGTTTGTTTGTTTTTTTGCCAACGGTGGTCATGTAAACGTAGCTGCTACAAAATAAACAGACAAATTGTCATTGTCATACCTGCAAGTGACGCGCGAGCATCATCTCGTTTTTTCTTTTCCTCTTTTCCGCCCCCAATTCTTGATGCCTTTTTGATGACATGTCCAGATATCCAAGAATAAACTTCTGCCAAATTTGCGATTGAAGCATAAAGTGCACCCCTACCCCCCTCCGCCTTTCCCCTTTCCCTAGTACAGTAGTTTGCTTCGTTGGAGCAAAAGTGCACCCCGCCCCCGTCCCCCTTTCCCAAGTAGTTTGCTCCGTTGGAGCAAAAGTGCACCCCGCCCCCCTCCCCCTTTCCCTAATAGGAACAAACTACTAGGGGAGGGGGGGCACCAACGTAGACCAGCGATACCGCTCGTCGAGTAAATAATGCTACGTTATTTTTTGTATTTATTAACATGCTTTACAAGCTTTTATTTTAAATATTAGACACTGATATTATAATTACTAATATGATTATTTTTACGGGCTTGATTTGTTTTTTGGTGCCCCCTTAGGCAGTTGGTGCCCTACGCGCAGTGCGTGATAAGCGTATGCGGAGCGCCGTGTCTGGATGTTCATATAATATTGGTAAGTTTACAACACGTTACAGCCATACTATCCTGGCGTCCACAATAATAAATAAAAACATGACGTAAACCACCCACAAAAAATTCCAGGTTGTTCTTACGTGGGAAATACAACGGCGTATTAGGGCCACGTATGAATATTTTTTTTAGAGGGCAGGGGAAATATTCTGAGAAAAGAAATGCGGGTCTGAAGGGGTTACACGCTTCAGTTTGACATACCACTAAAGGCATATTGCTGGCTAGGTTGAGCTGCACAGTGTTTGTTTACAGAGTAGGTAGTGACTCGAGAGTAAGTGAGTAAGATGTCCTGACCTTTACCCAATATTTTATGTTCTATGTGGAAACTTGTACGTCTCTGTACCATTCTGAAAAACGCATTTATGGCGTTTTTAATGACCCTTTTGGTCTAGGACCGACTTTTGGGTCTCGACCCACACATCAATGACAATGATTGTTCTAGACCATTGCTTCCAAAGCTTTTTGGAGCCAATTTAAAAAAAACAAAAAAACTTTCAAGTTTCCGCGATACTAGTCATCGCACTGATTGAAAATTGAAGGTACGAGCGCTAGATGGCAGTAGCTAACTTGACTCAGTCGCAACAAGCAGTACTTTAGCGCATACATAGGTGACAAGCTGTTTATTTTTGGTGTCCCACCTGAAAGATGCGGTCACAGTTCTGCGGCAGAGCGGCGGGCGAGTAGGTGGGGTCCATCTCCGTGAACTCCTCTGCAAAGTTGCTGACGTCCAGCTCGTCCCGTATGACCGGTTTGAACGGAGCCGGCACCTTTTTGGCTGCCAGGTCCTCCCAGTTAATCTTCTGCAAGGGGGAAAACGCAGCCGATACTACGTTAAGGGACTCCATCTGTGGATATTATGACATGTCCTAGCCGATATTCTTGCAATGCATGAACCCATGTCGATTTGCAATTCAGCATTTGCAAACTCAACAGCTTTGTGATTTTATTCTGATGAACCTAACAAAAAACTATCCATCCATCCATTTTCTTAACCGCTTGCTCCTCACAATGGTCGCGGGGGTGCTGAAGCCTATCCCAGCTGGCTTCAGGCAGTAGGCGGGGTACACCCAGAACTGGTTGCCAGGGCGCACAGAGACTAACAACCATCCACACACACAAGCACACCTAGGGACAATTCGGAGCGCCCAATTAACCTGCCATGCATGTCTTTGGAATGTGGGAGGAGACCAGAGTACCCGGAGAAGACCCACGCAGGCATGGGGAGAACATGCAAACTCCACCCAGGAAGGCCGGAGCCTGGACTCGATCTTGCGTCCTAAGAATTGGGAGGCGGACGTGCTAGCCACTCATTCACCGTGCAACCCATTTTATTTACTTGTATACAAAAAAAATACTTGCATACTCACTTAAAATGTTTGCTTTGTTCTTGTTTTTCTTATCTCATTCTTTACTGCACGACCGATTTCTGTTTCGTGTACAGCATTTTGTATAAAGCAATGCCTGTTTTAAAGTTCTATATAAATAAAGTTCAGTTGAGTTAATTGTTTGTTTAGCTTTACAGTTAACTCCGCTTATTTTTATTCGATTATTGAGGGGGTTTTTATGATCATGAAAAGGCAAATTTGAAATCACGACTGAATTTTAGCTAATTGCGCAGTCCAGGCCACAGTTGGCAGCACGGACCTGGTAAAATGGATGCTTCTTGACATTCTCCACCCCATTTGGACCTGAGCCGAGCCTCTTCTCTGGGTCTTTGGTGAGCAGCCGCTGGATGATGTCTTTGGCCAGTGGCGCCATGTCTTTGGGGAAAGGAGGATCTTTTTTTAGAATCCTCCTGGGGCAGACAAAGCGAGACAGATGTTTTCAGTGTACGATGCAAGCGGCGAGGTGAAAGAAAAGCTAGCCGATTAAGTAGATTCGCACCTGGCGATATCCGTGTGCGAGTTCTCGTGGCCGTCGACGGTGAAGGGCGAGCCGCCAGTCAGAAGCTCGTACATCAATACGCCGAGACTCCACCAGTCCACCGCCTGCGACGGAATGCACACACACACACACACACACACACACCCCCACACACACACACACACACAGCACATGCATTGGACGCGAGCGCTCTCTGCGTGTTCAAGGATCAGTGAGCATAAATCAAAGCCGTAAAAAGTAGCAAAGTCACCTTGTCGTGTCCGGACTCGCCTCCTTCCACAATCTCTGGAGCCATGTACTCGATAGTTCCACATACGGAAAAGGCTCGATCTACCTGTTTCATTTGCAAGCAAAAAGTCCAAAGCGTCGATCAAAAGTCAGCACTGATTTGAATCTTTTGTGGGGTTTTGCTCAGATTGTTCAGACTACATACAGGACAATAATATTTTTTAAGTGCATTGTTTTCGATGGCAAAATCTGACTGTTCAAGGTAACGTTGGCTATCTTATTTTTATTTATTTTTATTTTGTCAAACATTTAAAACATTTTATAAAATCAATTGTAGTATAATAAATAAATGTATGAAGCTGATTATAATTCACGAAGAGGAATAAAATAAATAAGCAAAACAAAACAACAAAATTATTTTTTATAAAAGTGAAATTGACCATGAAATTGTAAAAAATGTATACATTAATGCATTTATCCAACATATTATATATACAACAAATCAATTATTCTAAAATTAGGTACCAACAAGAGCACAAGACCTCCACCAAGGCCAACCATAGATAACCATTAAGAATTCCACCATCTTTTTTGGTGTCATTGAGAGAGAGAGAGAGAGAGAGAGAGAGAGAGAGAGAGAGAGAGAGAGAGAGAGAGAGAGAGAGAGAGAGAGAGAACAATGGTGATGACATGTTGAATCGGTAAGACTGCCGAATGAACAATAATACTGAGCTCTCTCAAAAAAAAAAATCATAAATATATACAATACATAAAACAGATATTTTTTTTCAGTATTAGCAGAAAAATATGTACTGCTTATGGAGTGAATTCAAGGCATTTACTGTGTGAATTTATTTTAAAATACTGTTAATATTATAATTATTTATTCCATTCATTTTATTTGATTATAAGTAATCATTAGTTCTTTTTTTTCAATCTAAAATAAACATGTTTAAAAAAAAATAATGTTCACTCTGTTTCATACTGTAAATGTGAATCATAGGATGGAGTCAAACCTGGTCAAATTCTTTACTGAGGCCAAAGTCTGTGAGGACGATGTGACCGTTTGAATCCAGCAAAATGTTTTCCAGCTTCAAGTCGCGGTACACAATGCCAAGCTGCAACCGGGAAGAGGCTGTTAAGTCATGACGACAAACAAACAACGGCAACACATGACACGACCAATGTGCGACCGCCGTCACCTTGTTGAGATGCTCCAGCGCCAGCACGATCTCGCCACTGTACAGCGCCACTTCCTGCTCCTTGAAGCGCACCCGCTGTACCAGGTGCGTGAAGAGCTCGCCGCCGTTGACGTAATCTGCGGAAGACAATCATAGTTACATATAATGATGGCTTGGATTTTTATAGTGCCATTAGAAGGGGGTGGAATTGAAATGGTGTGTCGGGGTTTTGTTTAATTATTTTTTTTTATGGCAGCCCATATAGGTGAGGCAGTGACAAAAAAAGCAAAACTATTCATGTTTGTATTAACATAAAATTGGCAAAAATAATGACTTACTGACAATTCAAGAGACAACCTTCTGTAACCTAACTTGCTCTTGACTAGAGTAGAAAATGACATAGAATATGTTTTAAAATGTTAACATTGAAGATATACACATTTTTCATAGAAACGTTTGCAAAACTGAGTCAGTTGCTAGACCGATAAATGTCTTACGCAAGTAAAAGTAAGCTCATGAGTCTTCTTTCCATAAAGATTTCTGTACATTTCCCCACCACTCTTATGAGGTGCTCCCCCTAGTGGCCCGCCAAGTAATTGTTCAATAAGTAATAAACAATAGAGTCGTTATAGTGGCTGTATATTAACTACAAATATCACAATACATGCGTAGGCCTATTGATAATCTATCGGGAGACAAAGTTTCACGATTTATCGCAACATTCGAAATATCGTCACACCTAGTGACAGCACTAGACACATGCCAGCATTTGCTTCCGATGCAAATGTTTTTAAAAACGAAGTTAAAACGTGTGTCCAAACAGACGACCGCGTCTGCTCACCGAGGATGAGGTGCAGCTTGGTGTCGGTCTGGAAGGCGTAGTGGAGCGTGACGAGGTACGGCGACTGGCGGATGTGCTCCAGCACCTGACGCTCGCTGCGCGTGTGCTCCGCCGTCTTGGCCTTCTGCACGATGGTGGCCTTCTTCAGGACTTTCATGGCGTACAGCTTGCCCGCGTCGTGGCCGCTCACCTTCCTCACCAGGAACACTTTGCCGTACGCTGGTGCGGGAAGTTGCCAAAAAGGACAGAGGGGGACAACGGTTCAACTTGAGCAGCATGCAAAAAATGAATAACAACAAAGAAAAATCAGCTTCACCCTGAACAACTGAGACTTACCTCCAGTTCCGAGCACCTTTAGCAGCTCAAAGTTTTCTATTCCCACCCTCTCCACGTGGCCCGTCAAGTTGGCTGTGAGGCACCAGAAACACACACAAAAAGGAGTGAAAAAGACAAATAAAAGTCTTTTCTGTTTTTAGACAGAAGCTATTTTGAGGGCAAGGAGCCATATTTGTTGTGACCCCACAGAGAAATGAGTCACAGTGACCCATATTTCAGAAATTAGGTTTTGGCATAATCACAAAGAGAATGATCTCAGCTTTCCAAATGATATGTCAACCATTACATCATTATTACTCATTACATATAACCGCAGATATGAATAGGTCCATATGACACGCCATCTTTGAGCTGTGTGCCAATTATTCGGCTCAAACGAACGGTAATAGGCCAATCAGAGGCCAGTGTTTTGGGGTCACGACTGCTAGCATAGCAACTGCTATTATGGAGTAGTTTACGGAACATCCTGTGGATTACTGGCCTAATATTAGCTCATAATGACGTCGAATTATAAAATGAGCACAAAATTGGCAAAACGGGATCGTCAGCTTTACACTGATACATAAAAAGTAGCAAAAAGTGGAATGTAAACACAATCATAAAAAAATTAAAGGACATGTTGAAGTGTGTGTGTGTGTGTGTGTAATAAATGCTAGATCTCATAGTATAGTAGTATGAATGTAAGGTAGCGATGTAACGATAACATCATGATACGATATCATTGTGGGGAGGTTGGCTATACAAAAATGGTAACAATATTGTAAAAAAAAAACAAAAAACAAAAAAGAGCTCATACTAAAAAAAATAAAAATAAAAATAAAAATTAAAAAAAAACATTGTGCTTTTGTGAATCATTAAAAAGAAATAAAAATAATAATTCAAAAATAAATAAATAATACAATATTGTGCTTTTGTGAATCAATAAAAAAACAAATAAATGAAACAATAAAACAAATAAATAAATAAATCAATATTGTGCTAATGCAAGCACACATTGAGTTCCTCCACATATTGACTCGGTTCATAATGATATTATGTGCCCCTTCATCTGACTATTAGCGTGGACTTTAAACCTAGGAGGGCCAAAAAATGCCTTGTGAAAATTACTCTGCAGTAAAAAAAAAAAAAATTGCCACCAGAGGGTGCTAGAATTGCACAAATGGAAATCAACCTGACTTCAACAGAGGTGACGTGATGACAATGATATATTGTGGCAGTTTTCATATCGCGATATCACGATACTGCCGTTATCGTTACATCCCTAATGTAAGGTGGCGCAATAAGTCAGAGTGCTTGAAATAACTGAATGAATGAGTGGCAAACAAAAAGCAGCAGCACTACTGACAGCACTCCCTCAGGCATCTTCCGAGTTTTTTGACCTGCAAAAATGTGAGCAACGTTAAAAAAAAGAAGATGAAGAAAAAAAAAAAAAGAACATGTTACATAAATAGCATGCGTGTTCTTCACACCCACTGGAAACACACACGAGATGAGGAGGATGCCACATTAAACAGGAGGAGGGTCATTATAGCGTCCGTGTCTTTGAGGTCTTCAGTGAGGCTCACGATGTCTCCGCACAGCCGGATCATCGTGCTCAGCGTGCGTTGTAGTGAACGTCTCACCCCCCCGAGAACAACTCAAGCGCCTCCAACTAGACGTGACAAGGCTGCAGGAGGCCGTCACCGGCAAACGGCGTTGCTCTCTTCGACTGCTAGGTCAGGAGTGTGCGTGCGTTGCATAACGGCGTTGTCGTGCTCACCCCGACGAGGCCGAGTTTGATCTCCATGTTTATTAATAGACTCACGGCGGAGGTGCACGACCCAACACAACTTGCTGACTGCTCCTCATTCCGATATGTGGCAGAATAAAATTCAGATAAACGACAATCGGCCAATACATTTAAAAAAATATATATAATGAAATACATACCCATTCCCATCCATTATCTCACTAAATTACACCCAAATTCATTTTTAATTCATTTTAATATATATGAATAAGTGGGAATGTAACAATAAGCGCAATATCATGATATTAAAACTGCCACAATATCGTCGTCGTCATTAGGGGTGGAACGATACGGGTAAACCACGATCCGAGACTGTGACGATATTTGACTCACGATATCGATAATATCACGATACACGATATCTACGATTTTTGATATATTGTCAAAAAATTTAGCAATATATCACAATATGTGACTGAAGAAGCCAAACGAATGCCTATAAAAAGGAAAATGTCTAATTGTTCATTTATTTAATGCCAAAACTTGTACAATGTACAAAGTTCTGCATTGTGCCCCACGGCCTCTTAGCCTTTTAACTATAAACATTGTAAAGTGAGACAAATTAAAGTGCATAAACATTCACAACATAACACTGCACAACTGGACACATGACATTGATATCTACTGTCAGTGTATCGATAATTTATTGCAACAGAGAGCGCAACAATACATTGCGATATTGATTTTTTTTCCCACCCCTAGTCGTCATGTCATGTTCACGATATTTAAAAGCAACACATCTGTTTAAAAAGTCAGGTTGATTTCCATTTGTGCAGTTCTAGCACCCTCTGGTGGCTAGTTTTGTTTTAGTGCAATGTAATTTTCATTAGGGATGTTTTGGCCCTTCCATGTTTAAAATCTACACTAATTGTCAGATGAAGCGGAACGTAATATGCCTGTGAAGCAAGTCAATATGTGGAGGAACTCATTGTGTGCATGCATTAACAGTAGCCTCTTTTAATGTCCATGTATTGTAGCGTTGGTGAACTAAACAGGCCAAACGGCGAACAAACAAACTCTTTAATAACAATTTGCAAGTAACTGTCGGCTGCAACCACACGCCACACAACACAACAGCTCCAAACGAGCTTAGCTTACCAAAACAAATCCTGTGCTGCCTTCACGGATCGTCCAGACCATGGGAAACTACCCATCCCATGACCCACCCACAAGGATTGCTACAGAATGCTAGTGGTTTTTCATATCAAATGGGAGATGTTACATCATATAAGCAGGTATAATTTTACTTTGCCTACACTTTAACATGTGTGAGTTTACTGACTGGAGATAGCTCAGTTTTAGGTTTTTAAGTATGTATGTTGAATTTATTTATTTATAAATACAGTGTTTACATGTCCTTTTTCATGCAACATGAAAAAAGTTGGATATGTTGAAGTGGTAAATTGTAACTAGTTGAAAAAACAGATATTAAAAGGTTACATTTTCCTTTATCTTAAGATCCTGTAATATATAATAGATCTGATATTGTTTATTATAATTAACTTTTTGTTGGGTAAAAAAAATTCATTGAAAAGGACCTTGAAAACAATAATCACACAAGATATCGCAATCACATTTTTTTTGGGGGGGGGGGGGTCGCAATTAGTTTAATTTCCATAATCGTTCAGCCTTAGTTTAAACATTGAGAATGTTTAAACAAGAGACAAATGTGAGGAAAAAGTGAATGCCTCCATGAGAAAAGTGTATGAACTCAAGTGGTTTGAGAGCCTTAATTTTTTTTTAGTAAATGTAAAACACAAAGCTAGCTACTTCGCGGATTTCATTTATTGCGGGTGTTTGGAACATAACCCCAGCGGAAAACGAGGGAACGTGTACAACAAAATGAATAAATAATGTCAATTATTTTGTAAATAGACGGTTGTTTGATAACGTTCAGCACATTGGCTCGGCTCGACGACGCTTGACAGCTCGCCTGGCTTTTGAGCCGTGTGACCGATAACTAATAGTTTTTACGTGACTTCTCTGGTCAAATGGCAAGTAGCTAGCTACTACCCTAACCCTAACCCGCGGCCGGCCAAGTTAGCTTTGTTTATTAGCCATAGCTTCCTGAGTGAGTTGAATGGTTAGATAACGTTAGTCACCGAGAGGTAGTGCACTTGGTTAGGGAGGCAGTGGCTCAGCTAACCCCCGCCTCTTTTTTTGCTCGTTTAAGTGGCTCGAACCAACAGGACGACTCCCTTTTGACACATGTACGGCTAACCCGCCGAAAATATGCACGCAATCACGCAGCTCCCTCACCGTTCTTCAGCTCATGTTTCACCGTAAAGAGGTCGCCCTCTCTGGACGGTCCCTCCATCGGCGATGGCATTGTAATTTCTTTGGGCTCCAGTTCAGCTCAGCGCGGTTCCCGGCGAGGCTCCGAGGCTCGATTGACCGAAAAAAAAACTAATAATAAAATAATAATCCTTGGTACTAACTTAAAGGTTTTATCACACACTGCGCCGACATTTTACGTGCCCGTAAGTTGACGGATATATGGGCAGAATGTTGCCACTCGGGCTGGCAACATGAAGCCAGCACAGGCAGTGCCAGACCAGTCAGTCGGTTGGAAACACTACTTTGCCTCTACCTTCGCAACCAGGCAGTCCCTTGCTGCCCATTGGTGTTGCTACGTGGGATCCCGCTCTCCCATTGGTTGTTTCGATAATGACGACACCCAGTCCCGCCTCCTTCAGGACTGCCGCTATTGTAAAGCTAGTGTGCTCAAATTGCTTGGAATAAAAATGAAGTCAAATCAAATACATCACTCAATTGAATTCAATTGACTCATGTTTGATAGCGTGAAATTCATTTATAATCATTTAATGACATATGAGTCGAATTAAATTACATGTGTAACTACATCAAGTTGTTTTATAAAAAGGTTTTATTTACTAAACTCAATGTAAGTCAGACTCACACTAGGTTGGATATTTTGTGCTGCACGACACACGAAAAACCAGGTCATACACATTGCTATTAAACTTATTGAAAATATTAAAATAAAAATAAGGGCCTATTATTAAAATACACTGTTTTAAATATGCATTTCTTTGTTTTATAAATTGATTAACTAACTGCAATTTTAAGCATTAATTGCCTAATTTGAACATATAAACAGAAAAAAATAATATGTATATAAAAATACAGGGAAGAAAAGTAGCTGGAAATGACATTAATCAGCACAGTTTACATGTTAAAAAATTGTCTAAGGGAAGTTAAAAATAAATAAATAAATACATAAATAAATAAATAAATAGAAATACATAAATAAATAAATAAATAATGTAGTCCTGTAGACTCTATATAGCTTTTGCTGTAATAGCATATTTAATACCATATTTTAAAAACAACAGGTTATTCATTTACAATCTGTAGTGTATTCAAGGAAAGGTTGTTACACCCAATATATAACACAATTATTAGAATTGAAAAACGAGAATGACTTATTGCTTTATGAGTAATTAAGATAAATAATCTTATATACTTTACATTCGCATTTAAATATTTTACGAACGTCCTGACCCTTCTTTCTCTTCTAAAAATCAAATGTGGTTCTCAAACACATGGGTTTACTCACCCCTGACATAGACAAGAAAGATTTAAGTTTTACAATTCGTTTTAATTATTTCGATGGATCTATTTATTTTTTAAAACACATGACTAGAAGGATGGATGGATGGATGGATGGATGGATGGATGGATGGATGGATGGATGGATGGATGGATGGATACAGTACACCACATAACAGTACTCGAAAAGCAGTACTCATTTCTTTTCAACTGATCACAGTCCAGTGAGGGTAGGTGGCGCTAATGTACTTGAAACCTTGTTACCAGCCGCCTATGCAACGCATATAAGACAACGAAGAAGAAAACACGGGCTAACTTTGCTAGCTAGCTAACTCTCCTCCGCCGCTGACTGACCTCCGCCCGCCGTTCCCGCAACATGGCTTGTGTTCGATCCCTCGGCGTTCTCTCCAAATTTACGTTAAGGAGATACGCTGCCGCACCAGGTAAAACAACGAGAACATGTTTTAATATACACATATTATTTACAAGTTCGTGTCTGTAAAGGTTGGCTGTTAATCAGTTTGACAGTAAAGCGCCAACTAGTTGTACGAAAGGCGTGCTAATGTGTGAACATAACGTTGCGAGCCCTTTATTTAACAGCCGGATTTTACCCTCGTTTAACATTCACAATTCGTAAAAAAAAAAAAAAAAAAAATTGTGACTCGTGACAGTCTATACGTGAATTTGGGCTTCATGCTCATGATCAACGACTATTATATAACAGTGGCAATAAAAGAAGCTGTTCAAAACAGGCATTTTTTACTGCAAATGACGTTTTAAAAAGAAGGTTTGAATTTGCTCTCTGCTTTTGTCTAATTTTGTATTTTTTGTATTTTGAAATCGCCATTGTTGTGGCTGCGATTAGACGGGTCTTGAATGTGGGTGAAGGGTCACTATATTACGGGGGTTGAAGTGGGAGCGTCTTGAGGTCACACTATATATATATATATATATATATATATATATATATATATATATATATATATATATATATATATATATATATATATATATATATAGTGTGACCTCAAGACGCTCCCACTTCAACCCCCGTAATATAGTGACCCTTCACCCACATTATATATATATATATATATATATATATATATATATATATATATATATATATGGGCGGCACGGTAGTCGAGTGGTTAGCACGTCCGCTTCCCAGTTCTGAGGTCTCCGGTTCGAGTCCAGGCTCGAACCTTCCTGGGTGGAGTTTGCATGTTCTCCCCGTGCCCGCGTGGGTCTTCTCCGGGTACTCCGGTCTCCTCCCACATTCCAAAGACATGCACGGCAGGTTAATTGGGCGCTCCGAATTGTCTCTAGGTGTGCTTGTGAGTGTGGATGGTTGTTCGTCTCTGTGTGCCCTGCGATTGGCTGGCAACCAGTCCAGGGTGTCCCCCGCCTACTGCCCAGAGCCAGCTGAGATAGGCGCCAGCAGCCCCCGCGACCCTTGTGAGGAATAAGCGGTCAAGAAAATGGATGGATGGATGGATATATATATATATATATATGTATATATGTATATATATGTGTATATATATATATATGTATGTATATATATGTATATGTGTATATATATATATGTGTATATATATATATGTGTATATATATATATGTGTGTATATATATATATATATGTGTATATATATATATATATATATAGCTATCTCAAACAAATGTTTACAAAGGTTGGGAATTACTGTCATAGACTTTGAGCATGCTTTTCATATCACTTCTCTGACCTGTCATAGTGAATACATTACTTTTTTTTATTCATTTATTTTTGCTCCACAGGAACTACCTTTAGAACTTTCTCAGTGGCTGCCCCAATGCAAGGTATCACTTTAGAGTTGTCTTCTTATTACACTAAATATGCTCTGAGTCCAAGCTATGATCCTAAAACACCCCAGTCTCATAATTACATCATCAATCATCATAATCAATTCGTGGCAAATTTTAGCTATTCCTGGCAGGGCTTGGCCCCTAACTACTGCGCAAAAAAAAAAAAAAAAGTGAAAGTTTCCTTACTGTGCATTCTCTCCATCTGTTTTAAGCCCGAACACATGTCAGCTATGAAGTCAAGGATGATGTCGCCGTGGTTCGAATCAATGACCCCAATTCCAAGGTAAAGCACAACAGGTTTTTTTTTTTTTTTTTTTTTTGCTGTTGTTGTCTTTTAACACTTGGAGACAAGGGAGAAAAATGACAACTCGTAAGCACCAGAAAGCTTTTCCTGTCTGTGCTAACAAGTGATAAAGTGACAGATAATTGCATTCCCCCAAAAAAGATTGGCAAAGATTTTTTTGGTTTGCACACATTAGCACATTACAACATAAGACAAATATAATGACATTTTGGCTTGTTTTTTTTGTATTATATTTTTTTCTCTTGTGTGCACCAAAAACTCTCCTCTTGTCCCTTTAGGGGCTACAGAGTTTTTTGAGTTTTTATTTGTTTGTTGAATTTAAAAAAAGAAAAGAAAAAAAAAAAAGCCAATAATCCTCCTTCCATCCAGGTGAACACGCTGTCAGTCCAGATGCAAAAAGAGCTGACGGAAGTAATGAACGAGGTGTGGGCCGACAATGCCGTTCAGAGCGCCGTCCTCATCTCCTCCAAGCCGGGATGCTTCATCGCGGGAGCGGATATCAAGTAAGAGAGGTCCTGGTCACAGTGGAACCTCAAAAGGCCACCAGCATCTGTGCTGGGAAGCTGTTTTATTTATTTATTTTCATTATTATTATATTATTTTTGTACTTATTTATTATTATATTGTTTATTTATTTATTTATTTTACTATTTATTTATTTATTTATTTTTTATATATATTTTTATTATTATATTATATTTTTTAATATATTACTTATTTACTTTTTCGTCCACAGTATGATCCAGGCCTGCAGCAACGCCGAGGAGGTCACGGCTCTCTCGCAGGAAGGCCAGAAAATGTTTGAGAGGATTGAAAAGTCTCCAAAGCCCATCGTGGCCGCCATCAATGGCTCATGCTTGGGAGGAGGCCTGGAGGTCAGCCAAGCATCTCGCTGTCACATTCATTTATTCCATTTTTTTTTTTTAATTGTATTAACTGATGACCCCTCAATGTTCTCTTCTTGTCGATCTAGTTTGCCATTGCATGCCAGTATAGAATCGCGACAAAAAGCAAGAAAACGGTGCTTGGTACACCAGAAGTCATGCTGGGTCTTTTGCCGGGAGCCGGTGGCACGCAGAGACTCCCCAAAATGGTGGGTGCTGCTACTCGTCTATAAATCACTAAATGGTTTGGGTCCTGAATATATCCAAGAAATGCTGATTGAGTACAAACCCAGCAGGGCTCTGAGATCTACAGACTTGGGCCAACTAGTGGAACCCAGAGTTCGAAGCAAACATGGTGAAGCTGCATTTAGCTATTATGCTGCACACAGATGGAATAGGCTACCAACAGAAATGAAGTCAGCCCCGAGTGTAAATGCTTTTAAATCCAGGTTAAAAACTTTGCTTTTTTCTTATACCTTTGATTAGGGACTTTTAAACGGCTTTAATTCAGTGTTTTTTTAATTATTATTTTTATTTTTATTATTATTTTTATTTTTATCATTATCATTTTAAACTTCCTTATGTTAAATTTTTTAAAGTTTGTTGAATAATGTTTTAAGATTGTTAGTTTGTAACCTATTTTCATTTATTTTTCTTCCTCTGAATGTTAACTACTGTTTCTTGATGCTTATGTGTTGTCTTTCCTCGTGTAAAGCACATTGAGTTGCCTTGTGTATGAAATGTGCTATACAAATAAACTTGCCTTGCCTTGCCTTGCCTTTTATAAGTACGTTAAGGACTCAGCCAATGGCTTTCGTTAGTTTCCACAGATTTTTTTTTAAATTTTTTTGGATGAATACAAAGAAACAATTAATATTAACATGAGTTGTTTGCTTTTACTGCTTACAGCTGGGTCTGCCCAGCGCCTTTGACATGATGCTGACGGGACGAAACATCCGAGCGGATAAAGCCAAGAAAATGGGACTCGTCGACCAGCTTGTAGACACCCTTGGTAAATAAATACATAAACACATGTCGTCTTTGTTATAAGTTGCCTAATATGCCGCCTGAACAGGCCCAGGCTTGAAGAGCCCCGAAGAGAGGACCATCGACTACCTGGAGGAGGTCGCCGTGGGTTGTGCGAGAGGCCTCGTGGGCAAGAAGATTCCTCTGCGCAAGGAGAAGGGCACCATGCAGAGTAGGTTTGCAACCCTTCTGTATGTCACATGGCGCGACTCCGAAGGATTTCGCCCGTCTCCTCCGCAGAGATCCAAGACTACGTGATGAGCTTTGAGATGGTGCGTAACCAGATTTATAAGACGGTCCACGGGAAAGTCATGAAGCAGAGCAAGGGGCTTTATCCTGCGCCCCTCAAGATCATTGACGTAAGTTGTCGTCGTTGTCATTATTATAATTTACATTACCGTCAATTTAACTCCTTTGTTTTGCTACTTCCAGTGTGTGAAGACTGGTGTGGAGCAAGGTTCCGTTGCTGGATACCTGGCAGAGTCCCAGGTGCAATTAGCATTTTCAGAATGACTGCATTAGACCTCCGCCAAGGCGCAGCAATTCAAATTTAAATTGCGGTCTTCATTACAATTGTCTTGCCCGGTTGTGTGGATGCCAAACTTGCAGATGCATCAGAGGTATTTGACAATCGCGAAAAGAAAGTAGAAGTAGTGGTAGTCATGGCAACAGTTGTCTGACGTATCACTAACTTAGCATGCAGCTTCTGCCACAAGGTTTTAGTAGTTACAGCACTAAAAGGCGCAATAATTGACCAGGATTCTACATTTGTCCACAAAACGCAGGATTCTAGCTAAGGAAAGTCATGTTAAACTAAAAAGAAAAATGTTTTCGCTGCTGTCTGTATGATTAGGTAACAAGGATTTTGGGTGACAGTCTGAGCTCCAATTTATACAAGTCACACTTGACTACAGGTCACAGGACCAGACAAACGATGGGAAAAACTTGAGACTTTTGTCAAGTTTATTTACTTGTATAGCCCTTTATCACACAAAAGTCTCAAAGGGCTTCACATGCCCACAGTTGACAAATTAAAAAAATTAAAAAATCAGGGAAAAAGTCTGAAAAACACTGTATTTTTATAAATGGAGGAATAATTAATTTCTGTAAAATTATTCATGAGTAATACATTTTTAAAAATGTAATGGTAATTAATATTTTGAAATTATCAGCTAACCAATTATTCATGGAGTGGTTTTGCCAAATCCTGCTCCCAAACAATAATGTAAACAACATTGAAAGTAGGGATGCACAATATTATTATATTACTATTTTCAACCAATACTGATAAACCAATAATTTAGAAAGTGTCAATGTCGATAACTAGGGGTGTTAAAAAAAATCGATTCGGCGATATATCGCGATACTACATCGCGCGATTCTCGAATCGATTCAATAATCGGCAGAATCGATTTTTTTTTTTCGAAATGATTTTTTTTTTTTTTTTTTTTTTTTTTAGGATTCACACCTTGAGCATGGAAGAATGTTATATGAACGGCACATTAAGCCTTAATATTTTTATTTTAATGCTGTTCAAATGTGAAACAGATTGCAAACTGTTTGTGTACAGTGGCTCACGGTTATAAGCCTCAAGTTTTAGATAAATATATTCATACAAATCTTACAGTGTACATGTACAAATTTACTGATAGTATTTTCTAAATTTGAATGGAAAAAAATCGCAACAATCGACTTATAAATTCGTATCGGGATTAATCGGTATCGAATCGTGACCATTCGTATCGGGATTAATCGGTATCGAATCGAATCGTGACCTGTGAATCGTGATACGAATCGAATCGTCAGGTACTAGGCAATTCACACCCCTATCGATAACCAATAAGTAAGCCGATAATTATATACAAAATTAACTTGAATACTTTGGAGTCCTACTACAAGTCTACCATGTACAAATAGATTGAAACATTGTGTAAAGCACCATGAAGCTGAATTTTATTGATATCTCTGCTTCAAATATGACCAGTAACGCATTTTGAGTTAGCCCAAGCAAAAGTCTTTTTTTTTTTTTAATTTAGCAAACTGCAAAGGTAACATTTTGGGGAGACGCAGTAAAGAAAGCCCACACTGGCAAATGCCATGTTGCCATGATGCATCTTCTGTGAACACAAAGCCACGCGCATTATGACATCACAAATATGTGACACTAACCGTAGGAGAGGGGAGAGGTCGAGGAGTTGGCCACAACTTGAGCCACACAACCACAACAGATGGACCAATGGGGCATGTCTTTTATTATCAGCGGATTGCTTTATTATTTGTTTAGTGTATAATTATCGGCCACCGATAGTATCGTGCATCCCTAATTGACATCAAGTCTGATGTCATTGGCGGAGGTAACAATATATTTGTAATCATAACCGCTTCTGTCTGTCTCTCCGCAGAACTTTGGACAATTGGCCAAAACCACTGAATCGGCAGCCCTCATTGGACTCTATCACGGTCAGGTGGCCTGCAAGAAAAACCGCTTCGGGAGCCCTGCAAAGGAAGTCAAGTACGTCAATTGGCAGCCATCGTCGTAGCCTTCTATTGGTGGGATAACCAGACGGGTTTCCCTGCTCTCAGGACTCTGGCAATTTTGGGTGCTGGCCTGATGGGTGCCGGCATCGCCCAGGTGACGGTGGACAAAGGCATGCACACCATCTTGAAGGACACCACCGAGGTCGGACTGGCCCGCGGCGAGCAGCAGGTGTACAAAGGGTGCGTTTAATTAGTTTTTTTTTTTTTTTTTGTCAAGATGGAAGGGAGTTCCAAAGATTGTTTGGATGTTTGTAATTGCATAAATCATTAGTTGTATCTATATTCATAGTTTAAAGGGATACTTGACTCATTGAACAATTTTCAGCAGTGAAAAGTTAATATTTTGTTATTTTTCATGTGGAATTAATACCTTTTTTTAAAAAAGTAATTTTTCTACTTGCTGTCGACTGATGACATCACCTGTGCTGAGGAAGTAGATAACGGCCAATAATACTGCTGAAAATGGCTCAATGAGTCAAGTATCCCTTTTAAAGCCTCAATATATCCCTGAAAATATGATGCCAAAACAGTTTATCATTTCAAATTAATCTGTAATATTAACCATAAAAATAAATGACTTTCAGTTAGGAATTGATTGAAAAAATGCACTGTAAGTGCACATGTAGAAAAGACTCTAAATTCCGCAAACAATTTTTTTTACAAAACTTCTCTGTTGAGCTGAGTATCATGTCAACTTACTTCCTTGATACCAATTACTGATTTGGCAGCATCTTATGGAAGCTTTTATTCAATTCACTGTGGAAAAAAATTTGATTTTGTGAAGGGTGTAAATGTGGTAGCTTACCATAATTTCATTAAAAAATATTTTCAAGTGGGCGGGGTGGGAAAAACTTTATTTATTTATTTATTAGTGGAGGTAAATTTTATTTTATTATCAGGCCATACCACCCAGATTTTATTTTTTTAGTTTGTCGATGTTGGATCCGTTTTTAATTTTCAGGCTGAACGACAAGACCAAGAAGAGGAGCATCACGTCTTTCGAGAGGGACTCCATTTTGTCCAACCTGTCGGGCACGCTGGACTACAGTGGCTTTGAGAAGGCCGACATGGTGATCGAGGCCGTGTTTGAAGACCTCAAGATCAAACACGCCGTCCTCAAGGAGGTGGAAGCGGTGAGTGCGACTCGCAAACGCGTTTGTCACAACAAGCTTTGTTTTTTGTTTTTTTTTCCTTTTTCAGTAAATGTTCTAGCAATCGGGTAGTGCTATAACCATTCATTGGAAAGGCTTTTAAACCGCAAGATGCCAAAGAAAGTTTTTTTGGTTGTTTACTTTGTGCGGCTTATGTCGCCTAGTTGGTGCTGCTGTTTTGGTTAGCAACAGAGTTCAAATGGGCTCGACCATTATTTGTTCATGAGTAAACAAGAGCATCCATGGGTTTAAGTTAAATAAGTTACACCCTTCTTCTTCCGTGAGGTGGAAAAGCTGAGGCATCTGTTTTACATGGCTTGGTAAGTGCTGCTGTTTTGGGTTGCAAATGAATTGCTGTATTTCAACTAACAGGTGGTTCCTCCTCACTGCATCTTTGCCACTAACACATCAGCTCTGCCCATTAAGGACATCGCCGCTGCCAGCAAGAGGCCAGACAAGGTTTGGAACACTTCTTTACTCTTTTTCTTTTTTTCTTTTTTTTTTTTGAAGAGAAACGTGACCTCATCTTTCTCATCCTCACCCCTCAGGTCATCGGCATGCACTACTTCTCCCCAGTGGACAAGATGCAGCTCCTGGAGATCATCACCACCGAGAAGACCTCCAAGGACACCACGGCGTCGGCGGTGGCTGTGGGGCTGAAGCAGGGCAAAGTCATCATCGTGGTTAGGGTGAGGCATTGACATTTTTTTTTTTCCTTCTTTTTAATAATTTAAAAAAAAAAAAAAAAAAAAAACATGAATGCACATCGAAGCGACTGTGTGTGTGTGCAGGATGGACCAGGATTCTACACCACTCGTTGTTTAGCGCCCATGTTGGCTGAAGCTGTGAGAGTATTTCAGGTTTGTACAGCGCCTTGCTCAAAGGCACATTGAAACATTTAATCTTCATGACTTTTTGTTTAAACTCTTGTTCGCGAAACCCTCTTCCAAATATAACTTTATTTTTTTCACCCTTCTATTATTATTATTATTATTATTATTAATGATAATAATGATAATAATAATAAGTTGATTTTTTTGTTTTAATTTGCACTCCATGCAGGAAGGGGCGGACCCCAAGAAGCTGGACGCGCTCACCACGAGTTTCGGCTTCCCCGTGGGCGCCGCCACACTCATCGACGAGGTGGGCATCGACGTGGCCGCCCACGTGGCCGAGGACCTCGGCAAGGCCTTCGGATCACGCTTCGGCGGCGGCGACGTGGAGGTCCTGAAGACGCTGGTGGACTCGGGATTTAAGGGTGAGTGAGCCACGGCGGAAGAAATACTTTAGTTTCGCGGGATTTCAAGTGTCTTTTTCTTGAAAATGGACAACTTTTAGTGCATGTTAAAATTCTCATTTGAAAATGCAACACTTGTTGAGAAAAAATAAATAAATAAAATCCCCTCAAAAATATACAACTTTATTCCGGTGCAATTACAATTAAATTTCATTAGATTATGACTAAGTATTTTTTTCTCAAATGTAACTTTGTTCTTGTTGGATTGTGACATTTACATTTGTTTCCCTTCAAATATATATGACTCTATTCTCACATTTTTTTTCTCAATATTTTTTCCCCATATTACTTTTTTTTTGTTTTGTTTTTTTTCCTAACACGAAAAATCTGACTATTCTTGTAGGATTATTCTTTTCCTCATAGGATTACAGTATTTATGTACTCAAATTTACATTTTTTATAGCTCTCAAATATGACTTACCAAAAATAACCATTTTTACATTTGTATTATGAGTTTTTGTTAAATAAACACATTTATTAACGTTTTTTTCTAGAAAATATTCAAGAAATTTTCTTTAAGAAAAAAAAAAATACACAATTTAAATTTTTCAAGAGTTATTTTTTCCCTTAAAATATGCAACTATATTTTCTCAAATATAGAACTTTGAGTTTTAAATTAGCTATTTTACAGAATTAGTTTTGTGTTGCTTTCTTTAGGTCGCAAGTCAGGAAAGGGCTGCTACGTGTACCAGCCGGGCCTGAAATCCAGAGAAGTCAATCCAGATATTGCGGGAATCCTGGAGAAATACAAAATTGCTCCCAATCCTACTGTGTGAGTTGACATTCGGCAATTGACCTTACCGAGCTGTGATGCAATTCTGAAAAGAGATTTCCCCTTCATTTCGAACCTTTCTTCAGCTCGTCCGACTATGACATCCAATACCGACTGGTTTCTCGCTTTGTCAATGAGGCGGTGCTGTGCTTACAAGAAGGTATCTTGAGCAGTCCTCTGGAGGGAGACATCGGAGCTGTTTTCGGCCTGGGATTCCCCCCCTGCCTTGGAGGTCAGACTTTGGCTTTTAAGATCCTTATCTTTTCCAATATTCTTCAATTAATAAGCGTTCTCGGTCCGTATGTCAAGGCCCGTTCCGTTTCGTGGACACCTTTGGTGCCGACAAGCTGGTGGAGAAGATGCGGCGGTACGAGGCCGTCTACGGGGATCACTTCACGCCGTGCCGTCTCCTCCTAGATCACGCCAGCGACCCCGGGAAGAAGTTTCACAAGTGAACCGCTCGTCACATTTAACGTGTAAGAATTTAACACAACTGCAGTCGACCACATCAACAAGGTGCCTCACGACAATAATTGGATGCTTTTGATTTTTACCAGATCAACACACACACAGTTGGTGATGGTATGATGTTGTACGTGCATTAAAATATTCTGAAAGAATATACTAATTCATTCTGGAATGTACCAGTATGGTAGTGTTTGTTTTTGTACGTTATGGGTGAATAATGTAAATTTAGGGCCTTAAATAAAAATTTTGTTATTGAATCCGATGCTTGTTTGTGTTTTGTATGTGCATTAACATGTGTAGCCTCATATGATGTAGCAAAACAGCATATATATATATATATATATTAGGGCTGTCAAAGTTAAAGCGTTAATAGATTAATCACAGAAAATTGTCGCATTAATCACGTATTAAGGCAAATTAATCGCACTATTTTTTTTATTTTTTTTTTTAAATGTACTTGAGCCTTGAACGTAACCGCGGATGGTTACATTGAGGGCTGTGCAGGTCCGTGATTAGGCCAATGCACGGCATTTCCTACGCCTGTTGTTCCAAAATGAGCGGGGTGACTCCAGTTGATTTGCTCTGTGGTAAATTTCGCTTTAAAAAACACCCCGACGGGACTTTAGATAAAATAAAAGTAATTTGTGTTTAATTAATAATTACTGAATTGCACCCAATTTATATGATGCTGTTACATTTTGAGCAATTGCGTACATGCATTTAATCAATGTTTGCAAATGACATTCATATCATAAAATGTGTTGTCAAAATATTACGGTATTTTGTATTTATTTTATATTACGCGAATACGCAAGTATTTAGCTGATTAATCGTGATTAATCAAAATTAAAAAGTGATTAATCAGATTAAAAATTGTAATCGTTTGACAGCACTAATATATATATATATATATATGTATGTATATATAATTTGTTAATCTGCAACTGGGAGAAACTCAAACTGGCCTTCATCCTTGGGAAGTGAAAAAGGTGAGGGGGCAAAAAAAAAACAAATCAAATTCACAAAATTATTTTTGAATTTCCTAGTTTTAATAAATATAGCCTGTTTTTTTTTTATTTCTATTTGCAATTCTGATTAAACAATTTATCAAATGTAAGTTTTCCTTAATTATGAAAAATGGTTTAATTTAAAAATATTAAGCAATTTAATTGGTAGTTTATTTTAGTACTTTGTGTATATAATGTAGAATTGTTCATTTAATTAAAACGTTTTTAATTTATTTACAATGTCCTGATTTAAGAGTTTATGCTAGGATATTTTTATTACTAATATCAAATTATTTTTTGACGAACGATCTTTTTTCTTTTTCTTTTTTAATAAATACATGTTCAGTAACCAATTTTAGGATGGAAACTGGTAAATTGATGCAAAAAATGTACCTGCAGTACTGTGCTGTTTGGCTTCGTCTTATTAGTGTACCTAATAAAGTGGCCGACGCGTGTTGCTGTGACGTAATTGGCCGTGGGCGAGTCACGTGTGTTTCCATCGCCTGCCATTGTCGTCATCATCTTCATCAGGGCGTGTGCTGGAGCTGCTGCTGTCGACACCGGCGTGTTGTCCTCCGCCAAGCCGGGATGCGGACCCTGCGTCGCCCCCACAACTGCGCGCGTTCACCGTGAAGAAAACCGAAGAGAAGGCGCGGTCCTCCACGTCTCCCGCACCATGTCCAACAAGGGGAAGACGTGCGAGTCGATCCGGGTGGTGGTCCGCTGCCGGCCGCCCAGCAACAAGGAGGCGACGGCCGAGAAGGGGACCTCCGTCCTGGAAGTAGACACCGAGTTGGGCCGCATCTCCGTCCGGAACCCGAGCGCGCCACCCGGCGAGCCCGCGAAGGAGTTCACCTTCAATTCGGTGTTCGGGTGGGGGTCCACCCAGTGCGAAGTGTACGACGACGCCGTCAGGCCCCTGGTGGACTCTGTTCTGCTGGGCTTCAACGGGACGGTTTTTGCCTACGGACAGACCGGGACGGGGAAGACGTGGACCATGAGGGGGGTGCCGGCCGATCCAGAGAAGCGGGGCGTCATCCCCAACGCCTTCCATCACATCTTCGCACACATCTCCCGCACCCGGGGACACAAGTACCTGGTCCGGTCCTCATACTTGGAGATCTACCAGGAGGAGATCCGGGACCTGCTGTGTAAGGATCAAGGATAAATGGGAACGAAGTGGAACGACTGCGTTTGAAGTTGCGCACTAATTTCCGACTCCCTAATCACTATATGGTGATTTAAAGAAATAACAATTAAAAACGCATTTCCCCTCCTCGAAGATAAACACAAATATATATTTTCTTTTAGATTAGATTATTCGCTCTAAAATAGGGACTATATGTATAAAATAATGTTTCCATAAATTTATAATCTTCTAGAGATATTAAACGTTTTTGAAAATATAAAACTTTTTTTTTTCAAAACTATTTTTACTTTTGCAAATAGATATATATTTTTAATTCTCTAATATCTGACTTTGTCTACATTTTGCTTTCAAATATGCACCTTGCTTTTAAAATGAATTTTCATAAATTAATAACTTTTTCTCAAACATGAACTCTTTTGTCATAAAATGTAGCCTACAATATATTTTTTTTCTTAAAAATCTTTGATTTATAGATTATATTTTTTTCTCTAAACTAACATTTCATAATCTTAAAAATATCAGATTTTTTTCATTTATATAGCACAATTTTCTCCAAAATATCTTCCATTAGCCCCAAAATTATGCAAATTATTTTTCCTCATAAACAGTATCGGACCTTTTTCAAAAATATTTGTAAAAATCCTATATACTCTTATATTCTTAAAAAAAAATGCTACTTTTCCTTTCGCCCTAAAATACAATTATTTTTCTCATATTAAAAATTTCAAATTTAAAATACACTTAAAAAAAACTTGAATTCTGAAAAATGTCAAGCTTTTTTCCTATATGGAAATGTCAGATTTTTCTGTCAAACTCAAAAGAGATTTGCATATTGTGTATTTAACCAAACTTCATTAACTTTGTCTTGCTAACACACACAAAACACCATAAAGAAGCTAATGAAACTAGCATCAATCTTACAGCAATTAATTACAGTATAAACCTTTAAGGACTCACAGTTTAGAGACATAAACATAACTCACAATTTTTTTTTTTTTTTTTTTTTTTTTAGTGGAAAGCGGCAGAAAGCTGGAGCTGAAGGAAAGCCCCGAGGAGGGCGTCTACGTCAAGGACCTGTCCTGGGTGGTCACCAAGGACCCGGCCGAGATGCACCACCTGCTGACGCTTGGCGACCGATCCCGCTCGGTGGGCTCCACCGAGGCCAACCGGCGCAGCTCGCGCTCGCACGCCATCTTCGCTGTGACGGTGGAATGCGGCGCCGAGTCCGAGGACCCGGTCCGCGTGGGGCGCCTCAACATGGTGGACCTGGCCGGGAGCGAGCGCCAGAGCCGTACCGGCGCCCGCGGCGGCCGCCTGCGCGAGGCGGCCAAGATCAACCTGTCGCTTTCCGCCTTGGGGAACGTCATCTCGGCGCTGGCGGACGGCAAGGGGGGCCACGTGCCATACAGGGACTCCAAACTTACCCGGCTCCTGCGGGACTCGCTGGGCGGCAACGCCAAGACGGTCATGATTGCCACGGTGGGGCCCTCGGAGCGCGATCGTCACGAATCCCTGGCCACGCTGAGGTACGCCGGCCGGGCCAAGAACATCAAGAACAAGCCTCGCGTCAACGAGGACCCCGAGGCCGCCCTCCTCAGGGACTTTCAGCGGGAGATCGCCAGACTCAAGGGCCTCCTGGAGGAGCGGCGGCAGAGGCGGCGGGACAGCAAGAGACTCAGCAGGGACTTCACGCAGCTTTGGAAGGAAGACGAGGGAGAAGATGGCGGCGGGTGCCCGGTAGGGATGCAACGATAACAGCAGTATCGTGGTATTAAAACTGCCACAATATATCGTTGTCGTCATGTCATGATATTAAAAGCAACACATCTGTTTAAAAAAAAATCAGGTTGATTTCCATTTGTGCAGTTCGAGCACCCTCTGGTGGCTAGATGGTTTTTTTTAAGTGCAGTTTAATCTTCACAGGGCATGTTTTGACCCTTTTATGTTTAAAAATCCACACTAATGGTCAGATGAAGGCGGAACGTAATATGCTCGTGAACCGAGTCAATATGTGGAGGAACTAAATTTGCTCAAAGCAAAATAAAAATTAACCAAAATGAAAATTCAAAAACTATAATAACCCTGATTGTAACCTCCATATCGTGCTAATATCGTATTATGATGTTTGGATATGGTTACATCTCCAGTCCCCGGTGAAGTGGCGCCACTCCGGCGGGAAAACCGATGATGGCCAGTGGGACCAGGAAGCCGTGGAGAAGATCATTGAGAAGTACAAGGTAGGCTGACGTTGGGCTGGACAAAATCCAAGCGTGATGCATGTGATGTTTGTGTTTGTGGCCAGGCCATGGAGAGCAAATTATTAGAGGGAGGCAAGACCATCATGGATCACACCAACGAGCAGCAGAAGTTGCTGGAACAGAAGCGGCAGGAGATCGCCGAGCAGGTAGGAAAAGTTGTCATTTGCAACGTCTTCTTTGCGAGTGACAGAGCGAGCGCTTTGCCGTAGATCCGGAGGGAGCGGGAAATGCAGCAGCGGATGATGCTGCAGGACGAGGAGACGCTGGAGATGAGGGAGACGTTCTCCTCGCTGCAGCAGGAAGTGGACATGAAGACCAAGAAGCTGAGGAAGGTCAGAAAAGAATGCGCACGAATGATCAGCATTTCGACGTAGTCAGGTGGACGCTTCTCTTGAGAATTGAAAAATATTTGCCGGTAGAAATGAATTATGAGGTTGATAACCGCTGCAAAGATGTCCGGTGTCTGTGTCAGTTGTGATCGTGCTGCCAGATCGTATCGGGGTCGCCTAACGAACACGTCCTGCTACAGGATTGGCTGGAAATTATCCAGTTGACGTCAAACATTGGAAAGAAAATATTAAAGATGTAATTTAAATAACAAAATGTACAGACTGAAATTGTAAAAACGTAAATAAACCAAAGAATATAAACGCAAAACATATGAAATAAATAATAGACTACCTAAATGATAAATACACAAAATAGTCTCAGATGTGACAAATATAGTCAGTTTAGATTGTTAATGTGTTCCTATTATCATTTTTTTTTTTTTATTATTATGATTGATTTGTGAAGAGCTAAAAAAAAAAAAGGAAACCAAACTGAAGCTAACTTGTTTTTGTTTTTTTGTTTTTTGTTTTTTTTAAACTTTGGTTTTAACATTCACAACACAATTACAAACATTAATTCGAAGTTTCCATCATATTGCTAACATGCTAACGCTGCTGTCCTGAGTACTGACGTCACCGGCAAGCGCGAAGGCGCTTCGATCTATTTTTTTTCCACTCTTAAAATATCATGCTTTTGTGTTTTTAGGTTTATTTACGTTTTTACAATTTTAGTCCATAAATATTGTTATTTTGAACAATTGTAAGCGGACAAGTTCCGGACAATCCTTTAGTGTGACGTCATCTGCAGGCGACCCCGATACAATCTGGCAGGCAGCCCGATCACATCTTACACCGACACCTGTCAAAAACATAGCTTGTTCATTAGGGGTGTGAATTGCCTAGTACCTGACGATTCGATTCGTATCACGATTCACAGGTCACGATTCGATTCGATACCGATTAATCCCGATACGAATTTATAAGTCGATTGTTGCGATTTTTTTTTCATTCAAATTTAGAAAATACTAATCAGTAAGCTTGTAGAGTGTAAGATTTATATGAAAATGTATTATTTATTGATCTGAAATTTCAGTCTTATAGAGGTTGTAATCTGTTTCATGTTTGAACAGCATTAAAATAAAATATTAAGGCTTAATGTTCCGTTCATATAACATTCTTCCATGCTCAAGGTGTGAATCCTAAAAAAAAAAAAAAAAACGATTTTGCCTATTATTGAATCGATTCGAGAATCGCGCGATGTAGTATCGCGATATATCGCCGAATCGATTTTTTTTAACACCCCTATTGTTCATATAGCTGGGCTACTTAATGATACACAAAGTCCCAAGAACAGTACAAATACCATTAACTTAAATGAATATATATGACATAGAATTACTAATATGTTACATCGAGGCACCTACCCGCTAATGCACGCACACATTGAGGAATGAGAATTTGTAGCAAAGCTTGAACATGTAGCGACCAACTTCGCCTGTCTGTCGATTAGGTTGGGTCTTTAAAAAAAAAAAAAAAAAAAAAAAAACCTGCCTAACTATAATTGAACCGTGCCAATAAACTGACCAACAGAGGGCGCCACACCCTGATAAACACAGTTCAACCTGACCTTTTTAACAAAAATATAAACACAATTTTTTATAATCAAAAAATGTAATCCCCACCCCCTACTAAAAAATTAGGCTTTTTTTCAAAACTTAACATACATTTTCTCTTGAATTTTAATTTCCACGAAATTAAATTATTTTACTTTTTTATTAAATTCTTTACTTTTGCCATCCAGATTCCACTGATTGATTTCCTGCCTCATGTCAATGCAACTCTTTTGTCTCTAGCTGTACACTAAACTGCAGCTGGTATGGGCCGAGACGCGCGACGTGATGGACGAGCACGTGGCAACCAGACAGGAGCTGGAGCAGACGCAGGACGCACTCACCCGAGAGCTCAAGTACAAGTGAGGACGGCTATTTATCGCACATCACTTTAGGTATGATGGAATATCCCGAAAGGGGCATGACCTTGTCTGTACCTAATGTATTGGCAGATCCCTCCTGATGGAGAATTTCATCCCTCCCGCCGAAAAGAAGAAGATAATCAGCAGACTTCACTTTGACAGTGAGGAAGATCAGTGGAGGCTGATGTCGGCCATCCCGTCGGAAAGGTAAGAGGGTGCTATATAAAAAAAAAAAAAAAAAAAAAAAAAAAAAACCTCTACTTGATGCGGATGCGACTATAACTCCATAATTGAGACGAAGGTTTCCCAAAAGCAAGAGACATTAAAAATATTAATAATAATAATAATAATAGTAATTAAACTGTAGTTTGCTTTACTTTGATTTGCCTGTATTATTTGTACTCTTACTTTAGAATGTTATCTGCTTATTTACAATAATTGGCTTTACTTTACTTACATACTTTACTTTACTTTTGTTCAATCTACTTTACGTGACTTTACTTACTTTACTCACATACTGTACTCAATTATATACTTTGTTTGACTTAATTTGATTTACTTACACTTTACTTATTTATTATACTTTATGCAAACACTTTACTCACTTATACTTTGCTTGACTTAATTTACTTTCATACTTTACTTCACTATACTTATTATTTTACTTACTTTATTACTTTTCTTTGTATATTCACTTACTCTTACATCCTTTACTTGCTTCGCTACTCTACATACTTAATTTAATCTATTGTACTTTACTTATTTATTTTTACTTTACTCACATGCTTTACTCAATTATATACTTTGCTTGACTTAATTTACTTACAGACTTTGCTTATTTATTATACTTTACGCACATACTTTACTCACTTCTACTTTGCTTGACTTAATTTACTTACATACTTACTTCACTCTACTTATTTTACTTACTTTACTTACCTTTCTTACTCTTACATTCTTTACTTACTTACATACTTTACTTCCTTTCTTACTTTACATTCGTACATACTTTGCTTTACTGTACATCATCTACTTACTTTACTTCTGAGTGTCATTCCTTTCCTGTATGTGGATGCTAGCACGGCCACTCGTGTGAAGAGAAGACCTCTGTCCGCCGTGGGATGCAAGCGCCCAACCAGCCAATATGCCCAAGCCGCTGTCGCCACGGCAACCGGGGCCCCATCAAGATATCAGGTCAGCATTTGCAGCTTGCAAAGATCAAATCTGAAATATAATATCATACAACACCTCAAAACACATCTGAAGAAGGGAAATTCCATTCATTCAAAAAATGTAATGCGTATTTGAATGAGAAAAACAATTCAACTTTTTGTCACACCCTTTGCTTCAATTCAACATTATGCCGTTCCTTCTGGTGTGCATGTATGCTTGCGTTGTGTGTGCGTTACCAGGCTGAGAACATCATGCTACTGGAGCTGGACGTGTCTCCGCCCACCATGTTCACCATCAACCTTCACGGGTCTCGACTGGAGAGGGTCTTTTCCACCACCTTGATGCCGGACGCCCCGTCGGATGTCGCCCGCCGGGAGAGGACCCTGTCATCGGAGCGGGTCAGGAAATCCCGATCATGGTGAGACCACAGTGCTGAATGGTTTCAGTGTTGTATTAAGAATGAAAAACAATAACTGTAAATGTGATAATCATCGTCATTATCGCAGAAACAGAAATTGCTAAGAAATGCCCGAAATCATGAATAAATCCCCCCAAAATTAATACATTCCCGAATATAAACACAAATATTAAAATGACTGTTGTTTGTAAATCAAATGTGAGCACAACACTATCCCCACATAATTCCAGAAAATAATTTCTCTGAGCGTTGCAGGTATCAGGCACCACAAGCGGCGTGTGTTTCAGCATCCGTGTCATCCACCGCCTTGACGTCATTCTCTCAGAGTCCATGTCACAGACCCAGACCCTCTTCAGCCGCCTATCTCGCAACCGAGGCCTCACTTCGGACCGGCCCCTGAGTGGGATCTGGCCCTGTATTTACTTAGCGTGTGACAACAACCGCACCAGTAAGCATGAGGACCTATCGTACTTGCTGCTTAAAAGCGGATGTCAGCAAAAAGCACAGCCAAAGCTTGCGTGGTTTTGTATTTCATTTGCATTTTTTTTTAAATATTGGTGGTGGTGACATGTGTTGCTTGCTACTGTAACTGTGAGGAAAATGTGGTTTATATGAGAAAGGCTTGCACTGGCTATTTAGCTGCCTTATTTTTTTACATTGGCAACATTGTGACAAGTGAATTGATTGTACTGTACTTCAATGTGAAAATAAAGATCTGTGGAAAAAAATTGAACATGCCTTCAACTACAAAAAAAATAAAAATAAAATGATAGAAAGAATGATAGTAAATAAATATCAGTAGATTACATAGGAATTTAATAAACCATTATTTTTAAATTCTGGCAATAGCATTAATTAAACAAATAATAAAAAAAATAAACAAATGTATATTGAATGCATATACAGTATAACGACACATATTGACAATTTACAACACAGCATCGTGGGAAAAGTTGCTGAGTCACGAGAGTGACACATATACAGTAGGATGACGTCACCAACTCAGTGTTGGTCACGTGACCCCCGTGCCCTCTCCCCTCTTTTACAGTAAAATCCAACATGGCGGACGAAGCAGGGCCTACGCGGCGGTGGCGGAGACATCGGCATCTCAACTGAAGACGAGCGTTGCACAAAAACAACAACAACAACAACGACGACGACGATGAGGGAGCGACAGAAAAAGAAGAAAGGACGGACGTGGGCAGAAGCGGCGAAGACGGTACAAATATGTCATATGTGGCCGTCCAACGCGTCCACTTGAGTGACACTTGTATTTGTGTTACAACGTCCACGCGCACACACATATAGCAGGCCCCGTGTGTGTGTGTGTGTGTGATATCCGGGTGCCACCATAAACTCTATCAATAAAGTTGTTTGTGTACGTAACGCGAAGTACGTTCGTGTGTCGAGGAGTTCAGTCGACTTACGCTGCGAGGGGCGCGGGAGCTAACCCAGCTAGCCTAGCCAGTTACTTCGAAGTTTCGACGTTTTCACACTAAAACATGACGCAATTGTCACTAAACACATTAAAACACTCTCTCGTGTATGATTTAACGCTGGCAATGTCATTGTTTTAAATGTAAATAGTAACACTAGAACGCGTCAATATTGCTCTGACAGTTAGCTCGGCGCGCTAATGAAGTCAAAACACAGCAGTCTACATTAGTGTCTGACTTTCTTCGCATTACCTCAAGTGATTGTCCTGAACGGACAAGTTATAATCATGTACTGACACTAGATTTACTCAGCTAAAAACTCGGCCGCACAGACCATCAAAGTTGAATTCGAGTAGCATGTGCTCAACAATATTACATCACCTACAACAGTAAGTCCGACCAGTAAATGAATGGCTCTTGATCACGTGATCAGTAGTCACTTGTCCGCCATGTTGGAGGAAGACAGATAAGCTGAACTGACAGACAAGTAGTCCAAACAGAATTCTTATAACCTAAATTCTTAAACAGTTGACAGAATATAGAGAAACTTTGGATGCAGATCTGCCCTTGACATTCAGTCTTCTCATCCTGAAAATTAATGCTGGAAAATGGTGAAATGAGACTTTGTCCCACCCACCTGCATTGCTGAAGCCAAACGCCACACATCAAATTCAATATTTTTACTGTCATGTCTGGAGGTGCATGACGTCATGGACCAAACTATATATACTTCCCCCCCATGGACTCACTGAATAAAGTTGTTAGTGTACGTAACACGAGGCACGTTAGTTTGTCGGAGTAGAGTTGAGAGGAGTGCCAGAGCTAACCCAGCTATTCAATTGACAACTGAAAAATAATAATACCATTGTTTTCGATAAAGAGTAAGTGTAAGCACATTTGTGAGTAGATACATTAAATGAGCAGTAACGACACAATTAATTGAATGCTACGTTATCAATGCTTGACTTGTACTTGTACTACTATTTTCAATACACTTGTTGGGTTTATATTTATATTTAAATTTTTGTGCTTTTAAAGGGCTTGTTTGCTGGTCATTGCATTGTTACACGGATATATAATTCTAAAAACGTCTCTCAGGTTTTATACTATTTGGGAAGGCGTATCTGATAAATTCATGTTTTTGTTTTGTTCTGTTTTTTTCCCTCCATGTTTCAGGTGCTAGAGAAATACCCCAACACCCCCATGAGCCATAAAGAAATCTTGCAGGTGATCCAAAGAGAAAGACTGAAAGAAATAAGGTAAAAAAAAAAAAAAAAATCAGCAACACTGTATCTGTTTTCAACCACTATCGTCGATGTTGTCATCTCATCTTATTGCTTCCTTTTCCTGTCATCTCAAATACGCTTCTAATTGTTTTCATTCTTTCTTTTTTTTTTCCCCCCTGTATCATTGTCACTGTTTTCATCCAGAAGGTAAGAACACCCCACGTCTAACAAACTCACTGTTTTGGGATGACTTTTACTAACATTAATGTGTCCTATATTATTTTGCATGAAGACTGAGCCATTTGCTGCATTAAAACATTTTAATCATAAAACAAAGTATGCAAGTTTTTTTTTTTTCAGTAGGTCATTGCTGCTACTGTATGGTACTATGGTTTAAAAAAAATAAACCACCAGAGGGCGCCTGCGTACCACATACTTACCACGTACTTACATAGCAAAACACTTGTGGATTAATCCTTCAAATAGCACTAAAGGTATTTGTCAACTCATCTTAACCCTTGTGCCTTGGAATCAGTGACACCCTCTAAGAGTACATTTTAGCCAAATAAGTAATTCTACTTTGAGGTGTGATAACTAAGTCAATTTTTAACATTTTTTTTTTATTTCAACCACTCAAAATGTTCATTGGCATCAGAACTATCCATACATATGAAGTTTTTTTTTTTTTTTATGTATTCCCCCCTCTTAGGACAATACAAGCCCAAAGAATGGACTATGAAGAAAACGAACTGTGCTGTATACATGTATAAAAAATAAATAAAAAATTAATACTTCATATGACATAATTAGAGCTTCGAATAAGGCAATAAGTTATAACAACAATTTTTTCAATGCATGCCAAATTTTTTGACAATGGCAATTTAACTCAGAACACCCTCTAAGAGTACATTTTAGCCAAATAAGTAATTCTACTTTGAGGTGTGATAACTAAGTCAATTTTTAACATTTGTTTTTATTTCAACCACTCAAAATGTTCATTGGCATCAGAACTATCCATACATATGAAGTTTTTTTTTTTTTTTTATGTATTCCCCCCTCTTAGGACAATACAAGCCCAAATAATGGACTATGAAGAAAACGAACTGTGCTGTATACATGTATAAAAAATAAATAAAAAATTAATACTTCATATGACATAATTAGAGCTTCGAATAAGGCAATAAGTTATAACAACAATTTTTTCAATGCATGCCAAATTTTTTGACAATGGCAATTTAACTCAGAACACCCTCGAAGAGTACATATTAGCCAAATAAGTAATTCTACTTTGAGGTGTGATAACTAAGTCAATTTTTAACATTTTTTTTTATTTCAACCACTCAAAATGTTCATTGGCATCAGAACTATCCATACATATGAAGTTTTTTTTTTTTTTTATGTATTCCCCCCTCTTAGGACAATACAAGCCCAAAGAATGGACTATGAAGAAAACGAACTGTGCTGTATACATGTATAAAAAATAAATAAAAAATTAATACTTCATATGACATAATTAGAGCTTCGAATAAGGCAATAAGTTATAACAACAATTTTTTCAATGCATACCAAATTTTTTGACAATGGCAATTTAACTCAGAACACCCTCGAAGAGTACATTTTAGCCAAATAAGTAATTCTACTTTGAGGTGTGATAACTAAGTCATTTTTTAACATTTTTCTTTCTTTCAACCACCCAAAATGTTCATTGGCATCAAAACTATGCATAAATATAGTATATTTATTTATTATTATTATTTCCCCCCGCCATAGGACAACAGAAGCCAAATAATAGATTATGAAGAAAATTAACTGTGTTGTATATATGTATAATAAAGAAATAAATTTGAATCTTTCATATGACATAGTTAGAGCATCAGGCAACACGGTAGCTTTGATAGAAAACTTTGGGGAAAAAAGTACTTTTTGTGGGGCTCCGGAGCGGCACCGGGACCCTCCGTGACTTTAGCCGCAAATTGTGTTTGATTTTCGGGTACAGGAAGGCCCGATTTACACCCCCGTATCCGGCGTCGCACTTCAACGAGCCACGTATCTCTTGTGCTCACGGTTCCAGATATGTGTCAGATATGTGTCATTTTCCCCGTAGGACGTACGGTTCCGGACAAATAACGGAAAGAAAAAGCTCCATTACACCGATCCGTCCGTTTACTTTACCCGGAAATCGTGCGTGTTTTTCGGATAAATTTACACCGCCTGTATCCAATTGTATCCGGCGAACGGAAGTCAACACAGCGACGAGCTACATACCGTTGGGAAGCTACACGGCCCCCGCGGCATTCCAGGACGTGCTCATATGTTCGTTTATGTTTATTTTGTAGAAGTACTTACTTGCCAACTTGCATTTGCAGCTTTTTGTGTCTCCGATCGCCGTTCTTTTCCTTAGATCCAGGAAGCTCATGTCTCGTGCACGTTAGCCTCTTAGCACGTTAGCACGTTGTTGTGAATGCAAACTAGCCGAATAAAAATCGAAGCTTAGCACTTTCACACGTAGAAATGCAACGGCCAGATAAGATAACCGACGAGGAATTCATCTCGACAACCGTTACATGTTACACTTCATAAGTTGAAAAAAAAAAAACGTTTTTTTTGTTTTGTCTTATCCCTTCTGCTTATTGTTTTCACCGATCCATGCTCCTTGCCATGTTTTGAAGAATGCACGAAGGGAAATACGTCACCTCCACGTTGCACGCACGTTTGGCCACAATGGCACGCCTGCCCCCTGCAGCCTTGGCAGAGCAAATGTCAATGCTCGGCTGTTCAAAATGGATGATCGAACTGTGCATGCGTGTGGAATATGCACGCTATTAATTCTGAAGTTCTGAAGTGAAGAAAGAGAAAAAAAAATTAAATAACAGCCTTCACACACTGAGGAAAACCGCTGTATTGCAACGACGCCCACCTCTAACAGTGGCTCATTTTGGGGACATAACAACGGCAAAGAGCATTGCCATTCGACCCCTCCCACTAGGGAACGTGCTTCCCACGTCCATGCAGACAAACAAACAGCATATCCCAACACGAAACATAAGTCAATAGCTCGCAATACCTTTTTATGCACAAAAATATAAGTGGCGCGCGTGTACGCGCATCCACGAACACGCACGCGCGCCCACTAACGTGCACGCGCATCCACTAACATCCTGTCGAATGCACAATCAGTAAAAAGCACGAAGAAATAAGTCTGTGTGGAATATGGCGTGCTGGAATCAGTGCGGCGTTTGCAAGGAAAATCATTAATTGGCCTCTACCGCCACCTGGTGGATTTGGGGTGCGAAATCTTTCTCATGGCCATGGCACCGTCGAGGAATGTCCATAGAAGGATTTCATGCAGAAATCACGGAAATTGCAATAAAATACATGCAGTGTCCAATCGGTCCAAAAATGTCACTTATAATGTACATTAATGTTACGCGGTTGGCTAACGCCAATTCCAGGGATATTATAATAGTTATCTCCCTCATGCAATGGCTGAGAAATGTTGGCACACTCGCATTTTGACGGTCCCCCAGTTTTCCAAAGCCGTGGCTCATTTTTTTTTTTTTTTTTTTTTTTTTTTGTTTTCCCCCTGCACAATCAACTCCTAATTTACATATTTGGCTAAGCAAATGGCACAAGGGTTAAAATGTTCGCATTTTTTATTAACAGTAATCCAGTTGCCTGGAATCAACCTTTGTGGATTACCATGACCATAATGACACAGATAAAAAGGAAAAAGAAAAAAAAAGTTTTTAATAAGCATGTTGTTCTTTTGTATTGATATTGTGGCAGTGTGCTAAGAACCATTGATCAGTAAGCTAACAAACAAGGCTAATGATTTCTCCCTCCTGCGCAGCGGAACATCGCCGTTAGCATGTCTGAACGCAATGTTGCACACAAACTCCCGCGGCGAGGAGGGCATCTTCTACAAAGTTCCGGGCAGGATGGGCGTCTACACCTTAAAGGTCACTTTGAACGCTTGGACTACACACGGGCAAAGAAAATATAGTGGGCCGCAACCAACATGTGTTTTTTTTTGTTTTTTTTTGTTCTTTTGAAGAAGGACAACTCGGAGGTGGCCACTGAGTTGTCGGAGGAAGAATCAGAAGAGAGCAGCGACAACCTCTCCGACTCGCGGAGCTCCGAAAACAATAGCGGCCCCCAGGAAGGCAGGAGGAGACGCTGGATGCGACCGGGTAACTAACTGGCAAAAGACATTTACATATGTGTGGGTGGCAAACTGCAAAATAAGGCCTAATTTTGGAATGATATGCAGGACAAGGACATGACATCGCTAAGATGCTAGGAAAAAGTTGAGTATGTAGGAGACATTAGCTCACGTTTGCGGCACATGATTTCACTTTTTAGTAACAGTGACATCACGAAAATAAACTGAGGCTATTTTGATGTAATACTTCCTGCATTGCTTTTGATTTTGCCGAAAACACATTCTAAACAAATCCCATCTTAACTCTTTCACTCCCAGCCATTTTCACCGAAGCTCAGTTTGACTGGATTTTGACAGATTTTTCAAGGCCCACAGAATATTCTATTCTGTTGCTATAACAACAGGGAGCCTACCAAAAGAATGATTAGTCTGTTCTTTCATCAGGGGAAAAAAAAGTAGACTGTGTTCTAGGGGTGTGAATTGCCTAGTACCTGACGATTCGATTCGTATCACGATTCACAGGTCACGATTCGATTCGATACCGATTAATCCCGATACGAATTTATAAGTCGATTGTTGCGATTTTTTTTAATTCAAATTTAGAAAATACTAATCAGTAAGCTTGTAGAGTGTAAGATTTATATGAAAATGTATTATTTATTTATCTGAAATTTCAGTCTTATAGAGGTTGTAATCTGTTTCATGTTTGAACAGCATTAAAATAAAATATTAAGGCTTAAGTTCTGTTCATATAACATTCTTCCATGCTCAATGTGTGAATCCTAACCCAAAGTCAGACGTTTTGTTGAATATTTTTCCATTAAAAATGGAAGTTTAAAAATCGATTCACACACACACACAAAAAAAAAAAAAAAAAAGGCAATGATGATAAGACGTTGAATCGGTAAGACTACCGAATAAACAATTCTGAGCTCTTAAAAAAAAAAAAAAAAAAAAAATAATATCGATTTTTTTTTTATTGAATCGATTCGAGAATCGCGCGATGTAGTATCGTGATATATCGCCGAATCGATTTTTTTTTTTAACACCCCTACTGTATTCCCTCGTTTACTGTGTGTGTTACGTTCCAAAAACTACCCGCGATAATGGAAATCCGCGTTAGTTAAAAAAAAATAAAAATAAATAATAATACAAATTTTGTTAGTTACCAACATATATTTTTCATTTATTATATGTTTTATCGTTTTGGTATGATTTTTACTTTATCATAAATGCTTTTTCATTCATCATATATGTTCTTTTTTCATTCACGTTAATTTTTTACATTAAAAGTATTTTATTTATTTATATTTTTATTTACTTATTATACAGACAGGACAGTGTATATTTTTTCATTTAGAATTTTTTAGGGGTGTCAAATTAGTGCATTCATTTTGAGTTAATTTAAAGTTCCTTTAATACCACTAATTTTTTAATGTGCGATTAATTACTTGGATAGCCTGTACTAGGGAAATTCCAGTTGCAAGGCAGCAGACAAGTCTACATCAAAATTTAGCAGTAATAAATGTAATAATAATGTATATACTTGTGGAGACTGGGGTCAATTTGTATTTTACAATATTAAAAATATGCAGAATTTCACAAGTTACTTCATGTTAAAGATTAGATAGTTCTTAATATGAGAATAAAAATGCACTGAGCGGACACCGACGGCTTACAAATGCAATTATGCCATCTAGTGGCAGAAAAATTACCTCAACACAAATCGGTATCACACTCGGGGGTGGGAGTTGTGGGGGGGCGGGGGGGGGGGGGGGGGGGCGGTGGTGTTTACAGTACAGTACATCTTTTTAATATTAACTCAATTTTATGAATTATGACATTACTGTATGACTGGCTAAAAGATGTAGCCATATTTCTAGTTTAACATTTTTCCCACTTTTATGTGAACAAGAGTATGAAAACTTGTACATACTTGTCCAAAAAAAATTTACATTTTATTGTACATTCAGGACAGATATAAAAATTGCGATTAATTATAGTTCATAGTTAACTATCGAAGTCATGCGATTATCCATCCATCCATTTTCTTGACCGCTTATTCCTCACAAGGGTCGCGGGGGGTACTGGCGCCTATCTCAGCTGGCTCTGGGCATTAGGCGGGGGACACCCGCAGGCCACACAGAGACGAACAACCATCCACACTCACAAGCACACCTAGGGACAATTCGGAGCTCCCAATTAACCTGCCATGCATGTCTTTGGAATGTGGGAGGAGACCGGAGTACCCGGAGAAGACCGTCATGCGATTAATTACGATTAAAAATTTAATTGCCTGACACCCCTAGTTTTTTGTTATGATATTTAGTTTATTATGAATGCTTTTTTCATTCATCATTGATTATTTTTTTTCATTTACAGTCATTTTAACTCATTCACTGCCTTTGACAAGTATACTTGTCAATTGTATTTTTTAGAGCGGTGCTAAATGGGGGTGAATCTGAGCATGCTCCACTGTAAATATCAAACTTGGAAACAACTTTACTGATGCCCAACCACCGGTAGATGACATCATTGCCCCATTTTATAGGAAATAAACACAGTTTCAGAGTCCATGGGAGAAATGGCTGTATTTTGGCAAACCTACATTTTTCTGCTGTCAATTATAAAAGAACGGGACGGGACAAAAAGTAGGGAGTCTATTCTGTTATTTGGTAGATTCGGTTTATATATAATTATTGAATGTAATATCACGTGAGTATTGGAAATGTAAAATTTTTCTATAATGACTGGCAGTGAATGAGTTTTAAATGTTTTTTTTTTTTAATTTATGTATTATACAGTACAGTATATATATTTACTATCTCCAGAATGCAATGTCGTGGAGCGACGCGACAGACACCGTTGGAAAGGTCTTGTTGAGACAAATCCACAGATGCCTGTATGTCACCGGTCGTGCGTATGGTTCGAGAGATACGGCCGTGCAAAGACCAAAAAAATTAATGAACAAACCAAAAAGCACGCTGTAAAAAAGCAGCGAAACAACGATGCTGCGAAAATGATTCCGCGATGAACGAGGGAACGCTGTATTTGTGTCTGTTTCCGTTTTGCAGCAATTAGCGTTCAAGTTTGATCATTATTCACAAATCTGTTTAAAACAGTGGGGAAAAGAGCTTGTTGCAACATGGCCCTGGTTGATCTCTTATACTCTGCTGCCACCTACTGGCCGTTTTAAAATTACTACCATTGCTTTAAGCGTTCTTTTCAGTTCAGAGGCTGCATCAAAGCCTTCTGTATGCTCTAGCATAAGAAAAAAAAACAAAAATGTAAAAATACGTTTTTGGCAGCAAATGAGTTAATGATGAACGAGATGCATGATTTCTTGCACGATTGCATTTGAAATGTACAATAAATAGCGACATTACTGTGTTCTACAATTAAAAAATATATATCTATATATTTTTACTAGAAAAGGGGTCTGCAGAGATTGTTTCAAAAAATTTTACCGCCAAGCGTTTTTATTTATCGTTGGTGCCTGCAAGGGTAATCCCATCTGCGCGTCTTTTTGTGCTCCCGCCCCCCCTCCGTGGTTTCCGTTTCGTCCAAAACAAAAGAGGGCGACGTACAGTGGGCGCGCCCGCCGCCCTCAGGAAAGTGTATTTTGTAACGTCTGTGTTTTTGTGTCCCAACAGTTCCTTCCAAGCAGCCGACGTCGCCGCAGCCTCGCTGCTCGTCTCCGTCCGTCGCCGCCGCCGCCGCCAAGATCATCTCGCCGTCGCAGAAGCACAGCAAGAAAGCTCTCAAACAGGTGCGCCGATTACCGACCAGCGTGGTTTGTTTTCAAAAGAGACGATTCACAAGTGTTTCCAGCGATTTGTCTGAGTTTGTTATTATTGCTGTTAGTTTTGTTTTTATTTTATTTTTTTTTATTTTTTTTTATGCAGCAATAAGAACATGCTTACATCACAACGTCAAACATTTGTGGGCATTTCGCATGACCTTCTCAAGTCATATAAAAAGTTTGAGACATTGTTAGATAGTTTTAAATATGCCCCAAACTATAATAGACAAACACTGTTAAAACTCATCTTACATTACCCTTCAAAATTAATGGCTTACAGAGATTTTATTTTTTTTTTCCCTTTTTTCCTCCCATACATACGGGCATCCGCGGATTCGTCTCGACGAGACCTTTCCGACGGTGTCTGTCGCGTCGCTCCACGACATTGCATTCCGGAGCTAGAATACTGTGCTGTATAAGTACATTAAAAAACAAAACATACTTTTAATGGGAAAAAATGACTAAGTGGAAAAACAACATAAATGATGAATGAAAAAGCATCCATACTAAACTAAAAATGATACCAAAACGAAAAAACACATATATAATACATGAAAATATATACAGTTATATACTGTACTGTATAAGTTTAAAAAAAAGTACAAAAAAAAGCATACTTTTAATGGGAAAAAAATGACTGTTATGTAACGGGATGTAACGATATCCACACATCACGGAACGATATTATCACGATATGAAGGTCAGGTCAAGGGGAGGTTGGTGATACAAAAAAGGTTTCAATACTGTAAAAAAAAATAAAATAAAAAAGTGTTCATACTAAAAAAAAACACAATATTGTACTTTTGTACATAACAGCAATGCATATAAACCACTTATAATCTCTAATAAGACTTAATATTGAGGCACTTACTTGCTAATGCAAGCACACATTGAGTTCCTCCACATATTGACTCAGTCCACGAGCATATTTCGTTTATTAGCATTTTAAACATAGAAGGGCCAAAGCATGCCTTGTGAAAATGAAACTGCACTTAAAAAAAAGTAGCCACCAGAGGGTGCTAGAACTGCACAAATGGGAATCAACCTGACTTTTTAAACAGATGTGTTGCTTTTAATATCGTGACGTGACCACAGTGATATATTGTGGCAGTTATAATATTGCGATATCACGATATTGCCATTATCGTTGCATCCCTAGTTTGAATGTAATGTAATCATGAAGGATGTAACGATATCCAAACATCACGATATGAAGGTCAGGATATGATAATTATCACGATAATGTGGAAAGGTTGGTGGTACAAAAGAAGGTCACACTATTGTAAAAAAAATGAACTCATACAACAACAACAAAACCACACACAATACTGTGTTTTTGTACATTACAGCAATGAAAAAATATAAAAATATTATAAATATTATAAATATACATATAAAAACTATATAAAGGCACTAATACAAGCATTACAATAAATTGCTGTTATTACTATTAATAAAATTAATAAGTTAATAAATGAATTAACTAATAATTAATGAAATTAAAAAAGAAATTAATAAATACAATAAATTGAGTTCCTCCACATATTAACTCTGTATATTACAAGTATATTACGTTCCCCTTCATCTGACCGTTAGCGTGGATTTGAAACATAGAAGGGCCAAAACATGCCTTGTGGAAATTAAAACGGCACTAAAAAACTAGCTAACAGAGGGTGCTAGAACTGCACAAATGGAAATCAACCTGACATTTTAAACAGATTTGCTGCTTTTTAATATCGGGACGTGATGACAACGATATATTGTGGCAGTTAGGATATCGTAATATTACTTACTATATTGCCATTATCGTTGCATACGTAGTAATGAATGTAATGTAATCATGAATGAAAAAACATTTATAATAAAGTAAAAATCATACCAGAATGAAAAATAAAGTATAATAAATGAAAAAATATAGAATTAACGGGAATACAAAAAAAAAAAAAAAACACGGATTTCCATCATGGTGGGTAGTTTTTGGAACGTAACACCCGCGATAAACGAGAGAACACTACCTGGTTTCTTTTGTTTCAGTCAGGGAAAACAAAAATGCCCACAGTTGACTTTTAGTGTCCTCATAATCTACCCAATCAGCATTTTTCTCTCAACTCCTTTTTTTGTGTGTGTGTGTGTTTCATAATGAGATTTCACTCTATGGCGCAGATCGTAATTTACGCCATCTGTGCGGCTGAGGACATTTGAGCTCACCAACTCGTGCAATTTACACATCGTGCGTGCGTTACGTAACACCCCCTTTTGTCATTTTGCTGTTGTTGAAGCGAGGGCGAGTGGCCAGAGGGACTGATTCATAGCTTTGTTTTTTTGCGCACGCTGACACATGATCACGCTTTATGATTGTTATTTACGACTTTTGCTCTTGCTTTTTTTTTTTTTTTTTTTTTTTTTTGCAGGCCTTGAAGCAGCAGCAGCAGCGGAACCAACGCAGGCAGGCGGCCATGCCGGCCACCTCCAGTTCCAGGCTGCTGCTGAAGACCATCAAAGACATGGCCGACAACATCAGCGCCAAGACCGGTGGGTGTACGCGAAGGACCCGAACCGATCGTGGTATCGGAAACGGCGTCGCGTTGCTAACCAATGTCACCGACAGATCTTTGCCTCCCCGTTGGATCCAGGAAGGTTGCTCAGCGCTCAGCTCGTCTCAGTGCAGGTAATGTCGTGAGCTGTCAAAATTGATCCATTCATCAACAAAGTAATCGATTCTCAAATTAATCGAAAACTATTTTAATCATTGAGTCATTGTTTGGAGCCTCTGAAATCCTCTGATTTCAGCATACCAACCTGTAATTGTTCTACTTTCTGTTGTCGTTCATGAAAGAAGACTGATTATCGTTTTGTGTTTAATCACAATGAGACATTTGCAAACATCTGTTTTTACTTAGAAAAAAAATCGGTAACATCAATCCACCTTTTTTTTGAATCACTATATGAATACGAAATACAAAATAAACACCAATCACTGGTTAATCAACAGTAATCGGGGGGAAATGCTTTTCTAAAACACTTTCATGCGAAATTAAAATTAGTCGATTAATCGATTGAATAATTGATAGATTAATAGATTCTAAAAATGATTGATAGTGACAGCACTAGTCATGTCTGAAGAATACCGGGACTTGCATTTCAGATCGTGCTGTCACTATTGAATATTTTTAGAATTGATTAATCAATTAATTGGATTCATTTTAATTTTGCATTAAAGTGTATTACACAAGTATTTTTTTCCCTGATTCCTGTTCATTAACCAGTGATTGGTGGTTATTTTGGACTTCATGTTCATATAGAGATTAAAAAAAAACGAAAAAAAAAGAAAAGAAAAAAAAACAGAGATTGACGTTGTACTATGTTACCGATTCGGTCATTGTTTTCCAAAATGAAAACAGACGTTTGCAAATGTCTTATTTTGACTAAACACAAATGATAATAAGTGCACTTTCTTGAGAAATTGCATGGGAATGCTGAAAGCACATTGAGAGATAAGTTATGAAATTATAACGTGCTGGTTACTGGACAATGCGCTTTACCAACTGTGCCACCGAGCAGTATCAGACACCTGGTAATGATGATAAGTTTTATGTATGGAAGTGGGCGTGGAATGTGATACTTAAAAAAAGTTCAATGTCTGTCCCATTGAAAAAGAATGGGGAAAAGTTGATATTAAATGTTAAAAATACTGTGCAAATACTGTAAGTAATGTGGAATCAGACGATAAATACCCGGGCGTGAATTTTTGAAGCTAGTTGAAATTTGAATAGTGTAAATTGGAAGTATTATGTGGGAATTGTGAGGTGGCCAAAAAGTGTGGAGAATAAAAATCACAATAAGATATGTGGGAATGCTGACAATCAGTCTTCTTTTATGACGAACAACAGGAAACAGTGAGCAATTACTGGTGATACGCTGAAATCAGAAGATTTGGACAATTATTCGATTATTGAAATGTTTTGTTTTTGTTTTTTTTGTTCTTTTGCTGTGCAGGGCACCTGAAACGCAACCGTTGCAAAATCGACGTGGAGACGCCAGACTCGATTTTGGTCAACACCAACCTGCGGGCCATCATCAACAAGCACACCTTCTCCGTCCTGCCGCCGGATTGCCAGCAGAGGCTGCTGCGACTTCTGCCCCAAGTGGACCAACAGGTGCCTCGGATCACTTGTTTTGGCGCGCTTATTAGCAAGTTTGCGACGACTGACTGACTGACGCGCACTCTTCTCGAGCAGGCCTGCACGGACGGCCTCCTCAAGGTGACCAGCTCGGCTTTGAACAACGAATTCTTCACGTCGGCGGCGCAGTCGTGGAAGGAACGGCTGGCTGAGGGTCAGCGCAACTGCTCCTGACGGATAATGACGGCGTACCGGCATACCGGTTTACAAAGTTATTTTTTTCTTTTTTTTTCCTCTCGCCAGGAGAATTCACTCCGGAGTTGCAGCTGCGAATGCGCCAGGAAATCGAGAAGGAGAAGAAAGTTGAGCACTGGAAAGAAGCCTTCTTTGAGAGCTACTATGGCGAAAAGTAGGTTGAACGGAGATTTTGTTTCTAATCTACTACCTGTAGCAGAACTGACTTGACTTGAGTCAGACTTGCAGTGATTTGGCCATTTTGGGACTTATAAAAGCTCCTGAGAGACTCGACTTGACACTTAACTTTTACAGTAGGCTTGAATCATGACATGACAAGTCTACCCTTTTTACATTTGAAAATATAGTCTGTGCTAGAGCCCTCGACCAATTAATGGGCTCAACTTGTTTGAAATGTACGTAGGGACTCGACTTGCTTGTTCCTTGCGACAGGAGCTTGGGACTTGCTTGAAATTTCGTCGCACCTATAACCTCAAGTTGTTTTATTATTTATTCCCCTTACGTAGTTCTGGGCTCACTTTTGAGGAATCCAAAGAGATGACGAAAGCTGACCTCAAATGGGAGCCGAAGCCTCGTCAGGTGAGACAAGCCGTTCGAGCGTCGGAGGAAGCGAAGGAGGTCACCAAGGAGCGCGGCTTGACCGACGGCGGCGGCGCCGTGAAAGACTGCAAGTCCACACCGTCGCAGGAGAAGACACAACCGGCTCCAAAAGAACCTCTCGCCGTCCCCGAGCTGATGAAGACCAGACGCTCTCAGCAGGCCGAGGACCACCGTAAGACGTCCGCCACGATCTCGAGACCGGAATCGAAGGAGCACGTCGGCGCGGTGACGCGGACCCAGCTGAGCGCGAAGGAGGATCCAACGGAACTCCCCCGGTCTCCTGTCACGACAAGTCCGCCGCCAGAAGCCGGGATGAAGGTCAAAGAGGATCCGCCCACATCTGGGATGAAGCCGCCTGACGAGGCCAAGGGGGAGCCGGAAGGTGCTTCGGAACAGCAGAAAAGAAAGACAACCGGCGAGATGGAGGATGAGGCCACGCCGGAGAAAAGACAGCGGATATCGTCCGTTTCCTCCGTGTCCTCCATCTCCTCCGCGTCTCCTCCGGCGTCGTCCGTACCGAGCCCGGCCACGCCTACTTCAGCTGCCAACCAGAGAATTCCCCCACTCAAGGTAGGAAGATGTTTCTGGGTATCATTTACCAGAACTGATATGGCTTGTACAGACCAGTCAACTTTTTGATTTGACTGCAGCGCGACCAGGTTTTGCAGTTAGGGATACACGATAATATTTTCGACCAATTTGACGTGAAACGGACAGCCCAGATAATAAAGAAATCCGCCGATAATTAGACAATTTTCAACCAATTTGACGTGAAACCATTAAAGCAGATAATAAAGAAATCCACCGATAATTATAGACAATTTTCGATCATTTTGATGTCAAACTGATAAACCAGATAATAAAGAATTCCGCAGATAATTATCGGCAATTTTTGACCAATTGCTTTCAGAACATAAACTCTGAAATATCAAGGACTTGATAAAAACTCCACAAGCAATAAAAAAAACGAAACAAAAAACAAACAAAAAATCTGTAAGTTGTGCCAAAACGAAGTGGTACAGGCCAGCCTAGTTCACTACAGTTCCGATTAACTTTAAAATATGTCAAAACAATCTGTACTGCTTATTTTAATTGGTGTACAAGCAAGCCGTTTTGTTTTGTTTTGTTTTGTTTTGTTTTGTTTTGTTTTGTTTTGTTTTGTTTTGTTTTGTTTTGTTTTGTTTTGTTTTGTTTTGTTTTTTAATGCTGAAATTTGGAAAGACAACTTGGATGGAAGTCTCATTGAAATGCCTCTCCCGCTCGATTCCCCTCATCGAACGTTCCCTCCGCAGCTATTCAATAAACACACTTGATCTATGTCTTTGAAAACGGAGACTGCAACTGCTGTAAAACTTGAATTTAAAGCAGCTTCAATGGATTCTCGTGACAAGCGCATAAATCTTCAGACTGTTTACTCTATCAACATTCCTTTTTTTTTTTTTTTTTAAATTCATTTCACATAAAGGACAAAACAGTAACTGGTACAGCGGAAATGAAAATGCCAAAATATACACTTGGTTAGGGGTTGGTTCAGATCAGAGTTGTATTTAATTATTGTGCATTTTGCAAAAAGTGAAAAGGTCTTTTCAATGTCAAAGAGCCAGTGTTTACTAGAGATAGACCGATATGTTTTTTTTTTTTTTTTCAGGGCCCATATCGATTATTTGTAGTCAAGGACGCCGATAAACTGATATTAGTTTTCTAAAAGGGGAACTATTGGCATCAAAATTTGAAAAAATACAAACTCCAGCTCTTAATTTTTTTGTGTGTGTTTGTTAATTAAATATTAGAATTAAAAACAAAAAAAAACTTTTTTTTTTTAAATTTATTTCAAACTGTATTCTATTCTATTCTATTCTATTTTTTAAGTAACGGGCAACGCATTGATGTGCATAAACAATTTATGCAATAATATTTCATGGTCTAAAGCAGCGGTGTCAAGCAAATGGATTTAATCCAGCCCATGAGATGATTTTGTAAAGTAAAAAATAAATAAATAAATTGTATTGTCCGACTAATTAATCAGCCGGCCACAATCAAAACAAAGATTTGTAATTTCACAAGCAGTCTGCAGATGAGCAATGCAACTTGTACGGGGAATCGTCATCCTGGATGTCATTATTTTACACACAACGTAAACTACGGTTTGGTTAATTATTATTATTTTTTTGTAATCATACACCGACATGTGTTAAATACAACACAAATTCAATTAATGGTAACGCAAATAGACATGACAAGGATTAATGACCTTATAACATCATTAACTGTGCCATGCAATGCATTCTGGGAACAATATATATGAAAAACAGTCCGATTTAACACGTCCAGAATGTATACCGACAAAGTGTTGCCACGTTCCATTTGCATTTGAGTTATTTTTCGGAAGAATATGATTACAGTTGAGCTCCGTAATTTAGGGCTGGTCCACAAAAATCTGCGTATAAATGACGGCAATTGTTTTTAAGTTATATACCGTTATTTTCCCAATACGGCCCACTTGATAATATATTTTCCTCCATGTGGCCCCTGACCTGACATAAGTTTGACACCCATGGTCTAAAGTGTCAAATGATTCTTTAACCTTAACCGAACTGTTGATTTCATTCCAGATCCCCGTGTCACGAATTCTTCCTATCCCCGCGTCGCCCAGCCAAGTGTCGCCCAGGACGCCCCTCTCCCCTGCCCCCACGAGCAGCCCGGTTCGCACCGGCGCTCGTACGTTGGCAGACATCAAAGCCAAAGCTCAGCTAGCTAGAGCGCAACGAGCAGCGGCGGCCGCAGCCTCCAGGGCTGCCCTGCCCGGGTCCGGGCAAGCTGCAGGCAGCGGCGACCTGACCAAACCCTCCCCGAGTCCCAGTCCCAGTCCGACATCCAGGGTACCCGTCGACACCGCCAGCACACCTCCCACTCGCCCGCAGGACTTCCTCAGTCCAAGTCTCGTCAACACTCAGGACATTCGAACAGTCAGCGCGCAGACCCGCTTAAACTCGGGACCCGATTGTCAGCAAACTGTTTCTGGATCAGCCCGGACCGGCTCTTGTATCCCGGAAAACAACCCGCTGGTCACCAGGCTCTTGCAGGGGAAAGAAGTCCCCTTGGAGCAGATCCTCCCAAAACCGCTCGCCAAGGTGTCGAACGCGCACTTGGGCAAGGGCGCGACGCCTCGCTCGGCGCCGCCCGAGCGCCACCCGTGCCGGAACCTCTCCGACTCCGCCCGGTTTCGCAAGGAACCGCTCGACAGGGACACCCAGGAGCAGATTTTACAGACGCTGATGGAGAGGAAAGTCCAGCAGAGGCAACCCAAACCAGGCGGCGAGGAGCGTCAGGACCGACCGTGGATCACCGTCGGCTTCTTGGGCCGCAAGCACACGCCGAGGCCCGCCATGTCGGGACACTACCTCCTCAACGTGTCCACGTACGGACGAGGGTCCGAGGGCAAGCGGTCTCATCAGTGGGCCGGTCCGAGAAGAGAAACGGCGGCACCGGAGGGGACGTCTGAGCGGCAAGAATCGTCCGTAAGCAAACGCGAGAAAGCGGAGAACCTCCCGCCTTGCCCCGGAGTTAAAACCGAACCGGGATTCGAGGCGACGGGTGAGAGCACCCCAGGGCGTAAGCAACCGTGCAATCAAGGAAAATCCGAGCCATATCTTCCGCCGAAGGGAGCGAGGATGTCCGTCCATCAGGAATCGCTTTCGTCCCATTACGGCGGAAGCATCAGCGTGTCCGTGCCGCACACTTTGAACCGCGCCGCCATGCCGGACGCGGCGAGCGTCATGTCCTTCTCGGTGACCGTCACCACCATCCCCGACGCCGGCAACGGGAGCGCGGCGCCGGCCGAAGCGTCCTTCGCGGAGTCCGGTGGCGCCGGCGGCGCGGAGGACGCGCAGTCCAGGTGCTACTGTCGGCTGAAGGCCATGATCATGTGCAAAGGCTGCGGGGCCTTCTGCCACCACGACTGCATCGGACCCTCGGAGCTGTGCGTCTCGTGTCTGGTGGTGCGATGACGCTCGGGTCGGCTGTTCGCTTTCTGGGGCGCTTAACACTGGATGGCGCTTTTTTTTTTTTTTTTTTTTTTTTTTTTTTTTTTTTTTTTTTTTTTTTTTTGCCGGGTGCGCGGCGGTCGAGTGGTTGGCAACACGTTTGGGTTTCCTCCCAAATTACAAAAAATCGTACATTCAGTTCATTGAAGATTTAAAATTATTCGGAGTTGGGGTATGTGAGTATGAAAATGCTTGTCTACTGAATACAATACTCACAAAAAAGTAGTGTAGTTCCAATACCGATACTGGTATATTGGTACTGATAGAGGCACCGGTACTGCATTAAAACAGTGGTATCGGTATCGGTGAGTACTCACAAGTAACATGGCAATACCATTAATTCCAACGTTAATGTAGGATTTTGGATGCAGCATCTTGTGTCTTGCTGGTGCACGACATTCACGATATGTGACATGTTCACCGCATGCCGATCTAAGATATCCTAATGGCCCTCGAATGCTCTGAACCAATGGCAGGACAGCTTTTTTATGTTGAGAAAAAAAACCCTTAGGTATCGGTATGGTATCGGTATCAGCCGATACTGCAAAGCTGTGTATTGGTATCGGTATCAGCCGATACTGCAAAGCTGTGTATTGGTATCGCTATCGGGGGGCCAAAAAATGGTATTGGAACAACACTACAAAAAAATGGAGTGGTGCAAGTTGTGGTGGTCAGGTGACATTTCAGGATGAACCTAAAATGCACAAAAGTTGATTTCTTGTACGGTTAATTTCGTCAACAAAAATAATTTCGCCAAAACACATTTTTCACCAGACTAAAACTAGATTAGACTGGACTAAAACCCTCATTAATAAATAATAACAGGGACTAAATCAGTATGCATTTTCGTCGACTAATGAAGACGAGACGAAAATGTACTTCATTTAATAAAAACGGAACTAAAAATCTGGACATTTTAACGATACGAAAATGATTTGATTTTGTAAAATCTTGTCTCTGCTAATCTGTCATGTGATACATAGTTGGCACGCCCCCTTTCAAATCTGCATCTAATGAGTGCAACATGCACAAACATGGGACGGTCAGGAAGTGGATTCACGGAGAAAGGTAAAAAAAAAAAAAAAAAAAAAAAAAAGTACATTATAGTTATAACTAGGCGTGTTAGGCAATTAAAATTTGTAATCGTAATTTATTGCATGACTTCGATAGTTAACTCATGATTAATCGCAAATTTTATATCTGTTCTAAATGTACAATAAAATGTACGTTTTTTGTACATGTACAAGTTTTCATACTCTTGTTCACATAAAAGTCATATTAAGAGCTATCTAATCTTTAACATGAAATAACTTCTCTGCTGCCTTGCAACTAGAATTTCCCAAGTACAGGCTTTCCAAGTAATTAATCGCACGTAAAAAAATTAGTGGCATTAAAGGAACTTTAAATGAACTCAAAATCAATGCACTAATTTTGACACCCCTATTATAACGCAACTTTAATCCAACGGCTATGACGTTCCCATAATAATATGAATCCAACCGCTAACTAATGCCGGCTAATTTACTAGCTTGTAATATGGAGCGATAGTAACCACTTGTTGATATACTGTAATTGGGTGTCAAGTTGTTTTTTGTTTTTGTTTTTTATCAAAAAGATGACAGAAAATTTTATGTGAAATAATGTTGAACATTTCAGATCTAAAACTTATCTGCTGACAAAAAAAATTACAGGGTTTAATTACATGAAGGTTCTGACTAAAAATAGACTAAAACGTTGACAGTTTTTGTTGACTAAAACTGATGTTTTCTTGGACTAAAATGTTAGATTTATAGTCGACTAAAAATGGACAAAATAAAACTGGGATGAGGTTGACTAACTATGTTAAAAACGAACAAGCGTGATTGAAACTGGACTAAAACTGAGACTAAATGTCAAAATGGCTGATAAAATGAACACTAATTTCTTGAATGATCAAGTGTAGCATTTTGAGTTGATCCTTAATTCACCTGGAGCCAAACATGCCCAACGTGTTGTGAGTAGTACATGTGGCCTATACGGTTGGCTGGCGACCAGTCCCGGGGGAGTGCACCCCACCTCTCGCCACAGTCAGCTGGGACGAGCTCAGCTCACCCGCCACCCTATCAAAGGATAAAGCGCTATAGAAAATGGACGATTGAATTGAATGGTCTTCGTCGGACGCTGTCTCGAAACGTCCGTTCTCAATCCAATCGGTAGTCTCGTCGGATCCAATCTGACAACATTTGCACTTAGCATTAATTAAACTGATATATATTTTTAAACTCTAGATTTATGGAAACTAGTTTTTAAAACGGGAATACGGAGGGAAAATAATTATTTTTGTAGAACCTCAAGACTGTTTTAGACACGTTTGTTTATATACTATCTATGTCAATTGTCAATTGAAAGGCAAAAAAGGGGGCATTGACGATAATCACGGTGTGTAAAATACCTCCTGTTTGGTGTTTGTCATGCACACACGATTGGGAAAAGTGCAACTATTTTATAATATGATCACCCGAGACTCGCCAAGAATCATGTCTAGTTTTAAACACAGATTTGAAAAGGATTTATTTTCTACGTTACGCTTTATATACAAATTAATTACGATTGCACGTTCAGGAGAAAAAATTTCCAATTTAAAAAGGTAGCATGAGCGTTTAGCACTTACATTCACTGATACATTTATATTGAAACAAGTTCCTACTGTTTTTTCTTACCTGTGTAGATATTATTTCAACGTTCAATTTTTTTTTTTCTTCCTGTAAATACTTAAGGTCAATGCCTAGATGTACACGTTTTATTTGAAACCAACAAAATAAACGCTCGGTCAATCGCAAATCAACTACGAAGAATCAAAACGCTAATGCTTTAGCATACTGTGCTAAGTAGTTGTTGCGGTTGATTTGGTGCAGCGCAATTACAGGTGCAATATGAAAACAAACGATATAACACTTCACTTTAAAAAGGTCCATATATATATATATATATATATATATATATATATATATATATATATATATATATTTTTTTTTTTTTTTTTTTTTTTTTTTTTACACACACATTTGGGACGATAATGGCTTATTTCTCCGCGTTGAAAACTTTTTAACATTTCCTGGAGGTGCAATAGCAAAAATGCCAAAATCACCTTAAAAAGAAACTAAATTAGATCTAATTTTGAAATGTCTTATTAATAAATCAAAGTAATATATTTTAATTAATATATTTTAATATAGAAAATATATTTGCGTTTGAAAATCAACAGGGTATGTACTTTTTCCTCTCTCGCTCCAGTTTTTTTTTTTTTTTTTTTTGTCATTCTTCTGTCTTTTATTTGGACCTGACAGGCCACCATAGAGTTTTTTTATGGTCTTAAGCACCCAGATATATATGTACAGTACATGAAGTGTAATCTGTGTACTATGTTTTTGAGATGTCTGCATTTGTGTTAGAAAGGCGAGAGATCTTTTTTTTTTTCCCATGTATCCGTTAAATTTGAGAGGCGTGTATACACATGTATGAGAAGCATGTTTGGTCATTTTATGTCGTTGATTCACTACATGTCCTCCTGAAATATTTCAAAAACAAATCAGAAAACTTGATTTATTTTTCCCAGTGGGGCAATTCATGTGACGATGCTGCATTTTTTGAGGGGGGGGTGAGTTTGTGGTACAAAGCATTGTTGTAAATCAGGGAGCCCGTGGGCTGTACACAGCAAGCTAACTTTTAACCCACAAATGCCCGTAAAACAAAAATAATCCTCAAAATAATAAAGTGGCCCCTGATAGGGAAAAGGTTAACAATGGGCAGCATTGTAAGGTTAAAAATGTCATTTTGTTCTCCACTTTAAACAGGTGAATGTAATGTAATTATCAGCACTATTCTGTAAAAAAAATAAAAGCATATTTTATCAAAAACTATAGACGATTCTGAATAAAAAAAATATAATATAAAAATGTTCATTGTGTGTTTTTCCCCCTGCACACTAAAAAATGTCCACCAGTTTTTCTCCATTTTATTGGGCAGCTATTTTGCCACTTTTGCTGTCGACTGAAAATGACATCAATGATGTTTGCAAGCTGAGCCCTTTGGACCGTTTAGACGAGGAGGGTCAATAGAAAATATTTTTAAAGACAATTTTTGACTTGACTTCCTTTTAAGCATTTGGTTAATTAAAATTACATTACAATGTTTAAGATGTGATGACTCCAAGACACCAATACATTCCTCCTCTTGTTTTGACCTGAGCTTAACAGTGGATAAGTGAGTTAGCAAATATTTTATACTCATTTTTACTTTAAAAAAACTAAGAAAATTCATGCAGAGGTTCAATTTATATTATTAAATTTACATTCCCTGTGATTGGCTGGCAACCAGTCCAGGGTGTACCCCGCCTGCTGCCCGAAGCCAGCTGAGATAGGCTCCCGCGACCCTTGTGAGGAATGAGCGGTCAAGAAAATGGATGGATGGACATTTACATTCCATACTGTGCATGCACAAATTCTTGTTAATCATTAAAATGTGTAATAAAAATTTTGAATAAAAGGAATAATTCAATAAATAGGCAAATACTGAATAAATATTGAAGTCAGAATACTGAAATAATGAAACATTTCATCCTACGTTATTATGTAGTCATTCATTTTATTGTGTGCATGTCAGTATCGTAATCCGGTGCTCCTTTAAAACGCCTTGGCTGTGCGCATGCGTACAGAGAAGCAGGTGACCGCGCATGGCATCTCCGCCGCCGCCGCCTGGCTCGCTGACTATGCCGAGCGGCGCGTCCGGGTGCGCGGCTAACCACCACCGCAGTGCTCCGGGGGCTATCGGAGGCAACCGAGACGACGGCAACCACGACGATGACGTTGATGTGCGGCGGTCCAAGACGCTTCTTCCGGTTGTCGTGTAGGCTACTGTGAGACGAGAAGAGTGGCTGGATCATTTTTTTCCCCTCCTCTGCTTTTTTTTTTCTTTTTCTTTTTTCTTTCTTTCTTTTTCTTTTTTTTTTTGAAACATCCATCCTGGTGCTGATGCAGCGGAGGATGCTGACGGTGCTCTAACTGCGGGTTTGGAGGCCAGCTTCCTCGTCGCCGGTCGGTGAGCGATAGACACGTTATTAGGGACGATTATGATTACGATACCGTGATTATGATGTCACTAGTAGAGAGATGGGACGTTTGGGTGTGCGTCATGGTCGCTAAACGGGTGATTTTTTTTTTTTTTTTTTTTTGCGAGATACCGCAGAGCAGCGTCAAGCGGATGCTGAAGGTGCGGTTTGTACGTGAATGCACCGTGAAGCAGCAGCGATGATGTCACTCGCACATTCGTCGTTTATTATGTCATAAAAAATGCACTTGAACGCAACACACAAGCAGGCTGTTTCCATGCAGTCAATTCTTGGCAACATAAATCAACGTTTCAGTTTATCTTGCTAAATATACGCTAAATACTTAATGCACTGTAATATAATGCAGCATATTTACACAATCAATGTTCTGCACATTAAGTTTTGCGTACCTTTTTGCATTTGCTCAAATGTGACTAGAATGTGTGGCTTTGGTGTGAAGCACGTTTACATTATAATTCACTAACACTGTACGCATATAAGAGCAGTCCATTTACCATATGTCAACATGTAAATTAATAATCGAAAAAGTATATTAGTACAAGTATTTTTCCCTCAAATACGTTAGTATTTTAAAGTTTACAGATTTATGACTACATTATCTACCTTTTATTTTACTATAATCAAATATAGTATTAATATAGTATAATGTCTTTATATTGAAAATACGTTTTTTTAATTAATTCTAATAGTAGATGACTATTAAAAACATATACATTTTATTTTTATATAATTAAGCATTGCATTGTTTATTTTGATAGCTTATACTTAAATAAAACATATATATATATATAATTTTATATTAATTACAGTTTTAATTGCACATTTTAAAATAAAAAAATGACTGTCAATATTTTATTTCGTATGATGATCATAATCAATGCGTGTGTAAAATTTGTAATGTATGATAACTATTTTCTGACACTATTTTAATGCAAGATGCATGAAGTTTTCATGGAATGTGTCTATTTTTCTTCTTCTCTTTTTCAGGCTCACAGTCGAAAAAGTTTCAGTTTGCGTGACGTTGAGACACCGACAGGTACATCTTTTTGTTATCAATCAAGCGCTAGCCATAGCCACCACTAACCCATTACCGAATGGGAAAACAACAAGTGTAGAAACAGTCCAGCTGGACGCTTTGGAAAGGCTAAAAATAATCCACCTACGAGCACTCCCACGCTTCAGATGAGCAATTAATAATGTTCAGACAAGAGAAGTCATTTGTTTATTATACTAGCACGTCTCGCTTTTAGCATTAGCGGCAGCTGCCAGCTGGTTAGCTTAGCGTAGTCTCATATCAAAAATCATGAATGACTCCTTTGTCAACACATTTGGATGCACAAATGACACAAAAGGTGAAGCTACAAGCGCTAACTATGACTAACCGGTTAACTTAGTATAGTGAAATTACTTTGTGATCCATTTTGTCGATACATAAATATACTAAACTTTTTCTAGAGAAGCTAGTCACACATAGCTGGTTAGATTAGCATACACATGGAAAAAATCGTGGGGGAAAAATATTATGACAGATTTATTTATTTATTTATTTATCTATCTATTTTTTACCAAGCATTTAGACTAGCTCGTTAGCTTAGCACAACGTAAGCCACTGGAATAATAATAACAACAACAATAATAATAAGTAAATCTTGTTCTGCCACCGCAGGATGATCGAGGAGGGCAGCAAGCGGGGCAAAGCCGCCGTGGAGAAAAGGCAGCTCTTCATGGAGATGAGTGAGTGGACATCAATGAATTACTACCTCCGCCAGGGAGGCTTTATGAGTTTGTTTGCAACAATCAATGTGGCTTGGTTTAGTTTTGTCCTTCCCTGCTCTGACATACCCTGTTCTGTACAGTTCCTTATTGTCCCACCTCATCCTTCCCTGTACCACCATGCCCTCTCCTCAATAGCCAATTAACTCATTCACTGCCAGCCCAGTAAAAATGGATCTTTGACGTAGGGCTGCTCGATTATGGGAAAAATAATAATCCTGATTATTTTGGCAAAAGTTGAAATCACGATTATTCAAACGGTTATTTATGTTTTGGCACAAAACAAGAAAATGTTTAAGCATTTAAAAATATTAGGACCAAATTTAAAAAAAATAGAAACACTATAATTAAGTTTTGGACCAAACATAATTTATAATTATATATATTTATTTATGTTGGCAAAAACATGAAAGTTGGAGTGCAGCATATGCACTGTGCAGTAGGGCAATATTTTATTTATTTATTTTTATTTTTTGGTACAAAACAAGAAGATTTGTAAACATATAAAAAAAATAAAAAAAATATTAAGACAAAATTATTTCAAACACTATATTTATGTAAGTTCCTTTTGGATAAAAAAAAAAAAGATCAACTTAGTTATTTTAAAATTTAAAAAAGGCGCAAATGTATACATTTAAACAACACAATAGTCTTTTTAGTTTGATTATGATTATTATGATTATGCTGATTTTGTAATTGTAGAGTGTAATAATTGAAATTATAATTGAATTTCGATTAATTGCACAGCCTTACTTTGACGTGTATAGCTGTCAATGGCACTGAATGAGTTAAGCAGCACAGGTTAATTAAAGTAATTTTTCCAATCATTCCAGTACATTGTTTTCTTGCTCTTTGTACACTTGTGTGACCAGAATGACTACGAAAATAACATTTTGTTTTGTTTTCCTCCTCCTCAGGAGCTCAAAACTTTGACGTGATCCGACTGTCGACATACAGGACGGCGTGCAAGCTGCGATTCGTGCAGAAGCGATGCAACCGTGAGAACCTCGGCGACCATCAGCTACGCATGCTAACGCTAAAAAAACATTCATTTGAAACCTTTTGACTGCTTTTTTTTGTGCGCGCGTGTGTGGCATCAGTTCACCTGGTGGACGTGTGGAACATGATCGAGGCCTTCCGGGACAACGGCCTCAACACGCTGGAGCACCACGCCGAGATCAACGTGTCGCGCCTGGAGACCATCCTGTCCTCCATTTACTATCAGCTCAACAAGCGGCTGCCCACCACGCACCAGATCAACGTGGAGCAGTCCATCGGACTGCTGCTCAACTTCATGGTGGCCACCTATGACAGGTGTGCTCTGCCTACAAAACATCACTGATTATTATTCCACCCCCCCCCCCCCCCAAAAAAAAATAATAATAATCTGATCTCCTGCCTTGTCCTGTTCCGCACCATCCTGTCTGCACTGTCCTGTAATCAGATTTTAATTCAGCCGTTCAAGACACAATCAAAAAACATTTTTGTGATGCTTTTTAATAAGTTAAATAGCAATCTATAAATATATAAATAATATCTACATATATACTTTTTCCAAAGCATATAGTAACAATTAAATAAAGCCCAACCGATTAAAAGACTGCCGATTATAATCGGCCGATTATTGGCCTTCAAACATCCGCCAAATCAATTGGCCAATTGGGCAAAATGGACGATTATTATCGTTATCGAAGAAAAGCGAAGTTTCCGACGCTGTGAAAATACCCTGAATGCACCATTTTGCTTGCGTAGCATTAGCAACTAGCAAGTGTGTAGCGTATGTTATTCTGTTGTCCCAAAGCGTCCTTTAAGCTGTTTAATGACACCGCAGTTGGACTTAACTGTAAAACTAAATACACAACGTTAAGAATGACATCCACAGTATAATTAATACAAAACTTGCTTTGTTTTTAAAACATCGCTAGCCTAACGCTAACAGGAAGTTGGTAAATGCTAACAGGAAGTTAGCATCAACTTCGGGAGTGTTTTTCCTTCAAATAACGAATATCCACACACAAATCTTGTCGGAACATATTCCCACAGATGAGATAATACTATGCAAAGGCACAAATTCTTCCCAATGTGTGAAAAACAAGTTATTTTAATAGAATTCAATAGCAACTTTCTTCTGTACTCACTTTAAGTGTGCACGCCATGGATGTACGGTACCACACTGCCCCCAAAAGGCCAAAACGCACACAGTCAGTTTTTGTTCTTACTGTTTTTTGTTTTTTTTTAAAGTTTCTATTGTTTTAGTTTATTCTATTCTTATTTCACTTTCTTATTGTTTTTATTTTTCATTTTCCTTTCAAGTATGCATTAAATATATTTTTAATAGATAATCGGTAATCTGTATTTTTTTCTGCCAAAAATTGGTATCGGTATTGGCATCGGCCTCAAAAAATAAATATTAGTCGGGCCCCACAATTAAATATAATGTTTCAAAAAATGTGTTAAATTAATTGCTGCGCCTTCTGTTGTGTGACCACCGGGTGGCAGTATAACACAGTGTCACCAGATGTGGTGTGTAAATGTAAAGTCAAAGGGTGGACACAAAAAAAAAAAGGCAAACAAAGTGAAAATCTAAATACTGCATTCATAAAGTCTCTTTTCAAACTCAAAGTTGTAAATAAAACACTTAACACTCAAAAAAATAATAATAATAATAATTGTTTGTCTTTGTGCAGTGAGAGCCACGGCAAGTTGACGGTGTTCTCCATGAAAGCAATGCTGGCAACCATGTGTGGGGGAAAAATAGTGGACAAACTACGCTGTAAGTACATTTATGCACACAGTGGGTACGCGAGCCTTTGCTTGGGGAGCCACATATCAATTTACAAAAAAAATTATTTGGTCGGATCACTTAAAAAAAAGTATGGACAGGCTGCATATGGGGATCGGCGTGTCATCACGTAAATCTGACATCTGTATGACCAGAATTTTTTTTTTTTTTTTAGAACAAATGTGCACTTTATCTCATATTATGATGATTATCTTGAAAATGTAAGACTTTATTCTTATATTATTGCAACTTTTTGACTCTAAAAATATGAATTTGTACATTAATTGAAATGGTTCTTTTATTTTATAACAAGCACAAAAAAAAAAAAAATCATGTGGCTTCTGTCATTGCACACTTTGACCACACAGGGGGCGCTGTTGTTTCACCTATCGTTCTATGACATAGACTTAAAAGTTTTTCTTTCTTTCTTTTTTTTTTTTTTTGTGTTACCTGGCAGACATTTTCTCTCAGATGTCGGACTCAAGCGGCGTGATGGTGTTCGCCAAGTTCGACCAGTTCCTTCGAGAGGTGCTCAAGCTTCCCACCGCAGTCTTTGAGGGGCCCTCCTTCGGGTACACCGAGCACTCGCTCAGGACGTGCTTCCCCCAGCAGGTGGGAGGGCCACATTACACTTTTTAAATGATGTGAGGGATGTGATGACTCCCATTTAACATGAGGTTAAATGTGATGGGTCAATTTTTGAACAGCCCATCCAAGTTTTAAGAGGATGTGCACACTTTTGCAACGCTATGACGTCATTTTATTTTTTATTTTTTTATTTTTACTCCCCCGGAAAAGATTGAGTTGTACAGGTTATAGGTCACCTTAATGGTGGGAAATCTTCTTTTGTGTGCGTGTGCGTGTGCGTGTGCATGTGTGTGTTTGCATCCAGAAGAAGATCACGCTGAACACGTTTTTGGACGTCCTGATGGCGGACCCGCCACCTCAATGCCTCGTATGGCTGCCGCTCATGCACCGACTCGCTAACGTCGAAAATGGTACGTTTGTTTGTACTTTCTCAACCTAGTTTCGATCTTAGATCAGAATCAGAATCCTAATTTAGTAACACCGGAACCCGAACATAAATATGACTAAAATCAGTGCCCTGAAGTCATTACCTAGCTGAGCCTAAGTCTAAACTTAACCCAAACCAGAACTAGAACGAACCTTGTGTATGAATATTGAATATTTCTATGTATACGAAGCATAAAACCGAACCTGAACACTATTTCCAGTCTTCCATCCCGTGGAGTGTTCGTATTGCCGCAGCGAGAGCATGATGGGTTTCCGCTATCGCTGCCAGCAGTGCCACGGATACCAGCTGTGCCAGAGCTGCTTCTGGAGAGGCCACGCCAACGGACCCCACAGCAACCAGCACCAGATGAAGGAGCACTCATCCTGGGTAACGAGCAAACCAAAAATTAACGCCATCTTGTGTTGATGATTTGAAGGAGGTGTTTATCTGTCTTAAAGTGATGTCTGGGTGAGGCTTTTATTTTTCAGGCAATGGTTGTTTGAGGATACCACTTAAAACCATTTACTGGTTGTGAGCAGCTAATTATTTTAGGGGAGCTTTTGTTTGCCGTACAGGGATTGTTTCTTGAGGGAGATACTTATTTATCGAAAAGTTGATAATTATTTAAGGGAGGTGTTTGTATTACGTAGATAAATATTTGAGAAGGGTATTTTTTTCGTGTTTATAACTGCTCGAGGGAGGTGATTATTTTTCTTATGAATGATTGAGTTAGGAGTTTATTTTGTCTTATAATGAAAAACAATTTGAGGGTGGCATTTATTTTTCTTAAGGTGTCTATTTGAGGGTGACCTTTTGAATGTTCGAAGGAGAAGTTTGTGTTATGTTGATGGTTGAGGGAGGCATTTTTCTTATAATGATGATAATTTGAGGGAGGCACTTATATTTCTCAAATGAGGGTAACATTTATTCGTTTTAGGTTGATAGTTGCTTGAGTAAGACGTACTTGTCACGAGTTGATTCTTTGAGGAAGATGTCTTTTCATCTTGAGTTGATTATTACTTGAGGGAGATGTTTCTTTGTTTTCAGTTGATGATTATTTGAGGGAGGCATTTATTTTTATTGGGATGATTATTCGGGGTGACATTTATTCATTTTAAGTTAATGATTGTTTGAAGGAGTTTATTTTATGTTGATATTTGAGGGATGCGTTTACTAGTCTTGAGTTGATTGAGGAAGTTATTTGTCTTAAGCTAATTGCTTGAGTGAAGCATTTTTTTTGGCATAAGTTGATAAGTGCTTGAGAGAGGCGTTCGTTAGCTTCAAGTTTTATTCGAGGGGAGGCCACTGTTTGACGAAATGCGGTCAATGCCAATCTTGACCTACTTAATGCAAATGGGATCTGCTCTGTCGCTGTGGCAACACGCTGACGCCGTCATCCTTATTGTGGCATCCGTTCCTTGTCTTTTGCAGAAGTCTCCTGCCAAGAAGCTGAGCCACGCCATCAGCAAATCCCTGGGCTGCGTTCCCATTGGCGAACCGCCGCATCCCGTGTTCCCCGAGCAGGCCGAGCGACCTCAGGAGCCCCCTCACAATGTGTAAGTCTTCAACTTTCATATACGACCTTCTTATAAGCGTTATAAAAATGAACAATAAAATCATAAGTCAGATTTAAAAAAAAAAAAAAAAAATATATATATATATATATATATATATATATATATATATATATATATAAAATTTTAAAATCATCTGCAGTACGGAAGAGGATTAGGGTCAGTGAAGAGGAAAAAAAGGCAGGATTCTCTGACTTCATTCTCAGCATTCTGACTTTAAACACAGAATTCTGACTTTCAAGTGAGCATTCTGAATTTATTCTCAAAATTCTGACTTTAAAGCCACAATTTCAAGTCAGAATTCTGTGATAATTCTTCTGACTTTAATCACAGAATTCTGACTTTCAAATCAGCATTCTGAATTTATTCTCAAAATTCTGACTTTAAAGTCAGAATTTCAAGTCAGAATTCTGTAAATAAAATCAGAGTTTAAACTCACTTAAAAGTCAGAATTCTGAGAATAAAATGAGAATACTGCCAATCCCCCGCCCCCCCCCCCCCCACCTCCTCTCTGTCCCTAATCCTCTTCTGTAGATCAGTGAGTCCATTTACTCACAATTATGTATGACTTCAATGTCTTTTTTTTTTTTTTTTTTTTTTTTTTTTTTTTTTTTTTTGGTGTCGCCGTCATTTGGTTGTCATTTGGTTTCCTTAGTGGGAATTAGTAGAGATGTTCGATAATACTTGTTTTTTCCAGACCAATGCCAATATGAGTAGTCACTAATACCGAGTACCGATACCGCTAGTACTTTTGATATAGAACCTTGCATTTAACAAAATGACAAAACAAATTGTGAACAAAGACCTTTCTTTTTGACTCAGATGATGATGTTTCGCCGATATGTCAAACTGCCACAGTATAGCGCCAACAACAAGTCACTAACTTGGCAACACTGACTGTGCTTTGCAAGCTAGCTAGCTCCTCTCTGTTTCCAGCCATGTTCATGTAAGCTGTGTTTTGAACTACGGAAGCGGCAAAAAAGAATTGGTTAAAAATTATTTTTTTTTTAAAATTATTAGAAATAATTGATAGTCATCGAAAGAGTCGGTATTTCTAAAATAATATAAAAAAAAAACCCCCTGCAAATTCCCTCCGCCAGCCGTTCCCGCATTTGTTCCCCAGCCCCGCCTCCCCAAACGGGATCGTTCACTGGCACCCCGCCAAGCCTCCACTTTGACTTTCATTGATGAGACATTCGAGGAGCGAGAGTTTCAAATACTGCCAAGCGAGGAATTGTCTACGGAGAGTCGCTGCTGTTGTTTCCATCCAACCTTCTCCACTATGTGAGCGCTGACTTTGATTCCAGCTGCCAAAATCCAGCAGATGCTGTTTTTAACATTTTTACTGGCATCTGACAGCCACGCTCGCAGACTTTTTGTCAGTCGCGTTTTCCTGGGATTTGCCTTCAAAGTTTTTTTGTTTTTTGTTTTTTTGTGTGTGTGTGTGGGGGGGGGGGGGGGGGGGGTGATGTGTGTTTCCAGAATGTTCCATCCAAAATACAGCAAGACTCGCTTCTTACCTGCCTTGGGCTACAGCCTTTAAAGCACTAAAAATAGCACAAAAACAGCCAACTCCCTCTCCTTCGTCTTAAAGGTACTGCATCTTAATGTTTCAAAATTGTTTCTTTTTTTTGTTTTAAGCAGAAATGCTCTGAGTCTTGCTCGTTGACACATGCTGGTTGCTAGGCAGAGTCTCTGGGGCACAATCAGTGTTGCCCTCAAGATATAAAGGGGTGGGGGTGTTGGGGGTAGTCATGCCAGTTGCATGTTGTTTCCCAGGCAACTCAGGGCCGAGGTCAATTAAATTCAATTCAAAATTTTTATTTCATTCTTTATAAAAGAAATGAAAGTGGAAGAGAAAGAAGTCATACGTATGATAACTGCAGCTGATAAAATAATAATAATAATAATAATAATAATAATAATAATAATAATAATAATAATAATCAACACACAATTAAATTACAGTAAGCAGTCAAGATGTTATCATGGTAACAATTAAACAAAAATTATTCCACAGCATAAACTTTGGTAGCCTTGTTGCTAGGTAGAATTCATCATGAATGCAATAGACTTTTCTTTTTCTTTTCTTTTTTTTTTAACTGAATGGTAAGTTAATTGCATAGAGTTGCCAAGCCCAATAAAAGAACAAAATAAGGCTCTTTATTGTCATCAGCTTAGTGCATGCAAATCATTTTTAATGTGTGGATCTAGTTGGATCATGTTGCTTGACTGTATGGGGCAAAATAAATTGTGCCCCAAAGAAAATGAATACTCCAGTAACTTTCACCCAGGCTGTTCAAGAGACAAATTGGGTCAGTTGCAAGAACTATTCAACCGGTGGTGCTGGTAGGGCACTGGACAGAGAGAGGTAGCAGGAACTTCAGCACCCTCTGCTGGTACAAAAATGACTTTTTTTTTTCTTTTTTTTCCTGAAGGCCTTTCCGTGCCTTGCTCCAGCAGAGCCATTAAGATTAGACCCAGCAGACGTAATTCACTTTGCAGTGAGTGCAGTCCATTGGCTTTTTATGATTCGGGATGAAATGACCTCGGGAGTGCAGGGTGAGACGTGGTTGGTTATGCATGACGTTTTTTATTTTTTTTATTTTATTTTTAGCCCCGCCAGGGCCACAAACCGTGAAATATGGCGACAGCGAGGGGAAGTTAACGTTCCGGCTTGACCCTGCCGCACGCCAAGTTCAAGGAAAGCTTTGTCATTCACCAGGAACATTTCCCCCCACTTCACCTCTGCTGTGCATAATTATTTATACGACCATTCAATTATGTAAAGAGCATCTGGGAAATATTCACAGTGCTTACGTTGTTTTCACATTTTATTAGGTTACAGCCTTATTCCGATTTCTACTCGACAACATACTTTTCATTTGTTTTTATTTATTTAGTTTGCTAATTCATTAAGAATACTGCAGTTAGTCAAACCAGGTGAGAAGCTGGATTCTGATGCTGAAAAATACAGAAAGGCAGCTTACAAGTGTTTCTGAGGTTTGCCATCTTGGACAGGTAAAAATTCAAATTGTTACTGGTGACTTTTTGTGGGCAGAATTCTTTGTGGCCTAAGCTTAATTTGAAAGAAGAAGAAGAAAAAAAAGACCTACCAACTATGCTTACTGTGCTTGTTTACTTGGCGGAGGGCAGTCACCGTAGTTGCTAGGCAGAATTTACTGGACATCAACCCTGATAAAAGAACAGGAAAGACATCAGCCATGTCCATTATGCGCTTTCTGAAGTGACTTAAGTCAGATGGCTTTGCTGCCCCAAAAAATGGAGAGAGGACAGGGAGGGGTGGCAGGAAAAGTAACCCAGGAGGGCGACCCTTGTTACTAGGCAGAATCTGTGGGGCAGAATTATTCGTGCCCCAAAGAATGCAAACACGTCAGTCGTGTTCAACATGCTGTTTTCTGGGCAAACTGAGACTGATGCAGAAACACAGGGGAGACAAACCCGAGCTTTTTATTCGAGATCTGCTGGGAGAGGCGGGAAAAAAGGACAGGCAGTCGGGCAGGGTGGGCGAGCGAGAGAGAGAGAGAGAGAGAGTGCCGGAGAGAACCAACGTTGAGTTTCCGTGGAGACGGTAGCAGCCACAGCCTCAGCGTAGTAGCCCAGACTCGGATGTATTTTATTTATTTATTTTTTGGCAAGCGGGCAGGCGCCTTCTCTCCTTGGCGGAGGTAAGCTGAGCGGTGATTGCGGGCTTTACTGTTTGTCACATGTTTACATTTAATTTGTTTCCTCCTGGGAATGTTTTGATGGTTAAATGAATGCAGACTAGTCAAGTAGAATGCTGAAACTCGACAGAAGTGCCTCAAAGTGGATATAAATATCTTTCTATTGCCACCTCCGAAATGCTGAACGGGACAAATCATCATAATGGGGCTCTCGCTGCCTTTTATGTGGTAATAATGTCTCCTTGCCCGCTATTATGCGATTGATTACCCACTCGAAACTCGGCATTGCAATTCCCCCCTCCGAAATGTGAATGCTGAGAGAAATGCCAAAGACACAAACAATGCTGAATGATGATAATTCGAGACACGATTAGTCGACCATCAGTTCCGTTCAATTGACCAAGATTTTCTTGCAAAAAAAGCATAATATTTTGGAAGGGCGAGAAAAACAATCTTCGTTTTGGCCTGAGCACGTTCCACTTTTTGTCCTGTGATTTGATCGGGAATTGGTTGAGCAACAACAAAGCCATTTATTAAAACAAGCTGCAGTTTTAAAATCCCTTCAAGACATGATTAATCAAACATCAATGCCACATAATCGACCGAACTCTTCTTGCAGAAAAAGCAGAACAATATTTTGCATTTTATAATTTGATCAATTAGAAATTTGTGCCCATTTAGTGTCATCATCATCATTTTCATTTATTTCAGGCAAAAGTGTACAGTTGAACACAGCAGCAACAAGTCATACTGTAGTTTCATAATATGAACAGAAAAAATAAATAAGAGAAAAGTGTCCATTTTAATTGCACTGTTTCATCATCAATCAACCGTCGATTTCACATAATCGTCCAAATTCTTACCAATGAGTCAATTAATATGCAAGTATGCCCACCGGAGTGTCTTTGGATCTCTCTTCAGCCACGCTGGAGCATCGCAGCAATTCTCTGTCCACGACCTTGCCTTTTTACCCTCCTGCAGAAAAAGCAAAACAATATTTCAGGGGTGAGAAAAATAATAGCACACCTATCCCACAACGCGCCGCACATTTTCTTTTGATTGATTGCAAATTGGTTGAGTCGCGACAAAGCTATTAAGTGGCGAAAACGAGGGACGTTTTGTGACGCACAGCTTGAGTGGGAATCCTTTGACTCAAAACCTGATTGTGCCTCACTCGTGTGATTGATTATTGATTGATAGCAGTCCCTGAAGGAGCCCTGAAAGCGCTCTAATCTTGTCTTGTAGTCAGCCCAAAGCAGCGGCCGACCACATGAGCGACACAATGCTCATGTCCTCTGGGGCGGCTGCTCCCACCGAGAGGTAAGCCCCTCCTTCCAGTCAGGATGTTGGCCCAAGTGTCAGGGATTTCATTTTGTATCAATGCATCTCTAAAATCTAAAAAAAAAAAAAATGTGATCATGCTGAATATTTTCTTCTTTGATGGATTGACATTTCAGAACAACACTCTGCGACCCCGTTTCAGGTTTTCAGGCTCCACCAAGGTTATTTTAGTTAACTAAATCTAAGGAAAAAATTAAAACTAAAATTCCAAAAAACAGTTTCGTTAACGAAATAAAATAATAATAATTTAAAAAAAAATGAAAAGTAACCAAAACTACATTTCATGTTTATAAAATTAACTATAATTATAGAAAAAATGTCCTTCATTTTAGTCATTGGTAATTAATTTTGGGGATGATTTTAAATGTGATTTTTTTTTTTAGTAGATTTATTTTGATATAAACCGGAATAATGATGTTTGAAAGTATGGCACACAGAAGTGACGTCATCTTGCAGCAGCCAATAGAAACACACCTTCAGATGACATCGCTCCCATGGTGTTTTTTAAATATTGCGCACAAGTAATACACATATTTTTTTTAAAAACTAAAACTAATACTGAATCTAACTACAACTAAACTAAAACCTAAGCATTTATTAAAGAACTAAAACTAATAAAAACTAACCACCCGGAAGACTAATTAAAACTAAATTTAAAAAAACAAACTCAAAACCAAATAAAAACTAACTCAAATGAAAAAAAATCAAAAACTATAATAACCCTGGACTCCACGCATTGTGTTAATTTTTTTTTTTTTAACCATAAAAACACAGTGTGATTGTCAAGACAGGTTGCTCCAATGTGACGAAGTGGCCACGAACAAAGCAGAGCGTGTCGTAAGAGTCATGTGTAGGATTTATTTTGTGAAAAAAGGCCCTTCCACCTAAATATGTTTAAAAATGTCATTGGAAACGTGGATGCCTGCGGGTGGCGTCACGGTTTATTTGGGGGGCAAGAAATTGTTTATTAAGCCGGCGTGACGCTTCTGACACGCTGTAAGCTTTGCGGTGGAGATATGCTGCAAGACCAAAGAAAGCAAATGAACGCCGACTAAATATAGAGTGCTCTTAAGCCCCGACACGTTACATTTCACGGCTAATATTCTTAATTGGCATTTCTGCTTTTCTTTTGAGGTTGCTACTCTTGTTCTCCATATCAGATTGTGTGCTTTAGATGTCTTTTAAGAGGCGCGAAAATAGCATTTGGGTTTGAGTTGGACCAGAAGGACAGATTGGCAGCTGAATATTCATCTGCTGTGCAATAAAAGCGGCCTGCTTGCCGTTCATGTGAAGATCTACTAGTACAGTGAAGCCAATTTTTGCAAGTACGTGTTGTCCTGATGAATGTACGTACTTGAACGGGTCCCCAACATGAATGTCCATAGAATTTACTCTGTTTGGCCCCGTGGAAAGTGAGAAACAAATCGGCCCCTGACACCAGTTTGACCTGATTGACATGAAATTGGGTTGACATGATGTATATCATAATGTAGCACCAGAAATGGTAGATTTTCTTTTGATTCATGACATTTATGCACATTGAGTTTATTATAAGATGCAATTTAGGACACTACCCGAGAGGGCAGTGTTGAGCTTCTCAAAGGAAGGTTGGCCAGGTGTACCACAGAAGAAGAATCACCCCTTGGTTGAAAAGGAGACGGGAAAAGAGAAAAACGTGCGGTACTGTAGCGCTCGATGGGTGAATGTCCCCTCTGTTAAGAGCATAACAGGACACACGTTTGAAAGTGAACAGGAAGAAGTCAGCCATTTTGCAGTGAAGTAGCCATTTCAGGTAAATTCCCTCAGTAGTGTGCACCCAAAAAAATCAGCCCCTAAAACCAGTTTGACCAATTGACACGAAATTGGTCGAGCATGCACAAAATAGTCTCAAAGAACCATACCTGAAGTGAACAGGAAGTCAGCCATTTTGGGCAAATTCCTTTTTGGTCCAAAGCAGCCATTTTGGGCAAATTCCAAGTGTTGTGAAGTTCGACAGAATTTGACCAAATGAGTCCTTAATCAGAAGTTGGCACTGTATTCTATCTATCTATCTTTCTATCTTTCTATCTTTCTATCTATCTATCTATCTATCTATCTATCTATCTATCTATCTATCCATCTATCCATCTATCCATCTATCCATCTATCCATCTATCCATCCATCCATCCATCCATCCATCCATCCATCCATCCATCCATCCATCCATCCATCCATCCATCCATCCATCCATCCATCCATCCATCCATCCATCTATCCATCTATCCATCTATCTATCTATCTATCTATCATGGTCATCTTTCAAAATCTTTTACATGCCCGTCTAGTGAGTCCCAACTGAGTCTTTCGCCTTTCTCTGCAGCGTTTTGGAGAGTCCCAGCCGCCTGGACGAGGAGCACCGCCTCATCGCCCGCTACGCCGCACGCCTGGCGGCCGAGGCGGGAAACTCCACGGTCAGAATTTACCTGATGATCACTTTTATACGAGATAACATGGCAAAATCCTATCAGGGGGGGGGGGACACTAATCATATCCATCACTCATTTATTGGGATAATCTTAATGTTTTATTATTTTGATCAGAAGCGAGAGAATAAAATAAAATAAACATAAGGTATTCCTTGCATGTCATTAACTAAAAACCTGGTCAGGCTTGTTAAAGGAGCAGTTCAAATTAGTGACAAACCTGACTCTTATATTAACTTATTGCTTTGTTTTGTTTTTATTTCATAGCAACAATGTCCTCCCTCCGACTTAACGTTCAACTTTGACGCCAACAAGCAGCAGAGGCAACTGATTGCCGAGCTGGAGAACAAAAACAGGTGGGGAAAAAAAAACACGTTTGATTTTTAACAGAAAATTGGTTAAATAAACAACAACAAATATTACAGTATTAATATATTATAGTTCATTTTTTTCTCTGAATAAAGTGTCAGTGAATATATGATTTAATTTTACCCTAAGTGTCCAACAAGTGTGTCACATCTTGTTCAGGGAGATCCTTCAGGAGATCCAGCGGCTTCGTCTGGAGCACGAGCAGGCGTCGCAGCCCACGCCGGAGAAGGCCCAGCAGAACCCCACGCTCCTGACAGAACTCAGGCTGCTCAGGTAACAACTTGCAAGCACTTTTCTTCAAAGAAATTCACCTAATGTAAGATTTAAAAAAATATATAAAAATAAAAAAACACAAATATTATGAGGAAAATCCAAGAAAACTGTTTAAAAGCATACTTGACTCATTAAGCCATTTTCAGCAGTAAAGTTAACATTTTGTCTATAATTAATGTGGTAAAGTCATTATTTTTCATGTACAGTTAGTACCTATACAAAGTAATTTTACTATTTGCTGTCAACTGATGATGACATCACATGTACTGAGGAAGTAGTTAATGACCAATCATGGCTCACCTGTTTTCTGGGTTTGGTCAGCCAACTGAGCCATGATTGGCCGTTACCTACTTAGTAAGCACAGGTGATGTCATCATCAGTTGACAGCAAGTAGAAAAATGACCTTTTAAAGGTTAAAGGTTTAAATGTTTTAAAGGTTTTAAAGGTAAAAGTTGTTTATTAAAAATATTGAAGTTATCAAATTCATTCTGGACAAAATATTAACTTTTCACTGCTGAAAATGGTTCAAAGAGTCAAGTATCCCTTTAAAAGAAAAAAAAGGATTAGATCAATTTAAAAAAAAAACAAAGTACTTAAAAAAATTAATATTTGACAAAGACAATATTCTAAAATCTTTTTGAAAATATATAATAATAATAAAGAAACCCAAAATATTTTACAAAATATTTTTGGATTTATTTTTAAATAAATGACCAAAACAAAACAAAAATTGAAAACACAACACAACATTAGACAAAAACGAAGATTTAAAAAATTATCAGTATTAGACAGAAATATTAGACAAAAATGTACAAATATTTGACAAAAAAGTTACATAATTTGACAAAAATACAGGGAAATTTGGCACAAAAAGTGCAAATATTTGACAAAAAAAATAAACAAGAAAATTATAGAAACAACAGAAACTATTAGACACAAAAAAAATGAAGCTTGTCATAAAATACCAAAAAAGTATTTTAATTTTGTTTAAGGCTGTAACATAAAACGTGGACAAACTTATGGGCTGTGACTACCCTATAGATTAATATGAACCGACCTGTGCATTGATGTCCCTGTCAGACACAGGAAGGACGAGCTGGAGAGGCGCATGTCGGCCTTGCAGGAGAGCCGGCGGGAGCTCATGGTGCAGTTGGAGGGACTCATGAGGCTTCTCAAGGTTCCAATCGAATCAAAAGCACTTCCATCATCTGTTAACGTGGCACACTAACACCTTTCTCCTTCCGGGTGCACGACTTTTATTAACAAAATTATCCGTCTTCTACGCGCTGGCTGACAGGATGAGGAACAGAAGCAGGCGGTGAGTGGACCGTCGTGTATTTTGCACGCATGCTAGGTGGCGCTGTAATGCTGTGCCTAATCCGCCGATTGTGGTCTTCAGTCCCAGTCGGGCGGCTCCCCCCACTCATCGCCCAGCCACGGGGCAGGCTGCTCCATGCCCATGCCCATACGCTCCACCTCGGCCGGCTCCACGCCCACGCACACGCCCCAGGATTGCATGGCGGGCCTCGGGGGCGACGTGCTGGAGGACTTCGCTCAGGGTGAGTCCGTGAAAAGTGAGCTGGTTTACGGGAATTCTCGTGATATGTTTTGAGATAAGAGAAATAAAAAAAATAGTACTCTTCTATCTTGTATTTGATACAAACAAAATAATCCAAACATAGTTTAATATCATGTGAAGAGTTAAACAGATCATGATAATTGATTGAGCATTGTGCTGCTCATTCTGTGGCACACACTTTGGCCACCAGGGGCAGTATAATCATATACTTTATCTACATGTTTTGCTACAGCATCATCCATGCTAGTTTCATTAGCCGGTTGATGGCATTTTACATTGTGTTTAGCATTAAGCTAACACACCTCCATAAAACAAAGTTAATGTTTTGTTCAGTACATGTACAATTTTCTTATTTTATGTTTAGTTTCGCAGTAAACTTAAAAAGGGGTTGGCAATGAATGGCTTGAAAGAAACTACTTTTTTTTTTTTTTTTTTTTTTGAGGAACTGTTTACTATCTGCTAAACTGGTGCTTGTGAAGCTTGTTGACGCTAAAGCGCTAACTGCTAAGCCCATAACTCAAATTTGTGCTCGCAATTCATGACAAAAAAAACAAAAAAACAAAAACAATCACCCAAGCAATGGCTGATATCTCAAAGAATTTGTACGACAAGTTACTTGTAAGTTGAGCTTCCAGGCCCCGCCTCTTAAAGGCATATGTATACAGACTTTTTCTATACATTTTATTCTGGCAATTAGTTTTTTGTTTTTTTTTAAGTGTTCAGATGTAGTTTTGATAAGTTTAAAAGTGTTTACAATACGTGGGAGGGTATAACTATTAATTAAAAAAAAAAAAAAAGTTTTGTTTGTTTTTAAATATGGTTGGCTGTGATTAAAATTGTAATTTTATGTCAGGTGTACCTCGGAATCTGCGCAATGACTTGCTAGTGGCTGCCGACTCAATCACCAACACGATGTCGTCGCTGGTCAAAGAGCTCCACTCAGGTGAAATCACGCAAAGCGCATTTATGAAAAACATTAAGTGAATAAAAAAAATAAAATACAAATACATTTTTTTTTTTTTTTACCTTTTTATTCTTCAAGTGGACGACGGAGCAGATGAGGAGGAGACGAACATGAGGAACGGAGGGGAGCGAGGTAAAAAAGACCAAACTCAAACACCATCTAAAAGCAGTCAGTCATTTTTTCCAAGTCACTAAAGTTAAAGATACGTAAAACAATTGATTGAATACTACTACTACCAAATCTTCGCACAAAATTTAGATGTCAAAGGATTAATGCATTATGTTTTGATTTTTCCAATAATGCCAATAAAACGAAACGATGATTATGTTGTGCTTGAAATGGTTCTACTACACATTTGCATCAGATCCTTCAAAATCAACTCTGCTTACGCTGCTTTTATTTGTAGCAAGAATGCTTCTTCTTCATGTATAAATTTCTTTTTGAATAAATTGCCGCCTCTAAAAATAGCCTGGCTTTTTTTTCCCCCTTTTTTTTTGTGCAGGCAGCATGCGGGTACAGAAGCAGTGAAGCCAGAGCTGGTGCAGCGTCAAACCGAGAACAATCAGTAAATGACCACGACGCCCCCCCGCCAGGCATTAGCACGTTAGACGACTGCATGCTGTCATCAAAAAAAATGTTTCTTGACACCTTGCAGGGTTATAGCAGGTGGTGTCCACTTAGCCAGTGTGTTGTCCTGTAAGATCAAACTCATCATGTACATATTGACCACGCCAATATGGCGACCGTCCCATTGCTTTTTAGCACTAGCATTGGATTCTTTTGTTTTTTTTGTTTTTTTGTTTTTGCATGAAGCGACATTCGTGTCTGCTATTGTGCGCTTTCTACGGCAACACTTTGTGGCTTTGGTAAGAGTTTGGGTCAAAACTCATCCAACTCTTGCAATGAATCGTCACACGTCTGTCCAGACCACTTTCAACGAGGAGTTCGGGTTTGAACCCTGGAAGTGGGCCACAAAACTCCAGAAAGAAAAAATAATAATAATAATGCACTTTCAAATGACCGGCGATGTGCGCGTTTCACAGTGTAGTTTCATTTTTTTTTCGTAATCTTGTGCTTCCTGTTGTGATGAAGTTAACACACATGCCGGATTTCTTGAAAATTGGTGCCGGATACAAATATTTTCAAGGAATGTTTTGTGTTTTAGTATAGTCGGGCTGAAACTAACAATTTCTTAATCAAATGATCTGTTAATTTTTGTTTTTTATCAATGAATCGGATTTTCAATTTTAAACGAGACATTATTTCAAATTGACGGAGCAAAAAGTGCAAAAACAAATTATCATTCAATTACTAGTTTTGTCCGTAACATGTCAGAAAATACGCAAAATATTGATCGTTGCCTTCCAAAGTAAAAGTCTGATTTCATGGCGGACTACACAAATCAGAGATTTGCTGAAATTCTTTTATAATCAATTAGTTGTCGATAAATCATTTACTTGTTGCTTCTCTAATTGATAATCAAAATGGTCGCTTTTCACAATCAGAATCTTTCCCGGGGAACATGTATGCCAGATTCTGTGTCAGTCGGATGTACTGGTGCTAGATGCTAACGTTGATATTTCCAAACAGACCAGGAGGTGTATCACGAGGAATCAAAATGGGCGTGCATCACCAAATAGCTAAATGGTTGATTTTGTTTTGCGTCGTATCATAATGATAATCGTGTCAATCTGACGCATTGGTGCCAGTTGCGAATGTTTTCAAACTTGAATGGTTTGGTAACACTTACTAAAATTGATAAGCATTTTTACTCTTCGTCTCTCAATAAACGTCACGCTTGGGACGTTAGCATTCACGTTGCATTCGAGGATGCTGGGAAATCCGAGTTATCCTTCCCTGCTTTCTCTAATGCAGCGATAAAAATACGTAAAACGACGACGGACATATACGTTCTTGAGCAGGATACGATTTAAAAACAAAACAAAAGAGGCAATTTTGTATATTTTTTTTTGTGTAGGCCACGTTAGCCGCTACGTTGCTGCTACTGTGCATGAACGCAACACTGAGAGCACTCGTCACTCGTTGTTTTGAGTGTCGTGTGTGCTTTCTTGAGTGACGGAATGAGGCAAAAAAGTGCAATGGGAGGTTCAGCAGTTGCTCATGGACTGCAGAGCGACAAAATGGGAGCGGTCGGGTGAAAAGGGAGTAAAATTCCGTCGGAAATCCATCACGTCAGTAAAAATGTTTTTTTTTTTATTGTTTTTTTTTTATTGTTTTTTTTTTTTAACTGTGAATGTGTGTGTGTAAGGGGAATGTTTTGAAGTGCTTTTTTTTTTTTTGGTGAAGCATGTTGGCGATGTTACAGTTGGTGTCTTTTTTTTTTTACTGATGCGACTATTTCTGCCGCGGCAAAAACGAAACGCAATGTGTTCCGAGTACACTTTTCGGAGCGTGAAACGTGCTGAGCGGGACCACAAACCATTTTGAGCAGGGGTGGGCAACGTGCAGCCCATGGTCCACATATGACCCGCTCCGTTCTTTAATCAGGCGCACCAGGAACACACACATTCCTCAGTCCTGCAATATGTTTAATCCATTTTTTTTCCCCTAAAATGTGCTCATTCTGTTAAATTTAAAAGATGCTTTCAGTTGATCTGTTTTTTTCTATTCCGTTATTTCTCTTTTAGTTATCCTTTGTACCACTTTTTTTTTAATTCAGTGAATTTAATTAAATGAAAACTGCAAATGTAATTAATGTAATTACTAATTAGCATTACATTTTTTTATTAAAATAATTTAAAATAATTAAATATTTTAATTAAATTGTATTTTTATGTTAAATATTATTTATATTAAGTATTTAATTAGAATGTAATTTCAAATGTATTTAAATGTATTAATTCGTTTTTATTCAATGATATAAATAGTAGGTTAATTTTCTTTTTTGTATTACAATAAAAATTTGTTAAAAAAATAAATAAAAATCCCCTTTTTCTTTATCTTCTTTCCTTTCTCTTTTTTTCTCGTTGTTTTCAAAGTAGAAAAAAAATGATCCACCCATCCATTATCTGACCCACTTATCCTCAATTATATTAAATTAATACTTTGACATTTATAAGTGTAATTAAATTAATGTAATTAATTACATTTTTATTTTAGTCAAACAAATTCAAATGTAATTACAAATATTTATTACACTATTTAAATAATAGGCTATTTTTTATTCATTGTAAATAAATACATTATAATAATATAATAATAATTGCAAATATTTATTACACTATTTAAATAATAGGCTATTTTTTATTTATTGTAAATAATTCAATGGAAAAAAAGTGGTAAAGAAATCAGTTTTACATTCACATTTAACACATTTATTTTCCTCAAACAATTTTTAGGTGATAATTATATTAACTATAAATGATGAAATTAAAAGTGGGAATAAATTACAACACATTTTTACTTTTTTTTTTGTTACTACATTAATATTTAATTATAATGTAATTTAAAATTTATTTAAATGTATCAATTCATTTTTATTAAATTACTGTATATGAATAATAGGTTATTTTTCATTTTGTATTACAATAAACTGAATTAAAAAAACATTAAAAATTCCTTTTTTCTTTTTTATCTTCTTTCCTTTAGCTTTTTTTCTCAAGTTGTTTTCAAAGAAGAAAAAAATGATCCACCCATCCATTATCTGACCCACTTATCCTCAATTATATTAAATCAACACTTTGACATTTATAAGTGTAATTAAATTAACATAATTAATTTCATTTTTATTTATTAGTAAAACGAATTCAAATGTAATTGCAAATATTTACTACACTATTCAAATAATAGGCTATTTTTTATTTATTGTAAATAATTTAATGAAAAAAATGGTAAAGAAATTAGTTTTACATCCACATTTCACACATTTATTTTCCTTCAACAATTTTTAAGTGATAATTATATGATGAAATTATGAAATTAAATGTTACTTTTTTTAAATGTTATTTTTGTTTTATTTTTTAACCTGATCTTCAATTATACTGGCCCATCTCCTCCTTAAAAAGTGAAATGTGGCCCTTGAGTCCAAAAAATGTGCCAACCCCTGATTTTGAGAGTCCAGCACCTTCTACAAGCGCCAAACACTGTGTTAAGGAAAAAACCCCAGAAAAAAACAAAAAAAAACAGAAAAACAAAACAAGCTCCACTTTTTTTGTCGTTGTTCCACTTTGTCCTGCTTTTTGGCCTTTTTTGTGTGACTTCGATGGTCGGTTGTGTTCTCGTTGACGTTTGTGCCAAACGGAATGTCCGCGTTCAAATTTATGTGGGTGTGTGTGTGTCGATGTCACCATCAATCATTCACATAATGCCTGGACATGCTCGCATTTAAATGGAAGACGCTAAAAAAAAACAACAACAAACTTTATTTACTATACAAGCTGAGCTCATTGGAAACACAAGCGGTGGGATTCTTTTTAAAAAAAAATATTATTATTGTTACTTTCAAACAATGTGCAAAAAAACAAATGTTATTTATTGAAGTCTGTGTGCGTGTTTATGCTTCTGCTATATGTTTTGTTTCATTTTCAAACACTTTACGTGAGAAAATAAAGGCCACTAGCCTTTTTGTAAATAAATCAAATGTGAGATATTAAAAAAGAGATTTAAAATATTATTTAGCAGTGGTGTCGAGTTATTTTGACAAATCTCGCGAGACAGTCCATGTCAGGAGCAGCCATCCTACATTGCCACAATTGTTCACAACTTGTGTTTTGGCTGAAAACACTTATCAGTGCATGTTTTACGCCAGAATCCCTGTCTGGTCTAATGAGAGCCTCTCATTGTTAGTCCATTCATATACAAGTCCCTGGTTGTGGCCAATGACTGCCGCTTACTCGCAGTAGCGAGTAGTGACGCCACTGGCGGCCATCTTGTGTTGCCATTCATAAAGAAGTCCGTGAAGTGGTCACTGCATTCGTCAGAAAAAGGGTGAGTAGAAATAATTTTACAAAGTGTAATGTACACTTTTTTTTTTTTTTAGTATATCTTTTTTAAGTTTCGCTTTTTTTTAAGTTTCACATTTGTAACAAAATATCACTTGTCTGTATGATTAAATGTTTTATTTGCATTTTAATATTATTAGTAGTAGGCCTACTTGAATTTCATTATTAAGTTTTTTTTATATATATCCTTTTGGGAGAAATTTAGAGTTTTGTTTTTTGTTTTTTGTTTTTTTACACTTTGTGATTTAAAAAAAGGTTACAAATTTACTTTAAAACAAAAACTACATTTTGAATACATGCTTGTTGTTGCTTGATGATAATGATGACATTACAATTCTTTTTCTTGCAACTAGCTTTCCCGTAGCTAGCCACCAGGAGGCGACCACCGTCTTTTTGTGTCACATTTTTTTTAGTAACCTCAAATCTTTAAACCTTCGATCCGGTTTCCATTAGATTATAAATATTTTTATGACAAGGGCAATTATAATTAAAAGCATTAATACATGAAAACATTTCGCCACGTTGTTTTAAAGTGTAACTTTAGTTGAATGAATAAGTGACATTTAAAGCGAAAGCACTTCCAAGAGCTGAATACAGCGGTTACAGACTGCATTGTGCGCTTAAAAGGGCGAGCGTTAGGACCCGGCGGCGTCCTATCGAGGCAGCGTGTCGGCTCCGCTGCAGTGAGCGAGAACCAGAGCGAGCCGAGCATCTGGAGGAGCTGTGACCGGCGAGGGGAGGCGGAGGACGGGGAGAGAAGAGAGAGAGAGGAAGGAAGGAAGGAAGGAAGGAGGCACCGGGAGGAAGAGGAGAGAGGGGAGGAAGAAAAAAAACGGAGGCCCTCCCTGGACGTGGGGGGACATCGGGTAACGTGTTCGATTCCCTTACGTCCGTTTACGGCCTGAGAGGGGAGGGAAGACGGGAGGGGGGTGCGAGGGGGGCGTCGTGGCGGGGTAGCCAAAAATGAGCACATTAGGCGGAAGGAGGAGTAGGTGGTGGTCGTGGGGGTGGTCGATATTTGCCGACATTGGACAGCTTGAGGTGAAGAAAATGATGGACAGCGAATGCAACCGCGCTAATCGCTGACGAGCAGGGCCTGTAAGAACAGCCCCCCCGATCCCCCGGGTCTTATTGCAGTCAGACCCGCCCCCACTATTCCCCCCACCCCATTCCTTCCTCCCTATTATAGATATTAATATAGAATATAATTTTGAATGAATTATCTCCGATGACACCTTGTGGTACCTTCCCGTCAGCATCCAAACGGACGCGGAGCAAGTGAACGCATCACCTGTGCCCCCTTTTTTTTTTTCTCTTTTTTTTTTCTTTTTTTTTTTTTTAAGAACTCGAGCGTTTCATTCGATTGCACAGGGAATTTAGAGTAACACATTTAAAGGTACAGCAATGTGTGCTTGAATGCATCTGCCTGTCCCTAAAAGACACCTAGAAATCCTTCTCGTGTACACACAAAACTGCGGGGTTGAAAGTAACCCAGTTTGGGTGAAATATCCAGCCCAGCACTGGATCCAAAACTGACAGAGCCAATGCTGGGTTATTTATACCCATTACGGTGGGTGAAGATTTTAATTACGAGGTAAACTAGCCATACTGATCAGTTAAATGTATTGAAAAATTGGTCACCAGGTTATCAATATCGTTGTGTTCAAAAGCATTTTTTTTTTATTACAAACAGCGAGTCACTTGCCCTTCCTAATGAAACTGACCATTTTTATCCAGGCTTGGCATATGGAATAAAAGGTCTTCGAACCCTGACCCCACACGTCCATATTCAGCAGTGTCGATGACAACAACACTTCTGTTCTGAATGTTATTATTACCTTACATTTACTTCAACTTCATTTTTTTAACGCAGTCTGCCGCATCGGAATAATTAACCCAACCTTGGTTAAAAGTAAAAAGTAAGTAACCCAACTCCTGTATAGGCCACCATATAATTCCTTAATATGACCGTCGACAACTCATGTATAGTTCACTGTAAAGTTGCTGTGTTGTGGGTTCTTTTTAACTCCTATGTAAGATGCTGTAGTACGTCTGTAATGATGTTTGGCATATTTAGAAATACTTTTAAAAATGCTTTATTTATATTTATTTGTATTTTACAGGAGTGGAGAGAAGAGGGGTCATCTCATTACCCCCCCTTTTTTCATTTAAATTTTTTGAGTTTACGATCTGTCATCTCCCGCCCCACTCAACATGCCATCCAATGCCGTCGTGGGTGCGTTCAAAGGCTCCGACTCGATGGGAAGCAGAATGGTAAGAAAGCAAACATGCACATAAGTGTTTGTTTGTTTTTCCCAAAATCTGCTTTGTTCAGTTCAAAGGCCTTATCACACTCCACTTAGCAACAAACGTGCAGTGCGCCATCAACGAACCAGTTTCATTGTGTATGTGCTGGGGGGGGCTGCGGAATGCCGTGTCGTGACATGACGGGAGGCCGTTTGCAGCCATGGCGACGTGTCTCAAATTGAAAAATGTTTTACGCAAGAGTGATTTCCGAGTGCTAAGTTTGGCGTACATTTACAGTAAACAGCAGCTTAAGTCTCGCGTAAAGTGCAGTCGAACTGTGCACATCCGGGACGTTTTTGTTCTTTTGGTATTTTGCTTGGCTAGCGCAAGAATGGAATGGAATGCAGCCGACTCCCAGCCAATTGAAGCGGCTGAATTGACACATCCCATATTGGAATTCATTTTTTTCTGCTGCTCGTTTCTTCCTCCTTAAAGATGGATTATGTAGTGAAACTGCTAGCAAGACTTGAATGTAGCCCCCGAATGTAGCAAAGTCAGCGACTATGTTGCTAGCATGATACATACATACATACATGATGGAGGATTGCGAAAAACGAAATGTTACCGTTTTTTTGTTGTATATTTAGGAATGTGCAACCAATGAAAACAGAAGCGAGGCGATCAAGTCATCTGATTACCCAATGAGAAGGATTGCGGCTACAAAAACCACATTGCAGATCTTCAATTTTGGTTTTGTTTGGTTGAACATTTCTACAATTAGCATTTTTTTTTCAAGGAATTTGGTCAAAATCAGCATTCGCAAAGGCTGATTTTTTTTACAGAATTTGGTGAAAGGGTTCATCACGGTCCAAACAGTAAGCCGTATCACTTAAGCCTGGCTTTGTTGATCTTTGCTTAAATTAACATTTTTTTCGCATGAAGTTTGGTTACGATCAAGGAAGGCAAAAGCCGAATTTGACTGAATTTTGTGTGAGAGTCCATCACGGTCCAAAGCACAAATTCTGTCACTTTGAATTGGTTGTGTTGAACTTTTATGAAATTACATTTTTTTTGCATTGAATTTGGTTGGATGCTTATTTCGAACTCTCGTATTGGCCAGCCTGTAACTGGTGTTTATGTATCATCGTACGCGATGTGACGAGGGCGTCGGCTGGCGTCGAAGAGGAAGAGGACGTGGAGGATGAAGGTTGCTTGCGGGGAGGCTTGTGTCCTCTTCCTCCCGCGTTCCCATTACACAGTACAGCCCTTGTTGCCTGGCAACAGCTTTAATCAGCGGCTACTCAGACAGAAATAGTGCACAGTCGGCATAGTAGTAGTAGTATCCCCGGGCTACAACACAGCTTCCTGGTGTTTGTTTGTTTTTCTCCACCCACTTCTCCCCCTCACTCCTCCTCCCGAACGAGGTTGAAGCTGAGTGTCAAAATGGCGTTTTGATTTGTTTGCTGTGGTGTTGACAAAGCTCGTTGACTCATCCGGCAAAACGTGACGTTAACCAATATGCAAATGATGCCGCTGCACCTGGCATCACACGAGGAACGCTAAATGAGCCACAAGACGCACATCTGTAAACGAGAAAAATACAGGGCGACGTCGCAATGTAGTACAAGTTGTTTTTGTTAAAAAAAAAAAATACATGGGAAGAAGACCTTGAAAAAAAATAATCACATATTAAATTGCAATCGCAATATTGAGGGGGATTAAAATCGCAAGAAAAATCTCACAGCACACCACCAAAGAAATTGTCATTAAAAAGTCGATACACCGGTTAATTATGTAACTACTACCACCTAGTGGAAGCGCATTTAATTGTTCGGTGATACGTCACCTGCATCATTTGTAGGAAATAATAAAAAAATTAATAAATATATATTTTTTAAAAAGCAACTGTTTGATAATTTTATGAATGTACATTTATATTTGACTTCATTATAAATATAATGAATTATTTTATTACTAGTAACTAAAATATTTAACATATTTGACACACATACTGTATTTGAACTTTTTCCCTGTTTTTTTTTTTTTTCAACTTAATCTACAAAATGACCTCATGTAAACCTTGATCTGACAAGTTTACACACCGGCAGCCTCTTTCACACCACAACCCTACAAAATGGCCGAATTATATGGAGGATCAAAACTGTCAAAATTCAAAATAAATAAATGGCTAAATAAATAAATGAATAACATTTCGACTTGGCAGTCCAGCCAAAATTTATAATAAATAAATGACTGAATAAATGACTAAATACATGACTAAATAAATAAATGACTAAATAAATGAATAAATAAATGACTAAATACATAGATAAATAAATGACTAAATAAATATATAAATAAATAACTAAATAAATAAATGACTAAATAAATAAATACATTACTAAAAGTGAAAATAAAAATGGATTTATTTCCATTTATATTTATTTTTTTGGATATAATTTTCAAATTATATTTTTTTTATATTCATTTTTATTTTCACTTTTAGTCATTTATTTATTTTGATTTTTGGCAGTTTTGGTTATCTATAGAATTACAGATGAAATCATCATCAATAAAGCAAGTTGTGTTGTTGTCGTGGTAGGGTGACAACACGACGACGGCGACGACAGCGGACATGATGGAGCCCATGACGGACGAGGCTCACAACGCGGGCGCCGCCGGCAAGCCGGCACGGAAACGCAAACATTTCACAGTGAGTAACCCGACTTGATCCATTTTACGTATTTACTTGGGACATTTTTTCACGTTACGGTTCAAACCGGCTCGAGATTGCAGCTTTTAACAGCAGCATTCAAATAGATTGCGATTTAGAGTGTTGCGTGCGTGTCTGTAAATCTGTGTGCATGGCCTGTGACCTTTGACCTTTGAACGGAGCCAAGAAGAGTTGAGTGCGTCACGAGAAAGAAATTGTTCAACTTGATCATTTTTTATTTTGTATATATAATATTGCTATTATAAGTTAAAGGGATACTTGAGTCATTGAACAAATTTCAGCAGTGAAAAGTTCATATTTTGTCCCGAATGAATTTGATAACTTCAGTATTTTTCATGCACAATTAATACCTTGAAAAAGTAATTTTTTTACTTGCTGTCAACTGATGATGACATCACCCTTCCTGAGGAAGTAGTTAACGACCAATCATGGCTCACCTGTTTTCTGGGTTTGGTCAGTAAACTGAGCCATGATTGGTCGTTACCTACTTCCTCAGCACAGGTGATGTCATCATCAGTCAACAGCAAGTAGAAAAATTACTTTTTAAAAGGTACTAATTGTACATGAAAAATTATGAAGTTACCACATTAATTATAGACAAAATATTAACTTTTTATTGCTTAAAATGGCTCAATGACTTCAAGTATCCCTTTAATAGTAGGATATTGTAATATTTTAGACTTTTGGAATTAAATTTAATGGGTATTTGTAATATAACAAAAGCAAAAATCATATAAATGGTTTTAACAGTGCCAAATAATACATTTTGAATGTAATTTTTAATTCATTTTACTTTTTTTTTGTTTTCACATTTTGCAACAAGACATGATGATTTAAAAAAAATATATGTATATGCACTATATAAATAGTGTAAAGGGATTCCATTTCACATTTACAATGGAGACCTGGCAGCAGACATGTTTTTATTTAACAGACTTAGTATTTAGCATCTTAGCATTGAGCATCATCAAGGCGAAAAATGAATTCAATATATCTATTTTTTTTTAAGGCTATAATGTTGCAAAATGTGGGAAAAGTGAAGCCCTGCAAATACGTTTGGAAGAACGGTATATGGTATATGTTACATATATAGCAATATTTTATTTATATATTTTAAAAGGTCATAATGAATATTTCTACAGTAATATTTTTTATTTGTGCAATTTTGGGCATTCAGTTTAAATTTATGTAATACAACCTAAAAAATATTGTAACAATGTAAAAAAATATATTGTTATTGTTTATTAAAAAAAAACATGATAATTTAACCAATGTCATTGATATAGTAAAAGTTTCTGCATTTTTTTGGAATAATAAAAATGTGTCAAAAGTGAAGGTTCCGCAAACCCTTTACTAAATTCCAACACTGCGTACATGCGAGTTAACATCAACATCCTTCCCCAGATGGAAAGCGGCGGCGGCCCCTTCAAAGATGGCGTCCCCGGGGCCCTGGCGGCCCTCCACAACGGCGACCTCCGAGGCAGGACGTCCGACGCCTGCGTCCCCAAGCCGGAGAGGAGGGAAGCGGAGAACGGGATTCTCAGGGAGCTTTCATCCTCCTCCTCCTCCTCCTCCTCTTCCTCCTCTTCTCCTTCTTCTTCCTCCTGCCGGCCAGAGGACGGCGTCCAGCGTCCAAACCCCGACGAGAGGGACGAGCGGGCGGCGGCGCACAAGAAGCGAGGGAGGCGGAAACTGGAGCGACCCACGAAATGTGAGTTGTTTGTGTGACATCTACATTTGGAGCGGACATTCACACTGGCGTTGTTCAAATACATCCGGTTGAGCTTCTGATACTGTAGAAACATTTTGCAGACATAGCATTGGAGATGCTGACGTTCGCAATATCAGAAATAACTACATCAACTGTCAAACTCCTACATTGTGGTACCAACTACATTGCAAATGAGTACTTAGTCGATGTCAGATTTTCGTAGCTTCCACTAATACCTGATGCCGAAAAAAATAAGGCCAGTATCAGTCCGGACTCCTGACACAGCCATATGCAAAAATATTGTATGTTTATTTATTTTATTTTTTTATTTACATTTTTATATTACAAATCAATCGTTTTCAGTACATTTTTAACAGTGAGCATTTTACAGTTTCATTTGATCAGTATTTTTTATTTTAGTGACTATGTTGAAAATGTTGACAGTGGAAAAACAATATTCACTAATTTTTAACAGTGAAAGACATTACTATTAGTATTTTTAAATGTTTTATTTAATTAGCATTATTCATTATTTTAATAGTGTTAAAAAAAATAATATATATATATATATATATATATATATATAATATATATAATATATATAAAATATTTTTTAATAGTGCAAAATGTAAATTTTATTATTCAAATTTAATTTGTGATTTCTTTTCATATTGTTTAAAATTGATAAAGTATTTAACATTTCCAACAACCATCTTTTGTAGTGTAAAATGCTAAAAAAAAATTATTTATATTTGATTTAATAGGGAAATTATATTATGTATTTTATGTGTATTTTTTATAATAGGAAACATTTTCTCATATTTGCTTTTAATACTTGATTTCGTTTGTACTTTTGACATTTTTAACCACAAAAAAAAACATTATTTTTATTTAAGTTGTAATTTTTCAAAATGTGCAATGGTACAAAACTAATTAATATTTATGTAAATATATTTTCAATTTTAATTTCATTTTTAATAGTAGAAAGAAACATTTTTCAATAAACATTCATAACAGTGAACAATTATAATAATAATATTAATAACAATAATAATTGTAGGTTGTTTTTTTTCCCCCTGAACCCCCCCCCCCCCCCCCTGCAAATTAAAAAAGGAAACAAAAATAGCATCCTTCCGTCCTACAATCTTCCTAACTGCCTGATTGTGGTGTTGTGCATGCAAAGAAAGCAATAAGTCACGGTGGCTCCTTGGGGAGGGAGGCGATGACAGGCCGGGACGGAGATGAAGCCGACTCCCCCCCCTCACCCGATCCCCCTGAATGCCTCTCTCTCACTCACCCGTGACCTTGATGAGTGTCAAGGAGGAGGAGGAGAAGAAGAAGAGCAGAGTAGAGCACAGCACAGCATAGAGCGCCACCTGGCAGCGAGCCTCCGTCGGGACTCCCGCTGGCTTAATGGCGTCATGCCCAGAATTGCTCTCGAGCTTTATGGGTTGAGGGTTTGCTAACTTGACACTGCAACCTAAGTTTGAAACCCTAATTTGCAACTCTTTCTTCCAAAACCCGAATTTGTAACCCTTGTTTGAAACCCAAGCCTCGATTAGAACCCGAGCTTGAAACCATCCGACGGAAATGCAGCAAAAACGTACTTCAGACCAGAAGATGCCAAACGTTTGCAGAAACGTTCCGAAACAGACGACGTGCGGTGGAAGTTGTTTTGTCAGCTGCCGTCTCACGAGGCCGAGCGGAGACCTCCATCAATCCTAAAGATGACGGTGTTTAAATAAAGCGTCTGGGTAAAAATAAACCAAATGTAAATGTGCCGACGCGGGTTGTATTTTGTCAACCTCAACTACATTTAGTGGGAGAGGGAGAGATGATGGAAGTGAATTTTCTTGGCACGGCGACTCCATTTTTCCATCCATTTTCTCGAGGGCTTTTCCTCATTAGGGTTGCGGAAAGAACCTATGGATGATTTAGAGTCTTCTGTTAGCCTAAGATGACTTTTGGCAAGACAAGTTGGGGGTACAACTTGAATTGGTCGGCAGCCAATCACAGGCAGCATATAACCAATCAACCATTCACGCTCATCTTCACACACTTATGCTGTGATAAATTGGAGAGGAGAGGTTGGTATCAGGTCTGAATTTGGCGCACTGTGCCGAAGTGAACTTCACTACCCATAAAGTCTGCGCTGAATCAATAACAACATTTCTTGCGGAGTTGACGCCTGAGAAAACAGGATGGTAAACTCCTCAAGATGACGCCAAGAAAGGTGCAGCCGGCCAATGGCAATGGTGGAAGTTCACATTTATTTTTTTCCTATGCAGATGTGGAGCACACGGAAGAAGATGACAGCGAAGCGGTCAAGAGCGAGGTACGTGAATTTTGTGATCGCTACTGGTCAGCGAACATAGCTTAGCATAAAAATTGGACGAAGGTTGATATTTTGGAACGTAACCACCAATCTGCTCATTCCACATGAATCTCAGGCTAACGTACACGTAACGTCATATAAACGTAGATTTGTATAAAGACTGGGAAGCAGATTGATATTTGTGGGAATGCTGAAGCATTCCCATATATGTTATTGTGATTTTTATTCTCCACACTTTTTTTTGGCATGTAACAACTCCCACATAATTCTTCCGATTTACACTGTTCAAATTTCAACTTGCTTCAAAAATTCACGCCTCCCGGGGTTTATATGGTCTGATTCCACATTACTTACAGTACTCGCACAATTTAATGTTAAATATCAACTTTTCCCCATTAATTTTCAATGGGATAGAACTTGAACTATTTCTAAGTGTCACTTTCCACGCTCACTTCCATACATATAAACTAATTATCGTTACCAGGTGTTTGATACTGCTCGTTGACACAGTTGGTAAAGTGCATTGTCCAGTAACCAGGAGGTCATCATTTCATAATTTATCTCTCAATGTACTTTATAAGCATTCCACATGCATTCGAATCTTAGCATTCAGCTTTCAGCATTCCCACGCAATTTCTCCAGAAATTGCACTTAGTCTAGTTTTGCAAATGTGATTGATGAGATGACCAAGTTTCTCATTCTGGAAAGATCCAGCTTAGCATATTTTAGTATAAAGACTAAAAAGCAGGTTAAAACTTTGGCAGCTTAGCATAAAGACTAGAAGACGGTTGATATTTTGGGGTGGGGTTGAAGACCAATCTGCTCATTCTATAATAGTCCCAGCTATGTTACCAGTTAGCCTAGCTTAACTTATAGACCAGAAGCAACCGAACTTTTCGTTCTGTATAAATTCAGGGCTAACCAGGCAATTAGCGTAGCTTAGCATGAAGACAAGTAGCAGGTTGATATTTTGGGATAGGACTTAAGAGTTGAGACGCTCGTTCGGTACAAATCTGGGGCTGCCAGACAGTCTTAGCATAAAATGCGATTCAGGAGGCGAATGGTCTGCTTTTTCCATACATATCTACGGCTACTAGACAGCATATTTTAGCTTGAACATTAGAAGCAGATTCATATTTTGGGATGCACCTAAGGAGCTATCTGATCTGCTGGTTCTGTAGGAATCCTGGACTACCAGAAAGTTATCCTAACCTAGCATAAAGACCGGAAGAGGGTTGATGTTGATGACCAATCTGCTCATTCCATAGAAATACATAGCATAGTTTACATAAACACTAGAAGCAGTCAGTGGCTAACATAACTTGAAACTCAACGCTCTCTACTATGATGAATATCTTAAAACTGAACATGACGGTCAAGCGGAACACTAGATCTTGTCCGTTACGAAAGAAATGGTACCTGATGTATAAAAAGTGAAACATCAAATACACTTGGGAGTTTTTACTCAAATCGTGACACTCTGGTGGGATGGTACCACCAATCCCGATGCTTCTTTTTGCGGGAGTATTGAAGAAACGAGTAGCTAATTTTCTTTTTTTTTTTCTTATGTGGACACTCAAAAAACAGGGCGATCGCGGGAGGCTGCGAGGGGGAGTTGGCGGGGATATCAGCCTACGTCAGAGGCCCGTGCCCAGAATTACCTTCCAGGCCGGAGACCCTTATTACATTAGCAAGCGGACCCGAGAGGAGTGGCTGGCCAAGTGGAAGATGGAGGTGAGTACCAAAGCCACCGCCATTTTAAGTGGGGGGGAAAAAAACTGGAAGGGGGATTTCCATAGAGCAGCTGCAAGGGTTTCAAGATGTCGGAGTTTCGCAGCCAAGTGTATTTGATGGGTCATTGGATATCACATGAAGGTACCATTTATTTCCAGCGGATTTCCAGGGCTAGGGGCCTCACATGGTTCCCACATGTCCTGCTTTTTTGCTGCCAATTGTGTTTGCGAAGGGGGAGAGGGAAAAAAAAAAAATCACGTAGCTGCGTTGATGTCATGCACTGGAATGTGTCTCCCGCGCTCTTGTAGTTTATAAATTGGCGGCGTTACAGCTTTGAAGGGAAGGCTCGCTTCATGAAAATATTAGCAGCACAACTTGGACTTTAATGTCACTTGCAAAATGTTGACATCATGTTTCTCACAGTAAATTAGCCGATATGCATCTTTGCGTAATGCTTGTCTATTTGTCTGTGATTGGAGGGCGACCAGTCCAGGGACTCTTACCTTCAGTTTGCTGGGATGGGCTCCAGCTCATCGCGACCCTAATGAGGATTTTCAGTTCAGAAAATGGATGGTAGGAGTGTTTGGTTTAGAAGTCAGACAAGATTGCTACTTTGAATGAGACTTTACACAGATCTGATCTGATAGGCTGGAAGGGATTGGCAGATATTTTGCATTTATGCAAAATCGGTGATTGGCTGTAAGGTCACATCATTTGCTGATCAATCAATGACATCATTAATTGGATCAGCAAAATTCTGTGCTGTCATTTTTAATCATCATTTAAATGGTTTCACAACATATACAGTCGGGGTTTTTTTTCCAATTATTTTCAAATATCTCGAAACAATTTAGTTTTTGTTTTTCTGGGAGGGCATGTTTTTTCATTCCATTTTCCATGTATTGGGTGCTTGTTAAGGCTTTGGGGAGTTTTTTTTGTTTGTTTTTCCCAATGCGTTTCAATGGCTGTCACTTGGATGAAAATTATGCTGTTTGTGTTTTTTTTTATTTTATTTTTTTTAAACTTGTTGATCGGAGATCGGCTCCAAAATCCTGATCGTGTAAAGTCTACTTTGAACCAAATTGGCCGACTTCCTGTTCAATTTTGTGTCTAGGCCCGAGAGAGTTCTTCGTGCCACCTGTAACGATATAAATCCAATTTTTTTTTTGGCAGGGGGGTCAAACTGGTGGGAATTTACGAAAAATAGCCGACTTCACAGTCATGTTGACAAATGGATTTTTGAGACCTTTTTTTGTGCATCCTGTCTTGATGGCCATCTCCACCCAATTTGTTGTTCATTCCAGGTTAAATGCCGTTCCCAGTTGTAAAGTGGCTCTGCTAGTGCGACTTCATATTTCCATTTCTTCTGCCTTTTGCGACCCCTCCCCCAAAACGTCTTCCCCCTCCTCAGCTCTGCTCAGTGAGCGGTCATAAAAATGTCTGGGGGGGAGGAATTATTGCCAAATTAGCGGGACGGACGAGGCTCCCGCAAGTGAATCGCCATGAAATACGAGGCAAGCGGGTCCACTTGTGTTGAGTTTTCCAAAACAAGTGGCTTGACGAGGACGACTGATATTTAAGCCCAGTACACGCCGTAGGATAACCACGGGTAATTTATTGACAATCGTTACGATTTTATTTAGCAGTAAGATGGAATGAATCACTTGCTGCACAACAAATTTGATCTGAAACAATTAACTTTGAAGGAAAGCAAAATAAAATCAAACATACAGTGTGTCTGCTTCACTCTTTTTGTTAGTCTTACTCTAAAATGGATTTTTTTTCCCGTTTAGTTGTTTTTTTTCCCCTTGTTACGAGCGCTAAACGGTGACTTCATACTTGACAGTAAGCAGCAGATAGTGAACCATTCTTCAAAAAAGATGCCAAATAAAGGGAACATGTTTTTTTTTTGTACTACAATAAAGTGTAATTGCACATCCACTACAGTAGGTGGCAGTGGCGCCCTCATTGTCAGAGAGTGTGCAAGGAGTATTAGCTCCTCAGCAGAGATGTACTCACTACTCGCAATAATTTTATAGACAAATGATATTATTTATAGTCACAGTGGAGAGTTGGGGGTGGGCGCAAAATAGTTTCTTTGTCCTGGGGGGGGGGGGGGGGGGGGGGGGGGTTGGGGGGGGGGGGGGGGGGGGGTCGGCATTGCCTTTAATTTGGCACCAGCAGATCCCGCAAAGTTGCAAACTTGTGAATGTGTGGGGGGGTGTATATGTGTATAACTTGGCTTGACATGAACTTCCTTTTAAAAATAAATAAATAAATAAATCTACCAAAATGTCTTTATTTGTTGTAGTGTGTAGATTTTGAGGATTTTTTTTTTTAATTCCGTTTTAGAATAAGGTACATAAGATGAGGAAATAATGAAGTGCAGTGAACTTTCCGGTGGCACATAATGATTAAATTAGATTTTTCCATTCAAAAGGTTGCAAATGAAAACAGGACTCAAGGGTTAAAAATGTGTTGTGCAAGTTTTTAGGCACCAGGATGCCACTGCATGGCCCACATGGTGGCTCAAGGGGCTTTACCACACCACCGCCTTTGCACGTTCTGTCTTTTCTTTCTTTCTTTTCTTTTTTTTTTTTTTTTTAAATGCGCCTGCTGTTACAGCGGCTCTCCCTCCCCCATTCTCAACCATGGAAATGACTCCGCGCAGTGCAGATTTTTGCGGCGTTTTGCGGCAAATTCTCAGGCAGGCGCTGCGCTCGCAAGACAGCCTCCTCCTGGCCGGCCGCCAGATGCTCGCGAGTCCTCTCCAGCCAACCAGAAATGCGCTTAAGCGACCACCTGACCCTGAATTCCCAGACAAAGAAATGTGCATGCCTGTGTGAGTGAGTGGAAGTGAGGGAGGGAGGGGGTTGGGGGGGTTGGGGGGGTTGAAAAGAAAAAAAAAAAAGAAGAAGAAGAAACTTCCACACTGACTGGACTATGAGGCTCGTGGTTGGGTATGTGCACTTGCATTATTTGATAGCATGGATGGATGGTGATCCACTTGAGTAGAATATGCTGACTGCAGTCATTTTGCAAACGGGACTTGTTGTTGTTGTTGTTCCTCTTGTGTTGTGTGCGCCATCTGCCTGGGAAAGGGAGAATGCTAGCGAGCGTGCGCGCAGGATTCAGCAGAGTTGCTTGTGTGGTGGGAGAAAAAAAGTTTTGTCCCCCCCCCCCAGTGAGGGTTGATACGTACTGAAACTATTTCCTGTTTCAACTGCGGCACTATGTAATGTAGTAGTAGTAGTAGTAGTAGTGTGGGCCACATGAACAGGAATTCGAGAAAAATGATTTAAGATTTAAGAAATGTAACGTCTGCAGGCATGGCGATTATCGAGCAACGTTTTGATGTATGTATGGTGATAGTGAGCTCAACTGACTTCATAATAAGCAGTACTTTGGAAAACGGTTCACCAAAAAAGATGCTTCAAGAAGAGGAAGAAGCCTTTGGAAACGCCGCTTAGCTTAATGTTAACAAATAATGCAAAATGCTGTTGGCATGCTAAAGGTTAGCTAGCTTGTCTAGTGGCAGATCAATCGAAACATGTCCACAACTTTTTGACAATCGCAACATGTTTTTGTGGTTCAATAGAAATCCAGATACAAGGTCACAGTTTTCATAAAAATGAAATGTGCAAAGCCAAATAATTTTGCCTTTTATAGTGCTTTTTAGGTTTACTCTGAATTTTCACCCCATCATTGAATATTTTTAACTTTTGTCAAATGTTGAGCGCAACTTTTGCCATTTTCACCCGATTATCCATTAAGCTAAGTTACGTGAGGCTCAACTGTGAAGAGCCGTCAAAGTCCATAAGACAAAACTGCTCCCGCTGCGTCTTTCCTGCCTGCTGTGCTGCAGAGCCCGCAAAGGTCAAACTTCCTTTTGTGCGGCTGTCGCATTGCGTGAGGAAGTGAAAACGTGTTAGCAGCCGCGCTAGCTGTTTCGTCTTCCTGTCGCTGTGGCTTGTCGAGTTTTCAGAGAAGACGCGCGGTCGCGTTTTGTCATTTGGGAGGGTTTTTCCCCCGCCTCTGAGGCCCCACTGGGGGTATCCGAGTGAACCCAAGTCAGATCATCAACTGGTCTGAGTCCTCTGCTACAGGCAAAACACAAAGGTTAGTCCAAATGAAGGGTTCAAACAAGGGTTAGGGTTTCAAATTGGTGGCTTAAGTAAGCGTCAGTGACGGTTTTAAGACAAGGTTAGGGTTTTAAATGGTCTGTCCTGTCTAGTTAGTTATTGTAGTGTAGTCACAAGTATCGGTGAGTGCTTTATACGAAGCGTTAGTGAGTGTGTAAACCATCAAGACTGGCTTCATTGTGTCTTCTCTGCTTCTTAACCCCGTTTGTCTTTGAGAAGAGCCCAAGCGAACGTGCACTGTGAGGCCCCTGAAAAGGAGAGAATGGGGTGGGGGTGCGGGTGCGCATTTACAAGTGGGACAAAGTCCAGACACAAATCTGGGCTCCTTATAGACCAGAGGTGGGCAAACTGGCTATGTAAAATCCTTTCAATGTAGTCTGTCTGCTTGGAGTCGTGGTGTCGGTGGTCTAGTTTTTGCTGTGGTCCATGTGGAAGCTGAAGCAACAGCACACAGGACTTGAGCATGCCAAGAGGCCCAGCGAGCGAGCGAGCGAGCAGCACCATGCGGCCCCCGAGGCTTTGAAGCAGCCAAGCAGGGCTACAGTGCGGATATTTATAAACCGGCAACGGCCTCTTGATTGAACAGCATATGTTTCTACTCCACGCCCACCCTTAAAGGGCCTATTGTTTACAGGACAGCCGCGCGCAGGAGGAGGGGATTTTGTGTGTGTGTGTGTGTGTGTGTGTGGGTGTGTGTTTGTGTGTCCTGATGCCTTTTTGAGCTTCCCAGATTGCACAATGTACATGCATGCATGAGTCGGCACCGTATGGAGTTGGGTTTCGGAAAAAAAGTTAGGTTGCAAAATGAAGGCTTTAAGTATGTTTGAGTGCCATAGTTAAGGTTTAAAATAAGGGTTTTGGTTTTAAATAAGGCTTTCGAGCTTGGGTTAAGGTTTAAAATAAGGCTTGGGTTTTAAATGAGGATTTCAAGCTAAGGTTTGAGTTTCAAATGTAGGTAAGACTTTCTATGTAAGTTTTCAAGTCACAGTGAGGGTTTCAAATTAAGTTTTCAAGCCTGGGTTAACATTTCAAATTTGGGTTTCAAGTCATGCTTTTAATAAGAGTTTAAGTTTGTATTAAGGTTTAAAATATGGGCAGGGATTACAATGAGTGTTTGACTTTTGAAAACATGTGTCAAAGCCTGGGTTAAGGTTTCAAATAAGGGGTTCTATCCACGGGTTAGGGTTTCAAATGTGTTCAAAGCCTGGTTTAAGGGTTCAACCAAGAGTAATAAGGCTCTCAAAGTAGGATTTCAAGCCACAGTGAGGGTTTTAAATTAAGGTTTCAAGCCTGGGATAGGGTTTCAAATGAGAATTTTGAGTCAAGGTTAAAGTTTAAGATTTCAAGACAAGGTTTTGGTTCCATGTAGTCTCAGTCCTCAGCTGTCCTCATCGTTTTGTTGCAGGCAGAGAAAAAGGCCAAACTGATGTCAGCTATGAACACAATAACGGATCCGGATCCAGGCAAGGAAACCGATAGACCGGAACATGAGATTTCGCCGAGTCATCGTCTGCCAGCTTCCAAACCGCCTCCGCAGCAGCAACTTCAGCCTCCGCAGCAACGCCGGCCTCCGTCGCCTCAACATCCGCCTCAACGTCCGCCTCAGCATCCGCCGCAGTCGCAAGCGTCTTTGCCGCAACAACATCAGCAACAGCCGCAACAGCAACAGCCGACCGATCCAGCCTCGCCTACCGTGGCCACCACCCCTGAGCCCGTCGCCATTGCAGGTGTGGACAAGACCTCTCCCAAGGCTGCGGACACTGAACCCGAGTATGAGGTAGGAAGACGACACACCTTGTCCAGCAGTTTTTAATGCTTATTTATGTTCTAGAAAGACCAGACAGACGATTTTCTGAGGTACAAAACATACAATCCTAAGAGTAACGATCCAAGAAAAAAAACGTCCGCCGGGTGACCAGACATCTGGTTATCCAGGGTACAAAAACCAGGATTCAAACTCTGCCGTAGTGCGACCAGATACCGGTTTACTGGCATGCAAAAAAACAAGTTTGGAAGGAATATGGACTGTCTACAAAATCCCTCTCTGAGGGTGGCCACCAGAGGCCTTGTTCTATGGGGTCCAAAAACCATGATTCAAGAGTACTTTCCAGAAAAAGCAGACTTAAAAAAAAAAAAAAAAAACCTGTCAAAAGGTTGAGCAGGCACACGTTTTTCTGGAGTACAAAATACAAAAACACTTTCAAAGGAGGACCTGGTACAAGATCCTGAATTTGAGGCAAATAATTACCAGAATTGGTGGAAACAAAAACACTTTCCTTCAGGGACCAGAGAATCCTGTTCAAAAAGCACAAAACTGTGATTCTAAGTGAATAATTATTTGTGACAAGGCAGAATGAAATTCTCAGAGTAACACTTCCAGAAACGGGGATTACAAATCCCTGTCGTAGCGTGACCAGCCGTCCGTTTTTTTGGAGTGCAAAAACCCAAATTCACAGCAATTGGAGACTCGAAATGAGATTTCCGAGTGACTAAATGCTGTCATGTGGCGTTTGCAGGACGATCGCGGTTTTGGCATCGGCGACCTGGTCTGGGGGAAGCTGCGAGGCTTCTCGTGGTGGCCGGGACGAATTGTGTCCTGGTGGATGACGGGACGGAGCAGAGCCGCCGAGGGGACCCGATGGGTCATGTGGTTCGGAGACGGGAAATTCTCAGTGGTGACTATTTCGTTGATGTCCCAATTTGAGATTGTTTTGATCGATTTTTGAGCTATTGATGGAAAACGTGAAGATTTCCTGCGTGTTGTTTTTCAGGTTTGTATTGAGAAACTCTTACCCTTAAGTTCCTTTAAGGATGCCTTTCACCAACCAACCTATAACAAGCAGCCTATGTACAAAAAAGCAATCTACGAGGTGCTACAGGTAAAAACGTAAAGCGGTCGGCATGCGCACAGGTTGACACCAATGTTAGAGTTTGAAATTAGGGGTGGGGTTTAAGGACAGGGACGCGCTTAGCTCCTTCATGCTGTGTGTGGTCTTATCCCAGGTGGCCAGCAGCCGGGCAGGCAAAGCCTTCGCGCTCCGTCCAGACAGCGACCACAGCGAAAGCTCCAAATCTGTGGAACTCCTCAACAAGGAGATGATCCAGTGGGCTGCGTCCGGGTTTCAGCCTACCGGACCCAAAGGCTTGGAGCCACCAGAGGGTAAGAACAAGAAGAAGAAGACAAAAAGTCAGGCTTTTGTAGGTTTGCAGCCAGCATTACGGTTTCAAATATGAGTTTGGAGCGGACTTCTAACTCCATGAATGAATGAAGAATGGCTTGCTGTATGTTGAAACCCGCAGAGGAGCGCAACCCATACAAGGAGGTCTACCCGGAGATGTGGGTGGAGCCGGAAGCCGCCTCCTACACGCCGCCGCCACCACCTGCGAAGAAGCCTCGAAAGAGCACCCAAGAGAAACCCAGGGTCAAGGACATCGTCGATGAAGGAACGCGAGGTAAGGTTGTTTAATGCAAACGAATACCTCGTCTCTTATACTGCGTTATAATCGACGGACTCCTGTGGTGTACCGCAGGGATCCCTTCTAGACCCTCTCTTGTTCCTGACGCACATAAACTTTTATTAGCCTTTTGGAAATCAATTGACGGACCACCTTTTTGAGGACCTCAACATTGAGGAAAATTCCTCAATTTTTGCAAAGGGCAGTGGTTCAGAATAAGGTTTAAAGCATAAACCGCATTTTTTACCAATCAACACGCAATTGGGCGGACATTTCTTTCATAACAAGATGCACACAAGACCCACGCATGAAATCCAACTCATCGTGTTGTCATTTCAGAGCGACTCATCTATGAAGTGAGACAAAAGTGCCGCAGCATCGAAGGTAAGTTGTCACATCCAAGATTTTTTTTTTTCTACTTTGTGACATTGTCAATCAACTCTCCACGCAGACATCTGCATCTCCTGCGGAAGTCTGAACGTTAGCCTGGAGCACCCGCTGTTCGCAGGAGGAATGTGCCAGGGCTGCAAGGTAGGCCCGGGTTCGAGACAGACTCGGCGCCAACTACGGGCCGCCCTCCCACATTGACGATGTTGCATTTTCAGAACTGCTTCCTGGAGTGCGCCTATCAGTACGACGACGACGGCTACCAGTCGTACTGCACCATCTGCTGTGGCGGACGTGAGGTGCTCATGTGCGGGAACAACAATTGCTGCCGGTAATTTGTGGCTCACGATGATGTTTTTTTGTATTTATTGGTCACTGTGAAAGGTTTGTAATAGCCAAACCTTGAATATGCTACACTTCACGCTATATATATAGACTAAAATATGGTCTCTTTTTTTTTTTGTTGTTGGTGTTTTAAGCTTACAACAACAAAGACAGGCAGAATATTCGACTGTTTTACGGCACTTTGTGCTTTAGTATTTATTTTGTTTACGTTACAAATGAGAGGGGAAAAAAATGGTCCCATTTGTTGCAGATTTGAAAAGGGCCAGCTGATATATGTACTATATACATACACACATCAGACTAGAGATAGACCGATGTGTTTTTTGTTTTTTTTAGGGCCGATACCAGTGCCGATTATTAGTAGTCAAGGAGGCCGATAACCGATATTTGAAGCCGATATTCGTTTTCAGGAAATAATATTGGTGTAAAAAATTTTAAAAATACAAATGCCAATCTTGACTTTTGTTGTAATGTCTTAAAGCATGAATGCTTATTGAACATATTTTCAGACTTTTTCAAAATGTAGAAGGTTTTTTTTTGTTTTTTTTTTAATCTTAGACAATATACTTCTTTTTAAATTTCTAAAAAAAAATGTTCAGGGATCTCCCACATTTATCACTATGAGTACCTCTTGAAAAAGTTAAATGGAAACTTAAAGAAGTAAATACCATAGCTCTATTTTTCCAGTTTAAAAAAAAAAAAAAATCCTGTAATCTTCAACTTTCAGATTTCTTTGTTTTAATGTTGAGCAAAAACAAAAGTGTCAGAAGGTTCCCAGTGTCATCAGCATTTCTTATAGTTAACTGAAAATGTAAATAAACAGTTCCCTGAGATTAAAATGGTTTTAGATTTACCTTTTGATGACTTTTTAACGATTTTGAAAAAAGTCCGATACGACATTCGTCAAAATGCCCAATATCGGCGCCGATAATGAGCCAGGCCGACTAAACTGATCCCAAAAATTCAGTCACAGTCTCCGCCACCCTGTATCGAGCGGCAATTTTAAGGAACCGACGTGTATATTGTGCCCAGGTGCTTCTGTGTGGAGTGCGTGGACCTCCTGGTGGGCCAGGGCGCCTCCCACGCCGCCATCAAGGAAGACCCGTGGAACTGCTTCATGTGCGACCCCAAGGGGGCCTACGGCCTCCTGGAACGACGCCCCGACTGGACCTGCCGCCTGCAGCATTTCTTCGCCAACAACCACGACCAGGATTTCGTAAGTAATAATGGCTTACCTTGGTGATATTGTGATGGACGGATGATCAATTGATGCATCAAATTATTATTTAGATAATTATTTATTTATTTATTTATTATTGTATTATATTATTATTATTATTATTGTTAATTTTGTCTGCCATTTTGAAATTTAGTCTCAGTTTTAGTCCAATTTAAGTCACGCTTGTTAGTTTTCAATCACAATTAGTCAACCTCATCCCATTTTTATTTAGTCAATTTTTAGTCGACTATAAATCTCGCATTTTTGTCTTTATTTTAGTCCAAGAAAACATATTTTTTTTTATTCATCTAGTTTTAGTCAACAACAACTATCAATGTTTTAGTCAGGACAACCGTTTTGCCGCTGTATATATATATTTTTGTCAGCAGATTATATTGAACCTTCTCTGATATAAAACTAGTTCACAAATAAAATGTTCTCATCTTTTTGATGAAAAACAACTTGACACACAATTACAGTAGTTGTAACTATATTAAGAGAATGTCCACTTTTTATTTAATTCGCAGAGACAAGATCTGACAAAATCATTTCATTTTCATCTCGTTTTTGTTCATGAACTAAAATGTCCATAGATTTTTAGTCCAGTTTTTATTACGTGAAGGACGTTTTCGTCTCGTCTTCATTAGTCGACGAAAATGCATACTGATTTAGTCCCAGTTATTGTTATTTTAATGAGGGATTTAGTCTAGTTTTAGTCCGGTGAAAAATGTGTGTTGACGAAATTTTGTTTAGTTTTTGTTGATGAAATTAACACTAATTATTATATATTATTTATTCTAATTTATAGAATTATGCCATTTGACATGATCTACTTCCATATACATCAATGATTTGAATAATGGCATTTGCCGCCATTATTATATCGTAACGGCGTTGTTCTTCTCCGCATTGTGCGACAGCAACCGGCAAAGCTTTACCCGCCCATCGGGGTGGAGAAGAGGAAGCCAATCAGAGTCCTGTCGCTATTCGACGGCATAGCAACGGGTAAGACGCGCACGGAAGGTTTTTTCCGTTGATCCACATGTAGTGCTGTATTGCCCGTCAAAAGAATATCGGGTTGGATGCCTGATTGTCCCCACTCCCTTCCCGGTTCCCACTATCCACGCACGTTTTTTTTGTTGTTGGTGTGTAACAACTGGACGGGCCTTCTTGTGGCTCAGGGCTGCTGGTGCTGCGCAAGCTGGGCATCCAGGTGGAGCGCTACGTGGCCTCGGAGGTGTGCGAGGACTCCATCACGGTGGGGCTCGTCCGGCATCAGGGCCGCATCATGTACGTGGGCGACGTCAGGGGCGTCACGCGCAAACACGTGAGTTCAGCCGATTCCACCTTTTAAGAAGAGAGATGATGTATTTGACGTTTAGGGCTGAGAATCGTGTCAAATGCTGTGATTAAAAATGTTGTTCGTGGCCATTTCATCTACTTTTGTGTAGGGGCGCACCGATCGATTGGCTAGCTGATTTATTGGCCACGATTTCCTTAATTTTGGGGGATCGGTGATCGGCCTATCTCTTAAAGGGATACTTGAGTCATTGAACGATTTTCAGCTGTGAAAAGTGAATATTTTGTCCAGAATGAATTTGAGAACTTCAATATTTCTGATGTACAATTAATACCTTTAAAATGTAATTTTTCCACTTGCTGTCGACTGATGATGACATCACCTGTCCAGAGGAAGTACAGTGGAACCTCTACTTACGAACGTCTCTTCATACGAAATTTTCGACTTACGAAACGCCTCAACGGGAAAATATTGCCTCTTGTTACGAAAGAAATTTCTAGATACGAAAGGTAAAAATGCATTACCGAACGCAACATACTTTCGGCTATGGCTATTTCCTACCATAGGTACCTACGAGCGTAAATACTAGATCGGTGTTTGTGCATGTTTCTGGCATCCCTTTGGCTTATAGGAACCTTTACCATAGGTATCTATGAGCGTATACTAGATCGGTGTCTATACAGCGTCCTCATCATTCATCCCGCGGCCCATGAGGTGTTCCGATAGTTTTTCGTAAATGTATGAACTAACGGCCAACGAATTTGTGCAAAAATTCAAACAATTGGTGATTGATGAAGGCACAGTAAGTTTTTAATTGCGACGAGACGGGCCTTTTTAAAAAAAAAAAAAAAAGATGCCTCGCCATACCGGAAGTTTCCATGAAGTTTCAGAATTTGTTTAAAAGAATCGCCCAGAAAAAGTGTTCACCAGTTGGGCGTTTGCTCACTAAGATGATGTTTGCCTTGGACATTTCCGAAGGATTGTTTAAAAATAAATAAATAAATAAAATAAAAAACATCCATGGATCAGTTCTTTACAAAACACCAGGCAAAAAAAAAAAAACACTCCTGAGAGAGAGGAACATGAACCAAAGAGGGCAAAAAACGATGAGGACAGCAGTTAAAAAGGTAAATGACCATCATTTTTATTCTTGACTTTATTCTTTGTTTTTTTACATTATGCACAACTCTCATTTATTGCGCAATAATCTAATTGTAACATGTATTTGTTACATGTTTTGATACATTTTTATGCTTTATAAAACATTTATGTCTGAATTTTGGGAGGCTTGGAACGGATTAGGGCATTTACATGGAAAATGCGTCTCTACTTACAAAATTTTCTACTTAAGAACTTTCTTCCAGAACCAATTAATTTCGTAAGTAGAGGTACCACTGTAGGTAATGGCCAAAAATGGCTCACCTGTTTTCTGGGTTTGGTCAGTTAACTGAGCCATGATTGGTCGTTTTCTACTTCCTCAGCACAGGTGATGTCATCATCAGTCGACAGAAAGTAGAAAAATTACTTTCTAAAGGTATTAATTATACATGGAAAATAATGAAGTTACCACATTAATTATACACAAAATATTAACTTTTTACTGCTAAAAATGGCTCAATGAGTCAAGTATCCCTTTAAAAAAAAAAACGATATTTTCCACCGATCTCATCTCTCTCTTAAGATGTCTGAAAAGGTATCTTCTTCTCCTGAGATGGTTAATATAGGCTTTTATATTTATTTGAGAGAAATACTTGATGTGCAGTTACAAAAAAACTGTTTGCATTATTTCACAGACAACATTGTTCAATGTTTTTTAATAAAACAAATTGGAACACTGAAGGTGGCTGCTTATTATGAAAAAAAATAAAAAATCGGGATCAGCAAAAATCGAGATCGACATGTCAGACTTTTTTTTTTTTTTAAAAGATCGGGGATCGGTGATGGGCCGGAAAATTGTGATCGGTGCACCTCTAGCCTGCAGCATACACTAAGAATGAATCTACAACTAATACATTTGTTACTGTTGTACTGTAGGGCTTTTTTTTTTAAATATGCAAATAAACTGTTTACGATTAAACAAGTAGAATCATTTCTCTTCAAAAGACTGTGGTGAATCTGCGTCCATTGGTCCAAATTGTGAAACTATCACATGACTGATTCGCAAGTAACTGCTGGAAAAATGGTCATACAACAGATTGCTCCTGTTTTGATTTTGAATCTAGAAATGGGATTTGGCTGTTAAGCTGTTAAAGGGCCCCGGCCACCCCAAAATCTTGTAAAATCATCAACTATTTGCCTTGTACAAAGCATAGCATAGCAGTTTAAAAAAAAAAGTAGTGCAACAGTATTGATTTGGGGAAAAAAATTAAAGTTGCCCTTGCGTCCTTTGACTTTGCTGCATGTGGCCCTTGGAGGAAAAGGTTTGGACACCCATTTAGGTTTACACACCAAAACATATAAGAATGACAACACAAGGATGAGAAGACAAGACTTATTTGTTTTTACTCGCAACGAGCAGAGCAGAGTTGACAGGTACAAGCTGTCAAAGATGTTCTGGCAATTCTCTTGCGTCCTCTCTTTTTATTGGCCATTATTTCCTGTCCGGTTACAAAAAATAGCGTTGCACTACTAAGGGGTGGGGATAGCGCAATAGTGCAACGCTGAATTATCTAAAAATAACATATCTGTCTGCTTGGATGTAAGTGTGTGGCAAACAAGCATGCGATTATCCATTAGCAATGAAAGTTCTCGTTTTCGCTTTTGCCCCAGACGGTGTGACTCATTTTAAACACAGCCACACTGTCTGGTACAGTTCATATAAGAAAGCAGTTCACTTAAAGTTCATATGAGTGTCAAGCATTTTAGCAAATACATATAATAATATGTACACTTTAAACTTAACACACCCTATGTCCTAAGTTATCTGGTGTCTTATCTCTGCAGATCCAAGAGTGGGGTCCTTTTGATCTGGTCATCGGCGGAAGTCCGTGCAACGACCTCTCCATAGTCAACCCTGCGAGGAAAGGCCTTTACGGTGGGTAGAAAACCAATTTGACACGTTGGGGTTCGGCTCGATATCAAAAGCGTCCGTGATGTCCGCGTGCCACAAAAGAGGGCACGGGCCGCCTGTTCTTCGAGTTCTACAGGCTGCTGCACGAGGCTCGGCCCAAGAACGGGGAAGAGCGCCCCTTCTTTTGGCTCTTTGAGAATGTGGTCGCCATGGGCGTCAGCGACAAGAGGGACATATCTCGCTTTCTGGAGGTACGCTCTCGGAACCAGTGCAACTCAGATTGCACTTGTGTGCCTTGGGAGATAATCGGCAGGACCAAACAATAGACCGATGCCCTCTAGTGGCACCAAATATTAGAAGTACCCACAGTCCATAGCAAGCTAACACTCTTGGTCAGGGGTCTCCAAGTTCGGTCCTCGAGAGCCCCTATCCAGCCTGTTTTCCATGTTTCTCTCCACTAACACACCTGATTCATGATCGGGATCGTTATCAGGCTTCTGCAAAGCTTGCTGATTAGCTAATCATTAGATTCAGCTGTGCTGAAGGACAGAGACATGGAAAACAGGCTGGATAGGGGCTCTCGAGGACCGAACTTGGAGACCCCTGCTCTAGGTCAACATTAGTTATTACAAAATATTGGTATTGACTAGGGATGTAACAATATCCAAACATCATGATACGATATTATCACGTTATTGTGCGGAGTTTGGCGAAGTTAAAAAAAAAAAGCACAATATTGTGCTTTTGTACATAACAGGAATGCTTATAAACTACCGACAATCTCTTGTAACACCTATTGAGGTGCTTGTTAATACAGGCACATATTGAGTTCCTACCACATATTGACTCGGTTCACAGGCATATAACGTTCCCCTTCATCTTACAATTAGTATAGATTTTAAACAGAAGGGCCAAAACATCCCTAATGAAAATTAAATTGCACTAAAAAAGAGAAATGTTCTGCTTTTAATATCGTGACATGACGACGACGATATTGTGGCAATTTAATGTCTTGATATCATGATATTGCACTTATCATTACATCCCTAGTATTGACGCTATCAGCCAATGACGGTTCGCCATTTGCATGTATCCACTCTCCTGTATTTACTTTTTTTAGATCGATACAAAATTGGAATACATGCATCTTTGCGCTGCCTTAAAATTTTCACATTTTCCAACATGCAGCTAAGTTTGTCCTTGAAATGATATTGACCGATATTTTTTCTGCTGTGTTGTTGTCATCATCCGCTTGACAGTGCAACCCGGTGATGATCGACGCCAAGGAGGTGTCGGCCGCCCACCGTGCCCGCTACTTCTGGGGTAACCTTCCTGGCATGAACAGGTCGGTGGGTGAATGGTGAGGGAAAGCATCCACGTGGACTCAAACATGAAGCTTAGCTTAGCTTATGAGCCAATTATAGCATGTTTCACACACTTGTTGTGACAAATGTTTTGCCAAGATCGCACAGAATACCTTACAGTCCTGATGCAACTGGCGTGCCCAATGAAAAGTAAAATGAGGCTTTTCGCAATGGAGTTGTAAAGATTTGGGAAACTTTGAAAGATACATTGAGGAAGGTTCAATTTGCAGTGGTCTTTGAGTTTTGCTTTAAGGTATACAACTTCTCGAAGTTCTTCACTTGCTTTATGAAGCTGACATGCAGCAGTGTTGTCATCCACAAAATAATCATAAGCCAGATTGGTTGTTTGTTTGTCGTCCATTGATTTGTCTCAATTCCTCCTCAGGCCTCTGACAGCCATGTGCAATGACAAGTTGGACCTGCAGGACTGCTTGGAGCACGGCAGAACCGCCAAGGTGCGCCATGACGCGTGACCCCCACGTGCACATGTACAAGCGGCCGGCTAAAACTTTCTTGTCATGTGACTGTCTGTCAGTTTGACAAGGTGAGGACCATCACCACCAGGTCCAACTCCATCAAGCAGGGCAAGGACCAGCACTTCCCCGTCTTCATGAACGAGAAGGAGGACATACTTTGGTGCAGCGAGATGGAGAGGTAAAACCTCGAGCGAGGCTCTGAGCAACCAATCAAAATGGCACTTATTGCATATTTATGGATTATTGTATCAATCTGATGAAATGTTATAGAACAGCTGCTCATGTAAACAACGAATGAATACTCATTTTATAGCAGTTTTATGACTGTATGAGTCTGCTTAAAAGTAAATTAAAACATCAAAAGTCTGTGGAATTACAGTTGTTTGTGCACTGTTAACATCCCGTATCCACATGACCAATAAAACCATTTTATGACTTACTGCAAAATTCTGATAAAATATTGTCAGAATCTTCGGTGGGGGGAAAAAAAATACACGTTTGGTATAGTAAATCTCTATTTCCTGTTATATGTCAACACTTTCACCTAAATGACTCTTGATATATATATATATATATTTTTTTTAATGATTTTTATGACTTACTCCATAAATATGCTTCAACATTATGAAAGACCAAACGCACAATTCAAAGAAAAAATAGACTTCTGGTACTAAATCGTGTTGAAATGACTTATGTGTGTACTGCGTATCTCACCAGCCAATAAAAACACTTTTTATTGCATTTTTATGACTGAGGCTTACTGTGTAAATCCACTTAAATGTTATAAAACAGCAGACGTTTCAATGGAGGAGAAAATACACTTCTGCTACTAAATTTGCGTAATTTGCCATTACTGTCAAAACTCCGTATGTAAACGACCAGTGAAAACTTGCTTTAATTGCATGTTGTTACATACTGCATAATTCCAGTTAAACATTATGAGACGTGTCAATGAAAAAAATGCGATAGTAAATCTGTGTAATTACTGTAAAGCGGGGGCGAGGCGCTATTCCACGCCTAGCCGTTGACTTGACACTTGATAAATATAGTAAATATATACAGTAAATGGTTGGATCCCAGTTGATGAATACAAACGCAATGAAAAAGAAAATTCTAAAATTACTAAAAGACCGTACTGTGAAATTTATTTTAAAAAATAATCAAAGGTATGGGGGAAAAAAAGCTAATTTTTTTTTTAACCTTTTAAAAGCATTTAAACTCTGGGCTGAATTCACTTCTGTTGCCAGTTTATGCCTATGGGGGACCATAACTGCCCAAATTAAAAAAATAAATAAATAAATGAATAAATAAATGAATACAAGTGGGGGAAAAAAATGATAAAAGAATATAATGCAAAAATTAAATACAAAAATATTAATGGAAACAAAAACAACTCATATTATATATATATATATTTACTTTTATTTATATATTTATTTTTGTATTTATTTCCACATTTATTTTTATATGTATTTTTATTTTTTTTAAATCTCATTTTATTGTATTCAGTTTTTCTTTTTTTATTTATTGTTTATGGATATATGTATAAAGATTGTGTTGTTTTTAATTTCCATTTATATTTTTTTGTATTTAATTTTTGATTGATATTTTGTATCAGTTTTTATTTTCACTTTTATTTTTCTATTTATTCGTGTATTTATTTTTAATTTTGGCAGTTTCGGTCCTTTCTATATTCCATTTGCATGCAGCATAACAACTCAAAGCTGCTTCACCATTTTAGCTTTGAACTCTGGCCTCCACTAATTGACCTGAGTCTGCAGATTGCAGAGCCCTACTGGGTTTTATAATCAATTAGCATTTCTTTAATCAAGACCCAAACCATTCAAGTGATTTTTAGACCAATCGCAGAATTTTCAAATCTATTCTCAAACTGAAATCATGCGGTATGCTAATTCAGCGTCTTTTCTCCAGGATCTTCGGCTTCCCGGTCCACTACACGGACGTGTCCAACATGAGCCGACTGGCCCGGCAGCGTCTGCTGGGACGCTCGTGGAGCGTTCCCGTCATCCGCCACCTGTTTGCACCACTCAAAGATTACTTCGCCTGCGTCTGAGCGACCCCCCTTTTGACCGCCCCCTTTTTTTTTTTGCGGCGTCAGAGCCTTGAGCCTCCAGAGCTTCACGCTCGGAAACCGCTTCGGCGTAGATTTCACACTTTCTATTTGTTATCCTTATTTAATTATTATTTTTTTTTAGCAGTGTTGTTATCACCTTGATTTGTCTTTGTCGGAGCTATACTTGAGACTATGCTTTCGGAGAAGAGCTAAACGTGGAGCGGAGCGAGCGTACTGTACGTTTCTTTGCCGTGCTTCCGGCGTAAAGGGAGCTCTAAGAATCCAAAACAAAAAACAAAACAAAAAAAAACACCAAGATCACATATACCTCGTTGTTTACAGCTTCTGAAGGTAATAAAAAAAAAAAAAGGTACTACTACTGTAATATGGCTACAATGCCACGGTGCTCCACAATGGCGGGAAACTTCGTCAAGTGGGAAAAACGAGAAGAAAAAAAAACTTTTTTGCAGCTTTTCTACAAGTTCTTACTGGTGCTGACTTCTTCTACAACTCGCCTTCCTGAAGTGCACAAACTAAGCTAAACGACGATGTTTCCCGCCGTTGGAAAAAAAAAAATATAATGTCGCGTTCCATATCGACCGACGATATTTACTGTACATTTAACGTGAGGTGCAAAAACAAACAAAAAAAAAACCTCGATAACATGGTGCGGCTTCACAAAAAGTCCTTCTACCTTTTTATAGCAATTTTTTGGTGTGCTGTTGTATCAACATTATAAAAGCACTTTTATACTTTTATTTCCTTTTTGTATTTGAATTTTAAATCTAGGTTGATGTGATTTGTTTTACAATGATGTGAACTACCCTGGCGCAATACTTTTTTGTATACAGTAGGGCTGTGCCAATAGTGGAAAAAAATAGTTTTTTTTCGTTTTTGTCTTTAAATATGTGAAATCTTTTATTGTAGGACACATTGTATGGTCAGACCGCCTCCTGCTTTTGGTTGTTGTAAAAGCGGCGATAAATATACGTCGAGTGTAATACCGCCCAAGTTCCTTAAGATTGTTAGGTGCATTTATATAAGACAGCCTTTTGGAAACAAACACGCCCACTTCGCACCACTAACCCCGCACTAAGTTAAAAAAATAAAATAAAATCCTAAACAAGATGACGTCATGTTCACCCGTTGGTTAAAAATCTGAATTATAAAGAGGAAATGGAAAAATCAGCCAGGAGTGGAAGAACAAATTAAAAATCTTAACTATTATTTCTGACGCACTCCCTGGTCACACCTCTATTTAGGCATCCCCTATAGAAAATCTTTTAAAATGGTTCAAAATTAAGCAAATAAATTATCTGGATCGTACGCTGCGAGTTAAATGTGGAGTTGGTGCACGCCCGCACCATCAACCAAAACAAAAGAATCACACTGGGGGTGGGAAGGTGTGTCAATGTAAATGTGTATATATCAGATGCACCAGTTTGAGAGGCCTTGGCAAAAAATGTTTTTAAATAAATAAAAATCGTGACTTTTCACATCAACGTGTACAAAATTAGCCGACTAAATTGTCTCGGCTCTAAGTTGCAACAGTTGGCGCACCCCCATCATGTGAACCAAAACAAAAATTCAAAGCAAAGCCCGTTTTGTGTACAGCTATGAGAATATTACATTTACTTGTAAAAAAAAAAAAAAAAAGTTAAAATATTTCTATATATTAGACGCACCTCCGGAAGGGCGCTCACGCACCTCTGTTTTGGAATCCATGGTGGAATTTTATTATTGTTATTATTATTATTATTATTATTATTATTGGTAATAAATGCATTTAGCTTTAACGTCAATAAAATTAATCATCTAAATTATCTGATAGTTGGCGCACCCCCAATCCATAAAGCATAGCTACAGTGTGTCAAATTGATTTCCTAGAACATAAAGTAAATGAATTGTATTTTGTGGTTTGTTTGTTTAGGTCAAAATTTACAGTAAATATTCAATATTTTTATTTTGAGAATGTGTGTGTGTATATATATATATATATATATATATATATATATATATATAATTGTTAATCTCATGCATGTTCCAGGGGTGCGCACAATCACGATGTGGGACCGTTTGGGAATCCCTGCTACAAAATTTCAACGTATCCTCAATTTTAATTCATGTTCAAGAATTACGGAAGATGGGTTCAGAGTTGGCGCACTGCCCTGTCTGGCACCACAACCAATCCCCCCCCCCCCCCCCCCCCCCCTTAAAAAAAATAATAGTCAAAGTCTGTTTTGCATATAGCTACGTGGATTTTTACGTTTATTTGTTGACTCTGTAAATTTGTAATTATTACATCGGACTTTGAATCTTACACACCCCCGGGAGTAATTAACAAAATTGTGAACATGGAGAATTTAGTCTGTGGTTGCTCAGAACCGAAAAACTGACAACGCCTAAAAGGTTGCTAAAAGGAGCAGTTGTCAAAATGTTTTTTTGTTGTTGTTTTTTTCAAACCACACATCTGAGTTTGGGGCACAAATTCAAACAAAGCATATTAGGTGTATGGCTACAAAAGGAGGGGGGTGGGGGGGAAAAAAAATCAGGCCAACTCACGCACCCATAGGGGTGCGCGCATCACAGTTTGGGACTAGGGTTCCCTCCTGATATGGTGACCGACCAATCACAGGGCACAGATAGACAGACAAACCAAACTACGGATAATTTCCAATCTTCACTTAACGTTTTTTGTAATGTGGTCAGAAGCCGACATGCAAACTCCGCATACGAAGGCCAGAGCCGAGCTTCGAACCCGGGACCATAGAACTACGAGGCAGACGTGTTAAGTGATTTAAGCACTTGTACCAGCGTGCTGCCTCCATGGGCGGAATTAACGGACTAAATACTCTTGATTGTAACGGCGGCGTAACTAACATGGAGGATTTCGGTGTTGGCTTGTCAAAATGGAAAACTGACAAAGTATTAAAAAAAGTTTTGAATATCTATTTAAAATATTTTAACTCAATGACTCTCTTAATGTAACTAAGTTCTTAAGTGACCTTATCGCCATCCGTTTCCTCCTTTGCCGCAAATTTTCTGTCATCTTGTGTTTTGTACATTTTTTTGTACAGAAACGTCGCCGTTTTGGTTTTTGTCCCTGCTTTTTAATGGAAATGTAAAAATGTAATTCTTGGCTAATATATAATCAAATGAGTGTTATTTTTGTTTGTTTTAAAAGAAAAAAATTAACGTGACAAATTTTGATTGCGATCTAGATTGTAGTTTAGTCCAGTGTTTACCCAACCTTTATTAAGCCAAGGCACATGTACTGTATTCGGAAAACCTCACTTGAAACGAAAATGTCGCAAAAAGTGCTGAAATTTGGATAATAAATAATGTCAGTCAAAATTTGGGCCATTTAGTGGAAGAGCATGTCATTGTTCTGCCTGTCACTATACGTCGCTGGCGGTGTAAAAGCCGGGAATTACTCTACGCATTTTACGACATCTTTCCCTTGTCGTAACAGACAAACTATTATTTGATATAACTATATTAACTAAAGGCATTTTAACTTTGTACTTGACGGGAAGAAAAAAAAAATACAAAAAAGGTTTTTACGTTGTTTTAGACTTTAGGGGATTGCTGTAGTCGGTGCTTATCTGTGGGACAGTTGTGAGGAAGAAAAGAAAAAAAACTTGTAGCGTGATGTATCGATACGCTTGTTTTTTTCCCAACATTCCGCTTGCTGAAGTTCTCCATGTCTGTTTTTGAACTGTTTTAATCACATCACTGGTCAAGGTGAGTCACTGGACACTCCACGTGACTTCCTTTCTATACCGTCACTGTTGTTTATAGCCGATGTGCTTTTTTATTATTATTATTATTTTTTACCCCCCCCACTTTGGAGTTCATTTCTGACAGCAAATGTAGCATTCAACCCTTCACACACACAAGTTATGTTTAGTGTCCAGAGAGAAGATAAAGACTCCGTATGTAATTGTGCTGGAGAACACTTGAATAAATATATTGTTTTTTGTTGTGAGGAAAAAAAAGCATCTTGTTTGTGTCTCATTGTACGCACATCATGCCAGACTTTGAATCGACAAGCAAAGTTACATTTTACTACCCTTTCAGCTTGATCATGACATTGATATTTTCACCCAACTACTGGTAATGTAATTGGCAGTGATTGAGGTAAAAAAAAAAAAAAAGGTCCCTTGATTAGTGCCACTCCCAGTTCAAGTTTACTCAAAAAACTAAACAGAAAACAAAGATAACTGCACCTTGTGATAAAATAATAATAATAAAAATAAGAATAAAACAATGTTTAAGACGTCACATGCTAGCACACACTCACACACATTATGGAAAAATACGTCGTTTGGCAAACAAACAACATTTATAGTCGGAATGTTGTTTCACGTGTTGTAGACAAACAATAATACTCACAGGCATATCATCTTTGTCCTCTTAAAAAAAAAAAAAATTATTATTGCAGTTTACTTAGTCAGTTGTTAAACTCTTCTTCGTGTCACTCAGTCTGTAAAATACTGCCCCCTGGTGGCCAAGGTGGGCACACCGAGACATTTTGTCACAGATGTGTATACAAGATGTGTAAAAATTGGGTTGTCTTTGAGTGATTAAGCAAAACAGCACAACCGTCAGCTAACGTTAGCTGTACAGTACAACGCTCTATACATTTTTCAGCATCAAAATAAAATCAATAAAAAGTACAGTCATGGTAAAGAGATTGTCACCTTGGTTAGATTACAGGAATGACCATCTTTCACTCCATGA